>NC_064639.1:643231504-643856504 GCF_023864345.2 Schistocerca serialis cubense
GGTTCCTAAATCTCTGTCTTACCATTATATAATCTATCTGATACCTTTTAGTATCTCCAGGGTTCTTCCATGTATACAACCTTCTTTCATGATTCTTAAACAATGTGTTAGCTATGATTAAGTTGTGCTCTGTGCAAAATTCTACCAGGTGGCTTCCTCTTTCATTTCCCTCCCACAATCCATATTCACCCACTATGTTTCCTTCCCTCCCTTTTCCTACTCTAGAATTCCAGTCACCCATGACTATTAAATTTTCGTCTCCCTTCACTATCTGAATAATTTCTTTTATCTCATCATACATTTCATCAATTTCTACATCATCTGCAGAGCTAGTTGGCATATAAACTTGTACTACTGTAGTAGGCATGGGCTTCGTGTCTATCTAGGCCACAATAATGCGTTCACTATGCTATTGGTAGTAGCTTACCCGCACTCCTATTTTTTTATTCATTATTAAACCTCCTCCTGCATTACCCCTATTTGATTTTGTATTTACAACCCTGTATTCACCTGACCAAAAGTCTTGATCCTCCTGCCACCGAACTTCACTAATTCCCACTATATCTAACTTCAACGTATCCATCTCCCTTTTTAAATTTTCTAACCTACCTGCCCGATTAAGGGATCTGACATTCCACGCTCCGACCCGTAGAACACCAGTTTTCTTTCTCCTGATAACGACGTACTCTTGAATAGTCCCCGCCCGGAGATCCGAATGAGGGGCTATTTTACCTCCGGAATATTTTACCCAAGAGGACGCCATCTTCATTTAACCATACAGTAAAGCTGCATGCCCTTGGGGAAAATTACAGCTGTAGTTTCCCCTTGCTTTCAGCCGTTCGCAGTACCAGCACAGCAAGGCCGTTTTGGTTAGTGTTGCTAGGCCAGAGCAGTCAATCATCCAGACTGTTGCCACTGCAAGTACTGAAAAGGCTGCTGCCCCTCTTCAGGAACCACACGTTTGTCTGGCCTCTCAACAGATACCCCTCCGTTGTGGTTGCACCTACGGTACGGCCATCTGTATCGCTGAGGCACGCAAGCCTCCCCACCAACAACAAGGTCCATGTTTCATGGGGTTAGGATGTTTCACTTATGTTTTCTATTTTCCTCATCTTCTTTACTGTCATTTTCTGTGTATTCAGTTGTCACTGTCACTCTCACTGTCACTGTTTACCAGCTGTAAAAACAAGATGTCGGACAATGGAACATTGGAAGGTGTGAAAACAAGGCAGCATAAGTGAAACAGTTGAAGATGTCATTGGAGGTTGGTTAAAAACTCTCAGACGTGTGTGTGTGTGTGTGTGTGTGTGTGTGTGTGTGTGTGTGTGTGTGTGTGTGAAAAGAGAGAGATAGAGAAAGATAGAGAGAGAGAGAGTAGGTTTGAGAATTTATCATTATTATAATAATTATATCTGTTTATTTATTTACTTTCAGTTCTGTGTGTGCGTATGTATGTATGTGTCTGGGTGTTTGTGTGGGTGGGGAGTTCTATAGGTTGGCGTTATCTAATAATTCTTTGAGGGCAGGCAAACGACCACAAATGAACAAGAAACACCCTCAACAACAAACAAGTGGTTCACTCTGACCTACAACAACAAAGCATCCCACAGAACAAGCAACATACTCAAAAACCAAGGGCAAAAAATAGCCTACGGGACAGACAACTCAACACAGAAGAAACTAAGGACAACCAATACAAACACAGACAAACACAACACAGCTGGTATTTACCACGTAACGTGTCAGGACTGCAAATCAGTTTATATAGGACAGACTAGCAGAAACTTTAATACTAGGTTCACAGAACACAGAAGGGCATTAAAAAGTAACATCTGTCATTCGACATTTGCTGAATACCTTATGGACAATAAACATAGCCCAACATACATCAACACTGATTTGAAAAGTCTCAAATGCACAAAAAGCCCCCCACAAAAGTTAATATTTGAAGAAAATTATCAAATAAAAAAGCCATAGTTGAAGGAAATCAAGTAATAAATGAATACACAGCTCTCTGTAATGGAACTCTTTTCTCTGCCCTCAACGAATTAAAAGACTTATTAGATAACACCAACCTACAGAACTCCCCACCCCCACATACACACACAGACACACACATACATACACACATATGAAACTAAAAGTAAATAAATAAACATATATAATTATAATACTAAAGATAAATCCTCAAACCTACTCTCTCTCTCTCTCTCTCTCTCTCTCTCTCTGTCTCTCTCTCTCTGTCTCTCTCTCTCCACCTCTCTCTCTTTTTCGCTCACACACACACACACAATACACACACACACACACACGTCTGAGAGATTCAAAACAACTGCCAATGACATCTTCAGCTATTCTAGTATCCACCATCTTGTTTTCACACCTTCCACTGTTCCACTGACCGACATCTTGTTTTCACAGCTGGTAAACAGTGACTTCGATAGTGACAGTGACAACTGAATACACAGAAACTGACAATGAAGAAGATGGCGAAAAAAGAAAACGTAAGTGAAACATTATGTAAATAGATACACACACACACACACATGTATATACAACCTTTCACATAAGTTATTAGTTTCAGGCATAGCTGTAACAGTTTAGAAATCGTAATTCTGCGTAAATATTTTGCCTACATCTACTTTAGTGTAGTTGCACCTAACAAAGTGTAAAGAAAAAGTGACACTGTGAAAACGTAACACAGTACGGAAACCACACCATGTCGTAAGAAGGTATGAATACTTAATTTTAAGTGTTCTTCAAAAATCTGTAATTACAATTTAGAAACTAATATTTACACATTTTTAAACAGTAAAGAACATTCCTTATGTTTAACAGCCATAATAATAAAAAAACTACTTATGATGCTGCAATTGCAGTGAAATTTGTCTGGGACAACAAACAAAATTGTGTTTTGCTAAAGGCGGACGCCACACAAAAACGTATGTTATTTGTTTGTAATGTTTAATTGCTTCGATCGCTGATAATATAGGTATCGATCATTCCGGCAATCATTCAGGTATAAAATATCGTTACAGAGTGTAACACATCACGTATTATACACTCGAGTGCTGAGCCATTAATACTCGAACTGCAATGATATTTTTTGATGTGAAGATGCTTGCAAGCACCTTGGAGACCGATAATATCATTCTATAAACTCACGATCTAGACAAATAAAGGTTACATTGAAAATTAAAATCGCTGTTGCATGTTCTCGAACATGCCAAGCCTTACATTGACGGTTGGCTGTATTCCGTGAATGGAAAGTTTTAATTTAGAATAAAACAATACGCTCATATTATGTTTATACCTCAAGTTAAACAAGTAAGATTAATCCAGCTATCAAATCTTTATTATTTTACCAGCTGCCCGGGTATTTATAGCTGTAACTGCTTCACTAACACAGGAGTGAGCACCGTAGAGATAGCCGTGCGAAAAGTAGCTGATATTAAGGTCATTTAGGAATAAAGGAGAGGACTCAACGAAAGGCACAGTTGCTGCTTCGTCGAGAGGTACACAAACAAGAGTTACAGTGCTTCGCTAGCTTTCGGACTGCGCTTCCTCTTTCTAGCTGTAGGAAAAACGTGCACACGAACATACACACACTTTTTCTAGCTGTGTACCGATCAAAGACGCAGCGCTTCTGTCTTTCTGCGACTGGGCTCCTTCATTCGTACATAATTCGTAATTCTCAACCAGAACTTTCCTTACATTATTGTATTAAGGTTTGTGCCCGCAACAGGTAGCATCTGGCCTCGTACTGTGTTTACACTGATCAGCCAGAACATTACCACCGCCGACGTACCGTCGATATAAACCAGTCCAGACGATAGGAGCACCACCTGGCGAGGAATGACTGTTAGTCAGCCACACGCACGGTGCATGCAGTATCAGTGAGCTTGCTTTACAACTGTGGCGGATCTAACATCAGACTTTAATGCTGGGCAGCGTACAATTTCGTCTGAATACACAGTGCAACGAACACTCCTAACGATAAACCTCCGCTGCCGACGACCCATGCATGTGCCAATGTTAACACCACGACATCGGCGCCTACCACTGAAATGGGCTTATGACCAACAGCATTGGACGTTGGTACAGTGGCAGAGAGCTGCACTGTCTGATGAACACCGATACCTCCTTCATCATGCCGATGGGAAGGGCGTGAATCCTTCGTCTTCCACGGAAACAGCTCCATCACATCTGTATTGAGAGACAAAGACGAGACGGCGGCACTCCTTTATGTTCTGGTGAACTTTCACGTGGGCATCCATGGGTCCTTGTTGGTCGTGCAAGGCACAATGACTGCAAAGGAATAATGTACCCTGGTTTCAAACCACGTATACCCCTTCATGACGATCAAGTTTCCCGATGCCAGTGGCATATTTTAACAAGATAATGCTCCGTATCATAAGGCCAGGAGTGTGATGGAGTGGTTCGAAGATCACAGTGGCGAGTTCTAGTTGACGTGCTGGAGTTCCAACTTGCCAGATCTGAACCCTATCGAACACGTCTGGGGTGTGATCGTGCGTGGCGCCAGAGGTAATTTCCCGTAATTTACGGGAACTTAGTGACTTGAGTGTGCAGGTGTGGTATCAATTCCCTCCAACATCCTTCCAAGGGCTCATTGCTCACATGCCATTTTATCCGTGCCAAAGATGGACATAATAGCTGTTAGGTAGTTGGTCATAAATTTCTTACTGATCAGTGTATCGTCATGGCATTACATACTCTGACAGGGAAATGTACATATTTGAAGCAAAACGGTAATTTGTTAGGAACAAGCTAGATGCGGGGTATAAAAACTCAGTCGCCCGTACCTCTTCCCATTACAATTTCCGGTTCTATGATATTACGTTGAAGCGATGTAAAAGCACATCTCTGTGACTGAGGAATTCTGAGGAGCGAGATGATGCATGATGCTCTCGATCAAAGTTACGTCCCACTTGGCTTTCAGGGGGCGTTTCCAAAGAGCTACTTACAGCCTAATTTTCTCAAGCCGCAGCATATCTTGCCTCACAACCTTCATCGGATTCTTTAGACAGCATAACCCTCAGTCTTTTATCCGTTTTGGTATCTGTGTACTGTCCGCAGCTCGTGGTCGTGCGGTAGCGTTCTCGCTTCCCACGCCCGGGTTCCCGGGTTCGATTCCCGGCGGGGCAGGGATTTTCTCTGCCTCGTGATGACTGGGTGTTGTGTGATGTCCTTAGGTTAGTTAGGTTTAAGTAATTCTACGTTCTAGGGGACTCATGACCGTAGATGTTAAGTCCCATGGTGCTCAGAGCCATTTGAACCATATTTGTGTACTTACAAAGACTCGACTTTTTTATAAGGGCTTTCATTTGAAAACAAAACGAAATAAAAATGTAATGAATAGGCTCATGAATCACAGAGCAAACAATAAATTCGATTTTTGTAACAAAGGACATAAATAAAACCTATCGCAACGAAAAAACCAATGTCGTTAAATGTTTATACACAAAGCGATATCAGTAAATTCATACATCCTAGACAAGTCAATTCAGTTTGTAAGTAGGCTGTTTAGGTTTTTTTATTGGTAACGCCACGCTATGTAAGTAGGCTGTTTAGGTTTTTTTATTGGTAACGCCACCTCTGTATGAAAATCACTGGCTGTGCTGTGTGCAGTCTGTGGCTGCTTTGCATTGTTGTAATACTCGCCATTGTAGTGTTGGGCAGCGGCAGCTGGATGTGAACAGCGCGTAGCGTTGTGCAGTTGGAGGTGAGCCGCCAGCAGTGGTGGATGTGGGGAGAGAGATGGCGGAGATTTGTAATTTGGCATGAACTGCTATATTTATATATGATGATATCAAGGTAAATACATTGTTTGTTCTCTACTAATATCTTTCATTTGCTAACTATCCCTATCAGTAGTTAGTGCCTTCCATAGTTTGAATCTTTTATTTAGCTGGCAGTAGTGGCGCTCGCTGTATTGCAGTAGCTTGAGCAGCGAAGATTTTTGTGAGGTAAGTGATTTGTGAAAGGTATAGTTTAATGTTAGTCAGGGCCATTCTTTTGTAGGGATTTTTGAAAGTCAGATTGCGTTGCGCTAAAAAAAAAAAATTGTGTATCAGTTTAAGGACAGTCGTGTATAATTGTTCAAAGGGGACGTTTCAAGTTTTAGTTTGTATTCTTAAAGGTAAGACTGAGCACTTATTTCTGTCACTGACATAAAGTTCCGAAATACATCTGTCACGAGGCATCTACTGGTTCTTTGGTATACCACGAAATTAACAGCACCATATTAAGTCGTTGGTACAAGACGGAACGATGACTAAATATGCGAACTACTACGCTAAGTAAACAATTTTCGATAAAATTTAAAATTTCTATATCTTCAGTTTTCGTGTTTCGAATGAGATGAAATAATTACGTGAAAACCCCATGAAAATTCATCTAGTAGTTTTCAAGATTATTGTCTTCCGTTATTGATAAAATTTTAAATCACAATACCTTTTTTTCCGTTATCCGATTTTGGTGAAATAAAGCCTACACATTGCTCCAAGCCACGCTCAAATTACCTTTAAAAACCCCATAAAAATTTCTTCTGGACATTTTTCAGATTAGCGTGTTCAGACAGATCCGATCGCTTGACATAAAAGTTTGACTTAAGTATCCTTTTCCCGACTATCCGATTTAAATGAGATAAAGCCCATATGTTGCCCCAAGCTACATTCAAATTACCTGTGTAAACCTCATGAAAATTCGTCTAACAGTGTTGTAAATTTTCGTGTCCAAACAGAAAACCAAAGAGACAAGACGTTTTGCAGTTTCGTTCTTAGTGTAGATCATCGTTAATAATAAATTTCAAATGTTATACCTGACATTTTCCTTTATTTGTGGTTCATTTGTCTAGATACGTTGATACTAAAAAAATTGTGTTGGTAGACTTTCAGAAATGCTCTGAAAGGATCCCATGCTTTGCCTTGCAAATTCGAACCATGGGATTTTAATTTCCACTGTGTTGTAGGAAAATGGGTCGGACATGCAGTTCTCCCCCGGCAGTAACTGTTGAATGTACTGCGGTAGAATTCGATTCTAAATGCGTACTATTCTACTCAATTAAACATTAACTGCTTGTGTAGTAATGAGGTTTGCTGAGTTACGTCGTAACTAGGCAGTCACTAAATGAAAACATAGCGGCCCCTTGTTTTGTTGCTTGCAGGTTCTCGTTAAGCCGGTGAACAGCCAGATGTGCATTTGCTGTTAGCTTGCAATTCGTTTGAAACACATTTTCTCAGGAAATACGATCTCGATGCTTCCTCCACGAACATTTCACGCGCAATTAAATGCCGAAATTGTTATGATCGGTCGAAGATTTTGCTACTGTGCAACAACAAGATACGTTTGAAGGACGTAACAGAAACAAGCGTTATGTCTACAATTTTACTTACGTCCTTTTGCTACAGACAGCCGTACCGGCAAGTGATGGTGCAGGTGGCAAGTCGTGTCATACAAAAAGTTTAGGTATTTGTAAACACAACGTCACTAAAATATTAGTCGATTTGTAACTGCACCATAAAGTTACTCTCGATTGAATATGTCAACTCACGGGCCCAGTTCTCGTCATTTGCATAAAGCTTTAATTTCTTGCTTTAATATGAAGCAATCTGCCGCTGAGGCTCATAATATCCTGTGTAAGAGCTGTAGTGAGGCACAGTGAAAGAGCGTGAAGAAAATGCTTTCAACGAAGGGTGATTTTGACGTCGAAGGCCGGCATGGCGGTGGAAGGGAGAAGGTTTTCGAAGATACTGAAACCGATAGAAAAATCACAAGAAATCAATATCGAAAGCAACTGATGCGTTTTGAGCCAAGCCCTGAAAGACAAACGAGCACAATACAGTGATCGACGTGGAAAAGGTAATTTTTCAGAATAGCAGTCCTGACCCCGTCCGGCAAAACTCGTCAAAACATACTTTGAAACGTTGAAATGGGAATTCATAAGCCACCCGCCGTATTCTCCAGACACTTACTCCCTCTGACTACCAACTTTTTAGTTCAGTGGGACAGCGCTTCCGGTCAGATGAGCAAGCGGAAAATTGGATTGTTTCATGGATCTGCTCCAAGGATGCCCAGTTCTTCCTCAGCGCATTTCACATGCTACCAGGAAGATTGGAGAAAGTAGTAGCAAGCGATGGCACATACTTTGTGCAAGTTGATGAGACACCAATTCTAATGTTACCGAAGAACGTAACTCCTCAGGACGAAAATAAGGAAGACGCAGAATAACTTTTTAATGAAATGTAGTGGCTGCTTAGCGAACAACTGGCGTTGGGATAAAAACAATCAAATACGAAATTGGCGAAACAGAGTAAGTAGCAGCGTGCCAGGTTGCTAAAAATTTAAAAATCTTGAACTGCATAATAGTATAAAAAGTGGGAAAGTTCCCATACAGTTATTTGGTAACGCTACACAAATGCATCTTTCTTTAATTTCACCGCAGCTACGACTGTCTGTGAACTTCGTCCCGATGGTTAAAATCCGGCTCGTGAGATCAATAATAACATTCAGAAACGACGAAAAAGTAATCGAGACTTACGCAATGAACTATCTACAACGTCACATTGTTTTCCAGAGTAGTAAATGTACGAACATGATTGACGCATGAATACAATCCTACACTCACCGAGTCTGCAACGTGCTCACCTAAGAAGAGACTTTACAAAATGGCAAAAAAGCAAGAAAAGAATTTTTGTGTGTTGGAATACGCGAACAACCTTCTTTTTATCTGGAGACAGACTCGTCTCAACGCTAGAGAGTGTGCACCGAAAATATTCGTAAAATCGTAGCGCATGAATGAGATTCTGCGAAGATTAGTATTTCCTTTTTTCCTTTTCCCTGTTACAGCCGAAGCTGTATGGATCGTTTTTCTTATGGGAGAGATCTGTGACGGGTACCTCTTATCTTAATATGTTGCCATTGTAGTTGTTTCCCTAATTGACTGCTGATTCCAAGAATTTCATGTTCCAACAAAAAAATGGTTCAAATGGCTCTGAGCACTATGGGACTTAACATCTGTGGTCATCAGTCCCATAGAACTTAGAACTACTTAAACCTAACTAACCTAAGGACATCACACACATCCATACCCGAGGCAGGATTCGAATCTTCGACCGTAGCGGTCACGCGGTTCCAAACTGAAGCGCCTAGAACCGCACGGCCACACCGGCCGGCCATATTCCAACAATACGGGCATCCGCTCACTGAAGCATCGACGTTCGTCACAATCTAAACGTCGAACTTATGCATCGCTGCACTGGGCTCTGTTTCCTTGGTCCTTCCAGTTCCCCTGACCTAACGCCTTTTTCTTTGGAGGTTCATTAAGGACGCTGTTTATGAACCCCGTACCCGAGAAAACTGGAACAGCTCAGACAACGCATCAACGCTGCTGTGGTAACCGATAACAGGCTATTGTACATAATGAATGGAACGAAACTGACCAGCGCTTGGACGTATATTGTGTGACAAGAGGGCCACTTGTAGAGCACTTTTAGAGTAAAAAATGCTATCTTTATGTGTATAAGGCTTTGTTCGTGCGTGAGTCATATAGAGCTTTGATAATGAATGAATCGTTTATAGTAGCCTCGTACATCTTCTGTGAGAAGCGACAGTGTGCGGTTAAGTATCTCTGGCCTGGACATTGAGTTTTACGGTCACTTGTTTTTGAGCCAGCATGTAAATTATTAAAGTGGAGGTAACCGATATTGTCGGGAGTGAAAATTCGGTCGGAGGAGATATTCGAAGGAAAGCCATCAGTGACATGAATTTTATGGTCGCTTCTCGCCAGAATGTTGAGCAATAATTCGAAAGTGGTGAATGTCCTCCAAGACTGAAGCTGGAGTTTGATTTGGATCTCGTGACATGATTTTGTTCCTGTGATTATATAATACCTTTCGATGTGGAATCTCAGTCCACTTTGTCTAATGAACTGCACCCAAACGATCATAAAATAATACTGTAGCACACCAATCATATTGGGTCATACATGCATGAAGTTAAAAGGGATTGCTGCAGCGCCAGCCACAGGCAAGCACAGGTGTTGTGCTTTGGAAAATGTAACATAGCCGTCCCAATGTTGCGAGGAGAGCCAGCCTGGAACTGAGTGGGAACTGTTAATGGAGTAGTACTCAAACAGCAAGGTGTCACAAGCCCTTCTATACTGTCTCCAAAATGTCTAATATACAAACCAGAACACGTAGCACAGGCCAACGACGTGCAGCTGTGGAGAGTCATTCGTACTGAAATCACTTTCGTCAGTACTCCAGCTCTACCACTATAAGGGCTGCGACGTCTGGCCACCATATTGGATGCCGATCGAGCACAGCACTTCGCATCTATGCTGGGGCAGCCTGCCATGAAACTGATCTTGGAGCTGCCACTACAGGGGGCCAACAACAGCCGAGGGGAGCAGCTCGCTTACCACTAGCGTGGAGGTGGTGGGTCGTTGTCTGCTTCGTCACTGGTCCATCACCTTCCGACAACGGGGAGGTTGTGCAAGGAGCATACCTCTGCGGAACGATGGCCTTGCAGAGCCTGCAAAGCGCGGCTGGCAGAGGAGGTTTCATCATGAGGGCCACGGCCGGACGCAACTGCATCAGCAAACCTGTGTGTCAGCAGTACCGGAGCCAGTGGACTTCGTCCGCTGTCACCACCATCAGGTAATGGGCTGCTTCAAGATGAAACAATAAAGAGGAATGAGGATTCGCAGACTGTTTCTCTGGTGCTGCTAGGGGAGACCTAACGGGGAATCAACTTTATGGTGGATTTGTTCAAAGAACTGTGTCGACCGTTTGGTGTAAAAAAATTAAGTACTGGTCCCTTACGTCGTCAGTCAAATGGTAGAATAGAAAGGATCCACAGAACGATAGGGTAGAGCGTGGATGCACGCCATGGCAATTAGAATATCTACTTAAAATTTGTTGTCACAGAATATTACTGAAAACTGCACACACGTAATAGGTTATCCCCTCATGAGGTAGTGTATAGACATAATATGCCATCAGTATTCGATCTAATAAAAGCCAAGAAGCGTAAGACAGGGGAATCTGTTAGAGAACTTTCAAGAGTTATAAGAGAAGCATGGAATAGGGTGGGTACAGGTATTATAAAGGCAGTAGAAAAGCTAAAGGAAGCAGTGCGACAAACAACAAGAACACAGTATTGCAAAGTGAGCCAATGTGTCATGTAGAACCCAGGTACTGTAAAAATTAAGACGAAAATATTCATTGTGATATATTACGGAGCATATCAGGTTGTGGAGACTATATCATGAGTAAACGTTAACATCTCGTTACCTACGAGAACAACAATTGTACAGGTTGGAGTCTGCAATCTATTTGAGGGAGTCCGGAGGCTATTCCAGCAGTTGTGGAACTCGGAAAAAAGAAGAAAGGGAAAGGGAAGACGCACAGGAACGAGTGAGAAGATGTGGATGAGGCGAGGCGAGGAGGCCCATAGTCTTTAAGATATAGGAAAGAAGGTGGTTCAAATGGCTCTGAGCACTATGGGACTTAACTGCTGAGGTCATCAATCCCCTAGAACTTGAAACTACTTAAACCTAACTAACCTAAGGACGTCACACACATCCAAGCCCGAGGCAGGATTCGAACCTGCCACCGTAGCGGTCGCGCGGTTCCAGACTGTAGCGCCTTGAACCGCTAGGCCACCCCGGCCGGCTAGGAAAGAAGGGATATATGCCTTTTTTTAATAATATGTCGTTGGATATAAATGTAATATAGTGTTACAGTGTATGCCAGATGGGCTTCCGCGGAGCAACAGGAACTTTGATGGGGAGGAAAGGCTAATAGGAATCCTTGTCCTCAGGTTGAGTGAACGAGGAAGCGAGATGGAGAAGATGTGGACCATGGCTCTGCTACTGCTCATCGTCGCAGTAAGGGCATTGCGCAGTCAGGACCTAGAAGTGGGAGCAGTGTTCGCAAAGCAAGAGGACGTAATAATCAACAGTCTCCACTGAGTGATACAGGTAAGATTCAACACTTGGGAAATACAAAATGAGGTGAAAGGATTGGACGAACCATTCGACATTTTTCGGAAGGGGGTAAAGAGTAATCGTTAGCTCAAGGAAGTTTCCTAGGAGTGCATGAAAATAGATGGGACTTACAACAAACTGCGGGATGAGACGACGCAGAATCAAAGGTAATACCACGTATGGGAAGAACACATGAGATCGACGTTCGAAAATTGTGTTTGGTTCAGCTAAGAAGATATCAGGAGGGTGTATGGTGTGGTGGAAGTTATGAGACAATAGGTTAAGGGGATCAAAGCAGCAAGTGACTGGCACACAGATTGCGAGTTTAGAGAAAGCGGGATCGAATAATGTACAGTTGCTGCGCAAGGTGGCTGAGGACATGATTAACTATGTGAGACGCGTGGAAGATCAGGTGAATCAGAATTTAGAAGTGTTGCAAGCCGGAGTGTATAGCCAAATAATAATGAAGAAGTCATTGCAAATGTTGTAAAACAGTGTAAAGGTTGCACGAGGAATTGTATCGGAATTACGGGAAGCCTTGCATCACGTTTTACGACGACGTGTGAACTTCGAACTGGATCAATGTCTGGAGCGGCTACGCAATGTATAGAAATTGATTGTGGAACCTAGTCGTGATAGCTGAGATTTATATTTCAAAGTAGGAACAGTAGAAGAGAGAACTGATGGAGCGTATAGGTCTCGATATCCATTCCGGTAGCAGGGAAGCAGGCCAGGTGTCCATGCTAAGCAGTTCATGCGTATCCAGTCAAGTGAAGAATGCCGAAGAAGATTTCCGGATATAGGTGTAGTGGTTGTTGTTAATTTCGGAGGATAAAAGCAGCCGTGCCGAAATGAAGGAAGTTGAGATGCAGACGTGCTACAGGAAGGAGGAATCTCGCAGTGTGTCCAAACAGTATGGTGACGGCAGGCCAGAACTAATACACAGTGAAATTATTGTTGGGGCTGAAACTAGGAAAAGATCTTTCAGAGGAAGTAATCAGGCTTAAGCTCTACTTCTAGCAAGATGACACCCATTGGTTATACTCCACCAATGATAAAGTCATAGCTGTTGCAGTTGCTACGATCAGGCAACGTTTTTTAGAAAAAACAGTAGAACTCAACGTAAGTGGGTTGTTGATAAGTGGAACGTTTTGCGATAGTGGGACCTATTTCCTGAGTACCTGCCACAATAGCAGGAATGACACAACTGAGCATCTCTCAGCCTGCCTGTATTGGCCAGAGAAGCATAGAGAACTGCTACCAGACACAAAGCTTTCATAATTCAGTCTTTTGGATCAGGGCAATTCCATTCCTAAACTCATTAACAAGCAGGAGGGGCGAATCTCATGTAGAGCATGAAGCATGTAGAGCAATACAAGGAAGTCTAGTACCAAAATACACTCCTGGAAATGGAAAAAAGAACACATTGACACCGGTGTGTCAGACCCACCATACTTGCTCCGGACACTGCGAGAGGGCTGTACAAGCAATGATCACACGCACGGCACAGCGGACACACCAGGAACCGCGGTGTTGGCCGTCGAATGGCGCTAGCTGCGCAGCATTTGTGCACCGCCGCCGTCAGTGTCAGCCAGTTTGCCGTGGCATACGGAGCTCCATCGCAGTCTTTAACACTGGTAGCATGCCGCGACAGCGTGGACGTGAAGCGTATGTGCAGTTGACGGACTTTGAGCGAGGGCGTATAGTGGGCATGCGGGAGGCCGGGTGGACGTACCGCTGAATTGCTCAACACGTAGGGCGTGAGGTCTCCACAGTACATCGATGTTGTCGCCAGTGGTCGGCGGAAGGTGCACGTGCCCGTCGACCTGGGACCGGACCGCAGCGACGCACGGATGCACGCCAAGACCGTAGGATCGTACGCAGTGCCGTAGGGGACCGCACCGCCACTTCCCAGCAAATTAGGGACACTGTTGCTCCTGGGGTATCGGCGAGGACCATTCGCAACCGTCTCCATGAAGCTGGGCTACGGTCCCGCACACCGTTAGGCCGTCTTCCGCTCACGCCCCAACATCGTGCAGCCCGCCTCCAGTGGTGTCGCGACAGGCGTGAATGGAGGGACGAATGAAGACGTGTCGTCTTCAGCGATGAGAGTCGCTTCTGCCTTGGTGCCAATGATGGTCGTATGCGTGTTTGGCGCCGTGCAGGCGAGCGCCACAATCAGGACTGCATACGACTGAGGCACACAGGGCCAACACCCGGCATCATTGTGTGGGGAGTGATCTCCTACACTGGCCGTACACCACTGGTGATCGTCGAGGGGACACTGAATAGTGCACGGTACATCCAAACCGTCATCGAACCCATCGTTCTACCATTCCTAGACTGGCAATGGAACTTGCTGTTCCAACAGGACAATGCACGTCCGCATGTATCCCGTGCCACCCAACGTGCTCTAGAAGGTGTAAGTCAACTACCCTGGCCAGCAAGATCTCGGGATCTGTCCCCCATTGAGCATGTTTGGGACTGGATGAAGCGTCGTCTCACGCGGTCTGCACGTCCAGCACGAGCGCTGGTCCAACTGAGGCGCCAGGTGGAAATGGCATGGCAAGCCGTTCCACAGGACTACATCCAGCATCTCTACAATCGTCTCCATGAGAGAATAGCAGCCTGCATTGCTGCTAAAGATGGATATATACTGTACTAGTGCCGACATTGTGCATGCTCTGTTGCCTGTGTCTATGTGCCTGTGGTTCTGTCAGTGTGATCATGTGATGTATCTGACCCCAGGAATGTGTCAATAAAGTTTCCCCTTCCTGGGACAATGAATTCACGGTGTTCTTATTTCAATTTCCAGGAGTGTACAATCATGTTGACTACTGTCGTATCATCAACTCGATAACCCCAAGATATTCAACAAAAGAAACCAATCGTAACGCAATAATTGTGTAACACTACAGTTGAGATCCTTTTTTATTAATCATCAACGTCGTTTTACCAAGTACCACATGGACACTTATTCTGCTGTGCACAGCTTTTGGACTAGTTTCCCAGAGCCACGGGGGAAATCGTAAATGCAGGTTAAGCGGAAGTGTAGATCAGCCAAAGGAGGCTAATAAGAAATCATTGGAACATAAAATAAGCAGTGAATTAGAAAATAACAGTAGTTAGATTAGAACTTAACTTAAACGGAGTACAGCCAAGTGGGACAGCCTCCAGGGAATTCGTTACTTGAGACTGTACAGCTATAAGCTATTTTTAAGATGAATGAAGCGATCGGATCTTGATATGGAAGAGGGTAATGTTGGCACAAACTATGTTTAGAAATAAATGAGTGAAGTTGAAGGGGATAGTAGTAGCGCCACCCAACGGTGAGAGAAAGTAACACTGACATGACAATATCAGTGTGGTTCTGTGTGAAAGTAGTTAACGCTGCAGTAATCAAGCATGTGATGTCACGAGCCTTTCTGCACAGGCGGCCGCCGAAGTGTACATTTCAAAAGGTGTAGCACGTGCTAAATACGTGCGGCTCAGATGAGTGTGCATACACAAGTCATTTGTACTAAAATCACTTTTGTCAGCATCACTGCTCTACCACCATAGGGGCTGTGTCGCCTGGCCACCGTATATAATGCCGATCGAGGACTGAAGTTCATATCTACACTGGGGCAACCTGGCCTGAATGTGCTTGGTCTTGCAGCCACCGTTACAGTGGCCCAACGCCGGGCCAGCGTAGCAGCCCGTTAACCATCAGCATGGGGGCCGTGGTTCACTGCGCATTAAGTCACTGGTTTACTGCCTTCCGACAACGTGGGTCGAGGAACGAGCTGCAGCAGCAGGAGGGCCTTGCAGGGGCCTGAAGTCTGCAGACATCGTGCTGCAAGTAGCCTCAGGAAGCGGTTCCATGTCCCAGCAGACACTCTCCAGAGTTATTTTCATTTCCATGCCTCTGTGGCCCTTGGGGAGGGGAGGGGAGAAGTGGCATTCCTTTGTCCCACTGGATGGGACTAACCCTATGGTGTTCCCAGCTCCTAATGTGCAGAAGATTGGGTGAGCCACGTACGATGTGGGCTTTGGCGAAGTGCAACATGTAACAGTGCTGGAGTGGCACGTGATGTGGGAAGATCTCTTGATAATGACGGTGCAGGTTGGAGAGATGTGAGCGGCTTGCCTACGTGTTGCCTCCGATGGCGTGAACATTTCTGCATCTGCCACCATCCAGGGGCAGCACCAGTGTGTCACCAACAAAAGTCAACTGCTGCCTAGGAATGGCTATACCAATGCCATACATGCCCACATAAACACCTTACCAACTATGGCATGGGGGAGTCTCAGCTGGACGGTGGACACCAGATGCCACGTGGAGTGTAGGGCCATTGAGACTGCCAACCACGCAATGCTGGTTTTCAGGCAGATGCATAGGTCTCAAGTGAAGCGTCGCAATGTGGTCATGAAGAGTCTTCCGCACAGATTCGCGCAAATGGGCTTCAGCGTCTAGGTGGAGCCCCACTTATGGACACCTGAGGGACTGCCAAGCCAGACACCGTGGTGGTCTAAGACGCCATTGCCCACACAGCCGACACACAGATAGTGGGCGACCACCCCAGGCTCGTCTGGTGTCACATTGGGAAGGCGACACACCATCCATCCAGCGTACAGTCCTCGCCCTGCGTCCCAACGTCACCGAGGGGACCGTCACATCGGCTGTCTTGAACTGAAGGGGGCTTGGTCCCCACACTTCACTTCTCCTTGCACTGGGCTTCAGAGCGTTCGAAATGTCCATTTTCTCGTCGCATGTGTTACTGTCATTATGCGGCTCCCATAGGTTTGTAGCGAATGCCCATAGTAGGCTTCACGAAGAGTGTTGAATTCTTTTCGCCCTTACTCCTGGGGAGGAGCAATACCGTCTTTATTCTGTATAAGATTCCAAGTTTAGCCATTCAATGATCAGCCTTTTAAAGGGTTACGCAATTAATCGGTTTACAGCTTTAATGTTGGGACATATTATATTCTCTTCAGCCTTATGAACTAAAAAGTTGTGAGTAAAAACCAGTTTTCTTCTCTCGTTATCACACCCAATGTATTAACAGCATTTTACAAAAACACTTTTTGTATTCAGTACAAGCTATCATTTGAAGATGCACCAATGATTGTGTGAAACCGGTTGCGTTGCCTAATAAAGGGTCCTGTATACATTCAATGCGGCCTTGAAGAATTTTCATTCATTTCCGGGGAATTTTTTAAAAGGATTCTTCAAGGTTATTTTGAAGAATTTTCGGAAATTTCCGTGCAGTAACAATGTATAATCTAAGATGTGGTTTAGCCTAGCAGCAGGGCAGTGAAGGTTTTTATCCAAAGTCACGGAGAATTGATCATACAGATGCCAAGGATATGAGACCAATTAGACTGTCCTTCTCCATTCTTAAAACATTGCAAAAACTGGTTTATGTACATGTTGGGGAGAGGAGGCTAACAAGGGCTCCTATACATTCAAACCAACAAGCATATCAGCCAGATGAATCATGTGAGACAGCTCTCCATCAACTCATTGGGAGGGTGGAGAAAGCACTGCACTTTCAAGAAATAGCCCTCTGCATGTTCCTGGACATTGAGGAGTACTTCCGTAACACAGCCTTCGATTCCATGTTTAAGGCAGCAGAGGTGTATGAACTAGGGACCACTATATGTAAGGGGACTAGGGCCATGCTTAGTGGAAAGAAGCTAGAGGTCCAAGACTGGTGCATTAAACAGGATCTACAGGTTAATCCTGAAAAGATTGTTGTGGTACCATTCACGAAGAAACATATCCAACACTCAAGTTGGAATCTAAAGCTCTTCGATGAAACTCTACCTGTGAAGTGGACAGTGAAGTATCTAGGGGTAACCTTAGATGAGAAACTAACATGGAAGCGTCACATTAAGAGCAACTCCACCAAGGCGAAAGGTATTCTAGTGAGTATTAGAAGGGCTTGTGGCAAAATCCGGGGCCTAAGCTGCAAAGGTATGCACTGAATATACACCATGGTGGATACACCTAGGATCACTTATGGGACTGTAGTGTGATGGAAGAAAGTAGAACAGCAGGTTGCAGCTAGGAAGCTTGCTAAGGTACAGAGACTGGCCTGCTATGCCATAACAGGCGGAATTAGCGGTACACGAGCTGCTGGATTGGAAACCATGCTAATCACACACTAAAACAGTTAGTGAGGTAAATGTAGGAATGGCTGGGGAAATGCCAGCTGATTACATAATAACTCCCAACTGCTTCAACAAACCTTACAATCTAATAAATGGAAGCAGGGAGCAGAGGTATAAAACAGTTCGACACCATACAGGGGAATTGTCTGGTTCACCGATGGGTCGAAATCAGACAAAGGCACTGGGGACGGGGTGCATAGGGTTCAAACAAGACTGGAGGGCATCATATCTCCTTAGGGAAACTAGCCTCGGTATTCCAAGGTGAAATTACTGTAATCATGGCGTGTTTGGACGAGAATATGCGTGGGCGCTACAAGGACCATAGCATCTACATCCATTCAGACAGCCAGGCAGCCCTGAAATCATTGGCAGCTCCTGCAACAAGATCTAAGATTGTTGAAGAATGTCACATGGCTCTGAGGGAGCCAGAGGCAAGCAAGAGGGTGAACACAGTGTGGGTCCCTGGCCACTCAGGGATCGGTGGCAATGAAGAAGCCGACAGATTTGCCAGGATGGTGGCAAAGACTCCATTCATTGGGCCGGAACCTGTCCTGACAATCACCAAACTAGAACTAGGGAACTGGCTTTGAAGACAGTATGTAGACTACTAGACCAAGATCTATAAACAAAAACATGGTAAGGTAATGATGCCGATGCCGGGTTTTAAAAGAAGCTCCGTAGTCCTGGGCTTGAACAGGAAAGAGAGTAAACTCATGGTTGGACTCATGACCGGCCATGGGAATTTCAAAAAATACCTACATACGTACAATGGGTGTAGCGGAAGAAGACCCTAAATGTAGGACCTATAACGAGAGCGAAGAAACTACATCACACCTAATCTTCGAATGCAAGGCATTGGAGAGCAAGAGACTGAATTTTCGGGACAACCAGATCTGCAGAAATTGTGTCTAACACAAAACTGGTAAAGGGACTCCTTGCACTATTTAAGGGCATTGGTTGGCTTTACTAGATATACTGGGAGAAACACCGCTCAATGAACTCGGTTTCATTGAGGACAGTGGCGGGTAAGACCAAAGCTGTTTTAGCTTTCTTGCCAAAAACAAATCAAGATGTGGTTGCTCTAACTACGAAATAATATGGATATTATATACTGATAACTTTCCTACATTACTCATATGCGATCATTCTAGTATGTAAAGGAATATGTTTACATGTCAAAAAAGTATATGAAATACAAATTATAGCTTGGGTTTAAATAAATATGTGCGATTCACAAAAGTTAAACGTCTTTGAGAGCTCTACAGAATTCGAAATTCCACATCATTTCTCCATTAAAAGCAGCTCTTCTGCGCTTTCGGACATCCGTTTTTATCATTTGTTGCTTCAGGGCCCTCTGTCGCTGACACTTTAGTCAAATTTTAACACTTGGCTTGCGGGACGAAAGGTACGAAAAGAAATTCTCTCGGCTTGTATAAACGCCCCGTTGGTGAGTCCCTTTCATCTCCCGTAAAATATGCTGGTGGCGACTGAAAGTGAGGTTTAAGGAGGCGGAAGGTGGTGGGGAGTGAAGGAAGGGGCAAAGTAGCCGCCGACGGCGAGGTGCATATTAGGCGAGCAGAGGTTTTTATGCAGAGCAGACCGCGGCTCATCATTCTTTCACGAGCTCTGGCGCGGTCTTTTGTCCCTCGCTACCTGCGAGTATTTTCACCGGCCAATATCTTTCGCGGCTCTTTCGCTCTCGGCCTGTACAAAAGCTTTTGTGTTTCACTCCTACTTCCGTCAGCCGGCTCCTAGCTGGAGACAGACTAATAAAGCGAGGGCCCGCGCGGCGGCTCAGCTCACGACCACACACGACCCGCTCGACCCGGCACGACTGTCTGCGCTACGACGCGTCTCACTTCAAAGACTCCCTCCTTCCCTCCCACTCTCTCTCTCTCTCTGTGCATGTGTGTGTGTGCTTGCATACGTGTGTGTGTGCGCGCTTCTCGTGCACGCATTTACTGAGCTGTTTCACGCAATGGCCGCGACATCTGGTGGAATAATGTCACTTCAGACATAGGGCAAAAATACTGTTCTTCTAAAGGATCCAAGTAGACTATTTCTTTCACTTTTCCACGACAGTATCTGCAAGGTCAGGACACAGGGTGGAAATAATTACCGAACGAGAAGTCTGTAAGCCAACTGCTTTGACAGAAAGCTACGCTCGAATTTATTTTTTTGGTCACATCGAGTTTCAAAGTGAGAGTGTCACGTAGCACCTCAACAGAAATATTTTAATGTGAAATGAGAGCGCCAGGAAAGATCTACGCAGAAGTGGCAGAACTTGGTAATAATATTTCCGATAAATATCTGCATCCTGCCGCCTAAATGTATTATGTTTATTTTAAGTGTTTTCAGTCTCCGACTTCACAATTAATATTAATGTTTGGTGAGACTACATATCTCACTCTTTTCTGTCAAGTGTACGTGAAAACTGTTGAAACGGTGTTACTGCTAATGTCGTACATAGTTTGAACCACAGAACGCAAATACTTTGTTACCCATGTGTGTTAACAGTGTGGAGTACATTACAAAGGGGGATGGGAAGGTAATGTAGCTCACGATTTGTGGGAACACATGACAATAGCTGACAAAAGGCGACCCAGCTTTCCTGCACACTTAAAAGGCAAGGCACCAACCACAAGATGACTAATAGTAAATCGCTGCGAATGTTACATAAGTTATGGCAACGCCATGTAGTGGAAGAAATTGACATTTACATCCTTCTAAAAGATCAATCGGACAGAATTTTAAATGGACAGAAAGACCCGCGGAATAAAATATTTCTAGACAAGTTTTATCATTTGTTCGACGAAGCATTGTAGAACCATAGAACGTAAACTATCGCTACACTCATTAATAAATATAGCTGTAACACAAAAGATCCTGTAACCATAAAGCAGTGTCACGAAAGATTTTATTCGATTGGCATGTTTTTCTGTATTGCGGAACATGTATATGACAACTATTCAGTAATGACATGCTCGCACAGTACTTTTCTCTCATACACTCTCAGTGCCTTGCACTAGTTCGCTCACAACACTACACAGCATGGAAAACTGCGCGGTAAATGGGCTAGTTTAATGGCAGACAGATATCTCGAGCAAAGAGGTTAGACTAGAATTAAATGTCAAAGAAGCTGGGCTAGTAAGACACATACATGTGTCATACAATTCGAAAAACAATGTCCAATGTACAATGTCTCAGAACCATTAGGAATAGGGCACATATCTGTAATTTTATGAGGTTCTTGGCTTCAAGTGTGCTTTCCTGCCTTTAACGAAGTTGCTATTGTTTTCGTTAAAGATAGTATAATAATTATTATTGCTTTTAGTTACTTAATTTTCCTTTCTTTAACTTTCTTCTGTAAGTACGAACTTTGTTGTAGAACCTCTCTCTTATTTACGTGTGGTAATAAAAAAATTCACTTTCAAAAGAATTACGTACATTTAAAAATTACGTGAACTCGTATTAACTGATTAAGAATATTTAGTTGAGGATTAAATCCTTTACATAATTCGGCCTTGGCACACATTTTCTAAATGCAGTGGATTTTTTGTTAAATATTTACTGAATTCTATCCCGGCGTTAACTATGGAACACAAGATTATCTCTATTAGCAGAAAATGGTTAATTATTGCCAAGCCGACATTTAATTATCACTGATCAAACCTACTTCGCTATACATTTAAGTTATTTGAAAGAACCAAAATTGTTAAATTTCAATGTTAACTAACATTAACTATCCGCCTACGAATGCACAAACGTATAATTAGTTTAAAATTCATCAGTCTCAGGATCACTGTAAAAGAAGAACAATTTCTTAATTCACTGTTAATTTTTATCTATCTGTTCCCGATTTACGGGTTTGGTTGATTTTTCCTTTAGCGGAACAAATTTTTAAATGTGCCGCCGCTGCAAATCGATCGGTCGCGGCACAGCCCAGCAACACCGCTAAAAATGCTGAAAATTCTTTAAAGAAATTTTATAGATGACATGGACAAGCTAATTTACATTAATAATACACACTTTTGATAAATTCTGGTATATTTAGATCAAACAATAATTGAACTCACATTAATTTGTAACGCCTCCTCTAATGGCGGCTAAATCTAGACAGAGACAAAAGAAGTCTACCCACTGATAAATCTCTTCGACACAGCTTCCTCTCGCATTCAGCTCTATACAGGGGCCAAAGAATACGCTGTACATGGTTCTTTTATACTACTGCTGACTATTAACATTTCTTTGTAATTTGACAATATTATTCTCCTCTGGCTAAATTTCACATCCCTGTTATCGCAGATACTGACACATTTCACAATCACATAATAAATATAGAAAAATTACTATCCTAAATACAGAGAGAATATTACTACAAAAAATATTACGATAATAACAAATGTCTTTTACACAAAATTCAATAATATTTTTTTGTTCAATAATTACGGTATATACAACTTGCTCAGAGCGGCGTATATGGTACAAATAAACTCTTGTTCATTAATAGCGTGAGTTTGCCAGGGAACGTTACATGTCATATCCCTGAAAACTGACCATTCCTTCTGGGACAACCTTATGTATCTTTGTTACGAATTTCAGTATAATCGGCAGGCAAATGTACGCAATAGTTACCGAGATCGTCACGGACAGATAAAATAGAAATGACAAAGAAACCGATAAAGAAATGGTAATCAGTTGTGGAACAATGTATTTGTAGGTGAGAATTTTTTGCGGAGTGCAGGAAGGGCGTGGTGATGAAACTGTTGCTCAAAACCTAAAACGAAATACTACTGCACCGATACTTTGAACCGCCTACAAACACCCTTGCATTCAATTTTCGTTACTTGAACACATAGGTTAGTGTATTTCATGCTCAGGCACGATTTGCGATATGTTTCATTATCAGCCTTTTGGTGTAATAACCTTATTATCAGTCACATTAATATAACAGTTCAGGCAGGTAAAACAGGGTTCGACACAACTGACAGCATTACAACATACAGTTGGACAAGCGTTTCGTTGTTATTACGTAGGACGAAGTACATGATTTTACTGCTGGAGATGATGATGATACCTATGTCGAAACCGACCATCTCCGAATTAGTAACAAAGTCACTGTTTCCGCCAAGCGAAGTTACTACACGTCAAATGAAGATCACTCTGCCTCTAATTCTATGGCAGTTACATATGAAATGGCACGAATTTCAGCTTCCTTTCTAACATTAAATTATACTTTGGAAACCGAGCGAGGTGGCGCAGTGGTTAGCACACTGGACTCGCATTCGGGAGGACGACGGTTCCATCCCGCGTCCGGCTATCCTGATTTAGGTTTTACGTCATTTCCCTAGATCACTACAGGCAAATGCCAGGATGGTTCCTTTGGAAAGGCACGGCCGATTTCCTTCCCCATCTTTCCCTAACCCGAGCTTGTGCTCCGTCTCTAATGACCTCGTTGTCGGTGGGACGTTAAACACCAACCTCCTATACTTGGGAATATTTAAGCACAAGCTCAAGTTTCTGTTCTTGTCCGTAGCTATATCATCAGGCGGCTTTCGGATTCACCAGAAATTCGATTACGCTGTACCACACAAAGAGAATTGCTTCTCTGTGCAGAAATCTAAGTGAGGTGGAGACCTCCGTCCAAGTGACGTTTTAGGCCTTAGAGTTTCCTGTGGACTCGTGCAGAGTGAAACGAACTGGTAAGTGCCGAGGCGCATCCTGTTTCGTCCGAAGCCACATGTCGCGCGCTGCTTCGCCCTGCCTCCCATTGTGTGCCGGACCAAAGGGCCGCAATATCGGGAAAAAATGCGCACAAGAGAGCAGATGCTTCTGTCCCCAGACGCCAGGATACGTGTGTATGTGTGTGTGTGTGTATGTGTGTGTGTGTGTGTGTCTGACTGGGTGAGCTGGGTCTTGGAGAACCAGCAGAAATGCGGCCCGAAGCACGTTATTGCTTCAGCTCACCCCGTCTAGTGATCACAGACTCTACGGTTTTGGGGAATCACTGACACAGAAAGGAGAGGACAGAGAGTACTCTTTTTGAGACGATTGACTATGCTGAAAATGTATTATCATTGATGATGTCAGCACGTCTTGGTAGAACCTTGTGTAGACTGTATGTTAAGAGAGTTACTATGAAGAACGACCTGTATCGTAAATTTCTGTCAAATTACTTATCGTTTTGCTAGAAATCATACAGTTTTTGATCAAAAATATGTGATCACCTGTTTATAGATATTAGTATGAAGTGTGTGCAACTTTCGTCTTTATGACGGCTTGAACTTTGCTGATAACACGTTCAACGAGGTTTCTGAATGTCTGTGGAGTAATTGGGGTCCATTCTTCCTTAAAAACCTAAGCCAGAGAATGTAGAGATGTTGGACGCTGGTATCTGGAGCGAAGACTTCACACTCTGGGCAGGCCCGTCCATTTCAGGACTGTTATAGTCCACAAACAATTGCCACACAGAGTGCAACGTCATGCTGATACAAATAATGATCGGCTCCGAACGACACAGTACACAGTGTTGTAAAACGTGTTCATATTCTTCCACATTTAGCATATTCTTAAGTGCAGCAAGGGCATTCTTTGCATCTTTCAAGTGTTTTGACGATAAAACGCAGTCTTTGGTGGATCTTCCCCACACCATTTTTTTTCTACGCGTTCTTTCCGATTGAAGTTGTTCATAATTGTAATTCCTAGGTGCCTAGTTGAGTTTGCGACCTTTAGATTTATCGTGTAACCGAATATTAACGGATTCCTTTTAATACTCATGCGGATGACCTCACACTTTTCAGTATTTATGCTCGATTTCTAGTTTTCGCACGATATAGATATATTATATAAATCGTTTTGTAATTGGTTTTGATCTTCTAATAACTTTACTAGGCGATAAACAACAGCATCAACACGGCTCCTAAGGTTGTCCCCTACATCGCTTATATAGATAAGCAACGACAGAGGGCCTATGACACTACGTTGGGGGACGCTAGAAACCACTTGTACTTTACTCGATAACTTTCCGTCAGTTACTACGAACTGTGGCCTCTCTGACTGGAAATCAGCAATTAAGTCACGTAACTGAGACGACAGTCCACAAATACGCAATTTGATTACAAGCCGCTTGCGAGGTGCGATGTCAAAAACCTTCTGGAAATCTAGAAATCAATCAATTTTAAATTCATTGTCGATGCCACTCAACACGCCTGTGAGTAAAGAGCTAGCTGTGTTTTGCAAGAAGATGTTTTCTGAACCCCTGTTGACTATGTGTCAACAGAACCTTCTCTTTGAGGTAATTCATAATCTTCGAATACAATATACATTCCAAAAGCTTGCTGCATATCGACGTTAATAATACGGGCCTGTAATTTAGTAGATTACATCTATCGCCTTTCCTGAATATTGGTGTTACCCGTGCAACATTCCAGTCTTTGAGTACGGAACTTTCGTCGAGCCAGCGGTTGTATATGATTGTTAAGTATGGAGCTATTGCATCAGCGTACTCTGAAAGGAACTTAATTGTTATACAGTCTGGACCGGAAGACTTGGTTTTATCAAGTGATTTAAGTTGCTTCTCAACTCGAGGATATCTACTTCTAAGTCACTCACGTTCGCAATTCTGGTTTATTTACTTCGTCATCTTTGGTGAAGGAATTTCTAAAGGCCGTGTTTAGTAGCTCTGCTTTAGTATCACTGTCATCGATAGTATTTTCATTGCAGGGAAGGCACTTATGTGTCTTGCCAGTGGCATAGTTCACATAGGACCAGAATCTCTTTGAATTCTCTGACAGGTTTCGAGACAAAGTTTCAGTGTGGAATCTCTTATAAGCATCTCCAAGTGAAGCTGGGGCTAAATTTCAGCTTCTGCGAAAGATCGCCAATCTTGGAGGTTTTGCGTCCGTTTACATTTGGCGTGCCTTTTTTCATTGTTTCTGCAATGTTGTTCTGATGTGTTTTGTGTATTACGAGGGATCAGCTCCGTCGTTTGTTAATTTATTTGGTATAAATCTCTCAATAGCTGTCGATATTATTTCTTTGAATTTAAACCACATCTGGTCTACATTTACACCGTTAATTTGGAACGAGTGGAGATAATGTCTCAGGAAGGAATTAAGCGAATATTTATCCGCTTTATTGAGTACATATATTTTATCTTTCTTTTTGGTGGATTTGGGCGCTATGGTGTTCGGTCTCGCTACGACAAATCTGTTCCCACTAATCTTTCTATCCGTTTTGATGCTCGTTATTAATTCGGGATTATTTGTTTCTAAGAGCTCAAGTGTGTTTTCACAACCGTTTGCTATTTGAGCTACTTATGAACTAATTACGCGAAATAATTTCCAGATATGGGTTCAGCACAATTTAGGATGATGGTTTATGCTTACCTCCGTATTTAAACATGTATTTTCACCAACATATGGAGAGTAAATTGAAGTCACTACCAAATGTAACTGTATGAGTCAGGTACAGGTATGAAATTAGAAATGAACCTTTCACTTATTATATTATCTGAGTTCGGAATATAGAAAAAGGATCCCATTACTATTATATTGCAGTTGCCATGAATGGTCTCTCCCAATACTAACCCACAGGAACTATCTACTTCAGTTTCGCTCCAAGACAGATTACTTCTAACAGCAAGAAGTACGTCACTGCCAACTGCATTCAGTCTATACTTTCTGAATACCGTTAGGTCTTTCGCAAAAACTTCTGCCGAACTTATCTCCGGCTATAGCCGGCTTTCAGTGCCTATAACGATTTGAGCATCAGTGCTTTCTGTTATAGCTTGAAGCTCTGATACTTTCCCAAGGCAGCTACGATAATTTGCAACCGTTGTTCAGATGGTTCTTAAATTTACGTTCTTCCTGTGTCCAACCTGCCACTTATTGCTAAAACCCTTTCTGCGTTTCCCCGAAGCCCTTTAACTTTAAAATGCTGCCCAGTCCACGCCACACAGCCCCTACCACTCTTGTCGCCACCTCCTGCATCTAATGGACTCCTCACTGACTTAGTGAAACCCAAACGCCCACCACGCTAAGGCACAAGTCGAAGAATCGGGAGCCCACACGGCCGCAGAACCGTTTGAGCCTCTGATTCAGACACTCCACTCAGCACCAGAGGTAGGCAATTGGTCCTGTCGACTGTGCTGCATATAGTGAGCTCTACTTTCGCCTCACAAGCAAGACTGGCGGCCTTTACCAGGGAGGAGCTCGGAACCAGAGAGAATCTCTTTTGATCCAAAGCGATATACATCATTGGTACTTACATGGGCCACCACCTGCAGCTGGCTGCACCTTGCCTTTTCGCGGTATCTGGAAGGACCAGTTTGGAATAACTCCACCTGGTATGCACACAGAGTGCACATCGGCATTCTTCCCCTCCTTGGCAGCCATGTCCGTAAGGTGTCCCGTAACGCTCCTAGCCTAACACTGGAGTTCCAACTACCAATAATCCCACCCTCTCTGACTGCCGTGATCTTGCTTGCTGAAAGCTTTTCTCTGAAACAGGAGAAGTGACTGTATCTAGCATGTTGATAAACTCAGCCACAAATAGCACCTGGAACCTCTTTGCCTGACTAATTTGGGTGGCCTTACGTTCACTCCTGTTGGAAAGTCTTTCACAGCTTGTCACGCTCCGAAGCAAACCGCCACTCGACCACAGGTGAGGGGTCAACTTCAGTGACAGTGGTAACTTAGTTGACCATTGCTGCAAACCGACCGGCCGACTCGTGGGTCGTGCTGGACGTCCGTTGGATTTCTATGGCCAGTCCACAAAAGTAATGCCCACCCACTGTAGCTGTGTAACTGAAGCCGACACAGCCTGGAGCTGAGAGCGAAGAGTCACCAACTTAGCTCGCTTCTCCAGTCATTTGATAGACATAGGGTACGTAGTAATTCACCACTCAACATCACTAGAGTCATCCAGTTTCCAGTGGTGTCGGTGTTTATCACATCTGATGCTTCGCTTTGCATTGGCTCCAAAAATGTTATTAGCAGCTGCTCCACCATTGTACCCCACTCCTTTAATACCTTATGCACTGTCACTGAGATATCAGAACTGCTGGTAGCAAAATGAATCTCATAAGTGATTCTTTCCGCGGATTTCATGCGAGTCTTCTACAACCACCTTTTGCAGCACTGGACGGTCTCTGTCCTTAGATAAGCTAAACCAGGCTTGAATCAGTTGTGGCTGTTCCTTCGCGTTTAGCCGGTCGTTGTGGCGGTTCTAGGCACTTCAGTCCGGAACCGCGCTGCTGTTACGGTCGCAGGTTCGAATCCTGCATCGGGCATGGATGTGTGTGATGTTCTTAGGTTAGTTAGGTTTAAGGACCAGTCTATGGGACTGATCACCTCAGATGTTAAGTCCCATAGTGCTTAGAGCAATTTGAACCATTTGAACCTTCGCGTTTTCACTTCATACTCACATCACCAACAGTCGATCTCGAAAGCTGTAGGACTGCAATGTCCCTGATGGATTTTTTACGTTGGTGACATCAGATGACTAGTCCACATTCAAAATCACTGAGCTCTTCTGACCAATCCATTGTGCTGCTACAGCTTTTCTGTTAGTAATACTCCCCGCCTCCTTTTATGCTGCGGGTTCGCCTTTCCCGACTTCTAATGGTCAATTCCGCATTACATACAAGTATACAGATATTTTTGATCAAGTAGAGCAGGTGATACAAGTATAGCTATTTTACTCAAATTTCCAAACAAAAATCAATATCGTGTATTCCTTGGCACCCTTCAAAAGTAATAATGATATAGAGAAAACTATAAACGCGAGTAAAGTTCAAAGACAAAACATTTCAATTCAGAGAAACGACTGCTGTCCCAGCTAAAAGCTTTTCCAACGACATTAATGGTGACTCTTCACAGACATTTATGCCCATTTCCTAAGAGGATTCCTCTGAAAAAGTGTGACGTAGCTCACTGTATAGTGAAAGCAGACATTAAAATTAAGATTCAAGGGATTGTTTGGATAGCAAGGATCTTTTATCGACGAATAAAACAACTCCTTAAGAAAATACTTCTTACCCGGAAGTTTTGAGCACCATGGGAAGGATTTGTACCTAGTACTCCATTTGTGCGACTTTTAGTCTGTTCAAGTGACTGGCACCTGAGCTGCTTGCTGAGAATGGGTCACGAATTCAGTACTACACTGTCAACGTAGATCATCCTGTAGATGATTCATGAGCTCCATTAGTTCCTTCTATACTGCAATGGTTGTACAATATCCTCATTATGATTGACAGAGAAAGGTTATTGTCACAATTTAATATCACAATGGAACTGGTTTACGTAAACCAGGTACATTGTAATTTTTTCTTAACTGATGTTTCGACATCTCTGTATGCTTTTCAGTAGATCTAGATTTATTTCCGTAAAATGCCATGCGAAGTCCATGCCTATTTTCCCATTTCAGGCCTAAAAAGATAACATGAGTATTTTGATTAAAATGTTTTGATTGGTCACCATCAATGTAATTTCAGGTGAACAATCTAACCAAATTAAACAAAATTGACATTTTACAGATTTTAGGCGTAAAACGTAAGACAACCACTAATTCGTAGGGTATTTTACAGAAATAAACCGAGACTCACCGAAGACGACACACTGGTGTCGAAACACGTCTGGGTAAATAAAAGAGGACAACAGTGTGTTTTGCATAGGGCAGAGTTTAAAAATACAAATTTGATTCACAAACGCGAGAAAACGGTGACGGTAGCTTCCAACCCAAACATGATAATTGTGTTAAAATAAATTTAAATTTCTATGTGACTCACTTCCAAACTCCTGTTCGTAATTAATGACAAATACTTTCCTCCTGAATATCACAGCTAGTAATACATAATTTATAGCTCGGAAAATTTTTAATCTCCATTTATTAGAAATCTGTATGTACGTTCGTACGTATGTATGTATGTACACTGCTGGCCACCGTAAATGCAACACCAAGAAAGACAAGAGGTAGCACAACAAAATTTATTTAGTAGTTAACATGTTGACCAAGTATCAAATGATTACGTTTACAGACGTCTGTGACATGTGGTTCCTGCCAGAATCAGTAGCCAGAATAGCCGCCATTGTTGGAGATCACCGCTGCCACACGTCTCGGCATTGAGTCAAAGAGACGTTGGATGTGTTCCTGGGGTACAGCAGCCCAAGCAGCTTCCACACGTTGCCAAAGATCATCTGGTGTGGCAGCTGGGGATGTAATCTGGGTCACTCGTTGGGCAACCATGGACCACATGTTTTCTATCGGCGAAAGATCCGGAGAGCGAGCCGGCCAGGGAAGCAATTCAATCTGGTTATTGACGAAGAACCTTTGGACAATGCGTGCCACGTGTGGTCGCGCATTTTCCTGTTGAAATATGGCTGTGGACGAGCCCTGAAGGTAAGGAAGGACAACTGGCTCCAGCACCTCGGATATGTAGCGCTGGCTATTTAAAGTACCGGCAATGCGTACTAGAGGCATGCGAGAGTAATATCCAATACCGCCCCATACCATAATACCCGGTGCAAGACCAGTGTGGCGGTGTATAATGCAGCTGTCCAGCATCATCTCTCCACGGTGTCTCCACACTCGAATCCGACCATCGTGGTGCTGCAGACAGAAGCGTGCCTCGTCAGTAAAGACAACGTCATTCCATTCTGCCGTCCACATCCGTCTGTCATCACACCATTGGCGACGCAGACGTCTGTGGTTCTGCGTCAGTGGTAGACGAAGCAATGGACGTCTTGCGGACAGACCACTCTGCTGTAAACGGCGTCGAATGATACTCGCAGACACTGGATGATGCGTTACAGACGCAATGTGCTGTGCTATGGTTCGGGATGTCACTGAGCGATCCGTCACTGCCATGCGCACAATTTGCCTATCAGCACGTGCAGTGGTGCACCGATGTGAATGCGATCGACCACGTCGGTCCGTCGTACCCTCCTGCATCCAACGGTCACATATCCGCATTACAGTTGTTTGGTTTCGTCCAACACGACTAGCGATTTCTCTGTATGATAATCCACAACCTCGGTAAGCCACTATCCTTCCCCTGTCGAACTCGGATACTTGATCAAAAGATGTTCGCTGTTGTCTACGAGGCATAACTGATCGTCTTGTGAAACAACCGCAAGGTAAACACACGTGCCGAACGTACACTCGTCGAAATCGCCAAGCCTTAAATGGCGCTATGAGGTGGCGCCACAGGCCCGCGTGATGTGCGTCTGTGCTGAAATTCTAATCAGTTGCATATCTCATCGCTGCAAACTCATGGTGTAAATTTCACTTGATTCGGATGCTTCCTTCACGGTGTTGCATTTACGGTGGCCAGCAGTGTGTGTGTGTGTGTGTGTGTGTGTGTCAACGGCTCCGCCTCAGTGGTAACACTGATCTTAAGCACTGTCGGGCTCGGCTAGCGCTTTGATGGATGACCATCCGTGTCTGCCGAGCACAGTTGGCAAACGGGATGCACTCAGACTTTACGAGGCCATTGAGGAGCTCCGGTCACTAAAACTGACAAGGCCAGAAGAGACCCTCCATATCCGTATCCAGTGACGCTGAGGATGACGTGGCGGTCGGTCAGTACCGATGGGTCGTCTTGGACCTATCCGGACGGAGAGTTATGTATATGTGAATGCATGTATATCCCACAACTGTTAAACCACCGCGTCTATTTCAACCAAACTTGAATTACTTACTATGTGGAAAGATACAGTGTGGGCACAAGAACCACCTCTGAATGGAGTGGGCGTGAAACAGCATAACTAACGGGGCATGAGTAGCCAGCCTATACAGGGTGTATCATAATTAATGGTGTAAAACATACGGTCGAATGTTCACGATACTAGAACCAGAAACGTCTAGCAATCATGGGCTCTAAAATACATACCTGAAGAGTTATGGACACTTTTCCATCTCCGATACTGTGAAACAGATCTCTTCTACTTGAAGCTCTTTGTTTTCCATACTATGGGAAGAGGTAGTGTGGGCAAAAATAAGAAATTTTTTAATAAGAATGATCTCCAAATTGCCTACTTTAAAATCTATCCACTTTTTTCAGTAGATGTGTATCACAGTAGCGAACATGAACAAGTGCTCATAGCTTCTAAGGTGTATGTACACTTCAGAGATCATGTTTACTAGACGGTTCTTTCTTGTTGTGGTGTCTACTAACGCCCCTCAAAATATCGAAAGCAAAGACCTTTCAGTAGAAGTGATGTGTTTCACAGCATCGAAGTGTGATACCCTTATTTCCGAAATTAATTGCGCTACCGACCATTTTTAGACGGAATAACGCAACGTTATAATCTGTGAATGAAATAATGACTCTAATTTGTTTAGAGGGGGATTTAGTCTCCTTCGCAGTTGCATTCTCTCTCTTCTTCTATCTTGTGGTAAACGCGCGCTGTAATTCGGAGGTATGGTAATTTTATTATGTTTGTACATTTTATGACAATATATACGTTAAAACTGAATACTATTATTTACTAAAGTATTTATATTTACCTTGTCGTAATCCATTTCTGTTTGATCCCGAATTTGTAATGCGAAAATACATGGAAGTCTTGATACTGTGATGTAACTGATCGGTCGCCATTATAGCCAAATAGGTGCAAATTTGCATGACCAACCAAAAAACCTGCCTTCATTATGTTTTCGTGATTTACGAAGTCCAATTACGATTACTTCAATGTATTTTTATACACGCCAGCACTGGCAATCAAATCTTTATTACTGATACGCGGTCTAGCAATACCCTGTTAATGACTACTCGCGAAAACCAGGTACGCCGATCATTTCCGTTTCAGTATTCCTAAGCCTCGTAGTTATAACAGTACTGCTCTTCCTGAGTGAAATTTAGAGAAATGCTTTTTTCTGTAAACCAGATAAGGAATATTACAAATGGCTGGTACGAGACAGGACCTGTAAAACCGTAATTCCTTTCTCATAAGTTTCATGGAATTTCCCCTCATTGGCGTTGGACGCAGGCATTGGTATTCTGAAATTGAAGAAGCTTTTATATGAACAAAATTAAACGTAGATGCATAAAGCAACCTTAACCGAGGAACCCATTCTTGAAGACGACGGGATATCGCTATTTCAGGTACAGACAGTAGGCCTAGCAAGCGTTTTGATGCAGTGCGTACAATTAATACCATCAGGGCGTTCGTCCACTACAGTTTGATTAATGTAAATTTGGCTTCATTGAATTTACATGTACGTATAAATTTTTGATGAACTATGTGTCACAAAATGGCCGCTCTTTGCTTAACTTATGTATCATGGCGAATATCCGATTTCATAGTGTGCACCCTGGAGTAAATTTTTTACGCTATCCTCTGTTTACTCTCAGCTAATTCTGTAGATACCTTTTCAAATCTTGACCTTTACAAAATTTTTGACATTATTTTATCAAATGCATTTGTTAGGTAGACGAATGGAAAAGTGAAGAAAATGGCTTCACGCAATAGCGATGACGTTGATTTGAACGCTCAACAAGGCGAACTTGATACTATGAATGCAGAAAATTGTCATGTTTCCGAGCTAGAAATGGAATCGAGCTCTGAAACAGAGGAACATATTTTACCTGAAAATCTGTGAAGACGATTTTCTCTCAGGCAGTCAAACGATGACAGAAGACTTTGAAACTGATGACGTTTTATGTGAAACATATGATCCGGTGGACAATGCTTAACGTGAAATTTAATATGCAAACTAACAATCCGCCTGTTGATCGGACTACGATAGTGTTTCAAAAACGTAATGAATTTTCAAATGAACTGCAAGAGTTATTTAATGATCTTAAGACTTTTCAAATGGAACAGAAAAATAAGCAATCCAATAAATTTGCGACTTTAACTGTTAATTTTAATGAGTTTTCTCTGCAATACAATAGTTATCAACTGATATATCATAAATGCTAGGTATTATAAAATAATTAAACAACAAAGTAACTGCTTTCGTCGACGAGCATGGGGCAGAAGTGGAAAGACAGTTGAAAGATCACGGAAAAGTGACTGTTGAGGACTTTTCCCAATAGCTGTCAGAGAAATGAATTATTACGTTTATTAAATAAACGAGCACAGTGTTGCCTTGTTTCACAATTTTTGATTATTGTTACTGCACAATTTAGGTTTCGGGTAGCCGCGGGGTTTAAGGCGCCTTGTCAAGGTAGCGGTTCACGGGGCTCCCCCACCCCTCTCCCCCCCCCCCCCCTTACCCCGACGGAGGGTTCGAGTCCTCCCTCGGGCATAGTTGTGTGCGTTGTCCTTAGCGTAAGTTAGTATAAGTTAGTTTAAGTTAGATTAAGTAGTGTAAAAGCTTAGGGACCGATGACCTATGCAGATTGGTCCATAGGAGCTTACCACCACTACCACTACCACTTAGGTTTCGAGTTGTAAGCCCATTTTCAAGTACATTACTGATTACATAGTTGATAATGCAAAGATAAACGTAATGATAAGGCAAAGAGAATCATCTCAAATTCTTAATGTATAGATCCTTGGCTTGATGAAAAATTACTTCAGCGACAGTTTATGACAAATTACACACAGAATTCACAATTCAGCTAATATACTAACATGACTAAACATACCCAGGAAAAAGTTAAATATCAGTCAAGAACTTTTTATCTACTAATGGATTGAGGCACAAAGTTTTACTTCGATCCTGGAGTTGTGATATCATCTAAAAGAGGTGAATAATTCAGCTGGGATTTTCTCGTTTGATAAAATTTCCCTGGCTAAATTCAGCCCCATTGTCTGTCAGACTTGCACATATGTCTATATTTGTCGTTATTGTTAACGCAGTATTCCGCACAGGCTGAATCATGCTCCTTCGATCTTCAGCCAGTGCAGATTGACCTCCTCATCTGTCCAATGTACTCGTAGCATAACTGACACACGTGGCATATGGTTTTATAAACCCCACTTTTTGTGGTGGCTGGTTGTTCGATTTTTGCATTGAACAAGAGACTACCTGTTGTTTGAGGGGCACTGTGTTTAAGCTAACGTCCAAGAAATTTTTATGCTGGGGCCGCCCAGCTCCATGCTGACCTTTGTGTCAGTGTGCTACTGGTTCAAATTTTCCATACATTGGAACCTTTTCACAAGCAACGAATTTCAGCAGCATATCTGCACCAATACATATGTTTTGCCAAAGATACCCCTTAAGAAAATTAGTCTCCCACTTGTCCATGAACATTTCTGCTAGTAAGGGGGAAAAAGGTGAGCCCATTGCCAGACGACCTGCTTGCTGATAGGAACTCCCTTGAAAACAGGAATAGCTTTGATTTAAACGACATTCCACCCCACTAATAATGCTCAGTTTTTCTTCTGGATTAATGTTGTGTGAATACAATGATTGTGACAGATTATCTACATAGTCATTCACTGGAATACCTGCGAACAAGCTATGCGCATCATAAGAGACAGTTTCTCATCTGTCGCAACCTTAACATCTGTTAACTTGTCAACTAAATCTAAACTGTTCTGAATGCTATATTTCCCTTTGAGTTCAGTTTCTTCTTCAAGATGATGTTGATCCTCCTGAGAGTGTTGTGTACTGGAGCTTGTATTGCAGATACCACTGGACAGATTGGCACTTCTGGTTTGTGGAGCTTCAGTAAACCATACAACTATGGTGCCCTAGGGCTCATTTGCAGAATGCCATTACAGGTACATTCAGAAAAGATGTTGGAGCACGTGTTTACTGCCTGCTTAGCCTGACTATCGTAACTAAGTATGGATCTTTCAGTAGTTTTTGTAGCTGCACTGACTGGAAAAAAGACTTTCACCAGGAATAACCCAAAAAATGAATTTGACCCCACCATCATTGACCAATTTCTGGTAAGGAGATGAAGAGGCAAGCTAGGTCCCTACTATCCTCAATAAAAACACAGACAAACTGGAAATGGAATTGTGCAGATTACTTTTTATAGGGAAAACGTCGAACAGGACAAGTAACATTTTGAAGGCAAAGTACTTTTCTGCGCTTTTCTGTGTCACTCAGTCAGTAGGTAGTTGCCTGTACAATGCAAAAGACAAATTACCAGCAATCATAAAAAAGTGGGGTTTATGAAATTATATGCCACGAGTGTCAATCTTGCTACATTGGACAGATGGAGAGGTCATAGTGTATTGGGCTTAAAGTGCATCATAGAAGCTCAGGATGAAGAATACAGATTAAGCCTTTTTGGAACATTGCCTTAACAATAACCACAAGTACATAATATATGTACAAGCCTTCCACACAGAAGAAAAGGGGACTAAACTCAGCCTGTGAAATATTAGGCATTAAAAATCAGGTGTGTAAGGCCCCACACCTATTATTAAACGGGCAAACCTATTTGAATTATTCACCTGTTTTAGATGATATCACAACTCAGGGATCGAAGTAAAACTTTGCACCTCAATGCATCAGAAGATAAATATATCTTAGCTGATGCCTAATTTTACTCCTAGGTATGTTTAGACATGTTAGTGTAATTGCTGGATTGTGTAATTCCATATGTAATTTGTCACAAATACTCACTGAAGTAAATTTTGCAGCATTAAGCCAAGGGTTAACACATTAAGAATTTGAGATGACTGCCTTTCCCTTATCATCACGTTTACATTTTCATTACCAACTCTGGAATCAGTAATGTTTTTGGAAATAGGCTCCTAATTCGAAACTTAGGTTGTGCAGTAACAATAGTAAAAACTTTGTGACACATGGCAAAAACTGTGTTTGTTTAGTTAACTTACAATTTTTCTCCAACAACCCACAGCTGATTCAATTACAATTATTCCCGAACAAATCACAGAGTACAAAAGAGTTTTGATAGAAGACACGTCAATCAGATAACGCCTTTGTGAGAATTCAGTTACATTATGAGATTCCCAGTGACGTACTGTTCTACTGACGTAATGTCAATAACTACTGGTGTGTATGTATCCCTTGCGCATGTAGATAATCTTTGGTTTGGTTTATTCACTATGTTTGTGGTCACTACACTGTAACTTGATTAAGGAATCTTAATTTAAACTGCTATTTGTCACTTATGTGAAGATACACTGAGTAATTTTTAAGAACGTATTTCGTGTGTCATAAGGCCAAGCCATCAAACAAATGCTGTAATACTGAAGTACATGCAGTACTGTCAATACGGCCGATTCATTTAGTGTCTGTACCAGCGCCGACTGCACGAGGTGGTGTCAAATATTTACTAGCTTTCTGTGCGCTTTTCTCCAGATACGTTAAACTATATGCCTTGTACTCAACAGCAGCAACTGCTATACTAAGAAGACTCTACAAACAGTACATACCCACGGTCGGCAAACCTGTTGCATTGCTTGCAGACGATGTATTGAACTATTCATGTAGAGATTGGAAAGATTTTATGAATGTAAATGATATTAAGTACGGAAAATGCTGGTCGCATGGCTTTTGCTATCCGACTGTTACGTCACAATCGACGTCATCCGGGCATAGCACAAGGCGATCTGATCTTTCCCCGCCGAATATGAACAGGAATAATAATATCAGATGTAGCAATAACATGACTGAACGAAATTATAAGAACAATAAGAGTCGTTACTGGTATGCACACAAAGCAAATCAGAGCCAGAGAAATGAAAACAGTACTTATCCACAGCATAATCAGGTACCACGCGGTCTACTTGACAATGGCTGGCTCAGTCAAGGTAATTCCATGAATATCATAGAAGTTGCGAATGAACCACCACCGGCTATTTATGTTGTAGGTTCAACAAACTAAGAGTAGACCTTATTAAGTCTCTGATGTTAGTCGTATTACATGAGGGGCGGGGGCAATGTTGTCAGTCACATGAACATGTTACATTGCAATGAAGGTAATGATGTTAGAGAAGGACTTTACAGTGATCAGTACACAGATTCGAATGGAATTCAAGCGATCGCGCAAGCATCTGTAAATGCTACTGTAGGAATCATCCCTTCCTCTTTTACCCTGGATACTGGTGTATTGTGAATGTCATTCACAAAATCAATTTAATAAAGTTGAGGATGTAGGGAAATTACCAATATACCTATTACAGGAGGTTTTAGTGCAAGACCACATCCTATCAAGTGGCAAATTCATGTAAACGTTTTAATAGATAATGGAGTGATTATATGTCCGTTTCTAGTCGTAAGGAATCTTGTAGTTGACTGTCTGATAGGTATTGAGTTTTTAGGGGACAAGGGCACAACGGTAGACTTCTCCCAAGGTGGGTGCTACTTGTACAACGAGAGTGAATATGTTGAAGTCGACTTAATACGAGTTCCACATAAACCTGTTAAATACTATCAAGGGATAGCAGTATGATTTTTAATAACTAAGATACACCTGTTGCAGATAAATAAAATTGATACAGTAAAAATTATACGGATGGCAACAGTATGATTGATGATCCACTTAAATCATCACATCTTGAAGAGCAACATTGACCGCAATTGAAGTAATTGCTAATGACATGTATTCGATAAAAAACCTAAAGTGATAAACAGTCAGGTTCGCAGGAGAGCGTCTGTAGAGTTTGGGCCGGCCGAAGTGGCCGTGCGGTTAAAGGCGCTGCAGTCTGGAACCGCAAGACCGCTACGGTCGCAGGTTCGAATCCTGCCTCGGGCATGGATGTTTGTGATGTCCTTAGGTTAGTTAGGTTTAACTAGTTCTAAGTTCTAGGGGACTGATGACCTCAGATGTTAATTCCCATAGTGCTCAGAGCCATTTGAACCATTGTAGAGTTTGGAAGGTAGGAGACGAGATACTGGCAGAAGTAAAGCTGTGAGTACCGGGCGTGAGTCGTGCTTCGGTAGCTCAGATGGTAGAGCACTTGCCCGCGAAAGGCAAAGGTCCCGAGTTCGAGTCTCGGTCGGGCACACAGTTTTAATCTTCCAGGAAGTTTCAGTCACGTATATCACATGACACATTCTGCAGGAAATCATGACCCATCCCGTAGTCGAAATGTGCGGCTGTAGATCGCGTGATTAAGAGGTTGTTATCACGAAATATTGTCGAGCGTTCGCACACTCAGTTTTGTAATTCTTTATTACCTGTAATGAAACATAATGGAGACATATGTCTGGCCCTAGTCGCAAGTTAATAATATCTTAATACTGTTACGCAAACAACCTGAGGATTTGGAGAAACAATTGCAGACGTTTTACTGTGTATGAGGCTTATTAGCCTCGTTCTGAGCTCTTCCTACTGGCAGATCCCATTAACGGTAGAGTGTAGGAAATAACCAGTTTTTGTTCACACTGGAAGCAGCTATCAATTTTGTGTTTTGCCCGTAGGTCTAGGTTTCCCGAATGATACAGAGCATGCCTTATATCTGAATTTGAAATATGTACCGCACTCGAGAACACATTAGGCTCTCTGCAGATCCACTCAACTCACTGCTTCTCCTTGTGTACCCTCAATCCTAGCCGCTAGTACGGACCACAGACTTTATTGTCGAGCTGACTGCTGCGCAAGCAGCGCCGTTAAAGAATTTCAAATAAGGTAAAATGTCAATGAAATGGAATGCTATGAACATTTACAGTGAACTGAGATGATAGTCACTGCGTTGTATTGTACAGCTGTCGCAGAATTTGCATGGTTACGCCGCAGCCAAACGTAAAAGACAAAATAAAGCAAATTAACTTTAAGGAAGATCATCTCCCATGACATAAAACCTAACGGATCTCAAAATAGATACAAAAATGGTTCAAATGGCTCTGAGCACTATGGGACTCAACTGCTGAGGTCATTAGTCCCCTAGAACTTAGAACTAGTTAAACCTAACTAACCTAAGGACATCACAAACTTCCATGTCCGAGGCAGGATTCGAACCTGCGACCGGAGCGGTCTTGCGGTTCCAGACTGCAGCGCCTTTAACCGCAAGGCCACTTCGGCCGGCATAGATAGAAAAAAGACACATTTTAATTGTATATCCATAATGACAGTTCTGTGTTTTTATGTCTAATGTTTTATCCTTCAGCAGAACCATCGTGAATTGTGTTGCACAGGCATCACTAATCGTACTGTGTGATTGTTCCATGATCCCCGAACTTGTCGAGAACCTGAGCCCTACCTAAACGACACCCTGGTCATCCTACAAAGCCATGTGTCTGTCTGGATAGACAACTTATTGCTTGTGTCCTGCTACCTGGACTGGTACTACTCGTCATCCTGAGTCATCACTAGCTACACGTGGTCTCTACGTTGACAACGTTTCTACGTCTAGAGACGTAATATTCTGTAGTAAAGAATCTAAAACTGCAACCCTTATTCTATATATAACCATTTCTTTTATTAACAATGAAATGACTATGTGCTGATAACGCTATACTAAAACGAAAAGTTACGCAGCTCTAAAGTGAGCAAGAGACAATATCAAAGTGACCTTACGTATGTGTAAAATAAAATACTGTACAACGTCCTGTGAAGCAGACTATTGATCTTATAGTGCAGATTTGTATTAGTTGGAAACGAATATGTGTGTTACTGACAGTTAACAGCAGCCATCTCACTACATGTTGAATAGCGGCGCAAAGTTAGGAAATAAACTATGTCAAGGCCATTAAAGGGGGCTGTGTGATACCACTTTTTCAAAATTAGTTGTGCTGTCGACTATTCCTTAGACGGAATAACGTAACGGTACAATCAGTGAAACAAACCATGACACAAATTTCTTTAGCGAAGAATTTTTTGATTTTGTCTCCTTCGCAGATACACTCTCTTGCTCTCTTGCGGTAGACGCATGCTGTACTTAGGATTAAAGAACTCATACTTCAGCACAATTAAAATAGCACTGTTAGTTTAAAACTTGTGTAAAACAGACGGATCCCTAAAATAATGTTCATAGGCGTTGAAATAAGCATTTAACTATCAAACATGATAATACAATGCTTCCTAACAAGCTACTTAAGGTTGGAATAGTAATAACAATCTTTACATAAGACAGGATAACGAACTAACAAAGGATGGATAACTATAACAGAGAGAGAGAGAGAGAATCACAATCAAAAATAACACACAAATCGTTAGGAAACCAATTTAGACAACCAGTAACATGTGGCTAAAAAACAAAGGAAGATGATCATTTTACCTGATGAAACACCAGAAAAATTAGTTTGACAGATTTACTCTTGAATCATTTAAAAGGCTATAGTCGAACTTCAGTAAAAGATAGATATGAATATGTGCTGCTAAACTATGCTCCGCTTTCCCAATCCCTCAATTATCACGATAACGTAAGGGGAAGAAATCAATGGTTCATAAACGCCTCCAGTTGAGGTAATAAGTAATAGAAGTTAAGCAAATTACTCAACCGTTGACAAGTGACTCAGAGGAAGATAAGCCGTATGTAGTTAATATCTGTAATGTCATCATATTCAAATGATATTCATAAAAACAACGATAAGATAGTAATCATGGCAATCAGAAAAGCTAAGCCTTCGGTGCCAATTTTCGGGTGAGATCCGACCCGACGATAGCAATAACGTCTATTAAATAAAGGTCTGAAACATAATCTTACAACAAAACTCAGCAGTCACAGTATCTAAAATCTCTTAGCTTGTATAAAAGTTGCATGTGACACAGCTAAACTAGACAAATGTGAAAAACCTGCACTGGCTTTTAAGTCAATTAAACTGATAATGAACAGGTAAAAACAAATAATACTCACAGAAGCACCAAACTAAAGATTTTGGAAAATATCAACATCAAATCTTGTGAAAGCAAACCACTCATAGTGAATGCTGATAAAGGGAATTCTGTTATCATGTCACATGAAAAGGAATATTGAAAGGAAATATTACAATGTGATCATAGCAACAAAGTTACTGAAAAAGCAATGAAATTCCAGACCACCCCCCTAAGCTTCAACATAACCGTAACTTTTTATTGAACACATAAGAACTATTTAGGGGATGTCTTTCGTACCAGGCCTTGGGTGCATTCAATAAGATTACTGTGAACATGAACCAGGATATTAATTTCAACTTTAGTATTGACCAACAGTTTAAATCTTGATGAGCAATTCGTTATCCCGAGATGACAAACGCTGTTTCTGGTTTGACGAACACTATCCCTTTCCAGCTCCACTGGTCCGCTCAACACTGGTCTAGCCATTAGAGCAGGTGAAACGCAGCAACCTGTATTCTGGTAATTTTCTAGCTCTGTGGCATCTAACCGTGACCTCCATACAACTGCGCCGTGTCGAATGATACGGTTCTTTTCCCCGCCTCCAGAGAGTGATCTTAAGTGCTGTATCGCGCTGGAGCTACGAGAGTGCACACGGCGTAGACACGTGACTGCATCGAGCACCGCCGTGGCCGAACTCGTCGCAAGCACTGTCGGGGGTTTAGTTAGCGAGCTGCAGCAAGCGGAAACTGCACCATTTCCCGAAGGATCCTAATCCTATACCGACTGTGCGTGGACAGGCCGACTTACAATATAGTTGGAATCCAGGACTATGGGGAGTGGGGTGCAATAACACCAAATCAGTACATGCACCGAACATGACATAGAATAGGACTTTAGTTAATAGGACTTTTTTTAATTAGGAAATTAAAATAGGAACCTGCAGCGACAGAAATCCTCGGCCTGCATAGTGTCAGGGGCACGCTCATCGGGGTCAGCTCGGTTGGTAACGCTGCACAGTAGGTTTATATGCTTTCTGACACACCTGTGGCGCTGCAGGCAGTAGGTAGCCCCGCCATCGCGATGTTAGCGGTGGACGAACTAGTGCCACGTCGCCAGGAGCCGCATTGCCTGCAGGTTAGGCCTGAGGGTGATAGTCGCTGCACTGAGACGAGCGAGCGAGTGCTGGGCGAAGCAGAGAGCGAGGGCCTCGTGGAAATGGTGCGCTGCGGTACTCTCAGCCGAACGCCACTACGGTCTGCATGGGCCGTGGCCACTGAGTGGACACAAAAGCATGGTGGAGCGGTTGGAGTCTCTTTCCGACCTGGTGGGCAGCGAGTCCATTCAAGGTTGGGAAAATGGCGTCTGCGTATCAATAGAAGCACAACCTGAGAGCTTTTGCGGCTGATGGTTGTACGCCGGCGATTTGGTTGCTACAGGCCACTGTATAGAATGGAGCATTGGGTGTCTTTGCTAGCCACTACATTCTACACGAAACCTGTGGTTACCAAGTGCCAAGTCGTGGTTGTTTATTAAGGGGCGTATGTACACAGTGAGCGAAAGCATTTGTATTTAACGACACAATGTGAGCATGATCAATTTTGTTCTGTTTTTTTTTTTTAACTACGCCATGAGTGTGACTGCTGAGAATTCGTCCTGTTACTTCTTCGGTGTGATCAATCAATTATTTCCGTTACTGTATAAGAAATAGTAAAAATGTACGTATAGGTACTTTGGTAGAGAGTTTTATATTGATCCCTTTTCTGTTTTTTAAGTTATGAGTGTTCTGACTCCTTTGATGTCACTTACGAGAATTTCTCTCCTGTGTCAACCATTTCATCTCAGAATACCACTTACACCCGTCGTCCTCAGCTATTTGTTGGACTTACTCTAGCCTCTGTTTTCTCATACAGTTTTTATCGTCTGTAGCTCCCTCTAGTACCATAGAAGTTGTTCCCTTGGATCTTAACACATGTCCTATCTTTCTGCCCCTTCTTCTTCTCAGTGTTCCTCTCTTTGCCGATTCTACGGAGAACCTCTTCATTCCTTACCTTAACAGTCCACAGAAATTTAAAAATTATTGAGTGGCACTACATCTCACATGCTTCGGTTCTCTGTTGTTCCGGTTTCCCCACAGTCCAAGTTTTACTACCATACAGTGCTGTGCTTCAAACGTACATTCTCAGAGATTCGTTACTAGTAGACTTCTCTTCGCCAGAAATGCCCCCTTTGCCAGTCTTAAGTCTGCTTTTTATGTCCTCCTTGCTTCGTCCATTGTGTGTTATTTTGCAACCGAGGTAGCAGAATTCCTTAGCTTCGTCTACTTCGTGAGCACCAACTTTGATGTTAAGTTCCTCGTTGTACTCATTTCTGCTCGTTGTCAGTACTTTCAGCTTATTTCTATTTGTTCCCAATCCATATTCTGGGAGTCAACATATCTTGTAACTTAACTTCTTCTTCAGTGAAGTTAACAATGTTGACAGCGAATGTTATCTTTGACATCCTTTCACGAGAAACTATTATCACACTCTTGGAACTTTCTCTTATTTCTTTCATTGCTTCTTCGATGTGTATACTGAACAGTAGGGGCGAAAGATTACATCCCTCACTTACACCCATTTTAATCCGAGCACTTGGCACCTTGGCCTCCAGTTTACTTGTTCCCTGTTGGTTCTTGTATGAGCATACTACCCTTTCTCGCAGTTTCGACCGTGCTGCAGCATTTTACTTAGCCGAACGCTGTTTGCAACGCTATAAATGGCTTCATTACTCTTCAGTCTAGCTTTCATTATCAAGAGCAAAGTGAGGCACGCCCATATGTGTGGTTACCTTTCCTAAAGCCAAATTGTTCAAATGTTCAAATATGTGTTAAATCTTATGGAACTTAACTGCTAAGGTCATCAGTCCCTAAGCTTACACACTACATAATCTAAATTATCCTAAGAACAAACACACACACCGATGCCCGAGGGACGACTCGAACCTCCGCCGGGACCAGCCGCACAGTCGATGCCAAATTGTTCATTTAACGGATACTTAAATCTCCTGTCCATTCCTCTGTGCCGTAATTCTCGAACATACCTTCTGCAGCGACCTTCGGAATTGTGAGGATAAAATTTTTCCGTAAGTCTGAAGTTATCTCGTTAGTCTCATAAATTCTACACAACAACTTCTATACTCGTGTGGATACCACCTTTCCCAATGATTTTATAAATTCTGATGGGTTTCTTTCTTACTTCGTGCTAATTCTTCCAAAGCTCTTTCAATTCTGATTCTAATACTAGAATCCTTACGTCTTCCATATCAAATACAAGGAGGTGACGCAGTAGTCAGCACACTGGACTCGCATTGGGGGTAACGATGGTTTGCATCCGTATCCGACCACGGTGATTTGGATTTTCCGCGATTTCTCCTAATCGCTCCAAACTAAAGAATTTGGAAAATATCATCATCAAATTTTGTGAAAGCAAACCACTCATAGTGAATGCTGATAAAGGGAATTCTGTTATCATGTCACATGAAAAGGAGGTGACGCAGTAGTCAGCACACTGGACTCGCATTGGGGGTAACGATGTTTTGCATCCGTGTCCGACCACGGTGATTTGGATTTTCCGCGATTTCTCCTAATCGCTCCAGGCAAATGCTCGGTGGTTTTTGGGAGAAGGTACTTCCGATTTCTTTCCCCATCCTTGAAACAATCTGAGCTTGTGCTCCGTCTCCAAAGACCTATATGTCGACGGCACTTTAACCCTAGTCTTCCTTCCTTCTTTTTCTTGCATATCACCTGCTAGCTACATCTGAAAGTAGTTATCTCCTGTTATACTGTTGAAGTTATCTCATATATTATATACAGTTAAGTTCGAGGGCAAGGCATTGCAAATGATTAATGTTGTTTCCTAATGTTGTTGTCTGGTTATGTACATTTTAATTTAATGGAAGGCATGTTTGCGTTGATTGTGTGGAGCCCTAGTTGAGGAACTTTACAGCCTACGAAGGTATTTTGTTTCACTGAAGGTGTATTTCTATTCTGTTGTTAAACACAATAATTGTTGAACTGAGCCACACGTCTGTGCAACCATCAGGCCGAACCCCTCTACCTAGAACCTACGGTACACGACATACCTGTAGAAGGTTATGAACTCTCTTTCTCGGTAAATATACATATACATGAACATAGATAGGGCGCAAGTCACCGTACGGCGCGTAGTGAGTTGTACCGTATACAGTTACTAGTCATTCCCTTTCCTGTTTCATTTGCAAATAAACCGAAGGAACAACGACTGTCCATATGTCTCCGTATGAGCCCTAATGTCTCGTGTCTTATCTTCGTGGTCCTTACGTGGAATGTATGTTGGAGGCAGTAGAATCCTTTTGCAGTGAGCTTCAAATGCCGGTACTCTAAATTTTCTGAGTGGTGTTTCTATGAAAAGAACGTCGCATTACCTCCAGGGATTCCCATGTAAGCGTGAGACGCATCTCCGTCACACTTGGATGTTGTTCGAACATATTATGAAAGCTAGAAGAGGTGTTACAAGATGACAATGATGTCTGAATTCTGTTTGTTATTAAGGGAATTGTAGTAGTTCAGAGTTTACAGCACCACTGGAGTTCCATTGCCAAGTACGGCTCTGTCGCTGAGTTTTGTGCGAATCGAGCGGAAGGGGTAAAGGATCAATGTGGTTTTAAAGATCACTGACGAGAAGGAATTCGCACTCTTTTCAGTCATTATCACAATCGTCTCGTTCCAGTTATAATAATTTTGTTATGTGTAGCACACCAAAGGCGGCAGTAACCATGCACCTGCCCCGTAGCTCTCTTTCAATGTAGGTGAATACAGACGCACGCTCGGAACGCTTTGCATTAAGTTAACTTAAAGGAGAGCCACTGCACAGGCGTACGTCGCGCAGCTTGTGTTGCTACATCCACCCGTTAGAATCACGCTTTCAGTATGGTGCAAAAGCTAGCAGAGGCGTGCATCTGTGGTGGAACGAAATATTTTATTCTATGACGTAGGAGTGAGCAGGAGAGGCATGTGAAATGCGTAACTTGAGAAAAATAAAGCGGTCCTTTGAAGGGGGTCTTAGGGGATAGAGAGCCTCTCCTCGTTCGCCCTATGGGGGGCACGCCGGAGGAAAACAATAAATCTGGTTTGACGGAAACGCGTGACGGTGGGCGTTGTATTTTATTAGGTGTGCGTGCCCTGGCGTCGCTATGGCTGCCTCCGCCCTCCAGAGTGCGACCGGCTCTGCAGGCGGCACACGTAGCCCGCGGCGGCGGCGGCGGCGGCTCGCGAGTCAGCCCCCATTCTCGCGCCTGCGCTGCAGCGCCCCGTGCTTCGCACGAATATACATCCACTACGAAGGCTCAGTCGGGGGTCGTCGCCCCACAGCTTATGCGCTCTGCCTAAGGAGAGCTGGCAATGAATGAATACGCCTCACGGATCACCGATACCGTTGTAAAACTATCGTAGGCTACCGTAGACTACTGGCTATTAAAATTGCTACACCAAGAAGAAATGCTGATGATAAACGGCTATTCGTTGGACAAATATGTTATACTAGAACTGACATGTGATTACATTTTCACGCAAAATGGGTGCATAGATCCTGAGCAATTAGTACCCAGAACAACCACCTCTCGCCGTAATAACGGCCTTGATACACCTGGGCATTGAGTCAAACAAAACTTGGATGGCGTGTACAGGTACAGCTGCCAATGCAGCTTCAACACGATACCACAGTTCATCAAGAGTAGTGACTGGCGTATTGTGACGAGCCAGTTACTCGGCCGCCATTGACCAGACGTTTTCAATTAGTGAGAGATCTGGAGAATGTGCTGGTCAGGGCAGCAGTCGAACATTTTCTGTATCCAGAAATACTCGTACAGGACCTGCAACAAGAGGTAGGGCATTATCCTGCTGAAATGTAGGGTTTCGCATGGTAGAGCCAAGGGTCGTAACACATCTGAAATGTGACGTCCACTGTTCAAAGTGCCGTCAATGCGAACAAGAGGTGACCAAGACGTGTAACCAATTGCGCCCTATACCGTTACGCTGGGTGATACGCCAGTATGGCGATGACGAATTCACGGTTTCAATGTGCGTTCAGCGTGATGTCGCCTAACACGGATGCGACCATCATGATGCTGTAAACTGAACCTGGATTCATCCGAAAAAATGACATTTTGCCATTCGTGCACCCAGGTTCGTCGTTGAGTACACCATCGCAGGCGCTCCTGTCTGTGATGCAGCGTCAAGGGTAACGGCAGCCATGGTCTCCGAGCTGATAGTCCATACTGCTGCAAATGTCGTCGAACTGTTCTTTCAGATGGTTGTTGTCTTGTAAACGTCCCCATCTGTTGACTCATGGATCGAGACGTGGCTACACGATCCGTTACAGCCATCCTGATACTGCTAGTGATACGAGGCCGCTGGGATCCAGCACGACGTTCCGTATTACCCTCCTGAACCCACCGATTCCATATTCTGCTAATAGTCATTTCATCTCGACCAACGCGAGCAGCAATGTCGCGATATGATACACGACAAGCGCGATAGTCTACAATCCGACCTTCATCAAAGTCGGAAACTTGATGGTACGCATTTCTCCTCCTTACACAAAGAATCACAACAACGTTTCACCAGGCAACGTCGGTCAACTGCTGTTTGTGTATGAGAAATCGGTAGGAAACCTTCCTCATGTCAACACATTGTAGGTGTCACCATCGGCGCCAACGTTGTGTGAATGCTCTGAAAAGCTAATCATTTGCATATCACAGCATCTTCTTCCTGTCGGTTAAATTTAGCGCCTGTAGCACGTCATCTTCATGGTGTAGCAATTTTAATGGCCAGTAGTGTATGTAAGCGTAGACTACGATAGCTTTCCTAGCAGCTTTGGTTGGTACCTGCGTTTCCTGTAACTTTGGTGTGTTGCATACCTATCGAGCGTTACTTCATAACACTCGCTTACTTTACATGTGTGATGTGTCTCACTAGATTATCCTACAATCCGTAAATAGTGAACCTTCTGTAAACTGAGTTTGGGTTTATAAAGGACCAGGTAACCTAAGGAACATTTTTGTTCTACGTAGTTATCCTATTTCTTTTAGCTAAAACTGAACAGTATTACAGTAAAAATCGAAATTGGCATTGTTTCATTCAAGGTTTTAATCTAAAAATGTTTATTTGTAACATGAAGCAGTGATATGTTGAAGTAAAAGTGAGTAAGACAAAAGGCAAAGGTCCAAAGTTCGAGTTTCGGTCCGGCACACAGTTTTAATCTGCCAGGAAGTTTGAAGACAATAGAGATTATTATATAGCGCTAGAAAACGCAATTTCCTCAACAAAAAAGGGTAAAATCTAAAACAAAAAACTCGAGAAAAGATATATCAAACATCGCTTCAATGTTTCATCGATCTTATATGAAGTATGTATTCGTAATTAATGAACGAGTTTCGCATTTATCAGTAATAATAGGAAACTTTTGGATTTGATCATGACATAGAATATTCTATTGAATACCAAACAGCAACAACAATTATTTATTTTTTATATTTCTCCATGTACACTCTACTTGCTTCAAAAGTAATTGGTTTGGTTATATAAAATACCGACCAACAAATTTTTATACTTTATACAATGTAATTTACATTCTGTAATGACATAAAATACGCAATGGATTAACACTGAATGATGTGGGGTTCTAATAATATGTTAAATAAACAACCAAACAAATATCTAAGAGTTGTCTTCAGCTCCCAGTACAGCAAAGTCATTTATGAATCTTTCGCTACCAATGCTACCAATACTGTAAGCAATCCTATAATTTACGACATCATTTATCTAGTGTACCAAAGCCACCGAAACGTAGATTTGGTAGAGCACAACTCTAATCACTGATTTTGTTAGTGCTAATAAATTTAGCTTTGTTGCCTACCTAGCACAGCCATTCCATTACAAATATATATAAAAAAGCCACATGTCTTGCACACTGTATACAACGAGTTCAAGACGAACCCTCTAGAACAATCGGAGATACTGTTACCACAAATCACCCCACACCAATAAAAGAAACTGAGTTAGCGGATAACCATTTGTTTGAGACTCCTAAAATTTGCAAAACTAGGCCCGAACTCAGGCACTAAATACCCCCGCTGACACACACACACACACACACACACACACGCAGAGAAAGAGAGAGACAGACACGCGCGTTCGCACGTACTCACCTGCGCGGAATCAGAGACAAACCCATCAGCCCTTCCGCACACATTTCTCCTTCCCCCCCCCCCCCCTCCCTCCCGAAGCGCTACCAATCGCTCACTTGCTAACCATCTCCCTCTCTCCCCAATACCCTTCCTCCCAAGCGTCCATAGAGCTTAGCATTATAATTTATTCAAGCTACTAGCAAGGGAATAAGTGATGTCTGTTCCGTAACCTATTAGTAGCAAATAAGAGTCTGCCCACCCCCTCCCCCTCCCCCCAACGCACCATGGACCTTGTTGTTGGTGGGGAGGCTTGCGTGCCTCAGCGATACAGATAGCCGTACGGCAGGTGCAGCCACAACGGAGGGGTATCTGTTGAGAGGCCAGACAAACGTGTGGTTCCTGAAGAGGGGCAGCAACCTATTCAGTAGTTGCAGGGGCAACAGTCTGGATGATTGACTGATCTGGCCTTGTAACACTAACCAAAACGGCCTTGCTGTGCTGGTACTGGGAACGGCTAAAAGCAAGGGGAAACTACAGCCGTAATTTTTCTCGAGGGCATGCAGCTTTCCTGTATGGTTAAATGATAATGGCGTCCTCTTGGGTAAAGCATTCCGGAGGTAAGATAGTCCCCCATTCGGATCGCCGGGCGGGGACTACTCGAGAAATTGTCGTTATCAGGAGAAAGAAAACTGGCGGTCTACGAATCGGAGCGTGGAATGTCAGATCCCTTAATCGGGCAGGTAGGTTAGAAAATTTAAAAAAGGAAATGGATAGGTTAACGTTAGATATGGTGGGAATTAGTGGAGTTCAGTGGCAGGAGGAACAAGACTTTTGGTCAGGTGAATACAGGGTTATAAATACAAAATCAAATAGGGGTAATGTAGGAGTAGGTTTAATAATGAATAAAAAATAGGAGTGCGGGTAAGCTACTACAAACAGCATAGTGAACACATTATTGTGGCCAAGATAGACACGAAGCCCATGCCTACTACAGTCGTACAAGTCTATATGCCAACTAGCTCTGCAGATGGTGAAGAAACTGATGAAATGTTGATGAGATAAAAGAAATTATTAAGGTAGTGAAGGGAGACGAAAATTTAATAGTCATGGGTGACTGGAATTCGAGAGTAGGAAAAGGGAGAGAAGGAAACATAGTAGGTGAATATGGATTGGGAGAAAGAAATGAAAGAGGAAGCCGTCTGGTAGAATTTTGCACAGAGCATAACTTAATCATAGCTAACACGTGGTTCAAGAATCATGATAGAAGGTTGTACACATGGAAGAAAACTGGAGATACTAGAAGATATCAGATTATACAATGGTAAGACAGAGATTTAGGAACCAGGTTTTAAATTTTAAGACATTTTCGGGGGCAGATGTGGACTCTGACCACAATCTATTGGTTATGAAATGTAGATTAAAACTGAAGAAACTGCTAAAAGGTGGGAATTTAAGGAGATGGGACCTGGATAATCTGGCTAAACCAGAGGTTGTACAGAGTTTCAGGGAGAACATAAGGGAACGATTGAGAGGAATGGGGGAAAGAAATACAGTAGAAGAAGAATGGGTAGCTCTTAGGGATGAAGTTGTGAAGGCAGCAGAGAATCAAATAGGTAAAAAGACGAGGGCTGGTAGAAATCCTTGGGTAACAGAAGAAATATTGAATTTAATTGATGAAATAGAAAATATAAAAATGCAGTAAAAGAAGCGGGCAAAAGGGAATACAAACGTCTCAAAAATGACTTCGACAGGAAGTGCAAAACTGCTAAGCAGGGATGGCTAGCGGATAAATGTAAGGCTGTAGAGGCTTATCTCACTAGGGGCAAGATAGATACTGCCTACAGGAAAATTTAAGTGACCTTTGCAGAAAAGAGAGCCACTTGTATGAATGTCAAGAGCTCAGATCGAAATCCAGTTCTAAGCAAAGAAGTGAAAGCAAAAGTTGGAAGGAGTATATAGAGGGTCTGTACAAGTGCGATGTACTTGAGGACAATAATATGGAAATGGAAGAGGAGGTAGAAAAAGATGAAATGGGAGATACGATACTTCGTGAAGAGTTTGACAGAGCACTGAAAGACTTGATTCGAAACAAGGCCCCAGGAGTAGACAACATTCCATTAGAACTACTGATGGCCTTGGGAGAGCCAGTCATGACAACACTCTACCATCTGGTGAGCAAGATGTATGAGACAGGCGAAATACCCTCAGACTTCAAAAAGAATATAATAATTTAAATCCCAAAGAAAGCAGGTGTTGACAAATGTGAAAATTACCGAACTATCAGTTTAATAAGTCACAGCTGCATAATACTAACGCGAATTCTTTACAGACGAATGGAAAAACTGGTAGAATCCGTCCTCGGGGAAGATCAGTTTGGATTCCGTAGAAATGTTGGAACACGTGAGACAATACTGACCTTATGACGTATCTTAGAAGAAAGATTAAGGAAAGGCAAACCTACATTTCTTGCATTTGTAGACTTAGAGAAAGCTTTTGACAATGCTGACTGGAATATTCTCTTTCAAATTCTAAAGGTGGCAGGGGTAAGATACAGGGAGCGAAAGGCTATTTACAATTTGTACAGAAACCAGATGGCAGTTGTAAGAGTCGAGGGACATGAAAGCGAAGCAGTGTTTGGGAAGGGAGTGAGACAGCGTTGTAGCCTCTCCCCGAACTTATTCAGTCTGTATATTGAGCAAGCAGTAAAGGAAACAAAAGAAAAATTCAGAGTAGGTATTAAAGTCCATGGAGAAGAAATAAAAACGTTGAGGTTCGCCGATGAAATTGTAATTCTGTCAGAGACAGCAAAGGACTTGGAAGAGCTGTTGAACGGAATGGACAGTGTCTTGACAGGAGGATATAAGATGAACATCAACAAAAGCAAAATGAAGATAATGGAATGTAATCGAATTAAGTAGGGTGATCCCGAGGGAATTAGATTAGGAAATGAGACACTTAAAGAAGTAAAGGAGTTTTGCTATTTGGGGAGAAAAATAACTGATGATGGCCGAAGTAGAGAGGATATAAAATGTAAACTGACAATGGCAAGGAAAGCGTTTCTGAAGAAGAGAAGTTTTGTAACAGCGAGTATAGATTTAGGTGCCTGAAAGTGTTTGTATGGAGTGTAGCCATGTATGGACGTGAAACATGGACGATAAATAGTTTGGAGAAGAAAAGAATAGAAGCTTTCGAAATGTGGTGCTACAGAAGAATGCTGAAGATTAGATGGGTAGATCACATAACTAGTGAGGAGGTATTGAATAGATTTGGGGAGAAGAGGAGTTTGTGGCACAACTTGACAAGAAGAAGGGACCGGTTGGTAGGACATGTTCTGAGGCATCTGGGGATCACAAATTTAGCATTGGAGGGCAGCGTGGAGGGTAAAAATCGTAGAGGGAGGCCAAGAGATGAATACACTAAACAGATTCAGAAGGATGTAGGTTGCAGTAGGTACTGGGAGATTAAGAAGCTAGCACAGGATAGAGTAGCATGGAGAGCTGCATCAAACCAGTCTCAGGACTGAAGACCACAACAACAACAACAAGGGTCTGCCAGTTATATGTAATTTTACCACCGCAAAACCTGACATCTCATTTAGAAACATAAAGTGTTTCAAGTATGTAAACAGCATATGTTAATTTTTTAAATTCGAATGTAATTTAAATTCATATATATATGTTCAACTTTATGAAATGTTGACCAGGAAAAATGTCTGTTCAAACATAAAATCTTCGTTCACTAGCTTAAGACGCTCTATTTGGTCTGTTCATATTCTCTAATGCATGTGCGAATTGGCATCTGGGGTAAAGTAGTGTAATGACGTGAAACTAACATAACTGGAAAACACAACATGAAAGCGCTAATGGTAAAATAAAAATTCTACACTCATGTTCATAAAAAACAGAACGCCTTGATTAGGCCGTTCATACTCACAGCAAATGTACATTAGTATGTTCTGCAGAAACGGTTGGCGTTTGAACTACGTCCGCCCGCCGTTCAAGGTCAATATCGATGTCGCGGCTCTACTTACCGGCAAAATGTGCCTGCGGTTCCCGTTGTCGCTATAATCCGAAGGTAAAGGATGAATATGACTTGAGCAGACATGTAAGATGCCTCGCAGACGTATGCGTTAACCGTACCATCAAAACAGTGCATTTAAAGAGGAGGCATTATTGGCGTGAGAGAACGTGATGCATCCATCCGGGTAACTGTTGCTCATATGGGACGAAGTGTTTCGGCATTGCAAAGGGTGCATGCCGAATGGTTCACGGAAGGCCATAGAACACCACCAGATGGGTCATGTTGCACCACCCAAAGCACTCCCCGAAAAGATCGACACCTCATTCGAATGGCATTGCAAGACTGATCTGCGTCCTCCTCGGCTCTGGTGCAAAAGTGGAGCGGTGTAACACGTCACTCTCAGGGTTGACAGTCAGTCGCCATTTTTTACGGTATGGATTAAATGCGCGTCGTCCGCTTCTCCGCCTACGACTGACGAATGGACAGAAACATGATAGACGATAATTGTGTATGAAACGACGTCATTTGGGCAGGAAGGGCATCAGACAGTGTTGTCGGGTGAAACCAGGTATTGTTTGCTTCAAAATGGTGGCCACATTTTGGTTCTCCGCAGACAGGGAGAGCGGAATCACAGTGACTGAATTCGCACAAGACATACATCGCCAACTCAAGTCCTTCTGGTGTGGAGTGCTATTGGGTACAATCACAAACCATAGCTGGTGTGTGTCCAGGGTACTGTGACCAATGTGTCCTAGGTGAATGATGTCCTGGGAACCGCAGACATAGCCTTTCTGCGCATCAACCCCGTGCGCCATTTTTCACCAAGACAATGCATGACCACATGTTACTACACGAACACTTGCCTTTTTGGTGCCACAGGATGTAAGTTTTTTGCCCTGGACCGCCAGATCACCAGAATTATCGGCAATCGGAAATGTGTTGAATGATGAGTGTAACGCTGTGACCCATTGCCAGGCACCACAGGTGAACTTACGAACCAGGTGAATGCAGCATGGATGGCTGTACCACAGAACGCCATTCGCGCCTTGTACCGGTCGATGCCATCACGCGTTAAACAAGTTACCAGGGTCCATGGCGTACCCTGCGCCTACTAGGCACCAGGGCACATGCTGAACTGGCGTGAGTGAAATCGTAATCATTTCTACAGAACATGCTAATTGCGACGGTCGGCGGAACGGAAATGGGGCTGGAAATGCTTCTGCTTGTTGGCTCTCGTCGTCCAACTCGGGGTGATCTCCTAACCTATCTGCTGCCAGACACGTACGCTTCACATCTATTAAAGTGCATAAATAAAATAATGTTGACCACCGAGTACAAATGTTAACCATGGTACAGTCTTGTAGACTAAAGTCAAATGACGAATAGAATGCGTGTTGTAAGTTCCTTAAAATTCATAAGTTTTTGTTCGTAAGTAAATACAGCACACTGTAATGACATTGGAGGTATCTTCCAGACAGTTACGTACCGTTTTAGTTATTGTTAAAGTCCCCAACAGCGATACTGAATGCACCATAAATTTTAATAAAAGTTGTTCAATGCTGATTGAGCCACAAAATATTCAATGTCCCGACTGGTTTAAACACAATTACAGTCAGAGAAATTGCTTCAGAACCAGTCACATCAATGTGGTGAAAATAATTAGAATGAAATTAGAATGAAATTAGAATGAAATCCAGACCATGAGCTGCTTACTGGCGTTGATAAATATCAACGGGGCCAGTTGAAAACGGGTGCTCCGTCCGGGACTCAAACTTGGGATCTCCTGCTTACATGGCAGACGCTCTATTCGACTGAGGCACCGAGGACACGGAGGGTAGTGCGACTGCAGGGACTCATCTCTCGCACGCTTCCCATGAGACCCACACTTCCAGCTTACTGACGAATCACTACATTTTTAGCGCCCCTGCCCACTACACTCATCACTCGCGGCAGTCAATCTACCGATTCCCGTAAGAGTTCGGGCAATGTGAGATCATCCGCACTGAAGATCACTGGCCGGTAAGCCTTATATATCTGAAGATGGTATCTGTTCTTTCGGACATGTCATTTTCAACTTTCCCTGTTGATATTTATCAACGTCTGTAAGCAGCTAATGGTCTGGATACCATTGTAATTTCAGTCTTCGAGAGCTGCAAGACCACTAATGGTATCTGTTCTTTCGGACATGTCAGAAAGAACAGATACCATATTCATAACATAATCAGAGTCCCACCTGACCGTATCAGAAACTAAGTTTGGTATCCCAAAACACAGTTCGTAATCCTAAAAAATTTAACAGAGTCCCACAGTAGCGCTTCAGCGGCTAAGTGTCGCGGAAGTTGAATGGAAACAGAGTCCCGCAGCCACGATTTTGCAGTAAAGTGCCGTTTGCTTACAGAAACAATCATCAGTAGACAGAACGTGTGAAAAACCACAAGTCGCTACTGTGTTCCACACCGATTCTTCGTGAAATTCGGCTAAGCTCAACACTTCTGGAACCATAGAAGTATCACCGAAGTGTTGCGTTGGGCAACACAGGCGCGCAGAACTCTCAGATGGAGCTCTGTGTCAGCTCCGCTTAAATATCCTCGATCAGAAATTCCACAAGCTACGTCACGTAACTACTTTCCATTGATCACCACATCTATGCATAACTTTTTACATAGAAGATCAATCTTATTTCTGTTTGAACCATTACATGGGCGCTCAAACTCTCATAAAAAACATACATTACGCAAATAATACTACACTTCTTTATAAGACACCACTTTCGATACGGATTTGTAGCGATCTTTCTGACGCGCTGATGAGAATTTACGTGTATACAAACTTTAAGCAAATATGAGTGAAACTATGCAAAAATTACTAATAAACAAAGTCAACATGTCATGATAATTACAAATATCACAAACTAATCATGTTGAAATGTGTGTAATGACACCCGCTATCATACTCTGCCTTGCTGTTCAAGTGCTGTTTTGTATCATTTGCTTTAACTTATTATTAGCAACAGATAGTAAAAGTTGTGTTTCACCAGAGAAATTGTAATCCTGCAAATTACAGAAGTTCGCCAGTCATTGCGTTTCGACCAGACCTCTCAAATGAGCACTCTGCTCTGTATCTGCAGTGGTTCAAATTATAAATTCTTCAGTAACTTCTTTATTTAACATCTTTTGACGTAAAATTCGTTTTTTTTTTTTTTTGGTCATCAGTCTACTGACTGGTTTGATGCGGCCCGCCACGAATTCCTTTCCTGTGCTAACCTCTTCATCTCAGAGTAGCACTTGCAACCTACGTCCTCAATTATTTGCTTGACGTATTCCAATCTCTGTCTTCCTCTACAGTTTTTGCCCTCTACAGCTCCCTCTAGTACCATGGAAGTCATTCCCTCATGTCTTAGCAGATGTCCTATCATCCTGTCCCTTCTCCTTATCAGTGTTTTCCACATATTCCTTTCCTCTCCGATTCTGCGTAGAACCTCCTCATTCCTTACCTTATCAGTCCACCTAATGTTCAACATTCGTCTATAGCACCACATCTCAAATGCTTCGATTTTCTTCTGTTCCGGTTTTCCCACGGTCCATGTTTCACTACCATACAATGCTGTACTCCAGACGTACATCCTCAGAAATTTCTTCTTCAGATTAAGGCCGGTATTTGATATTAGTAGACTTCTCTTGGCCAGAAATGCCTTTTTTGCCATAGCGAGTCTGCATTTGATGTCCTCCTTGCTCCGTCCGTCATTGGTTATTTTACTGCCTAGGTTGCAGAATTCCTTAACTTCACTGACTTCGTGACCATCAATCCTGATGTTAAGTTTCTCGTATAAAACGTATATGCGTCTCGGCTAATTACTCTCTACTCCTCTTTCTTTGCCTTATCGTTAATTGTCGTCGTAATTTGCTTTTGCCTGGATAAAGCATTGTCTTAAAGCCGTGTGCTGGAATGGGATAAACCATCGCGACGTAACGTAATTGAAAGCCGCTTGAAACTGACGGGTCCACCTAGAGTGATCTGCCGCTGAGCGCTCGCTCGCCGCCGTCTTACCCCGCCGGCCTCACCGGCCGCCGTGACCGCGCCCTTTAAGCGCGACTCGCGATCAAACTTCTGTCTCCAAATGACAACAAACGACTGTCGTGTAACACAGTGTTCATGTTCGTTAAATATGGAAGTCCTATCTCTAGTCATTCAGGATGTTCGGTTTTCTGAACATGAGTGTACTATATAAAAAACATGACGGATTGCAATCATTGCTGTTCTAGTACGATGAGCTTCTCAAGTGTTTTAGAGACGTCGTCAACGAAATAGGTTCAGGTAGAAAACTACACATCTGCTCATACTCTGTTCTCGTCTCACACTTTTCTCTAACATTCTAGCAGACACTTGTGTGAAAAGAAAGAGTCATGTTTGTTTCGAAAGGAACGATAATAATCAATTCCGTCGGAAAAGACCTTGAAGGCCAAATGGGTATCGACTGACCGCTCTGACACCCTCAGAGCATAGGCACTGCTGGATGCAAATGTGGAGAGGCTTGTTGTTAGCTCATCGCTCTCCCGAGCGTGACAAGAGCCCCGACTTGTAAATCAGGTAACTTCTCAATTGGTCTCACAATGGATGAATTCACCCCAGCTGTCAACAGCGCTCGGCAGTACCGGACGTTCACCTATCCAAGTCATAGCAAGGCCCGATGGCTGTTGACTTCGGTGATTTGAAAGGGAACCGGTGTTACAACTGCGCAATGCGGTTGGCGAACAATAATAACAATAATAATAATGATAATGCCCACAGATAGTGCGACATTTGAGGAGAGGTATAAAAATTACTCATGAAATGAACATTTATCGATACACACATGTGCGTATTGCAGTCAGCTCATACCGGACTATAGCTGCTTTGAACAATGTACACTGTATTTATAATGCTTTTGTGACAAAAACAGAAAGCACGGGCACCTCTTGATTCGTGGAATGTGCCGGGGTTGAATAATTTCTTACTTATCTACATCTACATCCATACTCTGCAAGCCACCTGACGGTGTGTGACGCAGGGTATCCTGAGTACCTCTATCGGTTCTCCCTTCTATTCCAGTCTCGTATCGTTCGTGGAAAGAAGGATTGTCGGTATGCTTCTGTGTGGACTCTAATCTCTCTGATTTTATCCTCATGGTCTCTTCGCGAGATATACGTAGGAGGGAGCAATATACTGCTTGACTCTTCGGTGAATGTATGTTCTCGAAACTTCAACAAAAGCCCGTACCGAGCTACTGAGCGTCTCTCCCGCAGAGTCTTCCACTGGAGTTTATCTGTCAACTCCGTAACGCTTTCGCGATTACTAAATGATCCTGTGACGAAGCGCGCTGCTCTCCGTTGGATCTTCTCTATCTCTTCTATCAACCCTATCTGGTACGGATCCTACACTGCTGAGCAGTACTCAAGCAGTGGGCGAACAAGCGTACTGTAACCTACTTCCTTTGTTTTCGGATTGCATTTCCTTAGGATTCTTCCAATGAATCTCAGTCTGGCATCTGCCTTACCGACGATCAACTTCATATGATAATTCCATTTCAAATCACTCCTAATGCGTACTCCCAGATAATTTATGGAATTAACAGCTTCCAGTTGCTGACCTGCTATTTTGTAGCTAAATGATAAGGGGTCTATCTCTCTATGTATTCGCAGCACATTACACTTGTCTACATAGAGATTCAATTGCCATTCCCTGCACCATGCGTCAATTCGCTGCAGATCCTCCCGCATTTCAGTAGAATTTTCCATTGTTACAACCTCTCGATACACCACAGCATCATCTGCAAAAAGCCTCAGTGAACTTTCGATGTCATCCACAAGGTCATTTATGTATATTGTGAATAGCAACGGTCCTATGACACTCCCCTGCGGCACACCTGAAATCACTCTTACTTCGGAAGACTTCTCTCCATTGAGAATGACGTGCTGCGTTCTGTTACCTAGGAATTCTTCCATCCAATCACACAATTGATCTGATAGTCCATATGCCCTTACTTTGTTCATTAAACGACTGTGGGGAACTGTATCGAACGCCTTGCTGGAAGTCAAGAAACACGGCATCTACCTGTGAACCCGTGTCTATGAGTCTCGTGGACGAATAGCGCGAGCTGGGTTTCACACGATCGTTTCTTTCGAAACCCATGCTGATTCCTACAGAGTAGATTTCTAGTTTCCAGAAAAATCATTATACTCGAACATAATACGTGTTCCAAAATTCTACAACTGATAGACGTTAGAGATATAGGTCTATAGTTCTGCACATCTGTTCGACGTCCTTTCTTGAAAACGGTGATGACCTGTGCCCTTTTCCAATCCTTTGGAACGCTGCGCTCTTCTAGAGACCTACGGCACACTGCTGCAAGAAGGGGGGCAAGTTCCTTCGCGTACTCTGTGTAAAATCGAACTGGTACCCCATCAGGTCCAGCGGCCTTTCCTCCTTTGAGCGATTTTAATTGTTTCTCTATCCCTCTCTCATCTATTTCGCTATCTACCATTTTGTCATCTGTGCGACAATCTAGAGAAGGAACTACAGTGCAGTCTTCCTCTGTGAAACAGCTTTGGAAAAAGACATTTAGTATTTCGGCCTTTTCTCTGTCATCCTCTGTTTCAGTACCATTTTGGTCACAGAGTGTCTGGACATTTTGTTTTGATCCACCTACCGCTTTGACATAAGACGAAAATTTCTTAGGATTTTCTGCCAAGTCAGTACATAGAACTTTACTTTCGAATTCATTGAACGCCTCTCGCATAGCCCTCCTCACACTACATTTCGCTTCGCGTAATTTTTGTTTGTCTGCAAGGGTTTGGCCATGTTTATATTTGCTGTGAAGTTCCCTTTGCCTCTGCAGCAGTTTTCTAACTCGGTTGTTGTACCACGGTGGCTCTTTTCCATCTCTTACGATCTTGCTTGGCACATACTCATCTAACGCATATTGTACGATGGTTTTGAACTTTGTGCACTGATCCTCAATACTATCTGTACTTGAGACAAAACTTTTGTGTTGAGCCGTCAGGTACTCTGTAATCTGCTTTTTTCTCACTTTTGCTAAACAGAAAAATCTTCCTACGTTTTTTAATATTTCTATTTACGGCTGAAATCATCGATGCCGTAACCGCTTTATGATCGCTGATTCCCTGTTCTGCGTTAACTGTTTCAAATAGTTCGGGTCTGTTTGTCACCAGAAGGTCTAATATGTTATCGCCACGTGTCGTGTTTCAGACCGTTTCATTTCGATACCGGAAGTGATGGTGTTGTTTCCCATCAGTTCATATAACTGCTCAGGATGCTTGTCTGTTATTGCACACTGTACACACTATCGACCTGTCTAGAAGATCGCACGTAGTAAACACCATGCTCAATTTTCTGTGGACAGTAAACACTGAAAATAACAAAAAATAAATAAATAAATAAATGAAAAGAAGCAAATGCACATAAACGGTTCCAAAGATGTTTTTACATGTAGTAAACTGAGACATTGTTAGAAATGGAGACATATTCGCATATTAAGAAAAAGCATTAAATAACATCGAGGAACGTACATCAGTTAATTTCTCCAGATGCTTAGATAGTAACTTAAATACAAAAGTGATGCATTAGTAGAAATATAAAAAATATATAAAGAAATGATGAAGCACATTATTGAAAATATACCCTTTGCACGTAAATATATCATGCTCTGTAGGCATCACTTTTATATTTAAGTATACTCTCGAAGCATCTGGAGAAATTCATTGATGTTTTATCTTCATATGTGAATATGTCTCCATTTCGAACAGATCAGTTTTATGACCTTCAATTAGTCGGTTGACTACTTTCACATTATGCTCTACATTTCCAGATGGACGTCCCATATTGTGCATAAGTGTGGCTACTGCTGATGTTCTGTGTCTGTTGTGTGTGCTCTGTATACGTGGTGTTGAAACGTCGGGATATTTGTTCGAGATAGAACATTAAGAAATCATGGCATGTTATTTTGTGTATTCCAGAGCCTGAATATGGATCACATTACACTTTCAGTTACATACTAGTTTTCGTTGTAGTTTATTAGATGTAGAAAACCTAATCTTTGTGGTTTTTGAAAATGTTTGCAATCTTTTGTTATATGTTGCCAATGTATGGGACTCTAGGTATACTTTCATTTTGCCTTTCTCTTCTGTGCTTCGCTTGTGTCTGGATATTTCTTCGCTTTGCCTGGTACTGCACTGGAAACAGTGTAATCATTAGCAACTGAAATCTGGTTCAATACATTTTCTTTCCCGTTTCAAGTTTTCTTGGTTCAAAAGTATTTTACCTGCGCTATGCGGCATGGACTTATATGCTGCCTATAATAGGTGTTCGGGTGACATGAGGTTGGAAAAATTGTGCTGTCAGTCATTGTATATTTCCTATAAATTCGGAACGTGGTTGAGTTTTTGTGTGTAAATAAATAGGGAATGCAGGGGGGGGGGGGGGGGGGGGGCTAAGGCGAAATGTGAAGATATCGACAAAGGCATATTGAAAAATCAGTACCATGTTCGACGAAATTAAAAGCAATGGAGGTAACGTTAAGAGTGCTATGGGAATTCCACTGATGAATGCAGAGGAGCGAGCGGATAGGTGGAAAGAGTACATAGAATTCCTCTATGGGGGGAGGGCTTGTCTGGAGACGTGGTAGAAGAAGAGACAGTAGTCTATATAGAAGACATAGGAGACCCAGTATTAGAATCAAAATTTAAAAGAGCTTTGGAGGACTGGAGATCAAATGAGGCAGAAGGAATAGATGATATTCCATCAGAATTACGAAAATCATTGGCGGAAGTGGCTATGAAATGACTATTCACTTTGATGTGTAGAATGTATGACAATGGCGATGCACCATCAGATATTCAGGGAAACATCACCCACTCAAATCCGAAGATTGCAAGAACCGACAAGTGCGAGAATTTCCACACAGTCGGCTTAACAGCTCATGAATCCAAATTGATGATAAGAATATATGCCAAAGAACTGAAAATAAAACTGACTAGATGTTAGACGGTCAGCAGCTCGTGGTTTTGCGGCAGCGTTCTCGCTTCCCGCGCACGGGGTACCGGGTTCGATTCCCGACGGGGTCAGGGATTTTCCCTACCTCGAGATGACTGGTTGTGTTGTCTTCATCATCATCATTCATCCCCATTACGGTCGGAGGAAGGCAATGGCAAACCACCTCCGCTACGACCTTGCCTAGTCGGCAGTGCGGGTCTCCCGCATCGTTATCTACGCTCCTTGGAGTATGAGACATCATCATCATCATATGTTGGACGGCGATCAGTTGGGCTTTAGGAAAGGTAAGAGCAAGATGTTTGAATTTATGAGAGAAATTGGATTAAGCTATAGGAGAGACGGGTATTATAAAATATGAACAAGAGCCGAGACGAAAAAATAGAGGTGGAAGACCAATTACGAAGTGGGTAAGACAGGGATGTAATCTGTCGCTGCTTCTGCGCAATGTATATAATGATTGAAATAAATGAAAGGTTCAAGAGTGCGATGAAAATTTAAGGTGAAAGGATGTCAAGATTCACTGGTGATATTTCTTATCCTCTGCGAAGGTGAACAGGAATTACAAAAACTATGGAGTGAAAGGAACAATCTAACGAGTACAGAATTTGGAGTAGATTGAAGATAAGGTAATGAGAAGTAGTGGCAATTAGAACAATGAGAAACTTAACATAATTATTGGTGATCACGAAGTATATGAAGATAAGATATTCTGCTACCTGTTGCTCTTGTGGTCTTCAGTCCTGAGATTGGTTTGATGCAGCTCTCCGTGCTACTCTACCCTGTGCGAACCTCTTCATCTCCGAATAAATATTGCAACCTACATCTTTCTGAATCTGCTTTCTGTGTTCACCTCTTGGTCTACCCCTACGATTTCCCCCCCCCCCCCCCTCCCCCCCAACCCGTACACACACTTCCCTGCAGTAGTAAAAGGGTGATCCTTGATGTCACAAAATGTACCCTATTAACCGATTCCTTCTTTTGGTCAAGTTGTGCCACGAATTTCTTGTCTCCCCTGTCCTATTCAGTACATCCTGATTAGTTACTTGATCCATCCATCTGATCTTCAACATTCTTCTGTAGCAACTCATTTCGAAAGCTACTTTTTTCTTTTTGGCTAAACTGTTCATTGTCCATTTTTCACTCCCATACACAGCTACAGTGCTAACGAATACTTTGAGACAGGACTTCCTGACACTTAAGTCTGTATTAGACATTGACAAATTTCTCTTCTAAATCAGTGTTTTTCTTGCCATTGCCAGTCTACATTTTATATCCTCTTTACTTTGGCCAAAATCAATTATTTTGCTGCCCAGGGAACAAAACTCATCAACTGTTTTAAGTGTCACTTTTCCTAAAGTAATTCCATTAGCATGATTTAACTCGACTACATTCTATTACCCTTGTTTCATTTTTGTTAATACTCGTTTTATATGGTCCTCTTGAGACGCTGTCCATTCCATTCAGCTGCTCTTCCAAGCCCTTTGCTGTCTCTGACAGAATTACGAGTACAATGAAATAGGCAAACCTCAAAGCTTTTATTTCTTCTCCCTGAACTTTAATTCCTACTCCTAATATACCTTTGTTTTCCTTTACTGCTCGTTCAGTGTACATATTGAGTAACATCGGAAGAAAGCTACAACCCTATCACATTCCCTCCATAACCACTGCTTCAGTTTCATACCCCTCGACTCATAACTTCCATCTGGTTGCTGTGCATTTTATAAATAGGCTTCGCTCACTGTATTTTACCCCTGCTACCTTCAGAATTTCAAAGAAGGTACTCCATTCAACATCGTCAAAACCTTTCTCTGACTCTAGAAATGCTATAAACGAAGATTTGCCTTTCCTTAACCCTCTATAAGGAGGTAAGAAGCAAAATAACCCATGACGGACGGAACAAGGAGAACGTGAAAAGAAGACCAGCACTATCAAAAAGGCATTCCTTACCAAGAGAAGTCTACTAGTATCAAACATAGGTCTTAATATGACGAAGAAATTTCTTGGAATGTACTTTCGGAGCACAGCGTTGTGTGGTAACGAAACATGGACTGTGGGAAAAGGGGAACAGAAGAGAGTCGAAGCATTTGAGATGTGGCCCTACTGAAGAACTTTCAATATTAAGTGAACTGATACGATATTGAGTGAAGAGGTTCTCCGCAGAGACGGAGAAGAAAGGAATATATGGGAAAAAACGGACAAGAAGAAGGGACAGGATGATAGGACATGTGTTAAGACATCAGGAAATAGCTTCCTTGGTACTAGGGGGAGTTGTAGAGTGTAAAGACTTTAGATGAAGACAGAGATCCGAATACACCAACAAATTATTGAGAACATAGGTTGCAATTGCTGCTCGAGAAAAAGAAGTTGTCATAGGGAAGAATTTGTGGCTGGTCGCATCCAAGTGTTGTGGTAAATAAGATACGAAAGAACATTTGAAGAGAAAAATAACCAGTAGAGTAGCTGGAAATTTAACAAAGCGACACAAACTTCGCAAACATCTAGCAAGAAAGAAAATGAATAGGTTACAAAGAAAACTAAAGAAAGAGCGGATATATATCTGAGCTTTTTTGTCTCTTTTCAGATGCGTTAATCATTTCCAAGAGCTTTACACATATCCGTTAATATCTTGCATAAATATCGGCCATCAATTAATAAGTAACGCGTGTCTTTATATATTCAAAATATTCAAATGTGTGTGAATTCGTAAGAGATCAAACTGCTGAGGTCATCGGTCCCTAGACTTACACACTACTCAAACTAACGTAAACTAACGTATGCTAAGAACAACACATACACACTTACCCGAGGGAGGACTCGGACCTCCGGCGGGAGTTTTATATATTGCACCGAAGACAACAGAAGAATGCAGCATCTCACACCTCGAAGACATCACAAACACGTACTTAAAACTGGGAACAATTTTCCGAAACGTGTCGTGCTAAATATAAATAAAAGACAGACGTAACTGGTAATATAAAAGTTATTTGCAAACAAACGTATTATTTTTACACTCAAAGGCTTTCACAAAACATTTGTGATGAATCAAATCGATTGATTCTGTTTGAATTTAGATACTATTTTTTTTTAGTGGTGCCCCTCATTTGTCCACCTTTTTGCGAGTGATTTCACTGTCAACATTGTTTTGATGTGTGCTTTGGTTAGTGTGTGCGTTTTGTTTTTCACTAATCTGTTGTTTACCGGCTTCATGTCTGTTATGAAGGTGTGTATGTCTTTCTTGACCGTAAAAACGAACCCTAAAGCTGGTGTGTTCTTTAGTGCACGTTTGTCTGTTTTACTTTTAAAAGGCTGTATGCCCCAAAGTCATTGGATTTTGATAGGTTTTGAGAGCCAGTATTTGCATGTTTTTTTTCGTGTAGGGTTTTCTCTAGCTCATACAACTTGCCAGCTCCTAAAAGAGTATTAATATTTAGTGAGCCAGAAGGCTCCGACTCCCTGTGTTTGCCAGTCCCACGCACCCCAGAATCCAGTAATTTGGATGTTTAGTAATAGGTAGCAGCTGCCTGATTACAAAGTGGAGTGAAAGTTTGTTTCCTCACAGGCTTCATGCTAACTGACTATCTCAAGTGGAGGACCGAAGTCCAGTTTTTGGAGGATTGAAGTTTTAGTTTCAGAACAAGAGTTCCAGCCACACTTCTGTTCAGACACTGAAACAGAAAGACAAAAGTAAAGTGGATTTCGCAGGATGTAGTTTTTCCAACTCTATTGTCTTCAGCATCGCCTTCATGGTCGTTCGACATAACATCCCATTAGTATCATTTTTGTTGTTGTTACGCTCCTTAACCTAAGCTAAAATACCCCTGAACGATTACGTCTTAGCGAATATTTATCTCTGTATGTTATTAATTATATATACAATATAAACTTCAGAACGACCTTCGACATAACATAACTATTTTAAAACAACACTTCTTATAACATTCATTTGCATTAGAATGCATCATTATAACACGTTACATACAGGTCAGCAGATTTTTGTGCGATCCTCCGTCACATTGCGACGTCCCTATCGTCCTTCGACATGCTTTGACGATACTTTGTCGTGCACTGTTAAATGTAACTTACGTGGTGTTTCAGTTCGACAAATTCAACAACATATGGACAAATGGAACTTTTAAATTTTAGACGAAACTGATCGTAAATGTTTTCGACAAATTCAACGACATATGGACAAATGGAACTTTTTAATTTTAGACGAAACTGATCGTAAATGTTTAACGTAGGATGTTGAATCAGAGTTGATTCAATATGTCGCCGTACACAATCATCAAGTGAGGTGAATTTCCGGGAGACATCTGCAAAAGCAGAACATGCATTGGTTTTAGATTGTGTACTACACAAATTGTCACTAGTGCAGACGAAAATGTGGTGTTTTGAATATACTGGCAGTAACTGAAAGTTGTAAGTTCTGTTCACCTCGAATGCAAGGATCATGATCTGAACTTTTACCTGCAACAAGCAAACTGCTTTAATATTTCAATATTTTTGCAGTGTTCCAAAGTACTTTATAAGAAGTGACATTTCCTATTAGTTTTGAAAGTCATGAATCAATAGCTTGTATGTGTAGAGACGTTTGTCATTGGAAAATTTGGTTTTGGTGGCTTGAAGAATGTCTCTTACAATTGCTCAGAATGAGGCACATCTTGTCATTAAGCTTGTCGAGTATGATTTCAGTATTACCTTCTCTCACTTAGAAACAGAGCAAAGCTGTTACAACGCGGTTTAAGAAAACGTATCAACTGGAAAACAGAAATATTTGTACACATACGAAAAAGTAAGTTAACGCATCATATTTGCGAGAAAATTTAATAAATTTGAAAATGTTAATGAATCGAAACTGCATTGTACAAAACAAAGTAATGCCAACTATTGGAAACTTTGGACACGAAGTTAACTGTCTTTCTGAGTATAATCGGTTGAGGTTGACTTTCCGTTCGAGGCCATGCTTTCTGTGTCTGCTTGTGCTTGTAAATATCCTTATCGCGTATTCGCCTCACAAGCCGCTCGGTGCACCTTCGTTAACCAACACGGTTCCCTTAATTACAGTTTCTTAGTCTCAGGTGACATTTTCATCTTTGCGTGACGTACTTGTGAATCTATCTAATTCCGGTGCAGGAACTACAACTATACATATATATATTTCTCGTGGAATAACAATCATTTTCAAATTACCATAGGTACAAACATAAATTTTATTTATCAGAGAAAAAATTTTTCACTTGAAACCAGAGATGATTCGTTACGTCTCGTGTCCTACTGTTCCTACTGATATATTTTTCCATTGCATACGGTATGAACCTTGGGGATAGGTTTGGAGCATGAACGGAGCGGTATGTAGAACCAAAATTCAACTTTCTTGTCGGCATTGTGTAACCAATACCGCCATATGAACACTCATGTGCCAGATTTATTGCTTCATCTTGCCTATACTTCTCCTTTCAATTATGAGTTAAATGAATCCAACCACACACAGTTGCTATATAACTGTATTCTGTAAATACAGCGGTTTGTTGTTCCCTTGCACTACAAAATTCAGCGTTAGGTTATGGCGGAGCTAACGTTAACCTCACTGCATATTGCGAAGGACGTATAAAAATGAACTCGATATGAATGTAAAATTGGACTACAACTAGACTAACTGCATAACATTATATTCAATGCATAAAATAAATCAATTTGCATTCCTCATACGTTTACAAAGAGAAACCATGGAGATATTTAATAAGGTTTTGGTGATGTCGTAATATGGTGGGTTTATTTTACGAGCAGCGTATACTTGACCTCCGCTATGCTAAAATGAACGTTACCAGAAGGAATGTGTGGTCATGCTGCGAATATGCCATATTTACGGCGCAACGTTCCAGAAGAGACTCACGGGATTCCATAAAAGAAGACTGCGGACCGAGAAAAATAAAATGAGAATATAAGAGCGATACACAGGGGCTTCAAGTCTGGCATCCAATTCCATTCTGTAAACAGTTCTGTAACACAGCTGCATTACAGAACATCGAATTCTTACGTTAAACCCGAGCGATCTGACGTAGTGGTTAACATGCAGAACACTCTCCTGGCACCGGTCTTTTATGGAGTCTAACACACGGAGATTCTGGCATGCACTCAAAGCTAGTGGGGCATAGTTATTAAGGAATCTCTTGAAATGAAATTAGCTAGTATGCTTATAAATAGAGATGGTGGTTTTTGTTCAAATTCTGCATGCAGTCCTGATCTCTCTGTTCTCAAACATCAGAAAGATATAGTTTATGCCACTTCACCTGGTGACTATTAACTTCACTATCCATAACTTCTGACGTGTGTCACCTTTGGTTTGTGATGGCAACAGTGTCTACAACGTGTGTGTGTGTGTGTGTGTGTGTGTGTGTGTGTGTGTGTGTGTGTGTGTGTGTGAGTGTGTCTTTACGAAGTTACTGTGAAAATCGAGGCATTACATTTAATTGCATAGCGCTGACTTGCTGTAATTTTGCCCTGAAAATGGCAGGGTGTGCTCCTGTCGGAATATTGGCGGTTTACGACGACGGCACCCGGATTCATTCCCGTTAGTTGTTTGAACAATATACCTCCTTTTTCCCATAAATTATTTGTGTCCAAAAATCTGAGGAGGCATTCTAACATCACATAATTATGTCGTTCATCTCACCACTGCACAAAATTTTGAGACAAATTTTGAAAATTAATAATCTATTAACAACTTTCTAGGCGTCGTACCAGGGATCTGACTGGTTCTGAGTGCTCGTGAGTAAGTTCTTGATTCAAGTGACTTTAACTAGGGCACTATGTTTTATTTGTGGTAATACAAGCACAGAAATACAGCAGAAACGTTTTAACTAGCAGAACGGAAGTAAAAAATGCCATTTCTCACATCTTTTCATATTATTACGAGAAAATAAGAAAATTTAATTAAGGGAAAATATTTCAATACCGACTTCAGTTTCTTAAACAACGCCGCTCTTGGGATTAGATGTTCCAAAGTTTATTGCAGACATCCCCTTTCTGTTGAGGAAGAAATGCCAACATTGTCAGCAGGTCTTTTTGTTTTTAGTAACGGATATTTTTCATTCACGACTGGTGCCCATTCTTACAAAAGTGTTAGCATCTTTCTCATTGTAAAACATTTACTCCATACCACAGAATAACGAAACAGAGCAACAGTGAAAGCGCCTTTAGTGAAAATAACTTTTATAAGACTTCTGACATTTCCACTCTTCAAATATATTTATTCAGAGAGAACCCCATGTAACTATTTGGAAATAAGTTTAAAGCAGGTTAAATCACGGTCAGTAAAAGCACATGATCTAATATGTCTGAGGTACTGAAACGTCCCCTTTGAACAATTATACATGACTGTGCTTAAACTGACACACAATATTTTGTTAGCGCAACGCAATCTGACTTTCAAAATTCCCTACAAAAGAATGGCCCTGACTAACATTAAACTATACCTTTCACAAATCACTTACCTCACAAAAATCTTCGCTGCTCAAGCTACTGCAATACAGCGAGCGCCACTACTGCCAGCTAAATAAAAGATTCAAACTATGGAAGGCACTAACTACTGATAGGGATAGTTAGCAAATGAAAGATATTAATAGAGAACAAACAATGTATTTACCTTGATATCATCATATATAAATATAGCAGTTCATGACAAATTTCAAAACTCCGCCATCTCTCTCCCCACATCCACCACTGCTGGCGGCTCACCTCCAACTGCCCAACGCTACGCGCTGTTCACATCCAGCTGCCTAACACTACAATGGCAGACAACAATGCAAACTAGCCACAGACTGCACACAGCACAGCCAGTTATTTTTTATATTGAGCGCTACGTAACGTTGCCAATAAGAAAACATAAACAGTCTACTTACATAGCCCCCATGCTCCCCACAAAAAATTTTACAAATTGGATTGGGCAGTGGCCAATACAAATTTGCAAAAAATTTTCATAATTACAATAACAAAGAAATCAAATGCACACACTTATTGATACAATGTTGGTCAAAATAATTTTCTCACAGTCCATAAAGACAGTCCTGATCGTTCATTACGGTAAAATAGTAGTGTTTTTCTCAAAGTCTGAGCAGTAGAAGAAAATGCACACGGAAGTAGTGGATTTCCATGCAGTCTTGAAGAAGTAATGTTGTCCTTCCAACGGAAAGACAGTGCTGACTCTTGACATGCATACAGGTAATGGGCCACAACAGAGCAAACCCACAGCAGAGTCAATCGAAATTTTGAAGAGTATTGGTAGGTAGGTCATCACAGAGCAGACCCACTGTAGTCCTGGTAGAGATTGTGGTATTGGTGGGCCACCAGAGGTGCAGACCCACTGCAGTCCTTGTAGAAATAATGATATTGATGGATGATCAAAGATGTAGACCCACTGTAGTCCTTGTAGAGATAATGGTACTGGTGGGTCATCAAAGATGCAGACCCACTGTAGTCCTTGTAGAGATAGCCAGCAGCCATCTGTTGTGACTGTGCAGGTGCACAATCACCATTGAAGAGCCTTGCGGATAATATAGCAAGTCCATAAACCACCACTTGTGCACTCACAAAGTTTTTGAAATTGTCCTTAGAACGAGCAATGCTGTTATCCAGTCCCTTGCTGAATTATCAACACACATGCAAACACTTACAGTCCCTACTTCTCACATATTGTCCATATACTATGACCAACAGAAACGTGTGCAGTGAAATGTAACTTACAAGTTAATAATATCATGAACTGGTGACAATTACAATTTAATAAAGGTACAAATACATCATTAAAGAACATAATAGTACAGATAACATTTGTAGTAATATGGGCTTTACAAAAGAATCGAAATAATATATACATCAATGTTACAGGAATTATGACATGAGTACATACATAAAAGATCAGAGTAACTTTCGAAACATCTACTTCACACATGAGCATTAAACAGAAGAGAATTAATAATATCTAACATCTTTACAAAGTAAACAACATATTATTAATGCCAATTATATATGAGGATAACAGTATTCCTCATCATAGTGAATGTAGCTTAATATTAAAAGAAGAAAAAAATTCTATGAAATTACACAGAGACAGGAAGAAAACAAATACACAAGGGTACACAAACACATAGTGGGATAACACCTATAGGAAAGGACAGGGTTCGTTTTCAGTGTAACATGTGGTACTGCAGTCCAACCCAAAACTTCATATATCTTTCCTCTTATTTCATCCTTTGTTTCCACCAAAAAAAATTCTATCTAAGCATGCTTTCTGTATTTATATGTTCACACATGTCTTACCTCAACATTTATTTCCAAGAAAATCCTACCTAAACCTGTTTTCTGTACTTTTTTTTCGTATAACTTCTGAATGCATTTCTTCCAATTCATCGCAACTCATTCTCTTAGAGGCTACCCCCTCTTAAGCTAACTTAAATCTACTGAGCTCAGATGCTAAACTAAGGAACGAGGCAATGCAGCAGCACAAAATAAGTAACACAAACAACAATGACCAAAAAAATGGAAAATTGCAAAGCAAGCTGCAGTAAATCTAAATTACCAAGCAATGCAACATTACAACTAATATGAGCCAATGTGCAGCAACAAGAAAAATAAATGAGTAGGAAAATTGGCTTAGTAGAGTAACACAAAGTCAAATTCAGTAACACTACGCCTGGCAAACAGCAGTAACTTATACCTAAACATGACATAGCTCTAGCAGAAAAAATATTACAGTAAAAACAACAATGCAGATAAGGGAAATGTATATTCACATCTTAATATCTATGTAATTAAAGTGGTGCACCACAACAACTTATTGTAAAAGAAATATTACCATGTACTTGAAAAGAAAATTGTGTCCAGTTGCTGTTACTAGTCCCTTCTTATTGTTCTTTCCTTTCCAAGTGCTCCTTTTTTTAAAGAATGTGGATTACAAAATTATCATCTAATAGATCTGTTGACAGAAAGTGTTCACATTAGCAAATGCATCTAAGTTTGTTTTATAAAACTAATGCTGTGACACAGCTGGAAAACAGGTATCAAATGAAATAAGCAATTACACAAACCAAAGCATAAAAATATCATTCAATAGTCATGTGACATTTCATAAGTTAGTAGAAATTCTCTCAACTCTCGTACAAAGACGCTTGTCATAATCAGGTGTGCAGATGTATCTTTCCAAGTAATGAGCGTGTCGTATATGCGATGCTTTCTCTAAAGGAATGTCAGTGGCGAGGATAATGGCCTCCCCTTTTTTTTTTCTACCTGTGCCGCTGAAAGGCTAATGGCTTTTTTTCGGGCGGCTGTCGCCCAGGTGGGTGCCCGCGACGCATTACGTGCAGGTGGTCACTTAACTTTCTTACGGAAATATTTACGACAGCAGTTTCCGCTACAGTGACAGTCTCACATAAAAATATTTCACAGGTCAAGAATTAGCGTTGCAAATCTGTAGAAAGAAAATCCTATAAATATAAGTGTCCAAATAAAATATTCGTCAGCATTGTGATACAGTCACACATTGACGCACATTTCATAACTCTTAAAGTACGATTCTTGGTTTCCAACATACTTCTTATTCCTCATATACGGTAGCATCATCTTATTGATCATAAACATATCTCAGCAGCATAGTACACATCGTCATCGTAATAATAACATCATAACACCTCAGTCAAATCTCAAAAACGTCGTAGCTTCCTCCAATAATTTCAAAACCTAAAAAAAATTCTCTGCTCAAGTCAATAGTGTCATCTGCCTCAAACGTACTTTAAAATCATGCTCCCTTACCAAATACATCATTTAAAGCTCTCATAGTATCACAATGATTCCGAAAAAATATGAACAGTTTACAAAGTACAGACAAAATACAGTTTCATAAGTGTGAAGTTACCCAACTGTGTATTGCGAAAACATGTGTCACTGATGTAGTAAAAACATGTTTATCTCTCAGTTAAATGATCAGATAGCTGTGTAATTTGTGTGTTAGAGAAATATGGTACCGATGTGTAAAGTTGTATAAGCAAATACCATATTAGCTAGGGTTCCTTGTGGTTGCCACACACATGGTACACAAAGTAAGCGTGTACCCCCCTGAGGATTAATGTAATTATACCCTCAGGTGTTACAGATTACAGCAATGGAATGAAATGTATCACGGAAAACTTTCTTTGTAATTCAAAAATCTTTAAAAATAAATGTTTTAAGTACATAATTAATCACTCAAATACGTGTACTGTAGCGCTAAATGTGCGTCTTGTTGCTACATAATCTGCGTGGAAGTGTCGTAGTTATCGTCCTCCGAAAGCTAAGTTCTGCAGAAGTCAATGTACTTACCTCATAATACACAAAAGTTAAATGCTTTGCGTATAAATGTCTTAGTTATTACGCTTATTGCCATGATGAGGGAAGTACTGTGCTGTAACGTATTGTTGTGCTACAGAAAAGGCAGTCTCATTGTAGCTATACCACAAAAGTTACTACTAAAACCTGTTTTACTTTCCAGAATAAAACAGAAAACTGTGCAGATATAAAACAGAAACACTGCAAAAGCAACATTGTAAATTGTCACTCATTAGTAGCATCGTGATAAAATCGTGTAGCTGTCACATAAACTAACCACTGTGCCATCTGGTATCTCACTGAAAGTACTTTAAATCCAGAATGTATTTTCAAGTAAACCAAAATGTTGCATTAAAATCTCATTAGCAGTACTGGTAAATGTTCTAAGTATGTAAGCCTTATAGTCATTACATAATCGTGCAACAAACAAGCAAGATTGCACACACACAATAACACTGTGTCGTCTGCTCACAATAACAATGCATTCTTAACTTCTGTTTAAATAAGTTCTCTTGGTTCTTGACTGGATATTTAACTTCAAACATTGTTGCATGTTAACAGATTCTAAGTCTGACAAGCATACTAGTAATGTAAAGTGAAAAGTTTTATGGCAATGACAAAGTTAACAAGCAGATTATCTTTCAATAAACGGTTTTACATGTGAAATGTGGTACAATCTTTTACTCTTCAAGGTACTCAGAATTTCAGCTTGAACGCAATTATCATGCAGTATACGTCGGTAAAGAATACTGGAATTTTTCACAAGGTTAGCGTCTATGTTATTTTTCTCTGAGCCAGCCGGCGCACGTGGGTGCCTGCGGCGCGAGTCATTGTCTGTCTCTTTGTTGGCGCGCGTTGTTATTGGGATTAGGAGACCTAACTTCTACAAATTCGCCTTGCCGAGAGGGCCCAGCTCTGTTAGAATCCCGCCAGTTCTGATGAAATTCACGTCTGTCGTTTTGTCGGTAGTTTACATAGTTTCTTGTTTGTCGGTCATGTGGTGGAGAATTTCGCCCTCAGTCATATCTGCACGCTGGACCGTTGCGTCTAAAGTTATTCTGTCTCCCTTGATAATAATTGTTTTGGTTCCCATATTGTCTGTTTCTAAGGTAATCTCTGTCATATTCTTTACTACGGAAATGCGATCTTTCTCTGTAACAATTATTACTCTGCCAGTGGTTGTCATATGGGTGGTGTCTGTTTTGGTCACGATTTGCGTTGTAAGAATAGGCTTGTCGTGTCCAGTTATTGCTTCTGTCGTCACGAAATTGTGACGGATGTGACCTGTAGTGATTGTTTTCCTGTTTTTGCATCCCGCGACTGTCTGTGTCGATTTCTAATTCTTGTAACAGTCCCTGAAAAGCTTCAATGTCGTCTTTGCAACGTCCTGCTAAAATAATATGTCGTAAATATTCAGGCAATTTCATTAAGCAAATGCGGATGAGTTCTGAAGGGCTGTATGGGTTTGAAAGATATTGATTCTTATGCAACATGTCTTCAAAATATTTGACAAGACTGGGAAATTCAGATTGTTCGAAATGTTTCATTATTATGATGCCATGTTTTACTCGGTCTTGTGTGGCTTGAGACCAATATGGTGAGAGGAAGGCATGGTAAAATTCTCCTTCACTGTGGCAATCGTGAATGATCGATCGCATTCTTACAGCTGGTTCATTCTCTAAGTAGCCACACATAAATTCTAATCTGTGTTCTAACGACCAGTTGGGAGGAAAACAATGCGAGAATTGATGGAGCCATGCTTGTGGATGAATGTCGTTGCCAGAATTCTTAAATGTTTTGAATTTACGTGTAGTAATGAACAGCTTATAGTCAAATTCATCATGTCGGCGAGTCGCATATTGGTCATTGTTAGGTCGTGTCGGCCGTTCCATCTCAAAATTCGGTGCACATTGCCAATTTCTTTCATAACTTCCGAAATGCCCTGTGTTATTATTTTGTGGCTGTTCCGTATTTCTGTGTCCCTCTTCCCGTATTGGGGCGCGAGTATCCTCTGAAATACGTAATTCTTGTATTACCTGTGTCAGCTGATCTTGTACTTCCCGGATTTCTCTTTTGTACTGTGTATTGATTTGATTTTGATTCTGTTTGAATTTTCTAATTTGTTCATACTCTTCAGTGTCGGTGAAGGCTACAGGTCTTGTGTCATTCAGATCATCATCTACCTTTGTAGATAAGTTAGTGAACTGATCCGAAAGTTCGGCTACTTTCTCCGATAGTGTACTTATTTCCTCAGTGTGTTTTTCTGAACCAAGTTTCAGAGTATCTACTGTGTCCTTTAAGTTTTCCTGAGTTTTTGCAAGTTGCGTAACCGAATCGATAGATGCAACTGAGTCAAATTTTGCTTGCAAGGTCTCATGATTTTCATGAACAATAGTTTGCAGTTTTTTTATGGCTGCTTCATGATTCTGTAATGCATTTTCATGCCGCGAAAAAATAGGTTGAAAATGCTCACAAATTTGTGTTTTTACGTCATTACAGACTTTTTGACATTTCGATTCAATGTTATGTAACTCAGTAGTTAAATCTTCACGTGTTTGTTCAAGAGTTTGTTCCAATGAGTCTAACTTTTTAAGATTTTGTTCCATTGAGTCTAACTTTTGAAGCTTTTGCTGTGTTTGTCCCATTTGTTGTATTAATTGTAATAACAATGCATTGGTGTCTGAAACATGTTCCTCAGTGCTTTTCGGCAGTGAATTTGCACCGGAAACATTCTCATTTTGACAAGCAGAAAATGTGTCTTGACTTATTTGAGAAAACGGTGAGGATCCAAAACCTGAATCTACAGTATTTGCGAGATCGTGTCGTGTCATTTCGGCTTCCTGAGGCGAGCTATTGCCGACCGATCGATCGATAATGCTTCCCTCTTCACTAATTGTTTCACTGTCCACGCCATTGTTTGCCGCCCGCTCCATTTCCCTATGCACAATTACCAAATTACTACTTTGAACATCAGTTAATTCATTACTCGGTGGCGCTAACATACTGCTTTCATTTTCACTGTCATTTCTCAGTTTACTTTGGAGCCTAGTATTACGTTTTTCACACGCCATTATTGTCACAGTATTTCACACGACAACACAGAAAAACATAATTTGAAGATCAAAAACAAGAGAACACATTAAAATAGCACTGAAAATAATATCTAGTTAATTGCAAGCGTGGCTGCGAAATACTTGGTGCAAATCTATATGCATGCCACAACTGTTTTACTGTACAACAATGAAAGGCTACAACTACAAAGGAGATTCTCTCTACAATTACGCGCTAGCAATAAACAAAAGCTACACTAAATACACAAACTACAAGAAAAAAATCAGAAGATGCCAGTGAGGTATCCTAGGCTAAGGGTCGACATATGAAACGTCCCCTTTCAACAATTATACATGACTGTGCTTAAACTGACACACAATATTTTGTTAGCGCAACGCAATCTGACTTTCAAAATTCCCTACAAAAGAATGGCCCTGACTAACATTAAACTATACCTTTCACAAATCACTTACCTCACAAAAATCTTCGCTGCTCAAGCTACTGCAATACAGCGAGCGCCACTACTGCCAGCTAAATAAAAGATTCAAACTATGGAAGGCACTAACTACTGATAGGGATAGTTAGCAAATGAAAGATATTAATAGAGAACAAACAATGTATTTACCTTGATATCATCATATATAAATATAGCAGTTCATGACAAATTTCAAAACTCCGCCATCTCTCTCCCCACATCCACCACTGCTGGCGGCTCACCTCCAACTGCCCAACGCTACGCGCTGTTCACATCCAGCTGCCTAACACTTCAATGGCAGACAACAATGCAAACTAGCCACAGACTGCACACAGCACAGCCAGTGATTTTTTATATTGAGCGCTACGTAACGTTGCCAATAAGAAAACATAAACAGTCTACTTACAGTACTTCTTTGTATTTATTCCTGTAAAGTCCTACAACATTTGAACCATTAATGAACTAATTGCTTACTAGCAACACTTAAAAATACAATATAAATAGACATAGTTCTTCCCAGTGTAAAATCTAGAAGTACTTCCACACTTTTACATCTTCGTTATAACGAAGAATTGGAGCAGTTTCTGTGAAAGGTTCTTTATCTGTTTTCTACAGTGATCGATTGTACTCTTTTTATACAGAAACTGCAGGGAAACTAAAGGTAGTTCACATGTAACCCTTCATTCTTTTGACAGAGTTTCAGAGGAATTATTGTTAGCTGCAGGCATTGGTAGTTGGAAAGTTGTTCATTCATGGTTGGTGTGCATACTTACGAAAATGTTTTCTATAATTTTTATTGCTTTAAATTTTCTGACTGAAAGCTCATTTCTTGGCTCTGAGCACTATGGGACATAACTGCTGTGGTCATCAGTCCCCTAGAATTTAGAACTACTTAAACCTAACTAACCTAAGAACATCACACACATCCACGCCCGAGGCAGGATTCGAACCTGCGACCGTAGCAGTCGCGCGGTTCCGGACTGAGCGCCTAGAACCGCTAGACCACTGCGGCCGGCCTCATTTCTTGCTCCGGTAGCTACTGAACTTATTGCTTCCATTCTACTATCGAAGTCCAAATTCTAAGTTGATATCCTTAATATATTCGTTTCACATTCAGAGAGAGGTGGTCCAGTGGTAACAAGCTGGACACGCATGCTGAAGGACGGCTGTTCTAATTCCCGTCCGGTCACCCTGATTTAGGTACTCCATGGTTTCCCTGAATCAATCAAGGCAAATACCCCGTTGGTTCCTTGTCATGGACACGGCTGACTTCCTTTTCCATCCTTCACCACTCCAAACGCTAGGTCGAGTCGTCTCTACTGATCTAGTGCTCAAAAGAGCCATGACACTCTATTTTTCTTTTCCATTTCAGCTAACCTAATTTATCCATAATATCTTGTGTTGAATCATTTCCTTGCTCAAAACATTATGTGGCAGATACCTCAGTGATGCAGACGAACCGTAACGCATCCGCCTCTTGCTCATAGAGTAACTTCTATACTTTCTAATACTCAGTGCGACTTTTCAGCTTTAGCGAAATTTTCTTTGAGAATGTGTACGTCCTGTAACAACATCCTCATTAATAGCTGTTTGTAATTATTAATATTGTTCTGCATAAGAGTCTTCTGTGCTTGAAGTATCTACACGCATAATCACATATATTAAGTGTAATACTTATAAACAATACGCATCTAACCTACCACGTAAGAGTACTGTGTTGCTGTATAAACTTCATACATAATTTCAATATTTAGATGTTCAACACTTACACATCCACTGAACTAATTAATATCAAAATGTACATCAAATTAATTATTGTTTCACTGAATAAAATCTGAACAGACACTCACTGTTCCCCAAATGCACAAGAGAATGGTTAATCACTTTGCTTACCTGTGCGACAGTGGATAATGAGGCAGCTACAATGCAATTGCTTTTCTCTGGAACATGCAGAAAGTCATCAGGCTGCTTTTGCCATTACTTAATTTAAACTTGCAGGGTGCAATGCAAGTGTGCCGAACGCCAGCAGATCACATGGTAATAGTCGGATATCGCACCCCGCAAAGCGTTTCGAATTGCAGTGGTTTAAAATTTTTAAATGGCAAGAGTGATATGGGGGCTCTATAACGAATAGTTTCCATACTGTTTGGCTGAGTTGTATATGTATCAGCGAAATTGAAAAGATATGAACAAGACTGCATTACAGACCATTACTGTAATTTGAATACCACACGCAAAGCACTTGAAATTAATTCTTCAGAAGAAACTCCTCACTTTCATGAAATTAACGCTTTAAACAAAATTTTCATTCTGTATTTCAAAATGAAAAAGGGTAACGAGTGACATACGTCCTTCCAGATTTCATGCATCGACGGTCTAAATAACAATATTGTAGTAGTCAGATAATGAGAATTACGAAAATTTAGAAAGCAAAACAGAAAATTATCTCCAACCCGACATCCCACATTATTGAATGTTAGCGCACATTACCTTCTTCAGTGTACACCAAGCTGCAGCAATAGCATTCCGAAATCAGGTCTACAGATCAACATACACACCTACTTCAACCAGTGATCAACATGGAAGTGCTTGTCCATGCGGACTGATTCCTTGACAACAATACAAACTCTGGACTCCAGACAGTTTTCTTTATACAGGTAGCGAGAAAAAGTGTTTGCAGTGACAAATATCACAAACACTGCCACTTCTCATAATACAACAACCTTTCAGTAGGTGACACTATTTATTTACGAACACAGGCGGCGTATGGCATTTTACAATAAAAAAGGAAATCCCTTAAGTTTGCTCCACTGCGTTTCATGTAATTTGGGAATTTCAGCAATATAACTGTAATCTTAAATATAAAACAGTTATAACCATCGCACTCTACTCAGAACTTCGTCTGGTAAACGGGAAAAGGTTACGGGAACGCATGTTTAATGCGTATGCGAGAGAAGAGCGGCTCAAATCCTGCCCAGCATCTTCCATGATGATTTCTGCGATTTCCTTATGTTACTATGGATATTGTTTTCCCATCTTCACCTCATCTCACCTAATCACCCCGATATGGATGCAAACTAACAAAGACGCCGACCCTAGTCCCACAAGTGTGTTGGCCTTCACGGCTGTCTTCATACTGGTAACAGTTTTCGTACCCATGCAGTGTCATCAGTGATAATCTTTCAAGTACGTCGGAAAGGTTGAAGGAACTATGGTCCAGAGTATTGTAGATAATAAATGTACCTCATACAGACGTAATTACTGTGTAATGATAACCAATGTACAGATGAGACAAAACATTATGGCCACTGCCCTCCCCGAGACTGAATCCCCATTGAAAGCGCTACGGGCGCGTGAAGGGGAACAAAGACGATGGGGGAGACGATAATGGCTGAAAATGGAGAAATACACTGGCGTGACCAACTTCGATAGACCGTAGATGGTTTCAGGTCACCGTCCTGGAACGAACATCTGTGAAACGGCGAAACTAGTCGGCTGTTCGCTTGCTGATGTCGTGAGGAGCTACAGAAAGTGACTGAAGAACGGTGAGACCATGAGTAGCCGGAAATGATAGCCACGTATCATCAAGAAATGTGCAAGACAGAAAGCTGGTGCACTCTGTGAAACAGGATAAGTGGCATTCCGTGGCACATTTGACCACAAAGTACAATGCTGGTGCAGTCACAGGTGTTTCGGGACACGCCGTTCAGCGGACGTGGTTAAACATTGGGTTCCACAGCAAATGACCTCTACGTGTTCCCATCACGACCTACCTACGTCGCAAATTGCAGCTGCAGTGGACCCATCGAAACGTGTAGCCTGCTAAGATGTATAACGTTTCTTCTTACACATGATGGACTGTCGTGAACGAGTACACTGTCTCCAAGGGAGACGGTGCTGGAATCGTACACCGCCGGTGGGTGGCAGTGTATCCTAAGGGAAATATTTACCTGCCTTTCAACGTGACCTTTGGTAGAAATTGAAGGCCTCGTGACAGATGTGGATTACGTCAACACTACTGTGCTCCACTTTCTCTATCCGGTGGCGATAACATCTTCCAGCAGGATAACTGTCCGACCGGAACCGTGCCGACGTGTTTTTGAGAAGCATGATAGTGAACTGACGCTGACGACTTGCGTACCAAATTTTCATGATGTGAACACATTTGAACAAATCTGGGACGCTTTCGAACGCCAGCTCCAAGCTCACAAACAATTGGCCTATTATTTACGAGAACTGAGTGACTTGTGCTGCTGCCAATACTAGTCGAATTCGTGTCAGGCCAAATCACTGCTGTACTGCGTTACAAAGGTGAACCACAATTTTATTAAACAGGTGGTAATAGCACTTTTGTGTCAATCGTGCATCTTTGGTCTAGGAATAGCGTCTTAGATTAGCAGTAGATACTCCCTTGGCCCCTAGTTCTAAACCAGAGACTCTTCAAATTTTCAATAAAAATCATTATCAGTGGCGGCCAAAGACATCTTGCACAGGAAGTTTCGCTCATTCAGCCAATGTTGTAGTCAGAGAGGGCGGAGGAGCGAGCAGAGGTTCAGGGCACTGTCTTGTTCATGGGATGGGAAACTGCCCCTAAGCTCGAAGGAATCAGCAGTGGCGAACGGCAGAAGGTTGTAGAAGGCAATAGAAATCACTGCACTAAAGACACAATGCGTATCCACAGGACATGTGGCTTGTAGTAGAAGAACTGTCCTGACGATCTTAGGACCAGTCCCCCATACGAATCTCCGGCAGCGGAATGCCAAGGTAGAGGTGACCACAAGAAAAAGTCTTAATGACCAGCGAAAGGATAATATCCTATGATTCGGAGCATGGAATGTCAGAATTCTGAATGTAGTAGGGAAGCGAGAAATTCAGAAAATGGAAATGCTAAGGCTGCGGGTGCAATCACACTGGCCAGCCGAAGACACGTAAATAAACGAGATGTAATTGAGTAAATGTTAAGACGTAAGGTCGTATAAAAAACACTGAAGCGTTTGTGATATCGGGCAGATCCATCCTCTAAAGAACGTGAACTCGCTATCACTTTTTCCATAGGAAACGAGCGGATGTTTGGACCAATTTGCACACAGTCATCGCTGGAAGCGGGAATATTAGGAGAAAAAAATACACTTTACTGTTAATGTAGGGATCTAAGATCCATCCTGTATGAATAAGGATGAGGGACAAGCGTTAGTTTTCACGAATTTCTTCTTGAATTTGATTCGTCACCTGTCGCCAACTGATTGCAGCCATTTTCATCGGACAGCGATCTACATTAATCCCCAATGACTTGTGGCAAGTAACTACCGTTGGTGATGGAATGTCAACTTGATGAAAGCCCCGCAATGGTAGCAGGGTGTATTTACGTTCACTAATGAGGGCACTAGAGAGGGAATAAAAGAAATTCAATATGTCCTTGAGCAAGGTCATGTCATCAATTTTAGGTAGCATTCGAGTACGCTCGCACCGAGAAGGCTTCTCCCAATATCTTCCAGTTACTAAATCAACACCAGAGGTTCTAGGGACAAGACTGAGAGTGAGGTGGAGAGGCGGCTCCCCTGCGGTAAGTCCATTCGAATTTTAATCTGGGGAGTAAGCTGTCCTTTTACGACGACAGACGCTTCATATGAGTAAAAACATTGGATAATACTTGACATGCAGTATGACTGAGACAGGTTCCTTTAACATGCGCATCAAGAAACAGTGACATCCGGTCAAACGCCCTATTAAAATCGAAAGAAAATAAGGTAACAGTGGTAGTTGCAGCCACGAGAAGACGTCCCGACATTCGACTACAGACGTCAGGATTGTGTGCCTAGGCACTCGGCTTTCGTGAACTGCAAGAATTTTGTCTAGCAATTTCAACAAATGGCGACATTTTTCTAATAGAAATTAAGGAGTGTAATCTGGTGGAATTTGTCAATGTCTGTATGTCACATTGCCTTCGGGATTAGAACAATTTACCAACCTTGAAAGGCGCAGAAATCGAAGTCCCCTCTCCCCCCTCCACCTCCCTGCATTACCTCATTTACCAGTGACGTAATAGTATAACCTATAAGAAGCCAAAAATATAATAAAATGCCTTAGCAATACCGTCGACTCCTGGTAATTTTTGTAATGGTGAACAAACAATAAGGCGATATATATCATTTGGAGTAAAGTAAGTTAGTTAATCCTCAATGCAGGAGTATCCGCGCAATCCAGGAGAGGTTAAATGCATTAGGGAAAGCGGCATCAGTAGCACGGAAGTTATGTAGGTCGATAAAATAACTATAGTTTGTTCTGGAAATGTCATGTTGTGAAGTCAGTACGTGACCATCGGTCTGAGTGAGAGACGCGATACATGCTCTTCTTCGCCGCTATCTCAACCGGTTAAGGTTGTATAAGGAGATCAATTCATACTGTAGGAAAGAACAGTATTTTGATCGCACTCTGAGTCCTTCCATTTGCTGTCACCTTAACCGGAGAAGCTTCTCCTTAACAAGGCGAACATCCGTCATCCGTACGGAAGCTCGTGTGGCACCTTCATAATATCGTCGTAAGACGAAATAATAAAATCCCTGTGGTTGCCAGAGATCTCTCGCCCTCTCAGTGCCGTAACGCGTTAACGCCTTCCGGAGAAGTTGTTATGCCTACCATTCCAGGATACAACGATAACGGTCCTAGGAACTCAAGCTGTGAGTCTAAATCTCTCGAATGATAATCTCGAAGGAAAGGCCCTTTAAGAGACATATGTCCATAATTAGGGGGAGGCGATACAATTTGACTTGTTGCATCATATGATTTAAGGTTGCGGCTAAGGCAAAGTTATCAGTGAAACAAGTGGGTATCACCTTCGTCGCTAACAGCTGCCCACATAAAGAAGCAGAAGGACGAAAATGGTCACGTCTGCTGCTGGAAATAGCTGTGAAATGAGTGTACCCGACGAGAGTCGGACAGTGACAGATCCATGCACTGCGTACTTGCAAAGAGCAGACCAAATCATTTAGTCCTTTGCTAAAATTAAACTTTGTGGTCTCCTCAAGTGGTTCAAATGGCTCTGAGCACTATTGGACTCAACTTCTGAGGTCTACAGTCCCCTAGAACTTAGAACTACTTAAACCTAACTAACCTAAGGACATCACACACATCCATGCCCGAGGCAGGATTCGAACCTGCGACCGTAGCCGTGTCGCGGCTCTAGACTGTAGCGCCTAGAATCGCACGGCCACTCCAGCCGGCGTTGTCTCAGCCACAGGATGCATAATGCAATTAAAATTTCCACCCAAGTTTTTGCAGAATTTTACGAAATAAATAAAATATATCCTCCTTGTAAAAACAGGCCCGACCTGCAGAATGGTAAGGTCCTGAGGGGTATAAAGAAGAATAAAAAGCAAGGTCACGAAATGTTCAGTCTATTCCTCGGCCGTTATCAAGTACTTCGCAAACAGTCGGTGGTATTCCCTGTCTATAAAATAACGTAGTATCAGGAGTAACATTAGCCACGCGGAGCGACCGTGAGTTTAGAGGCACCATGTCACGGATCGCGCGACCCCTCCCGCCGGAGTTTCGAGTCCTTCCTCGGGCAGGGGTGTGTGTGTTGTTCTTAGCACAAGTTAGTTTAGTTAGTTTAAGTAGTTTGTAAGTCAAGGGACCGATGGCCTAACAGTTTGGTCCCTTAGAATCTCACATACATAGGAGCCAGGAATAGAAGTGCCAAAATATCGCGTTTGCTCTTGAATCATAAATAAAATGTCGTAGCGCTGGTAGTCTAAGGTCGACACTAATTCAGTTCATATTCAAGGTCAGAGAATTATAGGCCTGCAACCAGTTATTACAAAAATCAACTAAGATTATCACTTGCAATTGACGTTTAAGATCGTGTACCACAATCCGTGGCAGAGTGAACGTGTGAATCTCTCCTCCGTCCTCTTTACAGTTTCCCTTTTCCGCAACGCAGCAAGCCCAGGTTAAAACCTCTCTTTATTGCGGCTTTGCAGGAACTCGACTCGCACAAGCAGTAACGTGTGTGTGTGTGGGGGGGGGGGGGGGGGGGTTCCTACGGAAATTCAATTTCAGACGCATAGGAAGGAGTCTGAACACCCGTCTCCTCCACAGGTGGGTGGTGCGATTCCTGAGCGGCGACGGAAACGAAAGCGACGATATGTCTTTTGCCGTCACAGCGTGTTGCAATGGCACACCGTTATCGAACTGGCTCTGGCCAGCGGTGGCCTGTGCAATGATTTCCCCGTCCTGGTGAACAGAAGAAGAGTGGGAATACGTTACAGACTCAGGGATACCTGACAAGTCCCTCGATACAGTACCGAGTTCCAGAACAGTTCCATCCTCACGCGACCACGAACAGGTGGCCTCAGTCTCGACAGGTACATTGAATGGACTGCTCGATGCTTTCGGATCGTGAACAGTGGCTGAACTCAGTGAAGGGAGAGGCATCCTCCAACGGAATCTTTCTAATAGGACAGAGAAGGAACCGCCTGACTCCTCACTATCTTGCATCCATCAACACTTATTTTGAAGTGGAAGTGAGGGCGACACGGAAGCTACAGCGGTAACGTCCCTATGCGAGGTTAACGGTGTAAATTCACTAGGCCCATTAAGCAATAGCTCGCATTGTCCCTCAGGAAATTGGTTAGCCACAGTGGCTGTCATTTTGGGAACAAGCTCCGTTAAACATTCTCGTTTAAGGTTTTCTAAGTCGATATAAAGACTGTGACACGACGCGGACAATTTGTGTGAAGATGTCCCCTCCCATTCCATTTTACCTCCCTATCTACGCATCGTACACAACTGTAAACTTGTAAATGATTTTGAGCGGAACAGCATTCCCGCTGTATATTCCGGATGTTCCTTAACGGAACCAGAACGGTCTTGATGAAACTATCAAAAACGTCGGGTAGACGATTAAGCCCCCTGCCATTCGTGTATTACACCTCCGTTTCTGCCAGAATGTCTCACTATTAGAACCATCGTAATGAATGAAGGCGATTTGGAATCCGTGTCATAAAAGGAACAAGTCAACCTGATGCTGGTTTAGAAACTCGTCATAAAACACGTACAGCTCAGAATGGACGTAGGCCATATGAACATGTTCTGAAGTTACCTTAATAGTGTCTGCAAGCCAATCATGGATTTAAAACGAGCCTCGCTGCGTATTCCTCGTGGACTTGTCAAAACTGAAACTGACGGTACCTGTGCGTGGAATATTCCTGGAAGCTATCGACGATATCACGGCACAAAAAATATTGAGTGGAAATTGATTTACAAAGACGAGATGCTGAGATACAAACAGTGACGCAACATGCACAAGGACTCACTTGACACTAAAGGGTAACAAGACACTAATGGGTCTCGAGGCGCTTTGGTATACGTGAACCAGGCAGGACCTATTCGTCCAATTCCATAAGCGGGAATGCCTGCCGCTAGACAACAGGTGTGGTGTAAACAGCTATTACCAAACTAATTCACCCTGTTACCTCTTACATGGGTGAGACGTGGCTAGCCGGAATGGGTAGCCAAGTCTCAACCACTGCCTCACGCATCTCAGTCGACAATCATTGATCTTATGCCGTTGCAGTACAAATTTATTACCTACTGTAAGTTTTTATTTCTTTTTATACTGGACTGGGACTCGACGTGCGTACTAGGGCCGCTCCGCGATCCCCCACCACGGGTCGCATCCTGTTTCCCCACCACCGATGCGACACCCCTTTCCGGAGACGCGTGACTTTCTCGCCTGCAGAAATGGACAGCAGTCGAGAGATTATATAGATAGGTTGAACACAGCATCCTGACCCTTCGCTTGAAGATGATGAGTACGAAACTCATCTACGGACCATGCCACCCCTCGGCTGATCATGCAAGAAGATTTCATCCTTGGAATAAGCCGAGAAACCTAGCAGTCACAAAGACCGTTACTGTTTACAATGTATATCAATGATCTGTATCCATAGGACATGTGGCCTGTAACTGAAAAAGTGCCATGACGATTTCCCCATTGGCAAAAAATTCCGGAGTAGTTCACCATTCGGATTTCCATAGGAGACTTACAAGAGGAAGTAACCATGTGAAAAAGATTAAAATAACCAACGGAAGGAAAACGTTCTACGACTCGACGAGCGGAATATCAGAAGCTTGAAGGTGGTAGGGAAGCTACAAAATCTGGATGGGGAATGCAAAGACTTAATATAGAAATAGTTAGGGCTCAGTGAAGTGAAATGGAAAAAAGACAAGGATTCCCGGTCCGATGAGCATAGGGTAACATCAACGACAGCAGAAAATAGTATAACGGGAGTGGGATTCGTTATGAAGATACTGAAGAATGTGTTACTGTGAACAATTCATTGATAGGGCTGTTCTTACTAGAATCGACGAAAACCAACAACGACAACGATGGTTAAGGTATACACGCAGACGTCTCAAGATGAAGATGAAGAGGTAGAAGAAATATATGGGAACATTGAAAGGGTAATACAACACGTAAGGGGAGAACAAAATGTAATATAGTCATGGGGTACTGGAATGCATTTGTAGGGGAAGGACTTGAAGAAGAGGTTACAGTATAATATGAGCAGCGGACAGGAAATAAGAGAGGAGAAAGAGTAATTGAGTTCTGTAATAGCGAATACTCTGTTCAAGAATCATAAGAGGAAGAGGTATACTGGGAAAAGGCCGAGTGAGACAGGAAGATTTGATTTATATTACATCATAGTCAGGCAGAGATTCCGAAATCACATACTGGGTTGTAAGGCGTATCCAGAAGCAGGTATAGACTTAGACAACAATATAGTAATGATGAAAAGTAGGTTGAAGCTTAAGAGATTAGTCAGGAAGAATCAGTAAGCAAAGAAGTGTGATACGGAAGTGCTAAGAAATGACGAGATACGCTTGAAGTCCTCTAAGCAGTAAGGAATAGCTCAGCAGGCAGTACAGCTGAAGAAGAATAGACATTTCTAAATAGAGCAATCACTCAAGCTGTAAAGAAAAACATAGATGCCAAGAACGTATCTGCGAAGAAAACTTGGGTAACAGAAGAAACACTTTGGTTGATCGATGAAAGAATGAAGTACAAAGAAGTTCAGGAACATTCAGGAATACAGAAACACAAGTCACTGACGAATGAAACAAATATGAAGTCCAGGGAAGTTAAGACGAAATGGTAGCATGTAAAATGTGAAGAATTCTAATAAGAAATGATTGTCGGAAGGACTGACTCAGCATATAGGGAAGTGAAAGCAAGGGTGGTAACACTGAGTGTGCCACGGGAATTTCTCTGTAAAATATAGAGGAGCGAGCGGAGGTGGAAGGAATACACTGAAGGCCTCTATGAGTGGGACGATTTGTCTGGTGTGATAGAGGAGGAAACAGGAGTCGTTTTAGAAGAGATAGGGGATATAGTATTAAAATCCGAATTTAAGAGAGCTTTGGAGGAATTAACATCTAATAAGGCAGAAGGGATAGACTACGTTTCATCAGAATTAATTCCGAAGACTGCAAGAGCTGACAAGTGCGAAAATTATCGAACAATCAGCTTAACAGCCCATGCATCCTGGATGCTGACAAGAATAATACACAGAGGAATGCAAAAGAATATTGGGAATGTGTTAGACAACGATCAGTTTGGATTTACGACAGGTAAAGGCACCTGAGAGCAATTCTGACGTTTCGGCTGATACTGGAAGCAAGACTGAAGAAAAATCAAGACACATTCAAAGGATTCGTCGACTTGGGAATAGCGTTCGACAATGTAAAATGATGCAAGATATTTGTAAGTCTGATAAACGTAGGGTTAAGCTATAAAGAGAGACCGGTAACGTATAATATGTACAAGGGCCAAGCGGGAATAATAAGAGTGGACGACATAGAACGAATTGCTCCGATTAAAAAGGGTTCATGACGAGGATGTAGTCTCTGGCCTCAACTGAACAATCTGTACACCGAAGAAGCTATGATGGAAATAAAAGAAAGACACAGGAGTGGGATTAAAATTCAGTGTGAAAGGATAACCATGGTGCGATTCGCTGATGACATTGCTATCCTGAGTGAAAGTGAGGAAGAATTACATGATCTGCTGAATGAAATGAACAGTCTGATGGATACAGAATATAGATTGATAGTAAATCAATGTCCGCAGCTCGTGGTCGCGCGGTAGCGTTCTCGCTTCCCGCGCCCGGGTTCCCGGGTTCGATTCCCGGCGGGGTCAGGGATTTTCTCTGCCTCGTGATGACTGGGTGTTGTGTGACGTCCTTAGGTTAGTTAGGTTTAAGTAGTTCTAAGTTCTAGGGGACTGATGACCATAGATGTTAAGTCCCATAGTGCTCAGAGCCATTTGAACTAGTAAATCAAGGAAAGATGAAAGTGAAAAAGAAGTAGCAGAAATGAGAATAGTGAGAAAATTAACACAAGGATTGATGGTCATGAAGTAGATGAAGTTATGCAATTCTACTACTTGCACAGCAGTACAACCAATGACTGACGGAGAAAGCAGGGCATCGAAAGTAGACTAGCACTGGCAAAAGGGGCATTTCTGGCCAAGAGAAGTCTACTAGTATCTAACATTGGCATTAATTTGAGGAAGAAATTTCTGAGAATGTACGTTTTGAGCACAACATTGTATAGTAGCGAAACGTGGACTGTGGGGAAACTGGAACAGGAGAGTATCGAAGCGTTTGAGATGTGGTGCTGCAGACGAATGTTGAAAATTAGGTGGACTGATAAGGTAAGGAGTGAGGAGGTTCTACACAGAATCGAAGACGAAAGAAATACGTAGAAAACACTGACAAGGAGAAGGGACAGGATGGTAGGACATCTGTTAAGTCATGAGGGAATGACTTTCACTGTCCTAGAGGGAGCTGTAGAGAGAAAAAACTGTAGACAAAGGCAGAGATTGGAATACATCCAGCAAACAATTGAGGACGTAGGTTGAAAGTGCTATTCTGAGATGAAGAGGTTGGCACAGGAGAGGAATTGGTGGCCGGCCACATCAAAGCAGATAACTAATAGCTAAAAATAAATAAATAAACGCTGTAGTTGAAAGTTTGTAGTAGAAACCAACGCCAAAGACAGCATCGAACTGCAAAATGACCTACAGAAAACTGATAAATGGTGCAGTCTCTGGCATTTGCCCCTGAATGTAAATAAATGTAAGAATTTTTAGGATGTTGCAGTCCTGTCAGCAACTATGATAAATTAATATGTCAAAAATCCGCCTCAGTTGTGAAATGTTATTAGTCTTTACCCAGGTTTCAGCTAGAGTAATGTAGTCTTCTTCACAGGCATAAAATAAACTAAATCATGCCAGAATAAGGCACGGTCTAGCATCAGAAGCTAAAGTATCGTGGTACCATGACAAACTACGTTACTCAGCTGAGGAACAGCCCCGGCCTCACTTCGTGGAAAGCGGTCGGTTAGCCGCGGACGCTACGTTGGAACTGACTGTGGAAGTTCCGCGGACGCTACGTTGGAACTGACTGTGGAAGTTCCGCAGACGTTACATTGGAACTGACTGTGGAAGTTCCAACGTAACGTCCGCCTCTAACCGACCGCTTTCCACGAAGTGAGGCCGGGGCTGTTCCTCTGCTGAGTAACGTAGTTTGGCATGGTACCACGATACTTTAGCTTTTGATGTTAGACCGTGCCTTATTCTGGCATGATTTAGTTTATTTTATACTTGTGAAGAAGACTAGATTACTTTGGCTGAAACCTGGGTAAAGACCAATAACATTCCACAACTGAGGCGGATTTTTGACATATTAATGTAAATAAACGTGTTTTATTATGCATGCACTGGTAAAGAAATCCCCGACTGTGCAAGCAGACCATTGATGATAAAATGCGGGAAACGAGATATACCGTAAAATATCTAATGGAGTAACTATGCAGAGCTATCTCAAGTGGAATAGAAACAAAGAATTGCCAGACGGACTCATAAGAAGAATCTCAATGAATGTAACTTATCCACTAAAGAAATGTCTTCCAAGTCGCATGCTTGACCGATTCATGAATATTGTTGTCAGTCTTGCATGCTTACCCGGTAGGAGAGAGTGAAGTGATAGAGAAAATTTAACGAAGAACTGCAAGTTTCGATACGCCATCTTTTAGTCGTCGGGAGGACTTTACAGAGATGCTCAGAAAACTCCAAAGGCAGACACTACGGTCCGCAGCTCGTGGTCGTGCGGTAGCGTTCTCGCTTCCCACGCCCGGGTTCCCGGGTTCGAATTCCCGGCGGGGTCAGGGATTTTCTCTGCCTCGTGATGACTGGGTGTTGTGTGATGTCCTTAGGTTAGTTAGGTTTAAGTAGTTCTAAGTTCTAGGGGACTGATGACCATAGATGTTAAGTCCCATAGTGCTCAGAGCCAGCCACACTACAATACAGGCGTTGTGCGTCATGGGGCATTTTGGACGGGTTTAATCTTGAAATTTTCGAGATAGTACTTTTTGGGAAGAGTCGGACAACTTATTACTTCTTCTTACACACATCTAGCGATATGATGATGACGAGTAAATTTGGGTAGTAAGAGCTTATACAGAGGCTCACTGACACATTCCCAACGCGGGATTCGCAAGCGAGACAGGGAAAGAAGGATCAGATAGTAGTTCCAGAAATATATTCCGCCACACATCGTCAGGTGGATTGCCGAATAATGTTGTAGATGAAGACTACAGATGACTGATGTCGCACCGTGTTCTTTAACGAATCACAGTTCTCCACTGCTTCGGATGGCCATTGTCGACGAGTATGGTGGCGATCTGGACAGAGGTATCATTCTTCCAATGCTTTGGAGAGGCACAGCAGTAGTAATCCTGGCGTCATGCTGTGGGGAGCCTACGGACATCACTTGAGGTCACGACTGGTAGTGGTTGAGGGAACTCTGACGTCACAGCGGACGTCCAGCGTCCTCATGTATTGCCTCGACGGTATCTCGTTGCCATTGTTCAACAGTCTGCTGATAGTAAGGTACTCCCTTGCGCTACAAGACAGCCAGATCTACTTCCTATAGAACAAGTGTGACACCAGCCCAGAAATCAACAGTCCCAGGCTCAGTATCCATGTTATCAAGGTTCAGTTACAACAGTTGTGGGCAGCTGGCCTCAGAAGAATTTACTACTACTTTATGAAACCCTCTCGAACCATTTCATAGCATGCATCCAGGGCAGAGCCGGGCGTTCTGGCCGAGCGGTTCTAGGCGCTTCAGTCCGAAACCGCGCATGGTTCGAATCTTGTCTCGGGCATGGATGTGTGTGATGTCCTTAGGTTAGTTAGGTTTAAGTAGTTCTAAGTTCTAGTCGACAGATGACCTCACATGTTAAATACCATAGTGCTCAGACCCATTTGAACCATCGATGGCAGAGGGGATGCCACCTGATACTGCTAAATGGCACCGTACTATTAAGCTGTTTGTAAATTTAACTCCATTTTATAATCATCAAATTAGCATAACATACTCTTTCAATCCGTGATGTTATTTTCGTTTCCTCCCCTTCTGCATACTTCACTTTTCTTGTCAGGTAGTATATTGTTTCCACTAGATAACATTCGTGCACTGCTTAGTGAATTCTGGAATAGTCTGCCATTGAATAAGAGAATAAGAGATGTACCGGGTGATCAAAAAGTCAGTATAAATTTGAAAACTGAATAAATCACGAAATAATGTAGATAGAGAGGTACAAATTGACACACATACTTGGAATAACATGGGGTTTTATTAGAACTAAAAAAAATGCAAAAGTTCAAAATTTGTCCGACAGATGGCGTTTCATCTGATGAGAATAGCAATAATTAGCATAACAAAGTAAGACAAAGCAAAGATGATGTTCTTTACAGGAAATGCTCAATATGTCCACCACCATTCCTCAACAATAGCTGTAGTCGAGGAATAATGTTGTGAACAGCACTGTAAAGCATGTCCGGGGTTATGGTGAGGCATTGGCGTCGGATGTTGTCTTTCAGCATCCCTAGAGATGTCGGTCGATCACGATACACTTGCGACTTCAGGTAACCCCAAAGCCAATAATCACACGGACTGAGGTCTGGGGACCTGGGAGGCCAAGCATGACGAAAGTGGCGGCTGAGCACACGATCATCACCAAACGACGCGCGCAAGAGATCTTCCACGCGTCTAGCAATATGGGGTGGTTCTAATAAAACCCCATGTCATTCCAGGCATGTGTGTCAATTTTTACCTCTCTATCTACATTATTCAGTGTTTTATTAAGTTTTCAAATTTATACTGACTTTTTGATCACCCGGTATATGTCAGGGTGGCTGTATTTGATTTGGGTCTTGATACATAGCGAATGAAACAACTCTCTGTGGTCTAGGCTTAAGAGAGTTAACTTCTCCTCCACTCATGCGGACTACGTGGGCAGGAAGTTTCAGAAACGGTCTTGCCCCGGCATTTATTTCACCGGAAAAATAAGTTCGGGAACGGCACACGGGGCGAGGAACACACGGCCGGCTCGCTCTGGGCTGGGCCGCTGCGGTCGCGTCGGTTTCCCGGAGTTCCCTGTGAGGGTGGGACACAGGGCCACCGGCGACCGCAGCGGCGCAGCGCGACGTGCTCGCCCTCCTCTGTGCGGACGTGCGGCACTGTCCTCTCAGGCTCAGCCGCAGCGCCACCCACGGATGACCAACAGTACAGTGGCCATGAAAGTTTCAGGCAAACATTCCCTGCTAAAGAACTCTACTGTTCTTTGTTGCAGAGTAGCGGGAATGTGAGCACCAGCGCCGTTTTAAAACAACCAAATGAGCACTGTCACACAGTATCCGTGTTAACATCAGGAGAAGATAATGTTAATATTATGATGTTCATTATGTCATACGGACATCCAGTCAGATCATGATACGATTTCGAAATGACACAAAGGTTAATAACTTGCATTAAATGTGCAGAAATGTAAGTTGTGCGCTGTACAAAATGCAGAAAAGTAGTATCACACAATTTCAACATCACCCTGTTACCACTTAAATTAGTCAATTCATATAAATTCCGTCGTATAATAATTTGTCTTGACGTCACATGGAATGGTCTCTTTGGTTCAGTCGTAGGTGGGGTGGCAGAATTAAAATTATTTACAAGATACTGAGAAAATGAAGTTGGTCTGTAAATGATAAATTGAAAGTTCCGCGTTCTGGCCCTAGATGGGCCAAACGGTCCCGATCGACCGCCGCGTAACCCTCTGTTCATGACGTCACTGGATGCGGTATGGAGGTACACGTGATTAACATCCCGCTTTCCTGCTTGTTTTCGTATTTCCTGAGCTTAGAGCTGAGCTTAGAACCGCTACTAATAAGGCGAGTAGCTCTCAGTTGGCCTGACGAGGCTGATTGCACCCCACAACAGACCTTTCACCAAGAAAAAAATCACTTGCAGTACCAGGAATAGAACTTCGGTCCTCCTCATGGCAGTCAGGTTGTAGAGTAGGTATATTGATGCCAATGTAAATCTATATGTAATATAATGGTGCCTACTTGTGAACATCCAGAAAACGTCTGCACCTTTCAGATAGTTACTCATCAGCATCGCTACATAACATGTATCTTATTGCCTCCCATTTAAAATACTGTTATACCCAAGTTTACTCAAAGTTCACTGTTCACCAGTTCAAAACTAACATATTTTTCATAAAAGTTTCACATTTTCCTGCTAACACTCGGCACTATAATCATCGTAAAACCCCTTATGGTTGCAACAGGGCTCTGAAGAACGCAAGTTACTGTCATCGGATCCTCACAAGTGAAAGGCGGTTTATCGACACGTTCGCACCCTTTCAGTACTGCAGCAAAAAACCACAGAGGAAGGACTGGTGCTGGACACTCGACGGACGGTGGTTAACCTTTCCAGCCACATTTTAAGTGATGTAGTCACACAAATTCTACCTAAAGGAATTAATTTCGCAGTCGCACAAAACGAGTCCCGAAAGAAGACACAATCGAATCTGTCGAGGCTTCGATTCGTCAGCTACCACAAGCTGAGGTGGAGAAGATTAGACAAGAGAGAGTTCGGGTCCTGACTCGCGCAAAGCCTCCGAAACTAAATATCAGCAAGGAGGAACGTCAAGCTATCGCGGAACCGAAGAACAGCTCTCATTTTGTAATAACACGAGCAGACAAGGAAAATGCGACCGTTGTGCTGGACACGGAAGACTATAATAAACGCATGGAGTATCTTCTGAGTAAATCCATTTATAAGAAGCATAAGGGAGATTTGACGCCGAAGACAATCAAATCGACGCAAGCACTGCTAAAGCAAACCAGGACGAATTTCTAAACGGCCAGAAGATTCATCCCACACGTTCCACATGCACCAAGCCCATATGGTGTACCGAAGGTCCATAAAGAGGCCTTTCCTTTACGACCGATTGTGAGTACTATCAATTAACTGTCGTACAGTCTAGCACAGGAGCTGGCTGCAAAGCTCCGACATTTGGTGGGCCACACAAATTCGTACGTTAGGGACTCCATCCGTTTTGTGGAACTTCTAAAAGAAAAGTGTATCTCTGCCACAGACATGTATCTCTGCCACAGACCAGATGGTTAGCTTCGACGTGAAGTCTTTATACATGAATGTACCGGTACAACATACCATGAACATCTTATAGGAACACATGTCACACAATATCTACCATCTAGTGCGCCACTGTTTAACGACCACCTATTTCATATGGAAAGGGGAATTTTGCGAAGAGACAGATGGTGTAGCTGTGGTCTCCCCTCTCTCGCCTATTGCAGCAGACATCTTCATGGAAGCATTTAAAGAAACAGCGCTCCAGTCCGTACCTTTACGCCAAGAATGTTGGCTCCGATATGTTGACGATACTTTCGCTATCTGGCACATGGAGAGGAAGAGCTACGGCACTTCCACCAACACCTCAACCAGTAGCACAGCAGAATCCAATTCGCTATGAGGTGCTGCCATTTCTCGACGTGGAAGTTTACAGAAAGTCTGATGGTAAACTGGGCCATAGAGTATATAGGAAGCCAACCAGTACTGAGAGGTACTTGCATGCCTCCTCGCATCATCACCCTAAGCAGAAGATATCCGCCCTGCACACTTTAACCAAGAGGACTCACAAGATCGGCGATAAAGAACATCTAAAGGGTGAACTACAAAACTTCAAGCCCATTTTTGGCGCTAATGTTTATGGAAAGAAAGTAATAGACGAAACTATGGCGACAAAGAATGAAGGCAACTGAGGAGAGCAAAAGGAAGCACAGAACATCGCTGTATTACCATATGTTGAGCGTATCACTGAACGGGTAGGAAAAATTCTCCGCCGAGCAGACATCAAGCCGATTTTCCCAAGCAGAAAAGAATAAAAAATGTTGTTCACACAGCGAAAGATACAGTTGACAAAATACAGGCTGCTGGAGTTTACGAATTAGGTGCGAATGTTGATTAGCGTATGTAGGCGAGACGGGGCGACCCATCAGCACACGGATATCTAAACACAAAAGATATATCTGACTAAGACAGCACAACAAGTCAGGGGTGAAGCACGCGTGTTGGCGAAACAGCTTCTTGCTTTCAGGAGGAAGATTAGAGAGGCAATAGAAATAGCCAAGCGACCGGCCAACATGAACAGAAAAGACGAGTACCAGCTTCCGACGTCTTGGCTGCCACAAATAACAGCTCTACGTGACGATAGCTCACGTGAAGCAACACATAGAGACGCGTGGGAGACCGCAGCGGCCGCAGTACTGGCGCTTCTGCCGGCGCTAGAAAGCAGGGAAACAACGCAACGTCACAGTTGCCAACAGGTTTTCATTCGCCCGATTTCCACTAATCACAAGGCGTGACGCAAACACCAATCAAAACGCTGGGTTTCCACCAACGAAAAAAATAATGAAAACACCAATAAAGACTGCTAACATCCCTCCCCTGCATCTTTAACAGTCTATCAAAATTAGATAACAGCCATGTCTGCAGGTATATAAGAAACAAAGTTTTGTCATTCAGCAGTAAGCAAAAACACCCTGAAGAAGGTCGCTTGCAACAGGGACCGAAACGTCGGTAGTTTTATATATTGACAATGCGGTCACAAACCCAGAAAAATTTTATTGAGTGTGACAATGGCCGCACCAGCCTACGTTTATTGAAAAGCCCGATGTTCCTCGCTCGAACAGGACCCGATCACCTATGACCCCCCCCCCTGTCTCCCCCCACCCCCTCCCAACACACACACCACGATTCTGTGAGCGACCTTTTCAGACATAAATTGTAGGGGAAAATTTAGTACACCCGAAAAGACAATGTCGATTTTGATCCGGTGACACCGTATGCCACCTAGGAATAGTAGCTGTAATGCTAATGGTTTCAGTGGTGTCCGCCAACGGACAGCGTAGTGGCATAGCTACCAGAGCGCCGCCTGTGTCTACCATTTAATAGGGAATGCTCACAGTCAGAAGGTTCACTGAGGTGCAAAACTGTGAAGCAAGCAGGCAACCATGACACGGAGACGCGCTCGTGCTTTCTATCGCCAAATGAGCGAGTTTGAAAGGGGTCAAATTGTGAGTTTCCGGGTGGCGAGATGGTCTTTTCGGAGAATTACCACACAAATTCGACAAGCTGCGTCAGTTGCGCAACGATGCTCGTATCAGTGGCCACGTGAACATTCTCACTCTCTAGAGGAGGTTCTGGACTTCTGGACTTCCACACAGCAAAGACGCCTGCGAGGATAGTTGTATTGTAAGGGCTGCAGTAGGAGATCGGACAATTACCACAGCACAGTGAAGAGGGCTTGTGAGCCCAGATACGTCGACACGTACTGTTGCGAACCATGTTCAAAAAGATTTCGGGCTTGAAGCCGGTCGTCGTAAACTTCTTTGAACGATATTTCGGCTGGACAACTGCCTGCCATCTTCATGTGAGCCGAACGAGGACTGACGAAAACGCTCTCCACTCCGTCTTATATAGTGCGCTGATAGTACTGGAAGAATAGCCACCTTCTTAGATTTCGGATTTGCTGGGATCGGCGATGGACGATTTGTTAGTGCGGAAGGTGGGAACTTACAAAATACCGTGCCAATGTGATATGGCCTATATAGGACAAAAAGCGCGTACAGTGGAAGAGCGTTGTACGGAACATCAACGTTACTCTCGCCTGCTACAACCCAGTAAGTCTGCAGTTGCGGAAGATTGTATTTCCAGCTGACATTCAATGGGGTACGACAAAACTTCGATTTTGGCCACAGCAACAACTTTTTGGGACTCCATTATCAAAGAATCTGTTGAAATACACATCGCGGTAAATCTAATGAACCGTGATAGTGATTACCAAATGAATAACGCGTGGAATCGCGTCATCTCCGAGATTTACTCGAGACGAAGACGCCAGTAAACTTCCATAGTTGCGGCCAGCGATAATGCCGACGGCAGCTGAGTCTTGCAGTTCCACCAGCCAGGGCGCTGTCGCTGGGCGGTGTGGTCCTTCTGACTCCGCGACTGCAACGCATGCGCGGCAGTACCATCAGACGGAGCGGAGAGCGTCTTCGTCAGTTCTCGTTCGTCTCACCTGAAGATGTTTGGCAGCCGTCCAGCCGAAATATCATGCCATGAAGTTCACGACGACTGGCTGCAAGCCCGAAATATTTTTGAACAGTTGATTCGCTAGGAAAATTTCAAAATTTTACATGTTGCGAACCATTTACTAGCTGTGGGACTACGGGCAAGCACACCCTAACGCGTATTCCACACACGCCACAGCATAGACTTGGAAGGCTCGACAGGTGCCGCCAGTTGATCACTTGGAAGGTACAATAACGCACAATGGTCTTCAGCGATGAAATAAAAATACTGTACCTGCACGAAAATGATGGTCGTTTGTGTGTACGACGTAGAGCTGATGATGTTTCGTAGAGTACATTAGTCTAAGACGCACTGGCTCCATATCACGCTTTATGGACTTGGGTACGATTAGCTACAACTCTCGTTCACCTTTGGTGTTTCTGGAGTAGACGCTAACCAGCGCCGGACACATGCAGAATTTTTCTAACCATGTACCTCTGCCAGTTTTGCAATAGCAAGGTGCTGTATTGTTACAACAGGATTATGCTCACTCATACACTGCGTGAGAACTCAATGTACTCTGAAAGATGTGCAGCAACTTCTGTGGCCAGGATGATCCACAGACACATCTCCAATCAAGCACATGAGGGATATAGTCAAACGAGAAGTGACTCCTGTAGCTCGGTAACCATCAACTCTTACAGAACTATTTGAACAGGTCCAGCAGGCATAGTGTAACGTATATCAGAACAGTATTCGCCATCTGTACGATCGACTGCATGCCAGTCAGCTTCTGCACTGCCACCCATCGAGGTTAACAGCACATATTAATATGTGCGTGTCAGCATGGGACATTATCTGGTACCTCAGAACCGTTTTTGCTATTGAACTGTAAATGAAGTCTTTTTATGTGCTCCATATCTACTGTTGCAACAAGTCTTGAGTAATCTTGAAACCTCTGAACAGGTGTAATATTTTTTTTCTGGCGGTGTGTTTGTTAAAGTGCTTCCACACTGTAGCTATAATTCAGTCGGGTAACTGTATTAACAGATCTCGCCATGTTGGAACAACGTGCATGTCTTAAAGGTACAGGTAGCTGTACGTACCCACAACTATATCAGAGGGATATCTTAGGAGAGGCTAGACAAGCATCTGGCTCCTAAAGAAGAGCGCCGTCCTTTTCAATAGTTAGAGGACTATAGTCTAGGCGGTCGACTGAGTTAGCTTTGCAACATTAAGAGATGTGAAAATTACAAACGGCTGAAAGCACAGTCATTAAATTTCTCGAGGAGGTGGAGGTCTATTGTATACTATAATGACGACAGTGTCCTTTTGTGTAAAATTCTCAAAATGAAATGGTGTCCTCTTCAGATGTGGGGACGCAGTTACTCAGGATACTGTACGTAGGAAAACAAGTCAAGCATACTATGGATCGTAGCAAGCAATACTGGATCCATTAATCTAGTAGATATGACAGAGAATTCATTAGGAGAAATGGGCACATTAAAGTTAGATGTGATTGTAATTACTGAAGTACAGTGGCAGGAAGGATAGCATTTCTGATCCGGTCACCACAAGGTTTTCAGCGAAAAGTAAAATAAGGTAATACAGGAATAGAACTAATACTGAACAAGAAAGTAAGAATGCAGGTTTATGCTACGAACAGCACAGTGAATGTATTATCACAGCCAAAATAAACACCAAGTCCTGACGAACTTACAAGGAACCCCTTGAGTGTGAGGTTGCAAGCTCAATCTTCAGTAAGGTTCATTTAGTAGTGTTCTATTAACACTTATGATAGGAAAATTATTAGCTGCTAATGACACTCCATGTGTATCAGGAGGGTGACACAAGACGAGTGTCCGGGAGGCGCAGAGATCAACCTTCTGTGAGATGTGGGATATATGTATCACACTTCACAAACTGTATATCGTGGAAATTCAAGAAATGTTCAAAACAAACCATTAACTTGCATCATAAACACTGAATGAAAAACAGTGAGCCACAATGATTACAAAGGTTCGCACCATCAAGATTAAAGGCGAATTACTTTTGAGTTACAAACTATGCGGAACATTCAGCTAGGTATTCACTTTTAAAGAATGCCTGGAATGATATTGATGTAACTTGGGAATGAGAACTAGTGGAAAGTGATGGCATTCGGTTCTGAGGGCAGGAGGATTTTATCATGGCACGGTCATCCTGTGTCGCTGAAACCTCGCCGCAGAACACCTAGCTGACACAATGAGACGCCGGAGCCACTGCCTAGGCCGTTGCCAAAAGCAGCCCCTTGTTCTTGATTTTAACAACGACCCTTCAGAAAGCATTTCTACAGAAACGCGGTGGGAGATGCAAGAGGAACATCTGGAGAAACCCAACTCAAAACATTGGTGACTCATTGTAGCCACTTGTGTTAAAACTCACACGAAAGAAAAAGCTGTTTATATCAGTATTACATAGCAGAAGTTAAACTGTGCCCTACAAAAGAAATAATGCCTGTGATAGGCTAGAAAAATTGTAGTGGGTGGAGTTATATCAAGTATGAATGCTCTGATTGACCAGAAAGGAAACCCGTACCCACCAGCTTTGATGTAGGCAAATGGGAGACAGAGTAATTCACTTCTTCTCTTGCAAGAAATCGTCGATTGTTTGAGCAAGGTGACTGCCGCTGCGCTGAGACGATTGAGAGAGTCATTATGTGAACACTTGTCCACAGACTCGACTTAATTCGGAAGTAGTTAAACTCCAAAGTCTCCTAGTATGGAGAATCGTACCGAGCACTGACAGTTAACGCTTGCGAGTGATTTGAGGGCAATGACGTATGTGCTATTCCAGCCAAATAGCGTGTACCATGCCATTTAACTTAGCTAGGTAATAACTAGGAGTATCGGCTTCACCTAAGATGTACAAAATGTTTCCGACTGTCGTTTAACAGTCGACAGAGATTTAGAATACATTCTTAGGTTAACAGGTGGCGCCAACAGCAGCCACTGCCGCCGCCGGCAGGTAAACACATCTGCTCGTGCTACGCCAGCAAGTGATATTCATTTTACACTCAGAACTGCAATCGTCTCCATCTCGCCTAATTTTTCTACATTCATCCATGACCTGTAGTTCAAAATGTTCACGATTGTCGGGGTTAATTGAAGCAGAAGCGCAAGATATCCGATTTAACGAAAAGAACTGATCAGCCACTGTAGAGTGCTGTGGAATTGTTTTAACTGTGAACTTCCTTTGATTGCTCTTTACCGACACCCATTATGTTTTGGCTATTTTACTGTGCATTTTAGCGTAACTAGTATCTCTGGCCCCAATTCTATTTAATTTATTTGTATTTTTATCCATCCCCAGACATGGACGTCAACCATCTTACCACTAAGCAACCTTACAATAATTAGAAATTTAGCTTCACAATTGTGAACTCCAAGTGTCAATATTTTACCATCTTATACTTCATTTTGCTAACATTGCTATGGCATGAAGTCATAATTAGAGTAAAAATAAACAATAATGAAAATCTATGATTTTCTTTTTTTGCTAAAATATAGTTATGCCGGAAACCATCCACTAATTTCTGTTAGCTACAACGTTTTCTTTACAGAGTGTGTAGTGGAACTGACATTGTGATCATGGTCTAATTCCATCACTGTCCATACTGCTGCACTATTCTGAACTCTGCATGTGTGAGATGTTATCTTGCTACCTTGCAGGCCCTAGGTTCAACACCAAATTCCAGAACACACACACTGTCCTTGCGCAACTGTGGTAGGAAGATAGATCAGAACCAGTCTCACACATCTTAGAATTAGAAATAATCATACGGGGAAGAGGACCCATAAGTCCTCACAGCACAATAAACAGCTTTCCAGCCAATTTACCTTCCAGATTAACAGTTGGCATGATTGTATATGAATGCGTTAAGGCATTCATGTCATCTGATCGTGATACAAGTGTCTTGGTACCTATAATTTCCAGGGTTCCTTCCATATGCATTTCCTCTTCAAATTTCCACTGGTTGGAGTTGAAAATAAATTCATTACTGATCAACCCGATAATTTTGTTTATCTCATCCATAAATTTTCGGGCCGATTCCACAGCAGCCGGCTGCGGTGGCCGAGCGGTTCTAGGCGCTTCAGTCCGGAACCGCACAACTGCTACTGCCGCAGGTTCGAATCCTGCCTCGGGCATGGATGTGTGTGATGTCCTTGGGTTAGTCAGCTTTAAGTAGTTCTAAGTTCTAGGCGACTGATGACCTCAGATGTTAAGTCCCACAGTGCTCAGAGCCATTGGAACCATTTTCGATTCCACAGCTTGCTGTGCACTATCAAGGTGACGCTTTATTTGAAAATCGTCATCGTATTCCAATTCTGTAGCACTGTTTGAAGCTATGTTACCATACACTGCTTCCCTTGAAATCGCTGTTGCCCATGTGACGCGCAATTTGATGCACAAATGCAGTAGGTCACTAACATACACATCTTGTAATCTGGTTCGAGCATCTTTGAGATGAACAAACATCAGTTTTTGTAACAAGTGCGATTTGTCATCTCTCGAATATCCATAGTTTTTCTTGTGCACTACAAAGTCATATTGCTGCGAACTTATTCTTATGCAAATGTGTTCATAATTTTTTTTTTTTACTATGCTACGGATGGTCTTCCATATATGAAATTATGTTTTCTACCTGTTCCTTGGACAAAGATTGTCCTTTGCTATATTTCACTGGAGACAGGGTTAGTGGCTCCCTCTCTGACACGGATGATGAGCTACGTGGCTCAAAACTTTCACTCTCTCTTTTTAAGCACGTGTCATCATCACTGTACTCCTCATATACATTGTCCGCACAGCTGTGTGTATACAACACCACTGACTCATCTTGCAGAAACGCACCCATTTCATCTGTCGCTTCTTTCTCACTCTGCAAAATTTCTTGGGTTCCTTTCTTACGAAATGTTAACATTGGCCACTGTTTTAGTAGATATAAACCAATGTTTGCTTTGCTTATTATTGCCATTGCTCTGCCTTGTACCGACACAACTAGCACTGTAGCACTACTGTGAGTTACTGGTCGACTAAGCAGTTCAACTAAGCCCTGAGTTCTAATGCTGTGCTCACCACTGGGTATCTCCAGTCCCGACCCCTGTTGCCATTTGCAACCAATATTGTGGTTGCATGGTAGACACTATGTGGGGTGTCGAATGCTGTAAACATCATTAGCCTTTTGCGACATCGCACTCAAGGGGTTTCTTGTTAGTTGTGGAACTGTATTTTGCACGTAGGTCAGTTTAATTATTGCTAACATCCGGCATAGAAAACATGGAAGAAAACTGTGTATGTGGAAAAGATCTGGAGACTTTGAAAACTTGAGAGTCCGATGTTGACTCTGACAATAATATTCTTATTATGATCTGCAGATTAAAACTTAACGAAGTACAGAACAGTAAAAACTTAAATAGATGAGTCCTGAATAAATTAAGAAAATCCCTGGAAGTCAGCAGTTTCAGACAGACCGTTAGACAACGGTTGATTGCAACAGAATGTGGTAGAAGACGAAATAACGAAGTTTGCAGAGGATCACGTAGGCAAAAAGACAGGGCCCCATACGTAACACTTGAGGTATTGAATTTAATTAAAGATTGGAGGCAATATGAAAATACAGACAATGGATAATTATAAAGGGGGATATAAACATTTAAGGTGTGAGACTGGTTTGAGAGTGAAGAATGGGAAAGTAGGTATAGAGGAGAAATGATCATAAGAGAGATTGATGCCACCTACTGGAGAGTTAAAGGAACCTTAGGAGAAAATAGAAGCTGACCGTTCACAATTTTTGGGCACTGGAATAAAGTTTACACATTTAACATCTTTAACCAGTTGTTTCTTCTTACTTTTTAATATCTTCAGATTTGTCTGCTTACATCTACTTCAGTATTAAGTACTATTCACTTCGGAACAAGTATACTGTTCGGCTCATGAAAAATATACGAACCAACGAATGTCATGATTAATTACGACGTATGAAACATTTTAGAAAGTTTTTTGATTATTTGCGGTATAACTTTTAATTATGACAATTAGTACAAATTTGATGTCTCTTTCTATTTTACATCAACATTAGTCCAGTTTCAAAATATCTTATACGTCTGCAAAAGAGAAATAAGTATGTGAGTTCCAGAGACACACAGGAAATAATTAGTGCAAATAATTGAATGCAAAGCGGTACTAAAAGTCTTTTTAGGAAATCCAGTAGTACATTGTCAGAGATGTCGTTCTTTCCTGCAACCTCGCAATTTATTGGGCTTCGATTGAGCTGGGCAAACTTCTCCACGCGCCCCTCATCCGCTACACATTCCATCCAGTTGGCATGGCAATAAAAATTTCAATAAAAAAAAAACAAGGCCAGTAAATAATGGTGCACTAATTGCAGTGCTGTTATTACCAATCACTGAGCACGAAATCAATATAACTGTAATAAAGGTAAAAAAATGAGAAGTCAGCAGTATTTAAAGAAACACCGATCTGTGTGCTGAAACAACGAACACAGAGCACACATGGTCTTTTAAAAATATGATAAATCAGTCCCTCACGACAGAGAAGCTTCGGAGTGTATAAAACAGAAAAGATTTGTGCCTCTACTAAAAGAAGCTAACGTAGAAGATGTAGTAAACTACCGGCTTGTTTCCTTCCTGTCATCATTCTGGAAAATAATATAACCTGATATGGAATAAAGGTTAATGAAATGTCTTAATTAATACAAACTTCAAAGTGAATCGTAGTTTGTGTTCCGAAGTGGAGTAAGTACAGAATCAACCATAGTAGAACTCACAATAATAGTACTTGATAATCTTGGCGAGGATGTGTCACAGACGTATTATTCGATCTTTCCGTGGTTTTGATACCGTTGGCCATAGGATTCTACTACAATCCACAGGAAGAAGAAGAATTAGCGCACTCGAACTCTGCAGCGTCATTACTCACGTAATGAGAATACAGAAATGTCTGTCACAAAATTTCATCCTCAGCATATTTTTGGCAGTAAATGGACGTTAAAGATTGGCAGTCTGACAACATTGTAACTACAAGAGCGGTAACTACCTTTGTCAGCATACAGAGCACGCTGTGCTGTTGGTGCAATGGACAGCGTTGCGGGTTAACGTGCAGCAGGTTTCGATTATGGGTCGAGGCTTATTTGTTTTTATTTGCTAAATGTAGTCTGCGTGGTACTGTATGTGGCGTCTTAATCGTCATACAGCGTCTTCTACAAAACATTTGCAGTTACATACAATGAACACGAAAATGGAAGTACAATCGTTTTTATTTGTCAGCTTTTAAAGAAGCATTTTGCACTCTATGGATGCGAAATGTTTCGCGCCACTGCATCTACTAGATTCCAATCTTGTTTTCTTCTATCCTCCCACAATGATCCCATGGAAATTATTTGCAAAGCCCGTTGCTAGCCCTACTGGTGATGTACGGCCCTGACGAAATGTAATAGACCTGAGCGTGGCAGAATAACATTTGGTATTAATCGATGGAACAGCTTGGGGAGGGTACACAGAAAACAAGTTTGGAATCTGGTAGACGCAGTGGTGCGAAGCAATGGCGTCTACGGCGTACAAAAGGTTTATTTAAAAGCTGACAAATGGAAACGATTGTATTTCCATTTCTGGTTTCGTAGTAAGTAACTGCAGATGTTTTGTATGACGATTAAGACGCCAGGTACCGTACCACGCAGACTACTTTTAGCAAATAAAAATCCCCCCACAATCGAACCCTCGACCTCCTGCTTGCTAACCCAAAACGCAAGACACTGCACGAACCGCTCAACACATATGAATTTACTGACAGAGGTAGATAGCGATACCAGATTACAGAGACATTTTGTATTGCTGGTATGTGAAGAATCGCGCTGCGATGTCCGAGTACGCGAATTTTTCTTCACTCTGTAATACAGGTGAAAGTAGTAAATGGTTTCTGTCGTACCTGATAATACGGTACAAATACATTGTGTTTCTACTATTAGCTACTCAGATGATTGTAGTGATTAAAGGAACCTGTGACGATACAAGAGAAAGTATTCACAGTTTTTAGGGAGATGAAAATTTAATTCCAATGAGGGATTTGATTTCAATTGTAGACCAAGGAACTGAATGAAAAATATTAAGAAAACATAGAATAGGTTAAAGGAATGAAAGAGCTTGCCGCCTGGTATAATTTTGTACATAGCACAATTTAATCGTTGCTAACACTTGTCTAAAAAAGCATGAAAGAAAACTGAATATTTAGTAAAGAATTGAAGAAACCTGAAAGTTTCATATAGATTATTTAATGACGAGACGTTCTGTAACCAGATTTTTAATCTGCGGAATATTTTTACTGGATAGAGGTAGATAATGTCAATAATTTATTGGTTATGAAGAACGGATTAAGACTAAAGAGATGGCAGAAAATTAAGCAGATCGAGGCCGTATGACCTGTCGGAACCACTGGTTGCTTCAAAATGATCATTTGGAAAAGGCCGACCGAAACAGGGGAACGGAATACAGTAGGAGACAGATTGTTATCTTCAGGCGATGAAGTACTAAAGGCCACAGAGGATAGAATAAGAAGCAAGAAAATATCCACTAGATATCGTTAGATAACGCACCAGAGATGAGATTTACAGAAAGTGCAAGATGGCAAAGCAGAAATGACTGGCAGAGAAATGCAGAGCTTTAGAAGCGTGCATGACTATGAAAAAGACAAATGCATCCTAAAGGAAAATTGAAGATTCCTTTGGAAATGAGAGTAGTACCTATATAAAATTTATAAAAGAACGAAGATTGGGTTTAACGTCCCGTCGACATCGATTGTGACAATGATGTGGAAGAAAATCGGCCGTGTCCTTTGAAAGGAACCATCCCAGCGTTTGTCTCGAAAAATATAAGAAAATCACGGGAAACCAAAATCTGCGTGGACGGACGCGAGTTTGAACCGTTGTCCTCCCGAATGCGAGTCCAGTGTGCTAACCAATGCACCACCTCACTCGGTATGAAGTTTACAAGCCCCACTGTCATACCACTGCCAGCCAAAAGTCTGAGACGAGTAAGGAATATATTGCATGGCAATGCAGAGGAAACAAGTTTTAAGCGACTGGCATCAGGATTAGTGATGTATTCTCGCTACACCAGAGACTACTCGAACATCAAAGCAGCTGACTACAGAGCCATCATGAGACAACCAACAGTGCAGAGCGGCGGAACTTAGCAATCTAGTGCGTGACAAGGACCAGCCACATCTTGAAGCCAGCACAGGGGCCGTGGGCGGCAGCTAACGCATAGCGGCGTCGGACGCATGGAAGGTTTTTTTCGTCCTGAAGTGTCTATTCCCTGGGTTGGTCTGCGAACGATGATGAATAGATGAATAATAAGTGAAATCATTTTTCGATTCCTGATGCTAGGACTATTGCTTCAATTAGTCCTGTTGGTGGTTGACAGCAGTTCGTATGAATGGAGGGGAGGGCGGATGCCGTTATCTTGGTTAGCAGAGTCTGTATGTGTGTGTGTGTGTGTGTGTGTGTGTGTGTGTGTGTGTGTGTGTGTGTGTTTATGTATGGAGGACGGACTTTGACAAGCAGCTATGGAACCATGTTGTGATTGGCAGCTGACGATACGAGCGTGCAGTCCCGAAGACTAGAAGTACGCTACGTCTGGTGTTGTCTTTGTGTCCAGAATTCATTCAGTCTATTGTTGTTCCTGGAGTTACGGTGATAGGAGGTAGTATTGAGCAGGAGGTAGTTATGTATCCTGCGTAATCTGACAGCTTTTGACTGAGTTATAGGTGCCTGGTTACTATGGAATGAATTAATTCTGTTTAAATAAGAACTGACGGATCCTAATGCCTAAAGTTGTGCCGTATCTACCTTTCCTCTCAGTCAAGTTGCGCCACAAATTTATTTCTCCTCAATTACATTCGGTGCCTCTACGTAACAAATGGATTACAACCAGTATCGACCGCAGAAACATTTATTTCGATGTGTTACCCATTTAGGTCAGTATTTGACCATCCTCAGGCCCTCATACCATGATGATACACTGTGGCGGTGAACGGAGCTGGTGTCGTGACTCCACGAACGGCAACTGTTCAAGTGGAGTCAAAACACACTATCCATTCAGCGCCACCGCTACCGGACGATGGTCAAATACTGACCGAAACCGGATACCATCGAAATAAATAGTTTCGTGGTAGAGACTGTAGCCCATTTTAACCACACCGCTGTTTCTCGATGAGAACTGTTCTCAAAAATACCTCCGCATTAATTAACGATCAACCTATTCAGTTCTCATCATTTTCTTTCAAAGCTTTTATGTCCTAAAATGGACCATTAGTAGTCCACGTTTTAGTTCAGTGCAGGTCTACACACGAGGCAACCATCTTCAGAAATGACTGATTACCACTAAAATTGTCATTTGATGTTTACAAATTTCTCTGATCGGAAACCACTTTTCCTACTGTTGTAAATGTGTATTTTTCATGCTCCCTGCTTTGGCCAACGTGAGTCATATTACTGTCCAAACTGCCACAGACAGTTGCTGCTTTTAGTGTCTCATACCTAATAGAATTCCCTCATCTTCAGCTGTTTAAATTCGACTACGTTCCGTTACCTTTGTTTTGCTTTTGTAGATGTCCGTCTTACGTGTTCCTTTCAAGAGGTTGCCAATTCCATTCAACTGCTCTTCCAAGTCTTTTGCTGTCTCTGACGGAATTACAGAGTCTAAGACAAACCTCAAAGATGTTATTTCTTCTCTCTGAACACCAATTCCCGTCATACAAGTTGTAATGTTGTTACATTAATTTGTTCGGAAGCAGTGCTGATATTCAAGACCATAAAAGTGGGTTAAAAGCTGTGAGCTGTCTGGGGAAGTTAACCTTGCATTACTGAGCAACTGTTTCAGCAGGTATCCAGTCTAGCTTACCAAATTCCCAACCAGACTAACATTAATAATAATCTTTTAATAGTCATACGACAACCGGTGATATATATATATATATATATATATATATATATATATATATATATATATATATATATATATATTAAAAAGAAATAAATCAGTTTATATTTGGAAATTTATTTTAACATTGATCATTGTTTCGTTAAAATTTCAGCATATGAAACTTGATTCATAATTAAACTGGTGCCTTATTTAGGATTGTGAAAATGTAAGCTTATTATCTTACGGAACACATCAAACAGGGAGCCAAGATTGGGAGACTACATACAACACTGCATTCGTAAAATAACACACGAAGGATGTTGAAGCATATTCAAGAGGAAATTAACTACAACCAACCGATTCCTGTCCGTCATGAATTTACCACACACTGGTATACAAAATTCATACTAACCTCTGTGAAATCTTCCCGAAAAGAAAAGCTGAGGGCTACTTTGATGGGTACACCACATGCTTCACGTGGTCAACTTGGTTTGCACAAAGAGTGTAACTCCACAATAATTTTGATAATTAAAATAAATTACATCGAAACGCAATTTACAGATGAAGAACCTCGAACTGGTTACTATCGTCTTACTATTACCCTGATGGGTCAAACAATTGTATAAGCACGTGGTAATGGTCTCACAATGTACACCCCACATGGGTTGAACATAAAAAAAAAATTGCTATATTGATAAATATTGTCAAGACGAGACGTTATAATCTCACGCACATTCGCATTTAAGATTGATGATCTTAGAGTTACTGATCAACACGTGGTTCCACTGTACTCACAAAGTAGTGACAAAGCAACTACCGGAAGATATTCTGAACTTCACACTCGAATTACACTGCGTTGCAATTTAAGATAACATTAGATATTTTAGAGCAAAACCTGGAATAAAGGTGATTAAATTTTCAGTTAGGCTGAACTGAAGAAATCCATTGTCCTACGGACTTAGCAGAGACGCGTTTAGCCGGAGATCTTACCGCATCAGACGCTCGCCATGGACAGACTGCCCTAGGCCGCTACCGAGCGTGCTTAACTGATACAAACGGAAGTGATCCGACGTTGGTCCTACTGTTCTCTAGCAGACAGATTTGTCTGCTACCGTCAAGCATGCAACTAGAAATACATTTGCTCATTCATCCTCTCACACAGAAGGGAAGGGGGATGACAGTATCTTATCGTATACAGTATATAAAAGAAAGCGGGTGTTGGTTCCGTATGAGACTGTCTGACATGAATTACATATAAACTGTGATTTAAAGTGTAGTAGTGGGCAGATCGTTCGTGTTTATGTGTAAAAGTAACACGTTTCACTGCTCAGTCTCTTCCCAGATAGTCAGAAACACCACAGTAAATTTAGAAGAGGAATTTATGCCGTAAATGACAACAGATTTAAGAAATTAACATGAAAAGAATCCAACAGAGACCTTTCATAACACCAACGCTCCGGGAAAAGAATGTGCAGGGAATTTTCTGGCCATGCTAGGACATTCCCAAGCAGGCTTCTCACACCCAACTTAAACCAAAAATGTAAAGAAAAGGCAAATGGTGACCAGCTACATGCTAAAACATAATAATTTCAACACATCTTTAGAATCTACCAATTTCAAAGAGAAAAAAACAATCTGTGACACCTATTTACAAGATAGTGTAGACCTAATACGGTCAGCAAGTAAAAACAAAAGTTCCTGTGTCATTAATATGAAAACGGTTTCTGGTTGTTATCCCTATGGAGTTCACCAGTATTTGCTCATTGCAAGAGCCACTGGTCACAGGAAAATTTATGACTGTTTATTAACAAGTAAAATTTATGAAAATAGCAAAGGTGCCACAGCAATTTAAAAAATCATCAGCAGAACATTACAATGCACAATCCGCAAAAGCTAATAAAAGATAAGAGAAAAAACATGTTTTACAAAGTGGTTTTAATATATTTTTTTTGTTGAATCTAAATTTAAAGAAAAACCTCTCTCACACCAGCCTGATTTAGCTTCAGTGATCAGGATAGTAAAAACATGCTTCTGTTAAGGGAATTTTCATTCACAAAGCATGCTTATCACATTTACACAGTTCAATACTGTTCTGTCCTGATTAAATTGAGCTTAAGCTAAATTCCATAAGGCAGTGAAGCGATTTCGAAGTCTCGGTGCGACGAGAATTGTCAGTCGATCTCCTGGAAACATTTGTAATAATTATTAACTTTCGGTGATCTAATGGGGAAGACCGGAGATCTGCTGGTAAGACCGTGTTAGTCTATTTATTTGAAGTAACTGGATATCTTGAGCATACAAAACGGCAGGTTCGTCCAGTGTAAATGAGACGTTCCCCACTGATCCCGTGCAACACAGCGTAGTAAGCAGACACTGTCAATAATAATCAGTTAAATAATACGCGAACACACTTACTTCAGTTTAGTTCATGTATTAAATTCCTTCTCATACAGAATCTCATCAAGATGGCGACTAGCTCAACAATACATACATATACATCCTCCTTCTTTCACGACTAATCGGCAAGAATTCCTTCATTCTTTTCATAAGAGAAAACATAGATAGCAGAGAATCTATTCCATGGAGTAAATGGACACTCCAAGGAATAATTGCGCTTGAAACTACTTTGCATTGATAATCGGTAAGATAAGAAGAGATATTTCGAGATATGTACTGAGTTATATAATTTATAAAATTTCTGAAAATATCGCGGAGAGATCGCTGCAAGAGGCATTACATCGCCCCTCGCAGCGAGCAAAGTTGATATGTATCCACTTTGCGAGCTAACTATTGGCTTAGCTAACTCGTTATAATTTGTGGAACATACGTTACTATAAATTATAAGAAGTTAGTAAGATTTTTTTTTTTACAAGAATTGAAAGAGATTTGGTATCTTCGTTACCTAGATACCTAGTTGTTGCTTTCACGTGTACTGGGTCATACCCGCATCCCACGTACACAACCAGGAAAGATGGACTTATATAGTTGTTAATCAGGTCTACCTATTCAGGAACTGGCCTTCACAGGGAAACCCCTGAAAACCTGGAGGCTTAGACCCCAACTAGGTATCACAGATGATAGGAAAGACAGAATAATTTAGAAATTTGAGAGATATTCTGGAATTCATAGGAATGATAAAATCTGCCTCATAGCAAAAAAAAAAAAAAAAAAAAAAAAAAAAAACATGCAAATTTTTTACAATCTTCTGAAAAATTTTCTTCATCGATGTCTTGCTGAACTGCGGTGAAACTGATCGAACAGGAACCTGGGACACAGCACGGAGGACAGGCGTCGCATTGGCGTACCGGACAGGAGACGTAACGGATTTGAGAGACCAGAAGGAACCTCAGGAACAGGTACTCAGGATTGTGGCATGAAACAATCGAAATTCGTCTAAGGAATGGTCAACTATTAAAGATTCCTGGAAGAGAAGGGTTAGTCGAATTTCTTCAGATTCATTTTGAACTCAAATAGGGACCTGATCCATCCAATCTTCCATCTGAGGAATGGGAAAATCCATTCGTCTTATACTTTCCATACCTAGGTGTCTTAATCGATACTGTAGTTGCACAATATCAGAACTCCAGATCGGAAAACAATTTTGAAAACGTGGATAATTTCATCCATCTTCTTGAGTAAGCCGAAAGGTTCTAATCCTGGTTTTAATTATTTATTTATTTATTTTGTATTTTTTTATTATTTTTTTCCTTGGCTTTTCCAGGCGGAAGTAGGTCAGAATCTTTCCTAATTTGGTTTCAAGTATGAATGTGGATAGCATATCAGAATGTTAAAAACTTTATTATTTGAGACAATTTCCCAAAAAAATTATATCTTACTCATACATGATTAAAATGAAATTTTGCTGAAAGAGAACGTTTAATTAAGTCTTGCTGCATGACCTCTCCAGCTGAAATTAATCTTTGTTATTATTGATTGACGATCATATTTTTCTCTTTTGTACTCCGATTGCCGCATTTTCTCATGAACATACATGAATGCAATATAACAATAAACAAATCCAACTGGAAAATGACACATTATTATAAATTCAATGAAGAACTTTCTTATTACCTCTAATTTTATAAACACACACTAAGCTAGTTAACTAAATTCTCTTGAATAGAATTTAGCTCGCGCCAAAAAAAAAAAAAAAAAAAAAAGAAAGAAAAAAAAAACCTGCGAGTCTTTGTATCTGTGGACAGTAGCAATCGATTCTAATTTCCTAACGCGGTTCATTTGTTCTCCTTTGAACTGTCAGTTTACAAACACTAACTTCACACTCAAGCGCCGTATTCGATCATACACTTTCAGTAAACTTATTCTGTCTGGAGATTAACACTCCCTGAATGTATATTATTTCACACGCACAAGCTTCTTTGGTGATCAGCGTGTAGACAGATGATCCGTAAGTCTTCACAGCAGCAATAGCTACAGTTCCACTTACTTTTCTAAATATTCCTATACTATCACAGAAGCAATTGCTTACTGTTCATTAAACTATCGCAGATGCTTGGCATGCTGTCATTTAACCTATCACAGTAGCTGAGACATACTGTCCTTCGCACTTCAATTTTTTTTTTCCAACACCCAAATACTTTATACAGACTTTTCATTTAATTTGAAACACTTTCCTTAAAAGTACCTCCTTAGGCCTACATCGGGAAATAATCCTTTTATTCTTCCAAAATCCGGATATGCTAATAAATACGCACCAGGATTCGGTATATCAACTACTATATACGGACCTGCATAAATTAGATTCCATTTTCTGATGGTCTTCTTCAACCTTGATGACTTGATGTGTCTTCTTAAAAGAATTTTCTGTCCGATACTGAAAGTCTGAATCCGTCTGATGTTTCTGTCATAGATTTCCTTTCGCTGTCTTGCTTTTTCCGTAATATTAATGAGAGCATTGCGAATTTTTTCTTCCCATGACATTTTGGTGTCCTCGAGTTTAGGCAAGTTATCTGCCCAAAAGTTTCTTTCGTTATCTCTGAACATCAGTTCATTGGGGGTAAAGTTTGTAGAACTATGAGGTAAATTATTATAAATCTGCTCAAACTCGGTCAAATAGTTTATCCAGGTAGTTTGTTTATCATGACAGTACGTTCTCATGAATCTGTTTAGCTCACGAAAAACCCGTTCAATTAAATTCCCTTGTGGATGACAGCAAGATGTAAATATCTGTTTTATTCCTAGTTGTGATACTAATTTTATCCATAAATATCCAATAAATATCTTCGCATTGTCAGAGATTATAGATTTTGGAATCCCTGCATGAGGAATGTTGTCATTTACAAACTTTACTGCGGCAGCTCTTGCAGTTGCTAATTTTATAGGATATTGTTTAACATATTTTGTAAACACATCACAGAAGCCATTAATGTACTTAACACCACCTCTGGCTCTAGGAAGTAGTCCACAAATATCACATGATATAAGTGATCTTGGTGCTTCAGGTATTATTGAGTGAAGTGCAATTTTATTTCCCTTGTTGTCCGGCTTAGCCTTTGGCAGAGAACATATTTCTGTATGACTTTGTGCGCTTTTCGCCTTATATTTGGGAAGTAACAATAATATCTAATCTTATTAAAAACTTTACAACACCAACATGACCCCAGGTCAAATGTGTAAACCAAATTAATCGTTCTTCATATGCTTCGGGTATGCAGATACACCACTTTAGATTCTCAGCCTTCCCAGATTTAAAAAACAAAATATTATTCACAAGCCGGTAGTTTTCCAAATTGACCATAGGATTTTGTTGATTGAATTGTCGTATTATAGCATTCCATCGTCGATCCTTCTTCTGAAGCTGAGCCATTGTCTTTCATAAATGAATATAATATAACTTGTAATTATTTTCTTGAAGAAGAAGCACTGGAAATTCTGCCTTATTATTTACATCCAGTTCAGGTGTTATTCCTTCTGGAGATCTTGACAACGCGTCAGCTATAACATTTTCTTTTCCGGCTACATGAATAATTTGAAACTGATATTCTTGCAGCGCCAGCGTCCACCTTGACAAGCGAGGATGCAGCAACTTACAAGTTTGTAAAAAGGCTAGTGATTGGTGGTCACGATAAACGGCTATCCTTGAGCCATATACATAATAATTAAACCTTTTCAAAGACCAAATAACTGCTAAGGCTTCCAATTCCGTAGTGGTATATGCTCTTTCACAGGTGGATAAAACTCTGCTAGCAAATGCAATTGGACAAAAGGTTTTTACTACATCGATGTACCTAATTTGAAATAAACAAGATCCTAATCCCACATCTGACGAATCGGTGGCTAAACAGAATCCGTCATTTATATCAGGGTGGTATAATAACGGAGCATTTATCAGTTGATCCTTAATTTCACAAAAAGCCTTTTCACAATCATTACACCATTTCCATGGTACATCTTTCCTCAGGGGCCGGTTTAGTGCTTCAGAGTTCATTGCTTGAGTTTTAATAAATCGACGAAATAATGAAGCCAAGCCTATAAAGCCTTTCAGTTGTCTTCTGTTTCTTGGAGTTGGAAAATTTTTTATCGCACTAATCTTCGGTTCTGTTGGAAGAATGCCTTTTGCATTAATCATATGTCCTAAGAATTTAATTCTCTGTAGAGAAAATTGGTATTTTTTTAGATTTGCAGTTATACCAGTTTGTTTGAACACAGCAAAAATCCTCATAATAAGTTGTACACGTTCCTCCCAAGTTTTAGAGGCAATTAATAGATCTCCACAAAAATTGTTATTCGACTACGTAGTTCTTGCCCTAGGGCATAGTCCAACGCAGAAATAAAAACTCCATAGCTGATATTGAGACCGAATGGAACGACCTTGAACTGATAGCTTCTCCCTCCATATATAAAAGCAGTATATTTTCTTGAGTCCTTGTCTAACTGGACTTGCCAGAACGAACTTCTCAAATCAATACCGGTTAAATAGGATACATCTTGAAATTTCTGTATTAACTCATCGATGTTCTCTGGATGTGTGCACACAGGTACTATAATTTTGTTAATTTCCCTTGCATTTAATACCAATCGAACTTTTCCTCCTGGCTTTGGTACAACAAGCAACGGAGAACAATATGGGCTGTTCGACGGTTCAATAAGATTCCAGTTTAACATTTTTTGTATCTCTTCCTGAACTGGTTGTTTTAATCGCCAGGGAATGGGATAGTGTGTGCGGCAAAATGTCTTATGGGGCTTAATCTGTAATGTACAAAGATATCCTCTAATAATTCCGGGCTTTTCATCGAAAACTGATTCATATTCTGTTAATATATTGGATAATTCTTCTCTCTGACCCTCCGTTAGGCAATCTGACTAAGCAATCTTCTGTTCGACTGTTTGTCTGAAATCCTCTACTTGAATTGACTTGATCGGTAGTCGGTACATATTATTATTTTCAGCACAAATCAACTGCACAGCAGCACCACGGAAACATCGTTCATACACTGCCTCCTTTCTCAGTAAGATCAGTGTAACAAATTGATCTTCGATTTTAAAATGCACCTTTCCTTCTACCAAGTACAACTTGCAATTGCAGGCTTGCAAAGTTCCAATGCCAAGAATACAATCTGCTAACAACTTTTCCACTATAAGGAATGTGCATTGCTTAGCTACATTTCCCAATTTTATCTCTATAAGCGTTTGTATCTTGACGTTCCGGGATTTTGCTCCCACTGCACCTATAACTCGGCAGTTTTGTACTGGTAGGACAGGGATTTTCTTAATTTTACTAATTCTGCGAAACAAAGTTCCGGATACTACGTCTCTAGATGAAGCTGTGTCCAATACAACATTGGTTAAAATTCCTCCCACTTCTGTGATGATCTCAGACACAGGAAACCTTTGATCTTCGACTACACAGGCCTCTAAGTCTCTCGTCAATTCATCTGTCATTAATTCGCCTTCGTTATATCTCAACATTGCCACGGAAAGAATTTCGTTTAAAACAGGTTTGCCCCTTTTGTATTCCCCGGCCGACTTTACGGAGCATAAAGCGGCCCTCTTCAGTTTAAATGTCGATTATTATTTCTTCTTGAATCATCTACTACTTCTGTTATGACTGGTTTTTGTTGATGACTGGTTGTGTTATTTGCTTCAAATCGATGGTCATAATTTCTGTACGCATTATTATTATTTGAAAACTGCTGGTTCTGATAATCTCTTGCATTTCCAAACATTGGGTTGTATCTGCGACCTGTTCGATTGTCTCTGAATCTGCCGCTCGCAGCACTGTTATTGAAATTTCCATTTCCGTTGCAATTGTTTCCGTTGAATCTCTGACTATTCCTAGTATAATAATTATTAAATCCGTTTCCGTTCCGGTTTGCGTTTGGCGCCTCAATCGCTCTCCTCTGCATAACCGGTTGTCTTGGCCGGTGTTCATCTTCCTCGATCATATCTATAGTGTCAAGCGTAGTCATGAAAGAGTCAAGGTCGTGCTCATTAATATACAGCATTCTATTTCTGATGCTGGCCGGAAGTCGAGATTTTAATATGCCAATCACGTCTTGTAGAGGCATAGGCTTATCCCAATACCGCGATTTGTTTATATATTTCTCAAAGTATTTCTTTAAAGACCCACGGGAAAAGGAAAAAGGTTCCGGGTATAATACCTCCTGCCTTAAACGTTCTTGTACTCCTTCGGACCAGTATTATAGCTAAAAATGCTCGTTCAAAATCTTCGTATGTGTCCCAAGTTGATATATCAGATGCCCATATAGCTCCTGACCCCTGAATATAACCGGTCACGAAACTAACCTTTTGCCACTCACTCCAATTTTTTGGCAATATTCCCCTAAAACTTCTTATAAACACTTAGGGATGAACATTTTTCTTGTCTGGGTTGTAGATCTGTAATTGACGTTGTTTAAGCATTTTCTCCTCAGTATTGCTTTTACAATTACAGTCATTATGACTACCCTCATAGTGTTGTGATTGATGTTGATTGCAAAAACGAACGTGTTCATTAATGTCCCTGTCTGTACTTGATCGGTTAAATAATGTAGCTTCATTGATAGATCTTGTTAAGGGTTCACTTCCTTGCGTAGAACACAAATCTTCTCGACATAGATTTACATATATCTCAATGCATTCTTTCAATTATATAAGTTCTTCGCATAATTGTTCTCTGGCTTTTCGAATACCTTTATTAAATAAACTTTCTTCAGACCTCTCGGACGTACATTGCGGACATTGATTGTATAATTCTTCTGACCGTATGATCAATATTGTCTGAAGAAATGCTTTGCTTTTCCAAACTTAACTGCGAGAATTTTCCCGCGAGAATGTTTACCTTATGATCAACCTCGTCTTGTCTCTCCTTTATGTTATTTATGGATTTATCCAAATTTTGGATGTCCTTCGGGATCTTGTCTTGTGATTGTCTCAAATCCTGCATATTTGCTGTCATGTCATTTATTTCTTGCTTTAATTCATTTTGAACTTCAACTAATACCGGAATTACCGCCATAGAACATTGCATGTGTTCTTGTGCTTGAACTATCTGTGGGATTGACTCGACCTGCTCTTTAATAGTATCAAGCTTAGTTACAACATACTCGGTTAGCTCTAGGCGTAACTTCTTCGCATTTTCATTACACTGCTGAGTGACTTGCTCAATTTGAGCAGCTAATTTTAATTCTGTCTTTTCATTCTGGATTTTCAATTCTTCCGCAGTTTTATTTATATTCAAGTATCTGAAAACTCTCTACTAATTTATTATTTAATTCCGCTTGATTAGCTTCTAATTGCTCCTGGACTTTCACTTGATTGGCTGTTAATTGTTCATTCATTTCCCTTTTAGTCTCTATTTGCGCTTTAGTTAAGTCTGTTACATTTTTGGCTAACAGTGTTAACTGCCGCATAATTACAGTCAATGGGTTTATTTCGTCCTGCTCAGATGACATCGAAACACTTTACGCCGCTTTCACACTATACGGTTTTGACCGTACGGCAAAAAGCCGTACGGCTGTAGGTGTGAAGAAATGTATGGCGCCTTTCACATTATACGGCGACGGCAAAATGCCGCTGCCGTGCCGTGCTGCAGCCGTGTCTTGCCACTACAACAGACGGTCGCCGTACGGCAAGTTCGACAACAGTGGCCTACGTGACTAAGTGCATGCTTTCACACTGGACGGTTTTGAGCCGTACGGCGTCGACTAGTTCGTTGTAGTGTCGTTTTATTCATTTGTGTTTATTCTTGTTTACTGAAAAGTGTAGAAGAATGGATGAAATTGATACTGAACTTTTGATAACCTTGGTGGAAGTAAGACCTGTTCTGTGGGACAAAACTCTAGATGCGTATAGAGATCGTATTGCTACAAAGAATGCTTGGCGGGAAGTTTGCGTAGCACTGAAGCAAGATTTTGATGAGATGGAAGACAAAGATAAAAATGCGTTTGGTAAGTATTTATTTAATATATTAATATTACATTTAATACGTTTTAAACAGTTTTTATTTAACGTTATAAATTTTATTCTAAAAGTAAATCGTTTGTTTATAAGTAAATTACTGCTACCAGTCACGTTTTTTTTGTTTTGTTTATATTTTGCACGACGCGTTTCGGGAAATAATTCCCATCCTTAAGTGCGTTTTTCTCTAAGTTTTCATCATGTGTGGTGTCTTTTTATGTGTCAGGTCTTGCATTCTGTTTTCTTTACTGTAATTTATAAGAGAAACACGCACAAGACCTCACAAATAAAAAAACACTACACATAATGAAAACTTAGAGAAAAAAACGCACTTGAAGATCGGAATTATTTCCCGAAACGCGTCGTACAAAATATAAACAAAACGATTAAAAACGTGAGTGGTAGCAGTAATTTATTTATAAAGAAAACTATTTACTATACAGTCGCAGGCTTTCACAAACAATCTACAAAAAGGAAAAGGCTTGTTAATTTATATCTTTGACATCTGCCATGACACGCTTCCAGCATTTGTCATAAAATATTTACAAAGAGTGTTCCTTATGGCGTTGGCTGTCAGTCCTCCTCTTATGTTGGCATCTTGGGCTAAGTCTTCCAAACCAGTGAAGGATGTGGTGTCTTCAATTATAAATCCATCTCTCTGACGTACAAAATTGTGTAAAACAATGCAAGCTTTAACCATTTTTACTGCAAAATCTGGATGAACATTTAAAGGTCGGTGAAACAACCGCCACTTATTGGTGAGGATGCCAAAAGCACATTCCACATACCTCCTTGCTCTGCACAAACGGTAATTAAATACACGTTTCTCAACTGTCAAGTTTGTTCCCCCAAAAGGCCGGAGCAAATGCGTGTGTAGGCCAAATGCTGCGTCTCCCACGAAGAAGTAGGGTACTTTTGGACCTTCCGTACCAGGCAGACATTGGACGTCTGGAAATTCCAGGGAATTACTTTCTATTGACTTCCATAAACTGGACCGTCTGAACACTGAAGAGTCACAGTCTTTGCCATAACTTCCTACGTCGACATAAATGAACCTGTAGTTGGAATCCGCTACAGCCATCAGAACCACAGAAAAGTATTCTTTGTAATTGAAGTACATTGATCCGCTATTAAATGGGGCAGTAAGACGGATATGTTTTCCATCCACCGCTCCTAAGCAGTGGGGGAAATTAGCAGTACGTTCAAATCCAGCCGCTATTGATTCCCATACCTCTTTGGTCGGTCTTTGTATACATTCTTCCCGCAGTGATGACCAAATTGCTGTGCATACATCATTAACCACTTTACTTGCTGTAGAAATCCCAATTCTGTACTGGAAATGTAAGTCAGTGAAGGAACAACCGCTTGCCAGATACCTGAACAAAACGAAAAAAAATCAGTGACATTTAGTTTGCAGTGGACATTTTTTGTTACAGTTTTGCTTTTTTCTATACAAAATTAAAATGTTTTCATACAGTTTTGTTTTCTTTTGATGTAGGTATAGAAGTAATACGGAGGTGGACCAATCTACGAGACTCCTTTGTGAAGTCAAACATAAAAATTCAAGCTGCGAAAAAAAGTGGCTCAGCAGCAAAGAAAATGAAAAAGTATGTATATTCTGATCAGCTGCAGTTTCTAAAAAAGCTGTATGATGCTCGAGAGACGGAGGACAGTTTTCAATCGGAACGCACCGCCAGACTGGAAGAAGATATAGAAACGCAGGGCTCCGTCGAAAATACTGAGAATGTTTCTGGGCCATTTGATACAGCACCCACACAACAAACATCCAAAAGCGAGTGCCATACAAACAGAAAACATAGAAAACCTGATGCAATCGAAATGAAAATATTACGAGCTCTGGAAGAAGACAAACCTTGCAGCAAAATGTCATTTTTACTTAGTCTGAAGCCTCATCTGGAAAAATTTGATGAACAGGATTATCTTCAGTTTCAGATGGGAGTCCTCAAAGTTATAGAAAATATATATGAAAGGAGAAATATATTGACAGCTCAACCTCCTCCATTTACCCATTACACACCTCCCATGCCCTATAATAATAGATTTCAAGCTTATTCTTATTCACCTATGGAAAATGCTGCTCCAATATCCTCTTACCATACGCATCAGATTCGTCCTCCTCCAGCTGCACCAAACCCAACTACTTTTCTCGAACAACCATTACAGACTTCTCAAGGTCGCAGTTCTTATCAACGAATTAATAAAGTGCCACCACCATACCCTTCGCCTTCCACAAGTAGCCATGAAGGCCCACCATCAACAACGCAGTTCTACAACGTTTTTGCAGAGAGCCTGTCGCCACAAAGTGACAGTACAGTCAGTCCTGCTACAAACTCTTTGGTTTCAACTGCTGACATTGATATTGACTTTTCTACTTCATAATCTGAGCGTAATAAAAATGTAAAACACAAATAAATAAGTAAATAAACAGAACTAGTTTTTATGTATTAAATTACCTTAACGTGATAGCCAGCATTTGAACAGGTTGGATGCAATTGCGGAATTGTGTGTTTTGTCGTTGTAACACATCCTTTAGTTTTCTATGTAATTCGTCAAACGAGGTAATAGACATTCGGAAATAGTTAAAGAATTTATTTCCGTCGTTCCTCAAATCTTCAAAGAGTGTATAAAATAAACCCACTTCGTCTCTTCTCTGGTTAATGGGGTGTACCCACAAAAGACGACCTTTTCTTTTGCGGCGACGATGAAGCAACCACAAAGCAACAACTCGTTTACGGTTCATCTTGATACACACATTAAGCAAACTGAATAGACACCAACAACTGGTCACGTCAAAAAGCCGTGTAATGTGAAAGCAACACAGGCACGGCTAAAACTCGTACGGCTTTTTGCCGTACGGTCAAAACCGTATAGTGTGAAAGCGGCGTTAGCTTTGTTGTGGGGCCTGACTAATGCTGCCGCTAGACACTGCTTCGGTTAAGCTAGCGTCTAATGTTTCACTAACCTCAGAAACAGCTGAGGGCTGTTGTGATTCGCTCTGCTGTTGCATTGCCATTTTATAAGCTGCCCTATAAGAACCATTAATACACAGAACAACAAATATATAAAGTCACTCGCAACTGAGTTAATAATGTTACTGACCTAAACTTTGCATAATACTCACTTATAATAAACACTTCCTATCTAAAGTTCAACCCAACATTTACTTTATCAATATGATTCAAACCGATAGACATTTAAATAGTTATTCTAAATTTCTATCTACAAAAATTTAATTGTATATTGTCTGGCCTGAACAACGTTCTCGTAGGTTGTGGCGAAATTATGACTTCTGGAATAGGCCTCGTCCTCTTTTCTCTCGTGCACATGCAAAATAAAATTCACACAATGTTTAAGTAATGCTCAAAAATGTGTCCATTCACAGTGAAACCAAATTTATATATATTTTTTGTGTGCGATCTACATTTTAAAAAAACCTCTCTCACACCGGCCTGATTTAGCGTCACTGATCAGGATAGTAAAAACATGCTTATGTTAAGGGAATTTTCATTCACAAATCATGCTTATCATATTCACACAGTTCAATACTGTTCTATCCTGATTAAATTGAGCTTAACTTAAATTCCATAAGGCAGTGAAGCAATTTCGAAGTCTCGGTGCGACGAAAATTGTCAGTCGATCTCCTGGAAACATTTGTAATAATTATTAACTTTCGGTGATCACATGGGGCAGACCGGAGATCTGCTGGTAAGACCGTGTTGGCCTATTTATTTGAAGTAACTGGATATCTTGAGCATACAAAACGGCAGTTCGTCCAGTGTAAATGAGACGTTCCCCACTGATCCCGTGCAACACAGCGTAGTAAGCAGACACTGTCAATAATAATCAGTTAAATAATACGCGAACACACTTACTTTAGTTTAGTTCATGTATTAAATTCCTTCTCGTACAGAATCTCATCAAGATGGCGACTAGCTCAACAATACATACATACACATCCTCCTTCTTTCACGACTAGTCGGCAAGAATTCATTCAGTCTTTTCATAAGAGAAAACATATATAGCAGAGAAGCTATTCCATGGAGTAAATGGATGCTCCAAGGAATAATTGGGCTTGAAACTATTTTTCATGATAATCGGTAAGATAAGAAGAGATATTTCGAGATATGTACTGAGTTACATAATTTATAAAATTTCTGAAAATATCGCGGAGAGACCACTGCAAGAGATATTGCATGGTTATCGCAAAAAATTCTATATCTTATAAAACTAATAATTTGTAGAATTAAAATAACTTTGTGGCACTAATTTAATCACTCTACTATAATTCAGTTAGTTAGCAAACAATGATCACTGTGTCATTATACTGAAACTACAATTAATTATGTGATTGTTACACTTAACGGTGTCCTCACTATAAATATGCCCCATGCAAAGGCTAATCGATCACTGTCCAGTGAGCATGATTAGCTATCTGACTGATAAACGAAGGAATGCCACAGGAATGAATTTACGAAACAAAATATCACAAATCTAATACAACACACAAAAACAAAGATTGAGAAATAAAACAGCTCTGAAAGTACAGTAGTCAACGTCTAAAAAAAACACCAATAAATAAAACACCTGCAAAATACAAGAGTCAGTGTAATAAAAAGTAAAGCACCAATAAATCGAACCCCTGCAAAATACACGATCAAAGTTTCTCTCAAAGAACACACGTATATGCATTGGACTAAGAACCGTGTAATGACTGTTCACTGGCACACTCAGTAGCTCCACTGTTCCGAGGCACCATATAGGAGTGGGGGGGGGGGGGGGGGGGCCTCGTCGCCACAGCTGTCAGAAGAGATTTTTTGTCCATCTGTTGCATGCAATCCCGCCGTCTCTGCCCTCTCACGAAGTTTCTCTTGGTGGCCCACGTCACGTACATCTCGATTTGATTCCATGTTTGTGGTGTCAAATTCGAGCGGTATCCTCGTTTGACATGCCAGGTTGATATTCCTGGGCAAGGAAGACACTTGATGGTTCTTCTTTGTGCCACCCTTACCTACCAGTGAACATTGAACTACGATTTACTGTCGCTTGACAGTGGGCATCCGCCAGAAAATGTTGATAGGCGTCGTTGAGTCTGCCAGTTTCTCTGGACAGTATGTGTTAAAACGCTCCACGCCCCTTGTGTTGTTGCATTCTTGAGTTATCCTCAATTTGATCGCCGGTATGATATTGCTGGGCAAGGATGACACTTAATGGCTCTTCTTTGTGCCACCGTTAGCGACCAGAGAACATCGAACCATGGTTTACTGTCACTTGACAGTGGGCATCCGTCAGGAAATGTTGATAGGTGTCATTGAAGTCTGCCAATTTCTCTGTACAGTACGTGTCATAAGGCTCCACGCTCCTTGTGTTCTTAAATTCTTGAGTTATCCTCAATTGGCTCGCTGGTTTGATATTCCTGGGCAAGGATGACACTTAGTGGCTCTAATTTGTGCCACCCTTAGCAACCAGAGAACATCGAACCATGATTTGCTGTCGCTTGACAATGGGCTTCCGCCAAGAAATGTTGATAGTCGTCGTTGACGTCTGCAAGTTTCTCTAGACAGTACCTGTCAAAAGGCTCCACGCCCCTTTATCCCCTGTCTTCTGTCGTTTCACCGCAGCTGTCTTGTCACAGTCGCGTGCGTGTGGAGCGTTGCCAGCAGATGGATCTCCGCGCGGTGGACCGCTCGGCCATCTCAGGTCATCGCCTCCACGAAGGGTCTCACTGGTGCGGCCGGCCATTAGCTCTGGGTGCAAGGGAAAGTGTTTGCCCCGCAGCCCTTCTGACAGTGCCCGGCTGATAGTGTATGCTGCTGGGAAACCCGCCTGTTTACAACTAGTCCTCCTCCTCGTTGCTCCCGCTGTCTCGTAAGAGTTTAGCCGGTTCGTTTTCAAGTTCTCAACTGCATTCCCAGAAATTGTTCAACATAGTTATGTGATTACAAAATGTCATACATAATACCGCTTAGTATTGTATTTCACAATTTTTAAGAACAAAAGTGAGACTTATACTTTTTTTAATAAATAAGTTACATGAATCGACAATATAAAAATTAAAGTTAAATGACTTGACAATATAAAAAGATAAAAGTTAAATGAATTGACAGTATAAAAATAAAAATTAAATGAACTGACAATATAATACCTAAATCCACATAACTAATGTGGTTCACTTGCATTTTGATAAATCAAATGCTACTTATTAATTCACTAAAATAAATAGGATTATGCCTTGTGTAAATATAGGTCAGGACAGCATAGGGTTCAAATGTTATTTACACACACACACGCACACCTGTTGACTATTCTACAAACTAACTACCCACAAACATGAATTACTCAAAATTCTACTTCAATCCACTACTAGTTAATCCAGCAGGCTACTTCAATGCTACTTAAACTCCGTGTTTATACCACTACAACATTGTTCTAATTCTTCCTCTTCTTGACGCTCGTGGCATATGTCTTGCCACATGATAAATATGGAGAAACTTTCCTTAAACATACATAGTAAAAAACAATGGTTATTTGCAAGCCAAAACATTTATACCAGTTGACACACCTGATAAGAGACTCGCAATTATACATTTATCATACTCATACGTTCTTACATAAAACAGTAAGACAATTTCATCTAAGATTACGTTATCACAAGAATTTAGCACACAGATGACTCTGAGAAGGGTAAAAATATTTTCATTATACAGGTTATACTACATTTTCCTACCCATTTCGTTCCTTCTTTAAGTTACCTTTCGCTTCCAAATCAGTTATTTCGCCTGTGGTGGTAATTCTGGATTCATTTCTCATGAATGGCAAAATTGAGGTCACCTCTATTCTCTAAAACAGTTTCATCTTAACATCCTATTGAACTTACAACTGACACAAAAGATCCAACGTCACTTTTCTAGGACAAGTATTAACGCAGAATAATTTTTCAGGCTCTCGCTCGACATCAATCAAGACTACAAAAAGGATCCATATTTCTGTTCCATTCTCCATTTGCTGGAAAACTGCTCGTCGTTTGACTACCACAATAATATTTCAGGGCGACGTAAATTACACAAACCACAACTCTTCTTTCACCTTGAAGGGAATCAATATACTGATGAAATCCAAAGACAGCACTTTACGTACTCAGCTATAAAGAACAAAAAATATATATCATCAATATTAACATACTAGCGCATTTGTGGAAGCTATTGGTTAAGGAATCGTTTTATCGCATCCTGTTTTCAAGATTCCAAACTTACTCATTCCTTTCTCAGAGTTCTCCTATCTTAAAATATTCATACAGCACGCATACTATAGCAAGAGATCCTCATTTATACTGACAGATATAGAATAGTAATAGATAAATAGTAGCACTGAAAGCAGAAAATCGGAAACAAGGCTACTAACAGCTGGGGACCTGGGTTTTCCAGACCCATAATACCCGCAGATCGGATATTTCCCTGAGTTTTGCATTAATTCAACACAGATCTTGCTTCTCTCAGGAGCGACTCTTTTCAATTTACACAAAAAAACCATAAACAGCATTTCACTCGTTCACAAAGAAACCTTTTATCTTCACATTTGAACCAAACTAAATCCTAATTGCACAAGGAAAGAAAAAAAACAACTAAAAACGTCACTTCAATCAATCACATAGAAACTTCTTTATCATTATTTTTACCAACATACTATTCAAAATGCATATGTCACAAATTTAAACTAATCAATCCTTTCTCCTCACCGTCCACTCTATATAGCCTATGTACTCATTTGCCATGCGCTGATTTGTTCCGATTGGGCGCCTTCTGCGCTGATCATTTGTCATTGCCGGTTTTGTTCATTTCCATTTGCTGGATTATGTCTGGGGTTGGCCGGCCGAATTTCAACATCATGTGGTGCTCCGCCTACAATCCTATTCCCACAGTGTTCATCGTAGTGTCGATTCTGGTTGACGTACCTGTAGCGTTCACGATCTTGTCCATGTCCTCGATCATTTCCGTTGTTCCTCCTGTGCTTGCGAGTGTTACCCCAGTTTCAATACGGCCGGTCCGATTATTGTTCCGTTCGCATCACGACGACCAGTTACGCCGTTGATTAGTACTACGGCCACGACTTTGGTTGCGCTGCTGTGCCCCGTAATAACTTTGTGCCTGATTAGGCGGGCATTCTCCTGTATTGTATTCCAACTCTTGGAGAAGTATCTTAAACGTTTCCACGTCCTCTTTGCATCGTCCCACAAGAATGATGTGGCGCAAGTGCATCGGCAATTTGGTGATGCATATCTTAATTAGTTCTGCAGGCCCGTATGGGTCGTATAGAAATTAATTTGCCTGCAGCATGTGGCCGAATAGGCGTGCTGGGCTGCCGAAACCAGACTGGTTCAAATTTGGCAGCATAATTATGCCATGCTTAACCCTTGTGCCGCTTCCTACCAATAGGCGAACAGAAAGGCTTGTCGAAACTCCAGAGTGGAGTTGCAGTGACGCACTGCCGACCTCATGCGAATCGCTGGTTCGCCTTCCAAATAGCCACACCTATCCTATCTTATGTGAACTAGCCCAGTCGGGGGGAAGACAGAACTCAAATTGCTCAAGCCATGCTCATGGATGTATTCCTTTTTGCAAATTTCGAAATATCTCAAACTTTCTCACCGTAAGGAAATGTTTTAAATCAAATCCCCGCATTTCCTCCTGGCGAGACCCTTGAATGTTTCTATTATTCGCATGTCTGCCCCTCAAAATACATTCTTCCCTGTCGTCAAAATCTCCCTCGTGGCCAGAGTCCCTCTCTGCACTTTTCGTACAGCTATTTTTGGTGCTATTGGCGAGTTCGGAATCACACCCCATGCGGCTTTCCAGATGCGCCACGCGTTCTTGTAATTCGCCTGTTACAGCTTTGTGCCGCCTGTTCACTTCGAACTGTCCCTTCTGAAATCTAAGAAGCGAACGCACTTCTTCGGTCTCTACGACCGCTACCGGTGTAGTATTGTTATCGCTCTCCGTCACCTTCATCATGCCTACGATGTCCGCTAATGCCGCAATCTTATCATGTATTTGTCTGTTGTCCTCCGCCCCAGTCTGCTTCAATTGTTCTACTTGCTGTTCGAGTGCGTGAATCGCTTGACTGTTGTCCGCTACTGTGTTGCTAACGGATGCGGGACAATGCGTGTCCGCCTCCCGGACTCTAGAGAGTACCTGCTGGTGTTCTCTTTGACATTCTTCTCTCAGCGCTTGGAAATTCCTAAGTAGCTGTTTCTCGCTCTCTTTAGATTCCGCATCGCGACTCCACATGCCCTGTTCTAAGGCTTGCAGACGATTATCGATTTCTTCAAATGTACGGCCTAATTCTTCCATAATGTAACTTTTTATTTCGCTTGCCAGATTGTTTATTCTTTGTGAGATATCATCGGACACTCTCTGCATCGACTTATCGACTTTATTTGTCTGCTGGATTAGTTTTTCGTCTATTTGTTCGCCTAGCTCGCGGATCGGATCGGTTTTTCAGATTTCTGCTTCATTTGTTCGCCTAGCTCGCGGATCGATTTTTCAGATTTCTGCATCATTTGTTCGCCTAGCTCTCGGATCGATTTTTCGGATGATTAACGATTTGTCTGATTTCTCTGCGTTTTCCTTATTTTGATGCAATAAGGCTTTTATGAGTTCTGGAAAATCAATTTGGTTAGTTGGAGGCAAATTAATTTCTGGCTCTGCTGTGAGCCTGTTCGTCCTGTATTGCATTTCCTCTGAAGTATTCGTCATTGCATTTTCGGAACCGTCCGACGTGTTAATATTCGAAATCAAATTATCCCCTTGGTCCATGTTGCTTAAGTTGTTGGAACGCCTACTTTTAGCTTGGTTACGAGTCTGCATTAGTTCAATTTGTACCGGTATGAAACACACTAATCAGAATATATGTATCCCCCAAAAATTACGACAGTCACACGAAAGGTACCCAACTTAGTACGCACTTTTTCACACGCAAAACAAATTTATATCTTTGATCGAAGTTAGTGCAATTTACAAACGAGAAAAAAAACACATACATATAAAACACACAAATATAGAAAACAAAACAAGACAAACAACACAACGCCGATCAACAACACCATGAATATTTTGAAAGTCTGCTCAGAAACAACGCAGAAGTTGTTTGAGCGCTACAGGGAAAAAAATTAAGATTATACAACGCTCGCAATCTAACGTTTCAGAGACTCCAGAGTCTAGCGAAATCACAGAACAGGGTCGCCATGTGTAATGTTGTTGCTTTAATTTGTTCTGAAAGCGGTGCTGATATTCAAGACCATAAAAGTGGGTTAAAAGCTGTGAGCTGTCTGGGGAAGTTAACCTTGCATTACTGAGCAACTGTTTCACCAGGTATCCAGTCTAGCTTACCAAATTCCCAACCAGACTAACATTAATTATAATCTTTTAATAGTCATATGACAACTGGTGATATATATATATATATATATATATATATATATATATATATATATATATATAAGAGAATTTAAATAAAAAGAACTAAATCAGTTTATATTTGGAAATTTATTTTAACATTGATCATTGTTTCGTTAAAATTTCAGCATATCAAACTTGATTCATAACTAAACTGGTGCCTTATTTAGGATTGTGAAAATGTGTGTTTGTTATCTTACGGAACACATCAAATAGCGAGCCAAGATTGGGAGACTACATACAACACTGTATTCATAAAATAACACATGAAGAATGTTGAAGCATATTCAAGAGGAAATTAACCACAGCCAACCGATTCAATTTTCACCAAAGAAGTTATGTTCGTAGCGCAATCCTGTCCGTCATGAAATTACCACACACTGGCATACTAAATTCATACTAACTCTCTGTGAAATCTTTCCAAAAAGAATAGCTGAGGGCTACTTTGATGCTTACACCACATGCTTCACGTGGTCGATTTGGTTTACACAAAGAGTGTAACTCCACAATAATTTTGATAGTTAAAATAAATTACATCGAAACGCAATTTACAAAAAAAAAACCTTGAACTGGTTACTATCGTCTTACTATTAACCTGATGGGTCAAACAATTGTATAACCACGTGGTACTGGTCTCACAAGGTACACCCCACGTGGGTTGAACATAAAGAAAAGTTGGTATATTGAAAAATATTGTGAAGACGAGACGCTATAATCTCACGCACATTCGCATTTAAGATTGATGATCTTAGTTAGAGTTACTGATCAACACGTGGTTCCACTGTACTCACAAAGTAGTGACAAAGCAACTACCGGAAGATATTCTGAACTTCACACTCGAATTACACTGCTTTGCAATTTAAGATAACATTAGATATTTTAGAGCAAAACCTGGAATAAAGGTGATTAAATTTTTAGTTAGGCCGAACTTAAGAAATCCATTGTCCTACGGACTTAGCAGAGACGCGCTTAGCTGGAGATCTTACCACATCAGACGCTCGCCACGGACAGACTGTCCTGGGCCGCTACCGAGCGTGCTTAACTGATACAAACGGAAGTGACCAGAGAGGCAGCTTCCTATACCAACATGACAAGGGACGGACAGGACCATACTAAGAATAGAAACCTCTCTGCTTTTAGAAAGCGTAGCTACCTGTTCCGACGTTGGTCCTACTGTTCTCTAGCAGACAGGTTTGTCTGCTACCATCAAGCAAGCAACTAGAAATACATTTGCTCATTCATCCTCTCACACAGAAGGGAAGGGGGATGACAGTATCTTATCATATACAGTATATAAAAGAAAGCGGGTGTAGGTTCTGTATGAGACTGTGGGACATGAATTACATATAAACAGTGTTTTAAAGTGTAGTAGTGTGACAGATCGTTCTTGTTTATGTGTAAAAGTAACACGTTTCACTGCTCAGTCTCCTCCCAGATAGTCAGAAACACCACAGTAAATTTAGAAGAGGAATTTATGCCGTAAATGACAACAGATTTAAGAAATTAACATGAAAGGAATCCAACAGAGACCTTTCCAAGTCTTATTGGCTTCCTTTAGTACCTGATAAATGTTCATTGCCAATAAGAAGGAAGACAAGCTACAACCTAGTTTCACTTCTTTGTCAACTAATGCTTCCCTTTCATCTACTGTGGCTCATGTCTACACTTTGGTTTCCCTACAAGATTTGGATAAACGATTCTCTGTTAATACACAATTGCTATTAACACAGAGCATCCTTTCTTCAGCCTTTCTTCTTAGATAAGATGTATGATGCAAGAATGATACGTCGAACTGGGCTTGTTCCTAGGACTCCAAACTCATCTAATTTTAACTGTCTGTGTTTTTATGTCTCGAGACATCTCAAAATCATACGCCAGTTCCGTTGGTAAGGACAGGAGCAGATAAGTGTACAATGTTGTCAATATTTATGATCTGACGCGAAGGCGTTTGAATGATTTGTAACTCAGTCCAGAGATGAGTGTTGTAACATATCCAATTTGACGTCGACGTGGGGAGAAATCTCTTCGTGTAGCCCACGATATTTGAAAAAGTAATTATTGTTTTATTCTACTTCATCTGTTATGCTAATATCGTAACACTGTCACATTTCGGTAAGCTAATGTAGCTGAGTTTAAGAATGAAGTAAGTCGAAAACACAACAGACACCGTAAATAATGACAATATAGCGGCTGTAAGTGGTTTGTTATCATTGTTTACTTTAACATTTGAGACTAAAATATGAGTTAATTATCTGGAAAAACCGCCACCTCCAATTATATGTTAAAAACTAAAGCAAAAAGTGAACTAAGTATACAGTGAAGTATCGAAAAGATTCCATCTCCATGTATTCATGAAGGCACCTTTGAAATCATAAAACGGTTGTACAAGGAAATATGCATGAAGTACAGATGTATAAATACAGTACAGAAATTAAAAAACAAAACAAAAAAAATATTTCGGACGGTTTCTGTATGCTGGGCGCAGCTACTTGACGCGTCTGCAACGAGATTTTCTAAACGTCTCTATGACAACGCCACTTTATTGCTTTACAAGTTGTGTCGTTTTCGCCTACAGCCGTTTGCGTTTTTGAAAGCTTTCAAAAAGGCTGCCATATGTCAGGAATTTCCTTAACTTGACTCGACTGTAGGATTATGTTAGTAGTGAAGAATAAATGTTTTAAAACTTCACGCATGATGCGGTAATTTTTCACGCATCTCAGTGTTTATGACATGAAAATGGCTCTGAGCACTATGGGACTTAACATCTATGGTCATCAGTCCCCTAGAACTTAGAACTACTTGAACCTAACTAACCTAAGGACATCACACAACACCGAGCCATCACGAGGCAGAGAAAATCCCTGACCCCACCGGGAATCGAACCCGGGAACCCGGGCGTGGGAAGCGAGAACGCTACCGCACGACGACGAGATGCGGGCGTTTATGACATCATGGCTCTTGAAATATCTGTTGCACAACGATGTATTCGTATAGGTACACTCAGCGGCATATGTACATACTGTCTGTGAAGTATGTAGCGAATAACGTTAGTTCCAAAACAGCAATAAATTTAAGCACAAAAGCATAATGCGGCAGTTTTTTCTTACATATCTCAGTATACAAGCCGTCATATCGCCTGGTCGATATGTCAAACAGTGATAAAATTTTGTATATACATTCAGCAGCATATGTGAATAATGACTGCGAAATGTGATTGAAACACAGTAAGTAAAAAAGAAGTAATGCATTTAAACGACATGCACAAAGCGGAGATTTGTTATTTCAGTGTTTATGACGTCGTATCTCCTGAACTATATGTGATACCGTGATATACTTTTCTAGGTGCATTTAGTAGCACATGTGAAAACTGTCTGCGAAATTAGCTGCAACTACGATATTGCAGTGTACTGCATACATGCTTGTACGTCGGAACACTGGGTCATACTTCTGAGCACAAAAAACATTCCACCATCGTATTTATACGGCGACACTGGGCAAGCGATTTTCAATTGAAATATCTCACCGGTACGGGAATTTGCACAGTGAACGTTGCAAGGTGGCTACACTGAGCCACAGCGCCAGAGATTGCGCCAAAGAGTATTATTCAGCCGCCTCCACTGGCAGTGCTTATTGAGAAGTAGCAGTAGGCAGTGTTGGTTGAGATGTGGTAGTGGAAAGTTCTTGTCGAGAAGTCGTGGTGGAGAGTGCTATTGAGAAGAAACCGAAGAGTACCAGAACATAAATAAGCATGTTGAAAATCAAGGAAAATTTAATGAACGCGTTAAAAGGGAATTTGAGGCGTTACAAAAGCAAGTCAAACAAATTGAAGGGAAAATCGTAGAGAAAGACAGCAGAAGAAATTTAGAATCACAGATAGCAGAGGGGTCTGAAGAAAATAATTTGTTTCATTTACGAGAAGCAACAAGAGAGCGCCAGGCGCGCGAACTTGACAATAATCGACATTCGGACTGGGACAGATGCGGTAGGTCTTTGTCGCCACGAGGAGAAAACTTTGACTATAAACACTTCTTAACAGTTCGGAAATTTAAGATCTTTCGCAATTCTAAGAATGACATACATCCATGTTCATGGTTAGATCAATGTACGTACGCACTTCCGCCAAATTTGCCACTAGGTCACAAACTGGAATTTATGTGCGGCTATTAAGTCCTCAGGGGATTCGCTACACTAAGTGAATATGTGCCGTAGCGTGCACAGGGCCCCGAGCTGTAGTGGTGCTATTTCCCTTTTAGTTTTCTGCACTGCTGCCTACTCTTCTACTATTCTTTGCATCTATCAAAAACAACTCTTCAACTATCAATCTATCTAGAAGTAAAGAATAACCGGATATGACTATTTTACCCAAAAGTGATTTTGGAAATTACCATTTGGACTTACTGTATCTTCAGCAGCATTCATTCGTAGTTTAAACGAAATTTTACCTGTTTATCTTAGTGACAATATTACTTCATATGTTGACGATATTCTTATTGCTAAACGTTCTTGGAATGAGCACAACAAAATTTTGGATTCATTATTACGTATTTTTGCAAGAGTTGGCATTACAGTGAACTTGGAAAAATCTGAATTTGGTCGTTCTCAGGCGAAATTTCTTGGTCATATTATTTCCACAGAAGGTATTCTTCCTGATCCAGAGAAACTAGATGCTATTCGTAATTATGCTGTTCCTACCACAAAACGTGATGTTCGTAGTTTCCTTGGTGTCTGTAATTTTCTTAGACGCTTTGTTGGATTGGACGATTTGGTCACACCTCGTTTATGTGAACTATCTGGAAAGAATTCTAATTGGTGTTGGGACGAGGAAGCTCAATCAGAATTTGATCAACTTCGTGATGCTCCACTTCTTTCACATCCGGATTTATCTAAAGATTTTTGTTTGGCGACGGCCTCATCATACAAAGGCCTAGGTGCACATTTATTTCAAGAGATAGAAGAAAACGGCGTTGTAGTACAGAAAACTATTGCATTTGGAAGTCGTGTTCTCTCTAAATCAGAAAAGAATTATTCGATTACGGAGCTTGAGGCTTTGGCTGTTGTATGGGCTTTCACAAAATTTCGCATCTTTTTGTATGGCAGACACACTAAGGTTTACACTGATCATCGAGCTCTGGAATTTCTTATGTCAACAAAATTAATTCATGGAAGATTGTCACGATGGGCGCTGTATCTACAGGAATTTGATTTTAGTATTGTTTACATACAGGCATCTTCAAATATTATTGCTGATGCTTTATCACGTGCACCTATGGGTTTGAAACAAAGTGCTGAAGAGGACTGCAAAGAAAACAATTATTGTTTGATGTATATTCAAGGTGTTGCGTTTGAGAATTTTATTTCGTCTTCGCTCCAGGACATCGCTAAGGAGCAAAATAAGAATACAATCTGGAAGGACATTAAGGAGAAGTGGAGGAGAAAGGAAAGCGTAGCGATTAGACAGTATTATTTAGTTCGCAATGATTTTCTTTTTAAACGAAAATCGGTCAACAACTCAGTTTGGTTAGTTTGTATTCCTGATGAGTGGGTCAATAAATTGATTTGGTACACACATTTCAGTTATGCACACTTTGGTCCCAGAAAATGCTTTCATAAATTACGAGAAAATTGCTACTTCAGTAATATTGAGAAACGTATTCAATCTGTTCTTGCCAAATGCAAATTATGTCAAAAGGCTAAGCCGCCAACTATTTCCTACAGAGCACCGTTGTTTCCTATCATTCCAGCGAAATTAAAGGACATGGCTGCAGTCGATTTGTTCGGTTGAGTGGTTCGTTCTACTAATGGTTATGCGTACATTTTGGTAGCAGTGGAATTGACATCAAAATATGTGTGTTTTACACCTTTACGCAAAGCAACAGCTCGTTCAGTATCTAATGCTTTCAACAAATATTTTCTTAAAGAAGTGGGTCATGTTGATAAGGTTATATCAGATAATGGATCACAGTTTCGCTCTAAAATTTGGCTTCGTACTCTACGGCGTCGTAAAATTAAACCAATTTTCATTTCACTTTTTCACCCTCAATCTGACGCTTCAGAGAGATGGATGAAGGAAATCAATAAATTGTGTCGTCTTTATTGTCATCAGAATCACAGAACGTGGGATCAGTATCTTCATATTTTTCAAAACATTCTGAATGAACTCCCTAATGATTCAACTTCTTTACCGCCTATATTGATATTAAAAAACAAAGTACCAACAAATCGCATTTCTGAAATCGTTCCTTTTCCGCCTACACGGAAACTGCGGCATTCTGAAGTTGTCAACATGGCTCTACAAAATATTGCGTCTGCTGCTGCTAGAAGAGAGAAGTCAGCTAAACGTCCTGGTCGTTTAAAAACCTTGTCAGTTGGTCAAAAAGTGTTAATTAAGTCTCATCGTTTGTCTCACAAAGGAAAAGACTTGTGTCACAAATTTTTTCTGCTTTATAACGGTCCATATCGAGTTCGCAAAATTATTCATGATAACACTGTTGAAGTAGAAACTCTTAAATCTCGACGCTCTAGGGGAATACGTCATATATCGAACGTTGAAATTTTTGTGGAATGACATACTTTTGAGAAACTAACAGCTACATGTAAACATGCAGAGAATACAAGGATACCGCGCTGTGTTTTGGCGGCGGCACATACTCAAAGCAACAGTCAAGTCTGCGCGCCGCACAAGGCAGTCGTTGACCGCAAACAATTACTTTCTACGTCACGCGTACCTACAGCTGATCGAGCGCTCAGTGCGAATGCACTGACAGCCGTAAACAAATACACAGTCTAATTTCTCTGATTAAATTCAGTGTAAAGCTATAGTGACTTGATAAATTATATTATTAACGTACAGTATTTTTCAGGATACGGTTGTACAAAATATTTAAGAACTTCAGGTAAATTCTGTGTGTGTCCGACGTTAAGAGGACTTGCTATCGAGAAAATTTTCAGGAAGAATGTAATTTCGAAGAAGAAACTAATAAACTGAAAAGGTAACTATTAATTGAGTTTATTTTTCAGGTAACATATTTCCACTTGGTACGTACTTTAGACGTAATTTGCTGCTCGCGATTACGTGATTTATACTTTGTGTTATCTGATTTTGACAATGATTGATTAATGTACAGGGTTGTTACTTGTGTGTATTATGCATCGCTTGGCTGCACTGCTTTTTTCACTGATGTCATAATTTTCTATTATGTGCCTGCTGTGCTTATTTATTTAAATTATAATTGTCACCTGATTAATTGTGCTGATGTGGTTATGTATGTAGGTTACACTTTTGTGATTTATCTGCTTGCGCCTTCATGTTTACTTATTAAGATTACATATGAACATTTATTTGCTTATGCTGAAATGATGCTAATGACCTGTTTATTATGTAAGATACATATTTGCTGCTTTGCGTATGGATTGCATATTTATACATTTCTGTTTGTTGTCATAACTACTCTTTAATTTGGTATATAGAAATGCTGATATGCGGTGTACGAACATGGAGTTTAGGTCACACTATGGTATTAATTATAGACTGTTCGCTTGGCAGAGCCTCGTTATAGGGATTGTGCTACATCCACTTGTTGACATTCTGTTCTCTACTGGTATATTTACTCGCTATTGCGTGTTTTGCTTACGCTCAGTGCTTTATATGTTAAGGTAAGACAATGAACTGCTATAATGCTACGAACGACATTAGTACAAGAAACTTCATTGAAGTCACATGAGCTGGTGGTTTTATGGAAGCCGTATAAATTCATGCTAATAGAAAGGAAGCTAACGACATGACATACCAACACTAGGTTTAGACCATTGACAGTCATTACACTGCATTTGTCGTGAGCAATTGAAATACACTCCTGGAAATTGAAATAAGAACACCGTGAATTCATTGTCCCAGGAAGGGGAAACTTTATTGACACATTCCTGGGGTCAGATACATCACATGATCACACTGACAGAACCACAGGCACATAGACACAGGCAACAGAGCATGCACATTGTCGGCACTAGTACAGTGTATATCCACCTTTCGCAGCAATGCAGGCTGCTATTCTCCCATGGAGACGATCGTAGAGATGCTGGATGTAGTCCTCTGGAACGGCTTGCCATGCCATTTCCACCTGGCGCCTCAGTTGGACCAGCGTTCGTGCTGGACGTGCAGACCGCGTGAGACGACGCTTCATCCAGTCCCAAACATGCTCAATGGGGGACAGATCCGGAGATCTTGCTGGCCAGGGTAGTTGACTTACACCTTCTAGAGCACGTTGGGTGGCACGGGATACATGCGGACGTGCATTGTCCTGTTGGAACAGCAAGTTCCCTTGCCGGTCTAGGAATGGTAGAACGATGGGTTCAATGAAGGTTTGGATGTACCGTGCACTATTCAGTGTCCCCCCGGCGATCACCAGTGGTGTACGGCCAGTGTAGGAGATCGCTCCCCACACCATGATGCCGGGTGTTGGCCCTGTGTGCCTCGGTCGTATGCAGTCCTGATTGTGGCGCTCACCTGCACGGCGCCAAACACGCATACGACCATCATTGGCACCAAGGCAGAAGCGACTCTCATCGCTGAAGACGACACGTCTCCATTCGTCCCTCCATTCACGCCTGTCGCGACACCACTGGAGGCGGGCTGCACGATGTTTGGGCGTGAGCGGAAGACGCCTAACGGTGTGCGGCACCGTAGCCCAGCTTCATGGAGACGGTTGCGAAAGGTCCTCGCCGATACCCCAGGAGCAACAGTGTCCCTAATTTGCTGGGAAGTGGCGTTGCGGTCCCCTACGGCACTGCGTAGGATCCTACGGTCTTGGCGTGCATCCGTGCGTCGCTGCGGTCCGGCCCCAGGTCGACGGGCACGTGCACCTTCCGCCGACCACTGGCGACAACATCGATGTACTGTGGAGACCTCACGCCCCACGTGCTGAGCAATTCGGCGGTACGTCCACCCGGCCTCCCGCATGCCCACTATACACCCTCGCTCAAAGTCCGTCAACTGCACATACGGTTCACGTCCACGCTGTCGCGGCATGCTACCAGTGTTAAAGACTGCGATGGAGCTCCGTATGCCACGGGAAACTGGCTGACACTGACGGCGGCGGTGCACAAATGCTGCGCAGCTAGTGCCATTCGACGGCCAACACCGCGGTTCCTGGTGTGTCCGCTGTGCCGTGCGTGTGATCATTGCTTGTACAGCCCTCTCGCAGTGTCCGGAGCAAGTATGGTGGGTCTGACACGCCGGTGTCAATGTGTTCTTTTTTCCATTTCCAGGAGTGTAGTAAGTGACACTTGACACAAGGAATACTCCACATGTTGGCTTCTGTTTTGCCATGATTTTTGAAGTGGTGTACACACTGTGAAATATTACGATTTATTCATTCAAAGTCTTATGTGATCTTTCATACTACGTACTCGCACCTACTTACTGAATGTTATTCAAACTGAAGGCTGTTAGAGGTCATGTATGCATTTCTTTTATTTTATGATGGACAAGGTAACCAAAATGTATTTTATAATTAATAATGAGTAGTAGATTTGGGTCAGATGGATTACACAGAGGTTGTGTGTGGACATTGTGACTTCGGCTTTTATGGGATGATGAATTGAAGTTTGCACTAGGATTTTATCTGTCCTTGTTCGAGGAGACTGACTAGAGGGAAGAGTTGTTATGGAAGTGAAATGATATTGGCGATAAGGTTTATATGTGTAGACGTATTGAAGAGGTATTATTGAGGTATTGAGATTGTGTGAAGTTGATGATTATTGGTGTTTTGGTGGACAAGAGGTAAGGTAAATGATATTGATGATAAGGTTTATATGTAACGACGTAAGAGGTATTATTGAAGTATTGAGATTATGTGATGCTGATGCTTATTGGAGTTTTGGTGGATAAGAGGTAAAGTAAGTGAGGAGCATCTTTTTTCTTTTTGTTGGTTTATATGGAACAAGGAGGATGAAGATAGCAGACTAGAACACTCAAGTGGAAAAAAGATTGTCTACACACACACTTTGTTAAATCACTGAGCAGTATATACTTTTTTTGGAGAGAGGAATTATTTGCATATCGTGGCACACTGACAGTTGTTCAGCAACCGTACATTTGATTTGGCTTGGCAAACATTGGTCTTGAACATGATGACTATGACGTTGACTAACTATTATCGACCGTTATACACTGCTGCCAGTACTACTTGATACACAAGTTGAACATAAAATTTTGGACAGAATTGCATTTACACAGGTAACACTATTCAATTACACAGTAGTACTTAATGTGGATGAAAGATGAGTGAGTGTGTTTTGTGTGTTTTCCTTTCCTAATCCCAAATAATTGGTACCGACCTACCTACTAAATATTATTTTACTTGTTTGTTGTGGCTTGCACTGACACCCATAAATATTATAGGTTTACTGATATTTGTGTGTTTGTAATAGTTAATATGACAATTATCTGATATCATTTGTGTGTTTACTGTAATTTGTATGTTTAGTGTAAGAGCATTGATAATAATTTTGTAAAAGCAATTGTGTGTGCATTCAAACTGTTGTTCGTTCTTGCACCTGTTCAACATTGCTGGGTGCCACTGATGGAACTGCTTCTACTGAAATAATGTCACTTGTTGGTGTCTGCACCTGTTCAACATTGCTGGATGCCACTGATGGAACTGCTTCTATTGAAATGATGTCACTTGTTGCTGTCTGCACCTGCTCAACATTACTGGGTGCCACTGATGGACTGCTTCTACTGAAATGATGTCACTTGTTGGCGTCTGCACCTGCTCAACATTACTGGGTGCCATTGATTGAATAATACTTACGTAAACTATTATGTAAAATCATATGTATGAAAGCATTTGTATTCCTTACTGTATGTTACATATTAGGTTATTGAAGGGGCAGTGCAAAGCCAAAATTTATTTAGTGAAGTGATATTTACTTATTAATATTATCTTTTATTTTTGTCTGTGTTTCTTTTGGACGAATTTGGTGGTATTTTCACCACCAATGCTGGCAAAAATAACATCAAATTCTGGCCCGTGGAGGAGGGGCATATGAAAGGTGGCTACACTGAGCCACAGCGCCAGAGATTGCGCCAAAGAGTATTATTCAGCCGCCTCCACTGGCAGTGCTTATTGAGAAGTAGCAGTAGGCAGTGTTGGTTGAGATGTGGTAGTGGAAAGTTCTTGTCGAGAAGTCGTGGTGGAGAGTGCTGTTGAGATGTTGCAGTAGCGAGTCGTAGTTGAGAAGTTCCCATGGAGAGTGCTTGTTCAGAACTTGTAGTATTGTTTTGATGGGCTAGACGTATTGAAGAGGTATTATTGAGGTATTGAGATTGTGTGAAGTTGATGATTATTGGAGTTTTGGTGGACAAGAGGTAAGGTAAATGATATTGATGATAAGGTTTATATGTAACGACGTAAGAGGCTATTGTTGGATTAGGGATGCTGTAATGTGCTTTTCGTCAATATATATGAAGGTAAAAAAATTCCTTTTTTTTAATTTATTTCAATGTCTTAAACAATAATGCCTCTTGGTCACAGGTTCAGTCAACAAAGCATCTGGCTCGTGTTCTTGTATTAGACTGTATTTCTCGTTTGTATGTGCAATTATAGTATTTCTGTTTTTTTTAATTACTTCAGTATAAATGGTGTTTAAAATATCTGGTCTTATTGAGGAAGAACCGTGCCAGATGTGTACGTTGAATCACACTTCCACACACAGAACAGAGACACTTGTGTTTTGTTGTTTCCTAGGTTTTATAGTTGCTGGGGACTTAATTAATTAATTGTGTTAACGTAAGTTTTCTTTCATTCTTTGTTGTTGTCCTATGCAGTCAGATTGCGTGAAAATACTAGTCAGGGCCAACCGTTTACGAGACTTCGTAATCGGACAAACAGCGACGAAAATTAAAAAAAGTATTTGCATTAAATATTTAATTAAGCCCCTTGCAACGTACAAGTGCAGCTTGAACACATGGTTGGCGACACGTGGAAGTCTGGGAATGGCCGTGAGTCGTCCTCGAATTGCCTAATGGTGTGACGACCGCTCGCGATAAGCGGGAATTCGTGTTCGACTCCAAGTCCAGCACAAATTTTCTCTGTCGTCATTCCTTTACAGAGCCTATGGTTGCTGATGTTCGCAAATGCGAATGCATTTCAAGTATTTCGCATAGTTAGTAGCACAGAAGTCATACATTTAAGTGTTATGCATTATGCGGCATTTTTTCACGCATTTCACTCTTAATGTAATATCTCCTGGACTATGATCTTCATCCTGTGGTCCTTATGCCCAAAGTGATTATTGTATGAGAGTAAAGGGTATGTGTACAGAGTTTGGCTTAAATGGCCCCAGTAGTATAGGAGGAGATGTGGAACATAGACACACACATCCATTTTTGTAATATGTGTGGATAACGACGTATCACAAGTTGAAGAGTTTCCTCGAGAGGTGAAGCAGCCATTCACGTCAACGCTTGTAATTGCGGAGTTTGTACAATCTGTAAGTAGGCTGTTCATGTTTTCTCTATGTAAGTAGGCTGTTTATGTTTTCTCTATGTAAGTAGGCTGTTTAGGTTTTTTTATTGGTAACGCCACCTCTGTATGAAAATCACTGGCTGTGCTGTGTGCAGTCTGTGGCTGCTTTGCATTGTTGTAATATTCGCCATTGTAGTGTTAGGCAGCTGGCTGTGAACAGCGCGTAGCGTTGCGCAGTTGGAGGTGAGCCTCCAGCAGTGGTGGATGTGGGGAGAGAGATGGCGGAGGTTTGTAATTTGTCATGAACTGCTATATTTATATATGATGATATCAAGGTAAATACATTGTTCGTTCTCTATTAATATCTTTCATTTGCTAACTATCCCTATCAGTAGTTAGTGCCTTCCATAGTTTGAATCTTTTATTTAGCTGGCAGTAGTGGCGCTCACTGTATTGCAGTAGCTTGAGCAGCGAAGATTTTTGTGAGGTAAGTGATTTGTGAAAGGTATAGTTTAATGTTAGTCAGGGCCATTCTTTTGTAGGGAATTTTGAAAGTCAGATTGCGTTGCGCTAACAAAATATTGTGTGTCAGTTTAAGCACAGTCATGTATAATTGTTGAAAGGGGACGTTTCATATGTCGACCCTTAGCCTAGGATACCTCACTGGAATCTTCTGATTTTTTCTTGTAGTTTGTGTATTTAGTGTAGCTTTTGTTTATTGCTAGCGCGTAATTGTAGAGAGAATCCCCTTTGTAGTTGTAGCCTTTCATTGTTGTACAGTAAAACAGTTGTGGCATGCATATAGATTTGCACCAAGTATTTCGCAGCTACGCTTGCAATTAACTAGATATTATTTTCAGTGCTATGTTAATGTGTTCTCCTATTTTTGCACTTCAAATTGTGCTTTTCTGTATTATCGTGTGAAATATTGTGACAATTATGGCGTGTGAAAAACGTAACACTAGGCTCCAAAGTAAATTGAGAAATGATAGTGACGACGAGCGTAGCTTGCCAGCACCACTGGGTAATGAATTAACTAATGTTCAAAGTAGTAATTTGGTAATTGCGCATAGGGAAATGGAGCGGGCGGCAAACAATGGTGTAGACAGTGAAACAGGTAGTGAACAGGGAAGAGTTATCGATCGATTGGTCGGCAACAGCTCGCCTCAGGAATCGGCAATGACAGAACACAATATTGCAAATACTACAGACTCAGGTTTTGGGTTCTCACCGTTTTCTCAAATGAGTCAAGACACATTTTCCGTTCGTCAAAATGTGAATGTTGCCGGTGCAAATTCACTGCCGAAAAGCACTGAGGAACATGTTTCAGACACCAGTGCATTGTTATTACAATTAATGCAACAAATGGGACAAAAGCTTGAAAAGTTAGACACAATGGAACAACACCAGAGACAAACACAGCAACAGTTAGACGCAATGGGACAAAATCTTCAAAAGTTAGACACCACACTTGAACAAACACGTGAAGATTTAACTAGTGAGTTACATAACATTGAATCGAAATGTCAAAAAGTCTGTAATGACATAAAAACACAAATTTGTGAGCATTTTCAACCCATTTTTTCGCGGCATGAAAATGTATTACAGAATCACGAAGCAGCCATAAAAGAACTGCAAACCATTGTTCATGAAAATCACAACACCTTACAAGCTAAAATTGACTCAGTTGCATCTACCGATTCGGTTACGCAACTTGCAAAAACTCAAGAAAACTTAAAGGACACAGTAGATACGATTTCAACACAAATGGACACTCTGAAACTTGGTTCAGAAAAACACGCTGAGGAAATGTGTTCACTATCGGAGAAAGTAGCCGAACTTTCGGATAAGGTCACTAACTTATCTACAAAGGTAGATGATGATCTGAATGACACAACACCTGTAGCCTTCACGGACACTGAAGAGTATGAACAAATTAGAAAATTCAAACAAAATCAAAATCAAATCAATACACACTACAAAAGAGAAATCCGGGAAGTGCAAGATCAGTTGGCACAAGTAGTACAAGAATTACGTATTTCAGAGGACACTCGCGCCCCAATACGGGAAGAGGGACATAGAAATACGGAACAGACACAAAATAACAACACAGGGCACTTCGGAAATTGTGAAAGAAGTTGGCAAGGTACGCCGAATTTTGAGATGGAACCGCCGAAACGACGTAACAATGACCGATATGCGACTCGCCGACATGATGATTTTGACTATAAGCTGTTCATTACTACACGTAAATTCAAAACATTTAAGAATTCTGGCAACGACATTCATCCACAAGCATGGCTCCATCAATTCTCGCATTGTTTTCCTCCCAACTGGTCGTTAGAACACAGATTAGAATTTATGTGTGGCTACTTGGAGAATGAACCAGCTGTAAGAATGCGATCGGTAATTCACGATTGCCACAGTGAAGGAGAGTTTTACCATGCCTTCCTCTCAGCATATTGGTCTCAAGCCACACAAGACCGAGTAAAACATAGCATCATAATGATGAAACGTTTCGAACAATCTGAATTTTCCAGTCTTATGAAATATTTTGAAGACATGTTGCACAAGAATCAGTACCTGACAAACCCATACAGCCCCTCAGAACTCATCCGCATTTGCTTACTCAAATTGCCTGAACATTTACGACATATTATTTTAGCAGGACGTTGCAAAGAAGACATTGAGGCTTTTCAGGGACTGTTACAAGAACTGGAAATTGACACAGACAGTCGCCGGATGCGAAAACAGGAAAACAATCACTTCAGGTCACATACGTCACAATTCCGTGATGACAGAAACAATAGCTGGAGACGAAAAGTCTATTCTTACAACGCAAATCGTGACCAAAACAGACACCACCCATATGACAACCGCTGGCAGAGTAATAATAGTTACAGAGAAAGATCGCATTTCCGAAGTAGTGAATATGACAGAGACAATCAGAGAAACAGACAATATGGGAACCAAAATAATTATTATCAAGGGAGACAGAATAACTTCAGACGCAACAGTTCAGCGCGCAGTTACGATTCAGGGAGAAATTCTCCACCACTTAACCGACAAGAAAGAAACTACAGGAACTACCGACATGACGACAGACGATGTGATCGTAACGACAGACCTGAATTGCATCAGAACTGGCGGGATTCAAACAGAGCAGGGCCCTCTCGAGGAGGTGAATTTGTAGAAGTCAGGTCTCCAAATCCCAATAACGACGAGCGCCAACAAAGAGACAATAGGCAATGACTAACAGCGCTGGCAGCCACAAAACGTTCTTATGACACTAACGACGCAGCTGCCGTAGCTAGTAATTACGTAAAAATGGAAGACATTAGGGACATCTTACTCCAGGAACACGACGTAAAACATAACAACATTGCGTATCCTGTGATTCACATTACTGTAAATGACGTAAAATTTACGGCAGTACTTGACTCTGGCAGTCCCATTTCAGTAATCAGTGAAACAGCCTTTAGCAAATGCAACAAATCGAACGATTGTCCCACACTTCCGTTACGTAAGATTAAATTACAAGGTGCAATCTTTGGAAAAAGTGTAGATGTACGCCAACAAACCAACTTAGAATTCTTTTGTCAAAGCCACAGCTTCTCTATGAGCTTTCTTATTGTTCCATTATTGTCGACGGAAATTATATTGGGGGTAGACTTTTTGAATGAATACAAAGCAATCTTAAACTTTCACGATGCTGAAATAAGTTTAGAGAAAGAAGGTAAGTCAATAGCTTTGAAATTTGAAGACTGGCTCTCAAACCATGATGAGGAAATTAATCGGCTTTACGTTCTGTTAGACAACAGTTCGGAATTTTCTACGGAACTAGACACTAACAATCACTCTGCAAGTACTGACAGGGATGACATCGACGGCATATTTGAAATTAATGAGTTAATTCAGAATAAAATTCAAACAATTGAGAATTGTAATGACACTGATAGGCAGGACCTTTTTGAGATTTTACAAGAACATTCCACAGTTTTTACTCATAAAACAGGAACAATCAAGGGATTTCAATACCAATTTCGAGTTCGTGAGCATACTAAATTTTGTGTTAGACCATATGTAATTCCAGCACATTATAGGGACCGTGTTAGAACAGAAATACAATCTATGCTTGACGAGGGCATTATTGAGCCTGCAGTAAGCTCATACAACAATCCATTACATGTTGTTGAGAAGAAAAATGGATCGATCAGGCTTGTCTTAGATTCGAGACAAATCAATACGATCATTATTCCTGAAACAGACAGGCCGCAAACGTTGGAAGAACTTCTTCAAAATTTTAATGGTGTAAAAGTGTTGTCTTCCATTGATCTCAGATCCAGCTTTTATCAGATCGAACTCCATCCAGAATGTAGAAAATACACAGCTTTCCTTTGTTTCGGCGTTTGTTATCAGTTTCGGAAACTTCCCTTTGGTTTGAACATTTCTTCAGCAGCATTTATTCGCGGGCTAAATTCCATATTACCTGAGTTCTTAAAACGTCACATCACCTTATATGTGGACGATATTCTAATAGCAGAAGCTTCATGGGAACTACATAATCGCATCCTCAACAGTTTGTTACGTATTTTTGCAGAATCTGGAATTACAGTTAACTTGGAAAAGTCTGAATTCGGTAGGACAAAGGTGAAGTTTTTGGGACATATTATTTCTTCTGAAGGCATTCAGCCGGATCCTGAAAAGTTAGAAGCAATCAGAGCCATTCCAGTTCCATCCACAAAAAGACAAGTCCGCAGTTTTCTAGGTCTCGTAAATTTTTACCGTCGTTTTCTGAATATACAAATTCTTGTTACACCAAAACTTTGTTCTCTCACTGGAAAAAATACTATTTGGAACTGGGACGAACAAGCACAATTGGAATTCAATTCTTTGAAAGAAGCGTTACTTCACGCGCCAATCTTAGCTCATCCAGATCTGCCACAAGATTTCTGCCTTAGCACGGATTCTTCTAAAGTCGGTCTTGGTGCCCATTTATTTCAAGAAGCCATAGAAAATGACACTACCGTTCAGAAAACCATTGCTTTTGCTAGCCGAGTGCTAACAAAATCTGAAAAAAATTATTCCGTTACTGAATTAGAAGCTTTAGCTATCGTTTGGGCATTTAACAAATTCCGTTTCTTTCTCTCTGGTAAGCACGTAAAAGTATACAGTGATCATCGTGCATTACAATTTCTTATGTCTTCAAAATTAAATCATGACAGGTTAAAACGTTGGGCATTGTTTCTGCAAGAATTCCGCTTCATAATAGTCTACATTCCCGGCAAGGAGAACATTGTTGCGGACGCACTGTCTCGCGCACCGGCTGGGCTTGAGAAAAGTAACACAGAAGGCAACCTCGAGAAAAATTTCAGTATTCTTTACATTCAGAAAGTCGCCTTTGAAAACTTCATCGCCAGATCTTTAAAGGACATTGCTCATGAACAAGATAAATATCCGATTTGGAAAGACATCAAGAGCAAATGGCATGAAAAGACACACACACAGATTCGGCATTATTATCTGGTTAGAAACAACATACTGTTCAAACGCTGCACTGTTGATGACAAGCTATGGGTACTTTGCATTCCTGACGATTTTGTTAATAAGCTCATTTGGTACATTCATTTCAGCTACGCACATTTTGGTCCACGAAAATGTTATCATATTCTTCGAACGACTTGTTATTTTAACAATATGGAAAAAAGAATTCGAAGAGTCTTGTCTATTTGTAAACTTTGTCAAAAGGCGAAACCATCTACTGTCTCACATCGTGCTCCGTTGTTTCCTATTATTCCTTCTAAATTAAAAGAATTTGCTGCTGTTGATCTCTTGGGACCGCTTGTCAGAACATCCAATGGATTTTCGTACGTTCTAGTCGCTGTTGAACTTACTTCAAAATTTGTTTCTTTCACTCCGTTACGTAAAGCCACTGGACGATCTGTATCCAACGCCTTTGTTAAAAATTTCTTACGTGAAGTTGGACACGTTAGCAAAGTCATTTCAGATAACGGACCTCAATTCAGATCCGCTGTTTGGTCACGCATGCTTCGGAATCATAAAATCAAACCTGTTTTTATTTCATTGTACTCACCACATTGTAGCCCGTCTGAACGGATTATGAAAGAAATCAATAAGCTTTGCAGACGTTATTGTCACAGGAAGCATCAACATTGGGACAGATATTTACACTTATTTCAAAACGTGCTGAATGAAATGCCTCATGATTCCACTGCTTTACCACCTACTCTTGTACTGAAGAATGAAGAACCACCGAACAGAATCAGAGAGCTTGTACCTTTCCCGAATACACGTAAACTTCGACACAAAGACATAATTGATTTGGCTCTTAAAAATATAAAATCTGCAGCAGACAAAAGGAGAGAACTACACGGTAAAGCAAATGCAAAGAAATTGTATATTGGTCAGAAAGTTCTCATTAAAGCTCATTCATTGTCACATAAGAAGAAACACTTGAGTCACAAATTCTTTCTAGTTTACAATGGACCATACAGAATCCGACGTATACCACATGATAATTGCGTTGAAGTTGAAACTCTGCGTACTAGGAAGAGTAAAGGTTTACACCACATTTCACATGTAAAACCATTTATTGAGAGATAATCTGCTTTTTAACTTAGACTTTGGTATAAAACTTTTCACTTCACATTTCTAGTATGCTTTGTCAGACTTAGAATCTGTTAACATACAACAATGTTTGAAGTTAAATATCCAATCAAGAACCAAGAGAACTTATTTAAACAGAAATGACGAATGCATTGTTATAGTGAACAGACGCCGCAGTGTTATTGTGTGTGTACATTCTTGCTTGTTACTTGCACGATTATGGAACGACTATAAGGCTTACATATTTAGAACATTTCCCAGTACTGCTAATGAGATTTTAATGCAACATTTTGGTTGACCTGAAAATATATTCTGGATTTAAAGTACTTTCTGTGAGATACCAGATGACACAGTGTTAGTTTATGTGACAGTTACACGATTTTATCACGACGCTACTAATGAGTGACAATTTACAATGTTGCTTTTGTAGTGTTTCTGTTTTATTTCTGCACAGTTTTTCTGTTTTATTCTGCAAAGTAAAACATGTTTTAGTAGTAACTTTTGTGGTATAGCTACAATGAGATTGCCTTTTCGTAGCACAACAATACGTTACAGCACAGTAATTTCTTCATCACAACAATAAGCGTAATAACTAAGATATCTATACGCAAAGCATTTCACTTTTGTTTATCATGAGGTAAGTACATTGGCTTCTGCAGAACTTAGCTTTTGGAGGACGATAACTACGACACTTCCACAGAGATTATCTTACAACAAGATGCACATTTAGCGCTGCAGGACACGCATTTCAGTGATTAATGTTGTACTTAACACATTTATTTTTAAAGATTTTTGAATTACAAAGAAAGTTTTCCGTGATACATTTCATTCCATTGCTGTAATCTGTAACACCTGAGGGTATAATTACATTAATCCTCAGGGGGGTACACGCTTACTTTGTGTACCATGTGTGTGGCAACCACAAGGAACCCTAGCTAATGTGGTATTTGCTTATTCAACTTTACACATCGGTACCATTTTTCTCTAACACACAAATTACACAGCTATCTGATCATTTAACTGAGAGATAAACATGTTTTTTACTACGCCAGTGACACATGTTTACGTAATTACACCGTTGGATAACTTCACACTTACGAAATTGTATTTTGTCTGTACTGTGTGAACTCTTCATATTTTTTTTCGGAATCATTGTGATACTATGAGAGCTTTGAATGATGTATTTGGTATGGATTCATGATTTTTAAAGTACGTTTGAGGCAGATGACACTTTTGACATGAGCAGAGAATTTTTTTAATTATTGGAGGAAGCTACGACGATTTTGAGATTTGACTGAGGTGTTATGATGTTATTTTTACGACGACGATGTGTATTATGCTGCTGAGGTATGTTTACGATTAATAGGCTGAGGCTATATGAGTTATTTGATTATGCTTCATATTTATAATGACGAAATATTGACGAGTGTCGATGGATACGTATATGTGTAATAAGGCAAGGAGTAATGAATAGTGGGTAGGGACTCTTGACTTGTGAAAAAAGATGTTGGAAACCAAGAATCGTACTTTAAGAGTTATGAAATGTGTGTAAATGCGTGAATGTATCACAATGCCGGCGAAAATTTTTTGGACAACGTTATATTCATAGGATTTTCTTTCTACAGATTTGCAACGCTAATTCTTGACCTGTGAAATATTTTTATGTGAGACTGTCACTGTAGCGGAAACTGGTGTCGTAAATATTTCCGTAAGAAAGTTAAGTGACCACCTGCACGTAATGCGTCGTGGGCACCCAGCTGTGTCGGACGCCTGGAGAGAGGGCCATTGGCGCGTGCCTTTCAGAGCACAGGAAGGAAAAAAAAAGGGAGGCCATTATCCTGGCCATTGTCATTCCTTTAGAGAAAGCATCGCAAATCCGACACGCTAATTACTTGGAAACATATCATACTTTCTGATATTTACTGAAATGCCTAATGAAATGACAAGAAATAGTTTGTCTACACACCTGACTATGACTACTGTCTTTCTAGATGAGAGATTTTTTTACTACTTATGAAATGCCACATGACTATTGAACGATGTTCTTACGCTTTGCTTTGTACATAGTTGCTTATTTCATTTGATATCTAGTTTCTAGCTGCACTGCAGCATTGGTTAAAATAAAATTTTATAGATGTACTAAAATAAATATTTTCTGTCTACAGATCGAGTATATAATAATTTTTTTCAAAAAAATGAGGGAGCACAAAGCGACATTTACCTTCACAGGAACTGCATTCATAATTTTCTTTCCAAGTACTTGGTAATTTCTTTTGTAGAATAAATTGTGATGCATCACTCTAGTGTTAAGATGTGACATAGGTATTAGACATGGCCATTTTTAGTGTAATATTTTTTTCTGCTTGAGCTATGTCATGTTTTGATATAAGTTATTACATTTGCTGCTGCTAGCTTTGCCAATCTGTATTTTTTGTCATTGCTGCTTGTGTTAATTGTTTTGTGCTGCTGCATTGCCTCGTCCCTTAGTTTAGCATCTGAGCTCAGTAGATTTAAGTTAGCTTAAGATGGGGTAGGCTATATGAGAGAACGAGATGTGATGAATTGGAAGAAATGCATTGAGAAGCTATAAGAAAATGGTTTGGCCAAAAAAAAGTATTTTGAAAGAGGATATGAGCAAAAAAGTAGGGTTTAGGGACAACAGGTTTACGTAGGATTTTCTTGGAAATAAATAATGAGGTAAGAAATATGTGAACATATAAATACAGAAAGCATGCTTTGATAGGATTTTTTTGGTGGAAACAAATTTTGAAATAAGACGAAAGATCTATGGAATGAAGTTTTAGGTTGGACTGCAGTACCAAATGTTACACTGTAAACGAACCCAGTCCTTTCCTATTGGTGTTATCCCACTATGTGTTTGTGTACCCTTGTGTAGTTGTTTTCTTCCTGTCTCTGTGTAGTTTCATAGAATTTTTTCCTCTTTTAATATTAAGCTACATTCACTATGATGAGGAATACTGTTATCCTCAAATATAATTGGCATTAATAATATGTTATTTACTTTGTAAAGATGTTAGACATTATTCATTCTGTTTAAATGCTTATGTGTGAAGTTGATGTTTCGAAAGTTATTCGATCTTTTATGTATGTACTCATGTCATAATTCCTGTAACACTGATGTATATGTCTATTTCTATTCTTTTGTAAGGCCCCTATTACTACAAATGTTATCTGAATTATTATGTTCTTTAATGATGTATTTTGTACCTTTGTTATTGTATTTTTATGTTATCAAATTGTAATTGTTACCAGTTCTTCAAATTAAGTAACATTTCACTGCACATGTTTCTGTTGGTCATAGTATATGGACAATATGTGAGAAGTAGGGACTGTTAGTGTTTGCACGTGTGTTAATAATTCAGCAAGGGACTGGATAACAGCATTGCTGGTTCTAAGGACATTTCAAAAAAAAAATTTCTGTGCTTGCACAAGTGGTGGTTTGTGGACATGCTATATTCTCCGCAAGAATTTTCGATGGTGATTGTGCACCTGCACAGCCGCAACGGATGGCTGCTGGCGCTCTCTACAAGTATTACAGTGGGTCTACACCTTTGGTGATCCACCAATACCATTATTTCTACAAGGACTACAGTGGGTCTACACCTTTGATGATTCATCAGTACCAGTATTTCTACAAGGACTGCAGTGGGTCTGCACCTCTGGTGGCCCACGAATACCACAATCTCTACCAGGACTCCAGTGGGTCTGCTCTGTGATGACCTACCCACCAATATTCATCAAAACTTCGACTGACTCTGCAGTGGGTTTGCTCTGTTGTGACCCAATACTTGTCTGCATGTCGAGAGTCAGCACTGTCTTTCCTTTAGATGGACAACACTACTTCTTCAAGACTGCATGGAAATCCACTACTTCCGTGTGCATTTTCTTCTACTGCTCAGACTTTGAGAAAAACACTACATTTTACCGTAATGAATGATCAGGACTGTCTTTATGGACTGTGACAAAATTTTAGCTTTTGACCAACGTTGTATCAATAAGTGTGTGCATTTGATATCTTTGTTACTGTAATTATGAAAAAATTTTTCAAATCTGTATTGGGCACTGCCCAAACCAATTTGTAAAATTTTTTGTGCGGAGCATGGGGGCTATGTAAGTAGGCTGTTCATGTTTTCTCTATGTAAGTAGGCTGTTTATGTTTTCTCTATGTAAGTAGGCTGTTTAGGTTTTTTTATTGGTAACGCCACCTCTGTATGAAAATCACTGGCTGTGCTGTGTGCAGTCTGTGGCTGCTTTGCATTGTTGTAATACTCGTCATTGTAGTGTTAGGCAGCTGGCTGTGAACAGCGCGTAGCGTTGCGCAGTTGGAGGTGAGCCGCCAGCAGTGGTGGATGTGGGGAGAGAGATGGCGGAGGTTTGTAATTTGTCATGAACTGCTATATTTATATATGATGATATCAAGGTAAATACATTGTTCGTTCTCTATTAATATCTTTCATTTGCTAACTATCCCTATCAGTAGTTAGTGCCTTCCATAGTTTGAATCTTTTATTTAGCTGGCAGTAGTGGCGCTCGCTGTATTGCAGTAGCTTGAGCAGCGAAGATTTTTGTGAGGTAAGTGATTAGTTTAATGTTAGTCAGGGCCATTCTTTTGTAGGGAATTTTGAAAGTCAGATTGCGTTGCGCTAACAAAATATTGTGTGTCAGTTTAAGCACAGTCTCGTGTAGAAATGTTGAAAGGGGACGTTTCAAACCTTTAAAGTATTCGACTTGTCAGGTGGCGCGGGCGGTCGTGAGAAGCGTCAGCTGCTCAGTTAACCGACCGCGGCATGTCCCAAGAAAACTGTTAGTTGGCGCAATATCCAGTGAAAAGACTCCCTTATTTAACCGGCTGAATTGCCTCGCCAGCCACTCAACAGGTACGGCCGCCTACGGGAGCGGCGCAAAATTTAATAAAATTAGGCAAACTGGGGGCCTCGAGTGCTTCCGAGATGGCCCAATTCTCCGGCGTCCCCCGCCTGGAAGCAGCCGCTCCACCGCAGCAGCCCGTTCTTCTTCCGATAAGCATTAATTTGAGCGCCCTTACAAGGAGCCGAGGGCGGGACCAGCAGACGGCGGACGCTGGAAAAACTCTGCGAGGGCCGGCGGACGCGACAGAAAGTTTCAGCGCCCGGGCGCGGCGCTGCACGGGTCGAGTAGAGATTCTCGAGGGGCCCCGTTTATTTAATTACGTGGGCGGGACAGCCAGCGAGAAACTGTTGGCCAACCTGCAGCCGGCCACCGTATTCGGCAGCGGAGCTGTGAGCAGCGCCCAAGATTGCCAACGTCGGACGGAAAGGGGGAAGGGGCTGGGTGAGGGGAGGGCGCCCGAGAGGGAGAAAATCTCGCAGAGGGCAAAGCGCAGTCGTGCTCCCCCAATTTCCTGTTCGTCTGAATTACTGGGAGCTGACCTACTAACATTGCTGCGCTTCCCCCTACGTGATCAGTGTTACCAACGATAAAACACACTTTAAGAAAGTCGTCGGTGTGTATTAGAAGGAAAAATTTGAAGTTCCGGAAATTGAATGGATGACGAGAGTGTTACTTTTTCTTTCTTTCTGAAGCTGTTACCAGAGACAGTGAAGGAATACTGAGGTTTACCAGCAGCTCTACCAGTCTATAATTTAAATAAAAACACAGCATCATACATCACTAAATATAAGGTACCTTAATTTACTACGCATTTCAGAGGCTTTCCTCGACGATCAGATGGACGTTACGGTATTAGTTTACGTATATTGCTCCTATAAAGTCACCAATGTCGAAATACCTAGAATATTTTACAGTTATCACTATTATTGTAAAATGTTTTTGGTGGAGTAGTAAGAACTCATATTTTGGAACTGGAGTGGCGTAGGTGGAGTTCTGCACTTCTTCATTGTCTACTTTTCTCGAGGCCACAGCATTTGAACATAAAACACTTACTGTTTACTAACTTTACCAGAGACATTATATTGACTAAGCGTTACCTGGTTCGGCCGCGGTGGTCTAGCGGTTCTAGGCGCTCAGTCCGGAGCCGCGCGACTGCTACGGTCGCAGGTTCGAATCCTGCCTCGGGCGTGGATGTGTGTGATGTCCTTAGGTTAGTTAGGTTTAAGTAGTTCTAAGTTCTAGGGGACTGATGACCATAGATGTTAAGTCCCATAGTGCTCAGAGCCATTCTCGTTACCTGGTTTCCATTTTATGAAGTGCATAAATTATTTTATAAGTAAAGCTATAAATCACTGATAACAACTAATCGTACTTGAAAAATGAGTTTTCCTGTCGAGATATAAGGATAACACCATACGCTGTCCCAACAATCGGTTGCTTGTAAGGTTGCTGAATTTCTGCTGACGATCTAACTCTTGGCGCTACAGTTGACACGATTGCTATAAAAGTTACCATTTACGTCCGGAATGTGTCCTAATTGAAAACAAAATCGTATGAATAATACCGGTGACAGAATCTGCGACATCCAACTCCCTTGTATCACTTGACATCACCACAGACTCTCTTACTTCAGCCTACATTCCTGTGAGGTGGAGAAAACCGAGGAAAATACTGCTGCCGTCAAAAAGACAATACGCCGTTACCGCGTAAGACAGCCTCTAACCTCGATTATACCTTCGACAAGGAAGGGAGTCCACAAGATTATTCAAATATGATGCACCCACCAGATGTCGCTCAGTTACGTACAGTTCCCGCAGAGCTAACAAGTTGCGGGGATATTGGTTTCTACGTTTCAACCGATATTCCAAATAGCCGAGATGATTTCTGTGGGATTTACATCGGGTCATTTAGCGCGTCAGTCGGCGTAGTTTTCATCAGACTAGGAATACATGTGTGCAGGGCTCTTGTCATCGTGGGAGAGTCCACAGCGTACTTGACACGTATATGTAAAAGAAAGAATAACACCTAGCCAACAAGAATGATCACACAGATATCCTGGTTCATGCTCTGGAATCCTGAATGTTGGGCTTCCACTCAGGGTACAACAAACCACCTCCAAAACATCACAGTACAAGCGCTGCCTTGACCTAAATCCTCCACACGCTGAAGGATAAGCGTCCCACTGTAGCATCGCTGCACTTGACATCCTGCATGATTTGAAAAGAGCAAAAGTCGTGACTCGTCGCATAAAACTATAGGATTATGCATACAGTCAGACAGCTGCCTCTAAGTTACTCGTCTGTCATTTTGTATCCATCCAGATAAGTGTGAAGCCTCACGTCATTTTTACCGATTTTTGAGTCATTTACGCAATGTGAGTGCTGCATGTATGTTTTGGCAACTGATTACGCAGTCCTGAGTCAATGATTTGTTTCATCGGTATCAGCGGTTGTCACGTCACTAAATGACTTGCTGTGCTGTCACAGTATTTTAATCAGGCTCATCATTCCATTGTTTCAAGGTTCCAACACAACGCTCTTCTTGCTACATGGCCACCAATGCGGTTTCATCCTCAGAAAAGAAGTGATATCGTTTATACATTACGCATATGTAGTTACTGTTTTGGATTTGTACGTCTGTTTACTTTAACCATTTTGAGAATATACTCATCACACATTCTTTGAAAAAACCTCACTCATTCTCTAATTACAAACACTGATGCAAGTTAACAAGAACAGATTAGAGAATCGTGTTACCAGATCCTTCGGGAAACAAATTTAATAGTGACGATGTGGAATCTCAAATGGTGTATCGTAGCTAAGAAAAGTCAATTTACTGTGATTTTTTTAAGTATAAAATTAGTGTGGACGAAGATACGTGGGAGAAGCTGTAACTGACTTGGCTCACTACAAAGTGAGGTCTGGCACCATTTCTCCATGGGGATATGCCCCATCTTAGCTTTTCAAACGCTAATTTGTATTCAACAAGACAGCTCTCCTGATCGTGAAATGCTGTAGCAATGCAAAGGATTACACCGATTTGCAGTGTTCACGGTCGGTCATCCCAACAGTTGCAGAAAGAGTGCGTTTGTAAAAAAGGTGCTGTTCGGCCCCCCTCCCCCACCTGCTCTTCCCACTGGTGTCCTATAGTGACCGTGAGGGTGACTCAGTGGACACTAATCCAATAAAATTTCGGCCAAAAGCTGGCTTAAGTGATGACGGCATCTGCGTAATGGGTTATGTAGCATGTCCCAGCTCACCGGAGGTAGAAATTCCACAATCAGGATCACATAATTTCAATACTGAATAGTGAAGACAGTCAAATGACGGGTAATATCAGAAAAAAACATGATAAGCGCTATGAAGGTGTCAACTTCTACGCTGTTTGGCTAATTTATGTTCCGCTGTGAGCAATGACGTTTTTGAGGTATCAAACTGCAAATGTCAGTAGCATGCAATTCCCGTAGAAGTGTTCGTTTGGTAGCTGGTGAAGATGTATTAACATACAAAAGAAATTAATTTTAGGTTTGAAATCGATTGTGACACTCGGATGGGCCCCTGCCGCTTAGGACCTTTCTGCAATAACTATTGTTAGGTTGTGTTTCGTCCATGCGACGTTGGACGTTGATGCACCAGGATATAGTAGTCATGAGCACTTCCACAGACGATAGCACCTTACTGGCATTCTTTCACGTGTCCATTTCGACCCCCATAAATGGAATCAATTACATGGTACTGATGTGGAATCAAACCCCTTCACTGCCCTGACATATGTCAGCACTGGAGGGCCGCATAACGCCTGGTAACAGTTCTACCCAAATTACAGCGCAGGCTGTGTCTTAGTTTTGGTCTCCTTTCTCTATTGAACTATTCCAGCAGAAACGTCTGAAAGACTAGATACGTGCGGAGGAAACTGCAGTACCCTTCGACGTGTGGAGGAAACTGCAGTACCCTACGACTTAGCTTCTTATATAGCTTTCCTCTGGTAGCTTGGAAATTATTCCGTGATGAAATTGTTAAGGCTATCGTGGCCACTTGTTAACAAACGCTGTTATCTTCTGTCTCGGGTTCTCCGGACAAGGCTTATTTGATGACTTTTCTGACGATTAGCCAGCGCGATTGGCTGGCATTGTCAAAGCTTCACCCTCCATTGCTGTTGATGGACTTGAGTCACGCTCGCGGCCGCAGTTCATAAGTGCCTGGCGTGCCAACGCCCCAGACTGTTTCATGGTCATTTTCGCTGATGTCACCCGTTGCTACCTGCAACCGTCATTCGCTGCAGCATGGGAATCCAAAATCCGTTCACCTTGTGATTTTCTTCTTTCTTGTTGAAGCTATAGTCATGTTTATCTATTTCTATAGCTTTCCCTGAACATGCGGACGTGATAGCTCTTATGTACAGTAAGAACTTCCGTGTCGGCGAATTTTATTTTGTGATAGGTCTCACAAAGCGCGTGATCCGTCACGGCCGATTCCTGCACCTACCCCCAAACTGTAATACCGCGATGTTCTGCCATCCTGGTCCTTCGAGTATAGACTTTCCCACAAGGTATGCGGTGCATTCCGACATTACAGTCGGTAGCTTTTCTCCTTTGCCGACCTGAGCCACACTTCACTTTGCTTTGTCGGTTCATAAGTAGTCTTTGCGCCATGTTTGCACAATATACGGCTTATTCTGTCCGTCACTCTGGGACTGTATGGCAGAAAGGCCGATTTGTCACTTGACCAAGTCCTTGATTCAGTGACACTAGGATCACCGAACTTAAGCGGTGTTGCACGTTGGGGCAAGTGGAGAAATCGGCAGTGACGGAGCACTGTGAGACCGACCAGATAGTAAAATTCGTCGACACATGTGTTCCTGCTGCAGAGAAAACCTACTACAATCGCTTGTTCAGGGAAACTGCAGAAATACGCTAGTATGACAGTAGCTTGAACAAGAAGAAAGAAAGACTGAAGGTGAACGGATCATGAATTCCCGTGCTGCAGCGGACGAACGTTGCAGGTACCAAAGGGGAATCGCACCGGTAATGACAACCAAAAAGAGTTTCAACGTTGTACATATGATCTGCGGTTGCGAACTCGACTAAGAAGATTAAGGAGGAATACCAGTAACGCTTATAGTCTCCACGACAACCAGGAACGAGGTGTACCCTGATGAAGATCCTACCTGGTCTGATCTGGTCGACTTCAGTCCACCATCAGCAATGATGAAGTTCTGACATTTCCAGCCACTCCTGTTGGTGAAACATCAGAAAATTTATCAAACATACATTGGCCGAAGAACCCGAGAAAGAGGCCAACTGGCAATTTGTTATTCCCTCATGTCTTAACGCATGTCGTGGCATCATATCCCAGATTATTGTCAGAGTGTTACACATGTTACTTTCATCGCCGATTTTGCGGAGAACCTCCTCTTTCATTGTGTCATCACTCTATCTAATTTTTACTATTCTTTTGCATCACTACACCTCAAACACTTCTATTCTCTTCTGTTTTGGTTTTCCTACTATCTATGACTCTCTATAGTAGTGACCCATGCAAGGCACGGGATTGATATTTTTTTTACTCTATCTTTGCCTTTACATTCCGTGCCAAAAGGAGGCAGCCACCGCCTCGTCGACTTCAGCGGGTCGGTCGCGCTCACGGAGTCAGTCGTGTGCCGGAGATAGTAAGGACTCTTACAGCCGTTATGGGCTTAAGGTGTAACCCTATCACATGATCCACGTTGTGGTCGAATGAGAAAGTTCTACTTGGCGCCTTCTACTTCCGGGCATTGCTGTAGTCCAGCCTGGCGTTAACTTTAGGAGGCGTCTTCAGAAAGAAGTTAGCCAACTCGACCAATGTAGGGTTTACGATTATGAGCGCTATGAAACCGTTGCTCCAAGACGGTCATAGAGATAAAGATTATTTGGTGACAGGTATTGTTGCGGAACTCACCGGAAAGTTGGCACTCAGTATTTTCTTATTGCTGCTTGCAATGGCTAATATTTCAGGATTGCGTTTATTAGTTTTCTTTATTTTTCTTAGATTTCTCGACTTTGAATGATAACACTTCAGCTAGGAACATTTTATAATTATTTTGTTTTTCTTACGTTATACGATAATTTCGGGAGTACCGATGCAGGATTTAGTCTTTGCAACGCTTAGCCATAACTCTTTTGTGTGTAGATGTATCAAGATAATTAACACCTCTTGCGTTCTGCAAAATAGATTTTATCACTTATTCAGACTGGCATTTTAAGGTTCTAAATGATTGTTTTAAATTGTGTTTGCATTGTCTACAAATTGTTATAAGCATTACAAGGCTCGATCATGCTGGTTATGTAATCACCGGTGAACCAGAAGTATCTTCTTAATTTTTTGAAGTTAACATTGTTTAATTAAACCAGTTATCACAAAAACTTTTTACAGTTAATTGATCCTAAAGGTATTTTTTTAACTCGAATGAAGTAAGTGTTCTTCTATGACTCAGTGCGTACATATGTTTTTCAAGAAACTGTACGTTTGTTCTTTTGCGTCGAATACTTAAGCTAATGAATCCTTCTGCTCATACCCAGGTTCGAATCCTGCCTCGGGCATGGATATGTGTGATGTCCTTAGGTTAGTTAGGTTTAAGTAGTTCTAAGTTCTAGGGGACTGATGACCACAGCTGTTCAGTCCTATAGTGCTCAGAGCCATTTGAACCATTTTTCATACCCAGGTCAAAATTATTCTTTACACCTTACCATACACATGCACCCTACCTATCTCATATAATGCTGTGCTCCAAACATACATTTTCAGGGATTTCCTCCTAAAACCAAGGTCAATGTTTGACACCATTATATTTCCTTTGGCTAGGAATGGCCTCTTTGCCTGCGCTAGAATGTTTTTTACGTTTTCCTTGCTTCGTCCGTCATGGATGTTTTGCTCTCACGCCAGAAGAATTCCTTCAGTTCGTCTACTTCATGATCAACCATTCTGAGTTTCCCACTGTTCTGATTTTTGCTACTTCTCGCTACTTTCGTCTTTCTTTGGTCTAATCTCAATCCATGTTTTTCATTTATTAGATTATTCATACCATTCAACATATCCGATAATTCTTCTTAACCTTGAACGAAGGGAGCAGTGTCGTCAGCAAATCCTGTCATTTATGTCCTTTTACACTGAATATTATTCCATTCTTGAACCATTATTTCAGTTGCGTCATTGCTTCTTCGGTGGATAAATTGGAAAGTAAGAGTGAATGATTGCAACCCCGTCTTGTACCTTTATTGTTCGAAGCATTTCGTTCATGATGTTCGAATCCTATTGTTCCCTCTTGGTTCCCGTACATGTTGTATATTACTCGTCTTCCCTTGTAGCATACTTATATTTATTGCCGAATTTTGAATTTCTTTCATCATTTTACAGAGTCGAACGCCTTTTTCATTCCAACAAGTACTGTGAACCTGTCTTGATTTTTTACTCACACTTGCTTCCATTATCAATCGGACCATCAGGACTGCCTTTTTGATGCCATTACCTTTCACGAAGCCTAACTGTCACGAAACACATCCTTATTTTTTCAGTCTTGTGTATATTATTCTTGTCAGCAGCTAGGAAGCACAGTCTGTCAAGCTGACTGTATGACAGTACTCGCTCTTACCTGTTGTAGTAGTGGGTGGAATTGTGTGGATGTTCAAAAATGTCCGTTAAATCTTATGGGACTTAACCGCTAAGGTCATCAGTCCCTAAGCTTACACACTACTTAACATAAATTATCCTAAGGATAAATACACACACACATGCCCGAGGGAGGACTCGAACCTCCGCCGGAATCAGCCGCACAATCCATGACTGCAGCGTCCTAGACCGCTCGGCTAATCCCGCGCGGCAAATGTGTGGATGATATTTTTCCGAAAACGTGATGGTATGTCGCCATCACATAGATTCTATAAACCTATTTAAACAGTCGTTTGGTTACCACTTTTTTCAATGATTTCAGAAATTCTAATGGATTGCTATCCATCCCTTCTGCCATATTTTATGTCAAGTCTTCGAAATCTCTTTTTCTGGGTCTAATACTGGATTCCCTGAACTGTCCATATCGACTAAAAATTCGTCATCACATTATTCCTTTCCCTCATAGAGGCCTTCATCGTACTCTTTCCACCTATACGCTTTCTTCTCTGAGTTTAACAGTAGAATTCAGATTGAATACTTAATGTCGCCGTCCCTACTTTTAATTTTACCGCAGGATGTTTTCACTTTCGTATATGCTGACTCAGTCCTTCCAACGATCATTTCGTTTTCGATTTCTTCGCTTATGTCCTACAGCCATTTCGCCTTAACTCTTGCCACTTATTTCATTAATAACTTCCTTCCACATTGATTCTCCCGCTCGATTACCTTCAATTCAGCCCGCTCTGTGACTTTGAAGCCCATAATCTTCCGTAATCTTTTCTTCTACTCCTTTCGGTAGAAACGCATTCCAGTCTCTCGCAGCGGCTACTTTTTATATCCCTTTGCTCACTGAAATACCCTTTCAATATCCTTATTACTTTCTCTTTCGTCTTCTACCTGTGACGACGGTTCGTATATCTAAACTATGGCTGATAGCGTTGGTTTACTGTCGAATCTGAAGAGCTTAAGCCTTTCACTGAATTTTCCACTGTAACTTACTCTCTTCTCTGCTTTCCTGTTCATAGCGAATCCTGCTCCTGTTATATCATTTCCTGCTATTGTTGATATTAATCTACATTCGTCTTTCCAGAAATTCTTATCTTCTTTCCATTTCGGTTTGCTCTCACTGATCTAGCTAGAGACTTTGCATTTCCCTTTTCAGATTTTCTAGCTTCCCTTCCACGTTGGAGCGTTCGACGTTCAAAGATCTCGCTCGTACAATGTTACCCTTTCGTAGTCTTTCTAATAGCCACTTTCCCCTTGGCAGGCCACCCCCCAGAGATTCGAATGGGGGGACTAATCTCGAAAGTACTAGCCGTGACGTAGTCACGGATCAGTTTACAGCGATCCATGAAAATATTTGCTTTATTATAATCCCTGTCTTGGATTACATTATTTATTTGTAATCAGTTTATTAATTTCGGTCGATAATATCCATCTTCAGACATAAGAAAAATAAATTACATTACATGAACAGACATTGCATTCCACACATATGATGGTGCAGTCAAATCAATCAGCCATTTCGGCTTAGTCAAACAAATAACATTATGGTATGATAAGAGCACCATGGTCTGAAGATGGTCGTTACCGACCGAAATTAATAACCTGACTACAAATAATTATTATGACCCAAGACTGGAATTCTAATAAAGCAAATAACAGCGAATATTATGCCGATGGAGAGATAATCATTAACATTTTTCAGTTGCAGGTTACATAACCTCTAGTTACACCTTAAGTTTCTTTAATGAAGTGGTTTCCTTGCCTTAGAGAGCGTGACTATTTACTCACTCCTGCATCTGGAAGCTCCATCTGTATACAGCAGGCAGACTGCCTTGGTTCGTAGCTACGCCGCCCTTAGCCACTTCACGTCACGTGGTGGATCCTCTGACCTTCAGAGCAGAATGAAGCTGCCCACACAATGGTAACAAAGACAGCATCTCTTTCAGTCTATAGGCTTATAACATTTGCGTCGCCTACATTCCTTTCGACGAACGACGCTGCGAGCTGGAACTATGTTCGTTATCTGGCTGGATTCGTCGTAGCTCTGAATGGATTTGGGCCTTATTCACGGACTTGTAGTGTTTCACAGAGTTCATTCGTTGCTTAACCGCAGCCAGACAGAAGATTGGGGTCGTGACCGCTACGGAACTTGTGAGGAGCGTGTGCGTTAAAATAAAAGGAACAGGATCACTGATTCAACGGTGATAGTGGCCATTTGAAACTTGCAGTAGTTTATTAAGGCGTGGAAGTACTGCGCCGTTGGTTGCACATCACTCACGAAAGGCCATTTGACAGGACTGAATTCCAGCCTCCCACACAATTATTTAGTAGGCAGTAGTGTGCCAATACCTATCTGGAGTTACAGCGCGCCGAAAATTGTGCTTGATTATGAGATGGAGCGGTAAACGAGATCTTAATCACATATGTGATCTGCGTTAATAACGTCCAGCCTGGAATACAAGACAGCTTTAGTGTGATTTGTATGTAATTTCCAGCATCGCTAAAGACAAAACAACCAAGAGTAGGAATGTTTCAAATATCTGTGCCTCAGTGTCGGCAAGCATAATCACCCTCATGTTTTGTTTCCAGCATTTATTGTTTTTTTTTTTTTTTTTTTTTTACTTGACTCTTCAAACGTTTATTCGGTTCTAATCCCTCTGTTAGTTCATGGGACTACAAAGTAATGAATTCAGTTGCCTGTTACACTTATTTACGCAATTCAGTTAAATGAATTCGTCATTTTGACAGCATTTCAAGTTTTTCACTTGCACTACACTCTAAGACAAAAGAAAGAAGTACTCACCACGAAGGAATTATCCGAATGGGCGGAGATCGGTATGTGATTTACATGTACAAACTAACAAATGATTACAATTTCAGAAGGAAAAGGGTAATTTGTTCAAGAGAAAAGGCTTCAGAAATTGAGCTACTCAGTAACGTGTTGGTCCACCTACGGCACTTATGCAAGCGGTTAGTCAAAAAATGGCTCTGAGCACTATGGGACTTAATTACTGTGGTCATCAGTCCCATAGAACTTAGAACTACTTAAACCTAACTAACCTAAGGGCATCACACACATCCATGCCCGAGGCAGGATTCGAACCTGCGACCGTAGCAGTCGCGCGGTTCCGGACTGCGCGCCTAGAACCGCTAGACCACCGCGGCCGGCAAGCGGTTAGTCGACTTGGCATTAATTGATAGAGTTGTTAGATGTCCACCTGAGAGGTATCGTGCCATATTCTGTCCAATGGTTGCGTTATATCGTCAAAACACCTCGATGGTGGGAGGGTCCTGCCCATAATGCTCCAAACATTCCCAACAGGGAAACCATACCTAGGCATTGCCGGCCAAGGTATGGTTTGACAAGCTCAAAGAGAGCCTTAAGTTGCTGAAATGTAAGCCCAGGAACGCTTGCCATGAAGGGCAACAAAACGAGGTTTCTGATGTCATCGACGTACCGCTGTGCAGTAAGGGTGACGAGGATAACAACCAAAGCGGTCCTATTGTAGTAACAAATTAACCCCAGGTCAACACATCTGGTTGTTGGTTTTTTTTTCTACTTATAGTATGGTCGGACAATTATTGACCGGCACATTCTGTCTCATTCAAAATCCTGAAGCAAGAAGATCCAAAATCTGTCAAGCCCAGGAACACGTTGGTGAGTGAAAGATACCTCTCTTTCTGTGCAACAAAGAAGTTACGTGCACTATTAATAATTTTCTTTAATTTAAATGCTTTTCCATAATTTACTATCTTAAGTTATGTCACAGTTTTCCTTCATCAGTTGGTAAATTTTGTGTCTGATTACTTGCATAAGTTGACAGATCTCATTTACTCTATACATTTAGTTAATATGCAATGCATGACAAGAAAGTGAGGCAACCAGAAGACATGGTTGGATGTAACTTCATAAGCATGCACACTATCGGCGGATGTGTAAATGATTACTTAAGTGTCTCTGCACACTCAGTACGACAACCAATCTGTGATAATATTGTTCGTTTTTAGTTTTGTTAATAGGTCTGGTAGGATTGGGAACAGCATGAAATATTGGTCACTGTGAAGGACACGGGGGTATCACGTACGTGTAGGAGGCAGCGTTATCAGCACCAGACAGAATTTGGAACGGTCCCTATTGCGGGTCTCCATTTGGAATATTCAAATTTTTGGCGCATTACTGTGTGTCACGGGCACGATGTTGGACTGCACCGAAGAGTGAGAGAGAGCATATGCGTCGTCAAGGTACTGGTCGACACCGTCTGATCATCACAATTGAGGAACCCCCCCCCCCCCCCCCCCTGTGCAACAGGTACATCGTAACCACCCATCAAATCTGTACCTCCTATCCTAGAACAAGTAATGGATTCCCTTTAACGTTTCGCACCATTGGTCGCAGTTAACAGTAGCAGGGCCCAGGAATTATGTCGCAGTTTCTTCAGCGATGAACAGCATTTGTCCACTACCTTCGATTAGCATTCTGGGCGAGTATGGCCGCGAAAGTTCCATTATTTAGGAAATGCACAGCCGTATTACACCTGGGCCATGTCGTGGGGAGCCATCAGGCACGACTTCAGGTCGCGGTTGGTAGCGACTGACGGCAAAGCGATTCGGCACAGACATTCTGCAGCCTCATGGGTTACCTCTCATGCTACAGTATTGTTGTACCATATGTCAAAAGGACAGTACTCACCCATAAAACGCACATCTCTCTATAACAGTCCACGTGATGTGAATTGCATCCCAGTTCCGGTAACCAGGATGTCGAAGACAAGTTACCACAGATGTGACGCAGATCGCCTCGGGAAGGATACAACGGCTTTGTGACACGCTACCCATCCGAATCAGTGCATGCATTCAGGCTTTAAGGGGCGAAACGTTATACTGCTACCGAACTCAGACTCCGAAGTTCTTCATACATCTGACTCGGTTTTGCAGTCAATGACATTCGTACAAAGTTTAAAATACTGCCAGAGCCAGTCTGTGCCCTGTCGCCTAGAAGTGGTTCACAAAACTTTTTCTTCAATGTGAATGGTGTTTCCTTTGATGCACCAAATTAAACAATTCCAACTTTTAAGATTCAAAGATAACTATAAGAAAAATGCCTGAGAATTTCTTTTTCTAAGATTTCCGTACACTGAACTCTTTTTCTAGGGTTACGCGTTAACACTAGAAGTTGATCAGGCCGTCTTATGAAAATTCGTGGAATAACATCTCCGGGGAACACGCCTTTGTGTAATGCTTTTGAGCTTACTTTCTCGTTTAGCAATAAAAACTTTTTAACGACATATTCTCGGTTTATTCCCTCCCCTAAAAGAACAAAGGACAATGAGGCAGCAGCCTTCTCAAGGCATCCAGAAACTGCTGTGAAAATTAATATTTTAACCGTGAGTCCTCGAGGCATTAGGGCCAGAAGCACGTCTTAGCATTCGCCTGAGTTGCAGCTCAGCAAAGTTTGGCAGTTAAGGAGAGCTTTCATTAAGCTCGGCGTTTGTGCAGTTGCACGTTTCCTTCTTCCGGGCCGCCCGCTGTTGAGACTGACGGCTTCAGAACGCAGAGGAAACAGAGTACTTTAAAACGCCTCGTGAGCATATTTTGGCGTATTATTTACCTATAACACGACTGTACCCAGTAATTAGTGTTTTGGTGCTATACAGGTTTTCGTTTTGTATTTCTAGAAACCTGCCATTACAATTATTCTTGTTATTCATCTGCACTTCTGACCAAAGGGAGTGCGACACAGTTTTGAACACACTGAAAGAAAGGCTAAGTTAGCATCCATAGGGTACGTGCTAGATTACTAGAGTCTAACATGCCGTTGACAACGAGGCTATTAGAGACAATGCCCACCCATACATTGTGGTAGAATGGAAAAGAAATCGGATGTATCCTTTTCATAGAAAAGAAAGAGAGCGAGAGGGAGAGGGAAAAAAAATTACGGTGCACGACAATTCGGTAGATGTCTAGATGTGATGTACATCTACTGATCATCAAAAGATTACAATTAGAGGAAAACTAGATAATTTATTCAAGAGAAAGAGCTTCACAAATTGTGCAAGGGAATAGCGTGTTTGTGTACCTCTGGCCTTTAAGCCGTCGGCACATGGACCGTGCTGTCGAACGTTAACGTTGAGCGTGCGAAGTTCAACGTGCTGCTGAACGCTCAGGAACGATGCTACTTGTGCATACGGTACGTGGGCCCCTACGTGGTGTACGCGATCGCAACGCACTCCAGCGGCAGTTGTTTCTAGTAGTTCGTAAATCACACTATTTACTCAACGGGCGTGCGTAAAATTCCCACGTTAGCTCTATTAAAACGCACATTTTCTCCATCGTCCACGAAAAGGAAAGTAGCATGTCCAATCAATAAGGTCACAGGCTTATAACAGTTCCATTACAAACAGCGGGGTACAAGTTGGAATACTTCTCTGCATACGATAAACATTATTTCATCGTTCCCACATTTTAGTAAAACTCCAGGGTCAGGCTTACTTGATCACTGTTCCTACCCAGTAGCAGAATCCTTGCCACATGTGAATTACGAAGCGTAAAAGAAAAAGGAGCAAAATAACTTTATACAAGTAGCGCAAGCTGTCCTGTAGATTAAGCCAATCGAACAAAGTCACCCCTCAAAAAAAGGTGAAATTATATTTACATAACATCAAATATTATAGTATATACTTATATTAAACTAATAATAAAGTATCAGAACCTAATAATGCGAATGTTAGGAAAAAAATTTTTTGTAGTGTTAAGACGCGAACCACCGCCCCAACAAAAAGAGCTTCTTAGTGAGAGACGCTAACCATTACGCTAAACCCCTACGAACGGTGGTGTACGTAATCATATTGTACTCGTATTACAGCTTGCTAAAACCGTTAATCGTAGATAATTATGTTACTAATTGAAATTTAATTATAACAAATTGTACCAAGAAGAATGCGTTTTTGGTGGATCTTCAGTGTGTCGCTGCCTTCAAATAGCCTACTCTTATAATACGCAGGTTACAATAATTCTTTTGCCACGAATACGATGTTCCTCACAATTTTATTGGAACAAATCACACAACTAACAACGGGTTTTTCAGTGATTCTCAATTTGCTGGTGCTCAGAAACGGCATATATACATATAGGTTTGAAATGAACGCCAATATGGCGCCTCACAACTCTGTACTGATGGGAGACGGCGTGCGTGTGACGTGGTGGCGCTGTGCCATCTCATTGGTCAACGCTCAGACGCACGCTCAGAATATCTGACATGCCAGATATTGCTCTGCACGTTCGGAAAGACTCCCGAACGTGCTATTCCACGCTATGACGTCAGAAACTCGGCACGCTCAACGCTCAACGTTCAGATGCACGGTCCGTGTGCCGACGGCTTTACGCAAGAAGTTATTCGGCTTAGCGTTAGTTGATAGACTTTTTGGATGTTCTCCTGAGGGGTATTGTGCCAAATTCTGACCGACTGGCGCTTTAGATTGTCAAAATCACGAGATGGTTCGAGAGCCCTGCCCATAATCCTCCAGACGTTCCCAATTGGGGCCTTGCTGGCTAAGGTAGATCTCGGAAAGCACGCAGACAAGCTGCAGAAACTCTCGCCGTATGCGAGCGGGCAGTGTCTCGTTGAAATGTAAGCCCAGGATGGTTTTCAATCACAAGTAACACAACGGGACATAGAATGTCGTTGACGTACCGGTCGGTGTTCTGTAAAAATTCCGCAGATAGAAACCTAATAGGCCCTGCTAGGATAAAAAATGGCCCCCTGACCGTCACTTCTGGCTGTCGGGCGACAGTCACGTTGATATCCCAGCGCTGCCCAGGTCGTCTGCAGACACGTTTTCGTCCTAGAATCCCATTGGCTGGAGCAGAATTGTCTTCACCGATAAGTCCCTCTTCGGACTGAACCCCGATAACCAGCGATGTAGTGTCTGGAGACGCCGTTGACAGCGGGATGATTTTCGTGGTGCATATATTTTTTTTGGTCCTACGTGTGTTAATGTCACGAGAGACAAAGAAAAACTGTTTGAGTTCGTTTGGGGGTTAGACATCACAAGTCAAATCATTCCGTCACTGAGATTTCACGGAAGTTCAGGTCCTGCGCTACGGATGTTACTTTGAAGTGCGGTCGTCGGGGAAATATTACCCCAATCATCCTCTGGGCAGTCTAGTGGAAGAAGGTTCTATGAAATAAACTATCATGTCGATGTACCTCTAGTGGATTCCTGGCGAGTGGTATTTAGTTGTGTTACTAGTATAAATATGGAGGCCGAGGTATCGACTGGGTGAGACAGAACTCAGTTGTCAGTGCATTCATCAGTGCACATAATTCGCCTTCCCCTCCAGTAGTAGACTAGATATCTATTTTGAACAGGCATGAAACTCTAGGATTATTTTTACAATACTAATTTTGTCATCAGATACACGTGTCCACGATGGTCATGATACGCCCAGTCAAACATACACTCCTGGAAACTGAAATAAGAACACCGTGAATTCATTGTCCCAGGAAGGGGAAACTTTATTGACACATTCCTGGGGTCAGATACATCACATGATCACACTGACAGAACCACAGGCACATAGACACAGGCAACAGAGCATGCACAATGTCGGCACTAGTACAGTGTATATCCACCTTTCGCAGCAATGCAGGCTGCTATTCTCCCATGGAGACGATCGTAGAGATGCTGGATGTAGTCCTGTGGAACGGCTTGCCATGCCATTTCCACCTGGCGCCTCAGTTGGACCAGCGTTCGTGCTGGACGTGCAGACCGCGTGAGACGACGCTTCATCCAGTCCCAAACATGCTCAATGGGGGACAGATCCGGAGGTCTTGCTGGCCAGGGTAGTTGACTTACACCTTCTAGAGCACGTTGGGTGACACGGGATACATGCGGACGTGCATTGTCCTGTTGGAACAGCAAGTTCCCTTGCCGGTCTAGGAATGGTAGAACGATGGGTTCGATGACGGTTTGGATGTACCGTGCACTATTCAGTGTCCCCTCGACGGTCACCAGTGGTGTACGGCCAGTGTAGGAGATCGCTCCCCACACCATGATGCCGGGTGTTGGCCCTGTGTGCCTCGGTCGTATGCAGTCCTGATTGTGTCGCTCACCTGCACGGCGCCAAACACGCATACGGCCATCACTGGCACCAAGGCAGAGGCGACTCTCATCGCTGAAGACGACACGTCTCCATTCGTCCCTCCATTCACGCCTGTCGCGACACCACTGGAGGCGGGCTGCACGATGTTGGGGCGTGAGCGGAAGACGGCCTAACGGTGTGCGGGACCGTAGCCCAGCTTCCTGGAGACGGTTGCGAATGGTCCTCGCCGATACCCCAGCAGCAACAGTGTCCCTAATTTGCTGGGAAGTGGCGGTGCGGTCCCCTACGGCACTGCGTAGGATCCTACGGTCTTGGCGAGCATCCGTGCGTCGCTGCGGTCCGGTCCCAGGTCGACGGCCACGTGCACCTTCCGCCGACCACTGGCGACAACATCGATGTACTGTGGAGACCTCACGCCCCACGTGTTGAGTAATTCGGCGGTACGTCCACCCGGCCTCCCGCATGCCCACTATACGCCCTCGCTCAAAGTCCGTCAACTGCACATACGGTTCACGTCCACGCTGTCGCGGCATGCTACCAGTGCTAAAGACTGCGATGGAGCTCCGTATGCCACGGCAAACTGGCTGACACTGACGGCGGCGGTGCACAAATATTGCGCAGCTAGCGCCATTCGACGGCCAACACCGCGGTTCCTGGTGTGTCCGCTGTGCCGTGCGTGTGATCATTGCTTGTACAGCCCTCTCGCAGTGTCCGGAGCAAGTATGGTGGGTCTGACACACCGGTGTCAATGTGTTCTTTTTCCCATTTCCAGGAGTGTATCAGCTAAGTAGATGGTCACTGCGTTTGATGCGCTTCATGCAAAGTTAATCAATCAAAATTAATTGTCTTATAGAAAGGGGATACCAGCTTCTTGTTGACGACCTCGAAAATGGTAACTGAGGCCACAAGCCACGTTTGACACCTCTCTACGTGACTGGTCGAATATGATTTGTACAATAACTACAAAATGAGGTCTTGAATCTGTACTGAATATTGTTTCCGTTGAAAGCCAGTGGCAGGGACATATGCATAGTTTACATGGTAAGGAGCTATTGTTGATCTCCACAAAATGAACATACGACTTATCCAAGATGTTTAATTCGCGTCGTATAAGAGAAACAGAATGGGATTTCAAAAAAAGTGATAGCGCTTTCCAGTATGGCAATGGACATTCTTGCACAAATGTAAACTTCTGTAATGGTACAACTTTTAACTACTTAAGTGTGACATACGTACTTCAGTAGGCTTCTACAATCCCCACTGTAAAATCTGATTAGAATATAGTTGTAGGACAATGTTCCTAACATCCACAGCTCTCAAACCTATTTTTGTCACGATCTAAGACATCTTTCGTATTCTGCCTTGAAGATTTCTTTATTTTACATATCCTCCAGTCCAGTTAGTGTATTTGTATGAGACTAATGACGATTCCTTACAAGCAGGTTTCCCGCTTCGTTATGACCCGGAGATGTGGGCAACCTTCACCTTCGTACCGAATTATTTTCGTTTACAACAGGACAACAGGAATTCCCTTGCATCCTTTGTATGCTTCGTACCTTTACAACCCTGCGCGTGAGTTGCTAGAAGTCTTTGTATTTGCTAGTATGAGAAACAATCCTGCTAATGTTGATCGCCCTGTTGTGGTAATTAATTTCACATGCTCGTGCAAATCCATGTAATTGTGTTAAAAAGATGTACATCTTACCACACAAGAAAGAAACAAATGGAGTGTATTGAAAACAGCATATTTCTACTTAACTGGCTAATTGAAGATTGTTACCCAGATATTCTGTCTTACCTTGAAAATACACTGTTAACTGTGTGATAAACTCCGACAGGAATTAATATCGCGTAGCATGTTTGAACACTACTGGCGAAGTCGTGTTTATAGCAATTGAAAATATGATAATATCTAGTGCGACTGGATACTGAAGGCGAAATGCTTCCAGTGAAAATAAATGTTAAAGGTGGATCAAAGATGGTGATCCTATGCTTTTGTAGACCCCCCCCCTCTCCCCCAGGCTCAGCAGCATTAGTATCAGAATATCAGAGGGGAAGCTTGAAGAAGTATCACGTAGGTTTGTTGGTCGTGTTCTCAATTTTAGATGGAGATTTTAACTTACCTCCTACAAAATGGAGTGATTAGGGCAGGTAGTAGGGCCAAAGAGATCCGAATAAAGTTGTCCTAAGTGCTTTATCCGAAAATTAGTTTGTTAATCAGAAGCCGGCCAGTGTGGCCGACCGGTTCTAGGCGCTACAGTCTGGAACCGCGAGGCCGCTACGGTCGCATCCTGCCTCGGGCATGGATGTGTGTGATGTCCTTAGGTTAGTTAGGTTTAAGTAGTTCTAAGTTCTAGGGGAGTGATGACCTGAGAAGTTAAGTCCCATAGTGCTCAGAGCCATGCGAACCATTTTTGGTAATCTGAAGATAATATCTTATAAGGCGTCCATCACCGATTTCGTCCAAATTTAGGCTGTATGCAGGGCTTGGACAGAAATGAGGGTGACGGATGTGGGAGATCCAGATGGCCAAACGTTTAGAAAAAATGATAGCATTTCTGGCGCTGGTCGGGCGGGGCATGAGCCATTCAAGTTGGCGCATTTTCCTGGCAGCAGTTGACGCGACATAAGAAGTGCAGAACGTTAATGGTAAAGTCGTGAGGTCGAGGCTCTACGCGAAAATATTACTTTTATTTCAATTTTACATTACTTGAACTGCGCGTAAACCGTAATGGTCTTCTGTATACTGCATTTATCAATATATTCATAAAAGACATGAAAAGGAAAGGCAAAGGAACGAAATGTCAGTGGAAGCCCCAGGATAAGGAAAGAACTAAACGGGCATGGGAAAGGCGGAGGTCATTTATCACAAGCCGTTTGTTACTTCATCAAAGTCCAACAGTCTTTTATTGCTAACCAACAACACTAATGAAATAGAAATGGTTCAGGCAGTTATTGCAGAATTTCTTCAATTAATTTAAACGAACAAAATTCACCGATTTAGGAAGGACTGAGAATCAGGTAGTACAATCAAATATAATTCAAACACGCTCTTACCGTTCGGAAATAAATGACAGCAGTGACGCTAAAGATTACAATTCCAAAATCCGCTGGAAAAGAGGGGCTTGACATTAACGGATGTAACTCACAAGAAGTCTGGTATGAACACAAATATCCAACATTTGATCAATCAGAGAAGCTCCTTGGGCCTAATCAAGATATTATCCTGGGAAAATAAGGAAATACCATTTAACAGATCGAGCATTGCACTAATATTAAAGGTATTACGCTACAACCAAACTTCAAACAGGGAAAACATGGAAGTTGCAGGTACGGCGGACCACGTCTGAATAACATGGTTTACCGAGCGGGGTGGCGCAGTGGTTAGACACTGGACTCGCATTCGGGAGGACGACGGTTCAATCCCGCGTCCGGCCATCCTGATTTAGGTTTTCCGTGATTTCCCTAAAATCACTCCAGGCAAATGCCGGGATGGTTCCTCTGAAAGGGCACGGCCGACTTCCTTCCCAATCCTTCCCTAATCCGATGAGACCGATGACCACGCTGTCTGGTCTCCTTCCCCAAACCAACCAACCAATAACATGGTTTAGAATAACGGGCAGTACAGGTTAAATTAACGCCTGATTGCTAAGAGATAGAAACTCAACACGTGGGTTTCCGCAGCGAGCCGGGAGGCCGTAAGGGCTCAGAGGCTATGGTGAGACGGGAAGGGGCGCGCCACCCGCGCGCACGTACATACCCGACGCGTACAGGCTACGCCAGTTGAACTCTAGAGTAACACGCAACACCCCGGGGCAGCGCCTGCAAACGCTACGAACAACTCGGAAAGCCCAGAGCAAACAAGCGGACGTATAATTCATGCAAAATAATCACAGAATATATGAAAATGATCAAACCAAGACAAGGAACTCAACGTTAGCTTGACCCCAAGTCCTAGCCAAACGTTACGCACTACAACAAGAATATTACAATAAGAATTACTAACAAGGGGAGGCCGTCAATTGTGAAATTCAGATTCGATTCATACTGCGCATAATAAAAGCTCATGGCCAGAGGTGTAATGTGGCAAAGCACCAAGATGCACTTCTCAGCCGTTGTCGAGAAAATCGACAGTTAAAAGAAACCGTTGCGGTGAAATACTCTCTACGGTTTATAGTTTTCTACAGCGTCGTGGCGCAGCGGTAAGCGCTCGGGTTTGTAATCCGAAGGTCGCCGGTTCGAATCTCGCTCCATGCAAGTATATATATATATATATATATATATATATATATATATATATATATATATATATATATATATATATAATAAAAAGTTGCATGCCGCGAATTAATGAATTGCTTATGCATGTTGGTGAAGGCGGACCGCTCTCCAATTGTACCGCCTCCATTTTTCCGTTTGTTTAACAGGGTGTACCAAAGCTCTCACGCCCGCACTGATTTTCGACGATGTTATAAGTTGCGCTAGGGACCGCATCTACCTTCTTTCGAAGTTAGCAGGCAACTACGTTGTTATGCGGTGGCTCGTTTCGGCCCATTCAACATCTCTCCATCAAGTGTAACGAGCGAGTAACGGAGTTTATATTTCATACCTGCCACAGCAATGATGTTCGAAGTCGCCTGTTTTTCCACGACAAACGACTTTCAACAACTTATTATTTGCATAATTGTTGCAACTGATTGCCGGGAATGTGTGTGTGTGTATATATACACATTTGAATTACAAAAAACAAGTACTAAAAAAAAAAAAAAAGTTGCCTGGCGTGAGATTCGAACCGTCGACTTTCGGATTACAAACCCGAGCGTTTACCGCTGCGCCACAACGCTGTAGAAAATTGTAAATCGTAGAGAGTATTTCACCGCAACGGTTTCTTGTTAACTGTCGGTTTTCTCGACAACGGCTGAGAAGTGCATCTTAGTGCTTTGCCACATTACACCTCTGGCCATGAGCTTTTATTATGCGCAGTATGAATCGAATCTGAATTTCACAATTGGCGGCCTCCCCTTGTAAGAGAATTTACAGGTTAATCTTACAACGAAATATAAAAATAAGTTAATGTAATAATCTAGAAATAGAGATTATTTAAACTCGTTAACGTAAGTGACTTAGAAGGTAAATGGCAAATGTCGAGGACACAACAGATGGCACCAGAAAATGAACAGCACTCTCACATCCACATCAGCAACTGTGCCTCCTTAATGCAGGGTAAACCGTCTGAGTCGACATTAGGCCCATGTATTGCCGACCTACACAACTCTACAGTACAGACCACCGGCCATTTAGGCAATCGTCCGCCGGAAACTCACTGAACAGCTCACTGTACGTTACAAGTGTGCCTCTTGTCTTTCAGTCCCTGACTGCGGCCGACTGCCTTCTCATGTTGTCAACAAGGCGCTCCAAGGAACTACAACGAAAGACTCGACTAATAAGCAATCGTAGCGCCAGCCAGCGACTAAACAGAAACGGCTCAGGAAAATTTTGAGTTGCAGTTTCCAGTAAGGGATTGTAAGGCGTACACGAGGACTTCATTTACAAAATTAGATACTTTTACTATTTTACAGGTGATGATTTCAACTTGCGGAAGTTATATTCAGCGCAAAAAGAGGTAAACCATCAATTTTTTTGACATGTGCACTGGGAACGTATTGTTCAGGTGCAGCTGCTGAAGGCTGCTCGACCGTCAAAACTAAATTAATGGAATATGCCGTCCTTTAGGCTTCAATTACAGTCTCTTCTCGGGAAGTTATTTGCAGAGCCATCGTGGTCATTGTAAGTACAATCTTTTCTTGCAAATTTGTTTCCACTCTGAATTATCCCTTTGGCTTTGCTTTCTACGCCTTTCTGAAAATTTTAATAAACATAATGTATAGGCCATTATTTCGGTTTATTTTGGATGCAAGTAAATAAAAATTTGAAAATAAAAAGAAGAGCCGCAGCGGAACTCAACCCAACGACCTTCGCATTACCGTAGTGTATTCTTTCCGCTACGTCAGTTGCCGCCTGCGGATTGGGCTAACATAAATGGCTAATGTCTTTGTCTGACCGGCGCCAAAAGAGATACCTGTTCGACACGCTTGTCCATCTAGGCTTCCCACACCTCTCACTTTTCATTTCTTGTCAATCCCTGCGTATACCATCAATTAGGATGACTAGGCGCGATCTACGTGCTAGATCTGCTGGCGACAAACAGTCGCGAACTTCTCGACTCTGTGTAGAACAGGGAATTAGTGATCATCTCTGAATACGCCTGTAAATAGGAATAAAGAGAAAAGTAGGAAAAGCTTTCTGTTTAGCAAGAGCGGTAGTAGACAGATTTCAGATTACATCAGAGATCAACACGAAAAATCATCCCCAGCACCTCCTATATTGCACATCAATGGTCAAAGTTCAAGAGCATGGTACAATACGCTTCAGGCAGCTATGAGCCAAGTAAAATCGTGAGTGATGGACGAGACCCACCATGGCTCGACGACCGCATTGGAAAGCCGCTATGAAACTACAGAGAGTTTCTGAGCACATTTAAACGTAGCCAACGGCTCACAGACTGAGTTGACAGAAAATTCAAAGAGGCCTTGGTCATATGTTAAATCACCAAGCGGCTCGACGCCGTCTATCCTGACATTCTGTAACAAAAATGGCATTGAAACAGAGAATTACGCAGGAAAAGGCCGAAATCTTAAGTGTCTTTTTCCAAAACTGATTTCCGCTTGGAGATCGCACACTAAATTCCTCCTTTAAATAGTCGCACCAACGAGAAAATGGCTGACAAGTGACCAAGAAACTGAAATCGCTCACCAGAACAAAGGCCACAGGATCTGACGTCATACAAATTCGATAGCACACAGAGTATGTGAAAGAACTTGTCCCTCTTGTAGGAAAATGTTTCAAATGGCTCTGAGCACTGTGGAACTTAACATCTAAGGTCATCAGTCCCCGAGAACTTAGAACTACTTAAACCTAACTAACCTAAGGACATCACACACATCCATGACCTGGGACCGTAGCGGTCGCGCGGTTCCAGACTGAAGCGCCTAGAATCGCTCGGCCACATCGGCTGGCCCTCGGCTGAATTCGTCTATGTCTCTAGAAGAGAGGAGCATTTGCAATGACTCGAAAAAGAACAGGTCATTCCCGTTTTCAAGAAGGATCCCACAAATACATAGGCTGAAATCTCTGGCGTCTGCCCGTTCTAAAATTTTGGAATATATTTTATGTTCGCGTATAATGTTATTTCAGGAGACCGAAAATCTCCTCAGTAGGAATCAACATGGTTTCCGAAAGCAACGATCGTGTGAAATCCAGCTCGTTGTGTTCGTACACGAGACCCACAAAGCAGTAAACGCAGCTCCGCAGGTAGATGCCGTGCTCTTTGACTTCCGGAAGGCGTTCGGTTCAGTTCCGCACAGCCGCCTAATGAACGAAATACTAGCTTACGGAATTTAAGACCGACTGTGCGACTGCACCGAGGAGAGAACAGCGTGTCATTCAAAAAGCAGACAAATCTTGAGACGTAAAACTAACTACGGCGGTGCCCCAAGAGAACGTTATGGATCCAATAATTTTCTCAGTTTATATAAAGGACCCAGTAGAGAATGTCGGAAGTTTCCTGGGGTTTCTCGTGGATGATGCTGTTATATACAGAGACTTTGCAACGATAGAAAATTGTGGCGAAGTTCAGAAAGACCTGTAAATGATAGGTGCTTGCTGCAACGAGTGAAGATCGACTCTCTCAGGAACAAACATAATGTACTGCGAATACATGGGCAGAAAGACCCTTTACTGTATTATCATATGATTGCAAAACAGTCACTGGTAGCTGTTACTTCCATAAAATATCTAGTAAAATGCGTATGGAACGATCTGAACTGGGAGGACCGCATAAAATTAATCGTGGGTGAGGCAGATACCATACTGTGATTCATTGGAAGAATCGTAAGGAAATGTAATCCATCGACAAAGGAAGTGGCTTATAAAACACGCGTTCAGGCACTACCTGAATACTGTTGCCAGTCCGGGATCCGCACCTAATAGGAGCGACAGAGGTAATAGAGCAGAGGATGATCCAAAGGCCGGCCGGAGTGGCCGAGCCGTTCTAGGAGCTTCAGTCTGGAACCCCGCGACCACTACGGTCGCAGGTTCGAATCCTGCCTCGGGAATTGATGTGTGTGATGTCCTTAGGTTAGTTAGGTTTAAGTAGTTCTAAGTTCTAGGGGACTTAACTTCTAAGTCCCATAGGGCTCAGAGCCATTTGAACCACTTTTTTTTTTTTTTTTTTTTTTTATGATCCATAGAAGAGCAGCTCATTTTGTTACAAGTTCATTTAGTGTGCACGAAAGAGTCACGGGGGTACTCAGTCATCTTGAGTTGCAGAGGCTACAAGAGAGATGTTCTGCATCAAGGTACGGTCTACCATTAAATTCAGAGAGTATACGTACCTCGAAGAGTCAACAATATATTCCTTTCTCTTACGTATCTCTCGCGAAAAGACTATGATGAAAAATTGCTGAGATTCGAGTTCACACCGACGTTCACCAGCTTACCTGCGGAGCATACACGACTGGAACAGGAATTGAAAGTGGTGATACGTAGTAGTACACAAAACACCTTCCGCTGAGTAGAGATGTAGATGTAGAAGAGGCCTGCGACTCCTTCTTGTCTTTCATACGGAGATGACTTTTGGCTTGGTTCACATGTTATGCCTTGCCGGTGTCAGTTTGTTGGGAGCTAATGATGATGATGATATTTGGTTTGTGGGGCGCTGAGATGCGCGGTTTTCAGCGCCCGTACAAATTCCCAACGTTTTCTCAGTCCAATCTCGCCACTTTTATGAATTATGATGAAATGATGACAACACAAAGACCCAGTCATCTAGAGGTAGGTGAAAATCCCTGACCCCGCCGGGAATCGAACCCGAGGACCCCGTGCTCGGGAATTGAGAACGTGACCGGGGAGCTGATGAGGACCACACATGTAGTATCAGGAGAGAGACAGAGCGCTCCTGTTTGTAACTGCATTAATTTTAGATACTTTATAAAAATCTTTAAATCTTAATCGTATCAGATTATTTAGTACTAGAAGTGACCCTGGAGTGATCTCCTTGTTGCTGTGCGTGCATCATAGGCCGCTGCCACCATTGTAAACTCAGCATTGATTGAGATCTAGTAGAGGATGGACATTCGGAGTTGTGAGACACTGGTGTTTAATTAATTCGACAGAAATATTTTTTAAGGGTGGCTGACACTCTGTACTACTCATTGTGTAACTGTTTCGCTGAGCGTGAAATTCATTTCTGTGAAAACGGTAAGTAGGAATGACATTTTACTAACGGAAGATGCTATCGGGAAGCTTTGTTAGAAGAACTCAATCGTGAAAGTGACGTAAGTGACTATAGCAATGAAAGTGATGCAACTGCAGCAGTTATGGACAATGGCGGAACTAATCAGTCTGCCGAATCTTCAGACAGCGATAAAGAAAATAGAGTCGTACACGGTAATGTTGCAACACAGCTGTTCCTAATAGAAAGGCCTGTCAGCTGCCGATAACATTGTAGTCCATATTCCACGAGTGTGGAAATAATGAATGAACGGATTTATGAATAACTGAGAACACTTCAAAGTATTCGAATAATACATGAATTTTATTAAATGAATGTCATCTTAATCCAATTAAATTGCAATTAAAGCCTTATTATAAAGAGCATCTTCAAGTTTCTGCATGAAAAAGTTTTCGTGACAGTTTTTACTTGGTCTGTAGGTGTGGATGTATTAATACTAACATTGATTCAAAACGTACATGGGAGTGTCCAATTTCATTATAAAATGATCTGTTTCCAGGCATTTTCTGCAGAAAATAATTGAGGCTCACTGCAACCCTGGTGTACACTTCATGTGACAATTTCAGAGGTGTACACAACTACGGCTAAAACCTTGAAACCACGTTTACCACATAAATACTTTTGTATGTTAGGAAATTTTAGGAAACTTCATTTTTTCCCAAAATTTACTGAATTAGAATTCTTAATACTTTCCTGACGGTAACAGGATTCAGATTAATGAATACTTACCAAAGTATACAGAAGTGTTATTTTAATTATTTATCGTACCTCAGTATTTGTCAGAGACAAAGAAAGTAGGGTAAAATGTTACCTCTTTGTATACCTGACCTTGCCTCTCGGCATCGGACTAGTACACAATTTTGTCTGCCATTACCACGGCTACTGGCGTGCTGCGGCCGAAGAATGCACTTGGCATCTAGAAGCCTGAATATTCACATCACAGCACCAGGTGAGGCTATTACGACTTTTCAAATAATCGGTATGTACAATGTAAGACACATGTATTTGTGTGTGTGTTTGTGTGTGTGTGTGTATGTGTGTGTGTAATATACAGCTTCATGAACATTTTGATCAAGAAACAACTGCAGAAATTCCACTAGAAGTAATAAATCGTTTGGTGTTAGTTTTTTCACCTTCCCTAAATGGTCCCAAGTAGGTGGTATGCTTGAATCATCCTTTAAGAAACCTGATCTGTGGTTACAGCAAGTGCTGAACAAGCTGAAGGTGCATTACGAAGGCGGTCCTGCAAAGCGATGTTCTCACGACAAAATATTTATTCTGAATATCCCCAAGATGAAGGATTTGTTGAAAGTATCGACGAAATTCAGGAAAGTAGCTATGGTGTGGATGCCTCCCATTAGCAAAATAACAGCGTGACGGATTGCCGTCCTCTGGGCCCGGGTTCGATTCCCGGCTGGGTCGGAGATTTTCTCCGCTCAGGGACTGGGTGTTGTGTTGTGTTCATCATCATTTCATCCCCACCCGGCGTGCAGGTCGCCCAATGTGGCGCCGAATGTAATAAGACCTGCGATATGGCGGCCGGACCTGCCCCGCGAGGGGCCTCCCGGCCACTGACGCCAAACGCTCATCATCATCAGCAAAATAACGCTTGTAGGTATGACGAGAATCTCTTGCTCTGCCACTTGTCACCGTAGCACACAATCATTCCAGTGGACTCAGGGTTCGTCATTGTGATAGATGTCCACTAATGGATTGAGAAACCACCAGCCAACGTCACACGGTTTCTGCAAAACTCGGTGTGTATCGCTCCTGACTTCGGGTCAATTGGCCACCGGGTGTCTTTGGTCTGTAGCACGCTATCTGGTGTATAGTTTATAACTAGCTAAAGCGATCAACAACAAATGGGATAACTCACTCATGTACACAGACGATGGAAATTTGATGGATTTTTGGAAGTGATTATACTGCACAATGATTACCTACTGAATGTTTTTTCTTTCCTCTTTAATTGAGAACCAGGTATTGCCTGGTGAGTTACAGTACATTAATCACAGTTTATTTGTCGTCTCTCATTTATGACCAAACAGTGCTGTGCTGTAATTGTAACCGATCATTTTGTGATGACCTTGAATGTGTAGATGGTCGTTATAGGCTGAAACCTATTCTACTGTACATTTCATGTCCAACATTGACTACATATGAACTATGAAGAAAGTTTCCCAGTCGTTCTCACCGATACAATGCTTCCAAATGTGTGAATTCCAGTTTGCTGTTTTCTGAAGTTGCTCATTACAACTAGCAAACCAGCAAATATTATTTGCTACGTCCTTTTCCCAGTTTGAATATTATAATTTTCAATAACTCTCTTATAATGTAACGAGAGATGAACCATGTTTCCTGAGCCACTTGACTCTTTTATTTTTCAGTTTTATTTCTACATGATACGAAAACGGAAGTGTCATAGGCTTACGACGATATTCAACTATTAGAAACTTATTTCCATCATGAAATAACATCATTCTCTGCTGATATGCCGTTCTCGGTACGTTTATTAATAAGAAACATTGAGAAAAATTGCGTTTGACAAATGCTGACATAAACAAAGTGAACGTATTTAAACATCCAAATGCGTTTTCTATAATTACCGACGATATCTTGCCGTAGACGGAGAGGTAGTGCACGGGGAGTTAAATACAAGGGAAACACCCTCTCTTTACCTCCCTACGGTGGTAGCGGCAATGATTCTACCTTAGACTTGAGAAGTGATAAAATAAAAATTTGTTTAGCGAACGATGTGGGAAAATTCAGTAGCAATGAAACTGTTAATTACGTTCTTATGTAACCTAATGGTAGGGGGGACTGCTCGTGAAAATAAGGAATTCCCAATTCGCATCTGTATCATTCGTCGAGAAAGAGACCCTGTTGAAGTGAATGTATTTAAACTGTCGTAGAGCTTTCGCTCTTTCTTCTGTGGGTTCTGGTAACAAACTAAGATGAGTGCTTATGTTACAGGGTCTAAAACCACGCGTTTAATACTAGAAAATATATGTGCCTCGTTTCGACAGCTCTGTCGGTTTAAGTGGCTGTTCCCAGGCCGTGATGGACGCTGCGGGATATCGCTTAACGTAAGACGAATCACTAGTGCCATCTGCTTCGCGAGCAAACTTTATTGCCGCGTGCTTGATGAAGCTGCGGTAATTAACCGTAATTGGCCTCCCCAACCACGCTAGAAACTGAACTTAATGTTGTCTGCCGGATGAACTAACTTTAGCTCGCCGTTTTCGTTTAAGAGTCCCTTAAAGGAGTACCCTTACACCTTAAGTGGCTATATCGAGTTGCTACATCATCTCGGGAACTCATGCTAAGTTTGCCATGTTACTCTCGGTTCTATAACTGAGTAAGCATCCATGAATGGTTAACGTTTGCAGCCAGTGAAATAGTTAGCTTTTGTTGTTGACAGATACTTTTTACTGTAAAATTTAGTTTTCACTTTTACATGTGTTCAAACTAATATTTACTTCCTCTAACTACAAATAAAAGTATTAGAGCGTACATAAACTTGATGTCGGCTATGTTCAGTTTTCCAGAGTCTGAACAGTATATCTTTTACTTCCGCAACCGAAATATTTTTTAAAGACGACACTGTTCCCTACCAGCCAATGTAAACTTTTATATTTTTATTTTTTTTTGTCTGTTTCAGCCTTTACGCCATCCTTAAACACATGGAATGCATCGCAAGGATCAAGCACAAACTAAGTGTCATATCGCCACTGTCTCCACTGTTATGCAACCTTGTACCCTTGAAATTCTCATAACCAAGTGTGAGCTACCTATACAATCGCTGAGATCCATAGCCACATCAGAACCGCCTTCATCGCTTTCGTTTGGCGGCAACACGATGACAGTAGGTGCCAACATCCTGAGTGGGTATTCATTGAGTAGTATGTGACGTCGGACGTCTCACGCGACGAATCTGCGGAAGGAACCATGTCATGAATAGATGTTAAATTTGGGTTAAAAGGTGAGTACGGAAGCACATTCGTCCGTACGTGTCATATAATACTGATGGCGGTTCGTGGAATACGTAAGTTAACTGAATTGTGTGTTTTACGAGACCACGTCGTACAGCCTACATCTCCCAGGCCATATGAACGAAGCTTTGGGGTTACTTAACATACCAACGAAAAGAGTTTTGGTGGATAGGAGTGAATGATTGTGAGCAAGCCCTCAAGAGACGTATAATATCTAGTGTGTAAACAGTACCCAAGTCTTAACAGATTCATGTCATGCCATTTGGTAGTGCATCACCGACTAATTTCCTCCGTAGTATATTATGTATTTAGTAGGCACTGCATTTTGGTTGCAGTTCAGTATTGCAAAGAAGAGGAAAGGTTTAGATGGAAAGTGTAGATGAGTGAGCTGGCATCACAGTCGTAAAATATTTCCACTTACTCTGCCTCTCTTTAGTTCTCTTAAAATGGAACGAGACATTGTAATGCCCAAGCGACCCACATCCCAGCTGCGGCTGTTAGCGGATTGTCTATGAACGCTGTAACTTGTTGTTGAGCAAATGGTGTACTTAATCAGTTTTACTGTAATCCAAAGAAAATTTAAACAACTTAATCTTGGAAAACAGTATATAACGCCCGTAATGAAATCAGTTCCACTGAAATTTACTGTCTCGTGAGCACCGTACTCTATGGCCCTGTGCAATAAACTGATAAAATTCCCTATGCAAATAAACAATGGAATACATTTTTTTTAGTTTTTGAGTCGCAACGGATGTAACCTTCTCTCCACAGTAGGCATACAAAATATCAAATCTTGGCTCAGCGCTGTGCAATGCTGCCCACATTAAAGCTGTTACAAACATATATACTTCTCTGAGCCGCTCGGGATTAGCCGAGCTGTCTAGGACGCTGCGGTCATGGACTGTGCGGCTGCTCCCAGCGGAGGTTCGAGTCCTCCCTCGGGCGTGGATGTGTGTGTTTGCCCTTAGGATAATTTAGGTTAAGTAGTGTGTAATTTAGGGGATGATGACCTTAGCAGTTTAGTCCCATAAGATTTCACATACATTTGAACTTTTCTGAATCTGGCACAATTTTTTTTACTCTGATTGAAAAGTTATTTCTTTTAAAAAGTATTCGTTAGATTTAAATAAATACGATGTGGAGGAGGATGAGGTACTGATAAAGGGATATGCTAAGACCGAATGCTTCAGTTCAAAAATTGTATTTCTACTTCACAAAGTCTAATGTAAAACATTTTACATTAACTTCAAAATCAATGAACTTTCCAATTGTTCTACAATTCTCACTTACTGATGTAGTTAACCATACTTGGACTACTACACGACAAAAGGTGTGACATCGTTTGACAAAATAAATTCTAAAATTTAACTTCCTTGTATCAGGTTTAGAAAATGCACAAAATATTACAAATTGGGCATACCTAATCAACCTATGCATTAAATCTGATGGCAAGTATTTGGTCCCTTCTTTCAAAGGTCCGTACTGTAAAATTAGCAAAAGCCATATTGCGTTGCTGCATATTTAAAACTAAATATACAACATTTAATTACCTCACAAAACTGTATTATGCTGCGTCCATAGGCCAACAGCTAAATTCTCAGAGCTAGCCACTAGCTTTAAGTATTACATTCTACCTTTAACAGAGTGCAACGACAACTACTACTGCGCTCCGCGTACCCCTACTTACAATCGATTCTGCCACTCAGGCAACATCTTTGGTTCAGCGGTGTCACAGATACAATCTCATCTACATGTGATAGCCATTTCATGTCATCTTTCACGAAATATGTTAGAAAATCAGGCTCCACGTTCAAGTGCATCCCTCACAACGCTAGTAGGTCACCTCCCGCTTAGCTTGAAATCCGCCTTGCTTGAAAACCGAGAGCCTACGCCAGATGTATTAGAGTCTAGAATGGATACCGACGCACTGGACTACGAATGAGCCCTCCTGTCATTCCTCAATATATCCAACTGCTTGTGGTGCTTCTTATTGTGTCCTGCATTTGAACCATCTGATTCAATAAATTACGAACCACCTCTCTAGTGTTAACTTTCTCAATCTCTGCTTCGCTCCTTGTAAAGCATGTATTCACAAATAAAGGAAAAACTGAATACAAAATGAAGCATCACTATCTTCATAGTCGTATTTCCGCCACAGAACAAGGTAATTTGTGCGCCTGATTCTGTATCACTGGCATTCCCTGGTTCCCTCGTTGAGTGTAGTGCAGGCGTTCTGTGTCGCCGTAATGTTAAATTAAAAAAAAGTTACCTGGAAGTAAATATATGAGCATATAGGAAATTAAATTTTAAACACAGTTTATTTTCCATGAAAATCGGTCCGAAATGGGGAACATGGTCAAAAATATTCGCGAAGTTGCAAAAAGCGGTTTTGTCTTCAATAAGTAAAAAACTATAGCTCTCGTTGAAGTATGTTAAAGGAGAAAGCTGTAGGGCTTAGAAAGATCTACCGACTGAATTTTGTGAATTTTTTGTAAGTATCCATTGTTGAATTTGTTTTCGAGTTCAATAAAAGAAACAGTTAAAGTCTTCTCTGTAACTCTTTTTCCAAAAAATTGACGTTCGTCTAATTGATAATCACTGTAAGTACAGCCCGAAGTAACTCAGAAAAACACTTCTTTAAAAAGATAAAAGATGTTAATTATTTTTCGAGGTACTGGGTGATCAAAAAGTCAGTATAAATTTGAAAACTTAATAAACCACGAAATAATGTAGATAGGGAGGTAAAAATTGACACACATGCTTGGAATGGCATGGGGTTTTATTAGAAAAAAAAAGAAACAAAGTATTGCTAGACGCGTGAATGATCTCTTGCGCGTTTGGTGATGATCGTGTGCTCAACCGCCACTTTCATCATGCTTGGCCTCCCAGGTCCCCAGATCTCAGTCCGTGCGATTATTGGCTTTGATGTAACCTGAAGTCGCAAGTGTGTCGTGATCGACCGACATCTCTAGGGATGCTGAAAGACAACATCCGACGCCAATGCCTCACCATAACTCCGGACATGCTTTATAGTGCTGTTCACAACATTATTCCTCGACTACAGCTATTGTTGAGGAATGATGGTGGACATATTGAGCATTTCCTGTAAAGAACATCTTCTTAGCTTTAACTTTCTTTGTTATGCAAACTATTGCTATTCTGATAAGATGAAGGGCCATCTGTCGGACATTTTTTGAACTTTTGTATTTTTTTGGTTCTAATAAAACCCCATGTCATTCCAAGCACGTGTGTCAATTTGTACCTCTCTATCTGCATTATTCCGTGATTTATCCAGTTGTCAAATTTATACTGACTTTTTGATCACCCGGTACATCGATCGTTTGAAGACAAAATGGCTCTCTCAATAATTGACTAGATCTTCTCAGGGCGTGACCCTACAGTAACCGTTTTAGACTTATTTTCTTCTCAAAGAGATCTGATACCCTGCTGTTCGGTAATTTTTCCGATTTTATAAATTGTAAGACTAGAAAAAAGAATTCGAAACTCCTGAAATTTTATTAAGCGTGCTTAATTTTTATTTCATGAAAATAACTTTTAAAGAACGTAGCCACTGACATACTGTCACGAATTTCTTTTAAACAGATATTCTACGATTTCGGAAGACGAGATAACTTTTTTTATCTGCTAGACGCAGTTAACATTTAACAGCGATGCGCTTGATGGCGATTAATACTGAATACTTCTAACGTCAAGAAAAAAGTACTAGGCTGTGCTACACTGATTTTTAGCATTAGTAATTTGAGAAATAAGGTGAAGCATGCAAGCGCAGAGTACTGAAAACTTATTCTAGCCCGCCCGAACTCGCATAACTTTTGATATCTCGGCTTCTGGACCACATACAGAAGTGTTTTTGTACTTACTCTGGGCTACGTTGACGAGATAAACACGAATTGTATGACAGATATTATAGCTATTTTCGCCTTAGAGGCAAAATAATTCCGGAAATATTTAATTTTTATGTATTTCACACTTCAGAGCAGCATACACCTGTTCCTCTCTATTCTGGCGCCAGCTCCAGATTACGCACTACCTGCTTGCACGCTTTATTTCATTACTCAGTTATTAAGAATAAAAATCAATGAAAGATATCCATGTGTTTTTTCTTGAAAATATAAATATTTAAACTCAACCTCCATCAAGCGCATCGCTGTAAAATCTTAACTACGTCTACTGTATTTTTTAAAAAAAGTTACCTCAGTTCCAGAAGGCGGTAGATATTTTAAAAATATTCGTGAAAAAAATGTCGACAACTTCCTTCTTTAAAAGTTATTTTCATGAAATAAAAACAGAGAAAGTTAATAAAGACACCCTCGAAAAAGCGCTAGTTTTTAGAAGTCATTCTTTGATCCTTACGATTAATAAAACCGTAAAAATGATATAACAGCATGCTAGCATAACTCTTTGCGAAGGAAATAAACGTTAAACCGTTGCTGTAGAGCCGTTCTCTGAAGCTGTAGCCAATTATGGAGAGCGCCTTTTGTTTCAAAAATCGATGTATCTTGAAATATAATGAACATTTTTTAATCTTTCGAAAAAGGTTTTCTTTGGCTTGGCGCCGGTTATACTTACATTAAATAGCAAGAATACGGACGTGAATATTAACTATGTAGAAACCAATTTTTAACTTTCTTTATTTTTGATAGATCTCGAAACGAAGTAATGCAATCAACACCTATAAAAAATCAACAAAATGCAATCGATATATGATTTTAAGCCTTACAACTATCGATCGGAGCTACAGATTTTTACGTTTTTAAGGAAATCGTTTATTGTTTTCAAGCAACTTTGCAAATTTTTTTTTTGTCATGATCGCCATCTTAGATCTAGTTTCGTAAAGAAAAACGCTGTTTAAAATTGAATTTCCGATACGCTCATATTGTTTGTTTCTAGGTAATAATTTTTGGAATCACTTCACCATAGTGCTCCTATTCAGGCGATTAAGCTTTAGGTGCTCAACTTTGTAACATGCAAAACTTCGTTGTCACTTACCATGATGAGGCGAAGCCGCAGATCGACGCACTGCGAGGTCACTAACAGGTAGTGCCTCCTCTGGAACCAGTGTACATCTGAGGGCAGTAGTGTTAACAGGCTGATCACTTCTGCCTCCAAGGTGGCGTGCGAGGGGAAGCCGTGGGATGGGACCTGTAGCACTACGGCGACACTGCGGCGAGTGCAGGATAATAATGTTTATTTAACAGCACTTGTGCTACTAAGCAACTGTTGTGGGGCACGTAAACCAATCCGAGTTTCAGATTGCCTATCTAAAGGCTTCCGGGGGCAGCGGAAATTCGCCTATCGATACTTTATATAAACTGACTGAATTTAAAATTATAGAATGCTAATGTGATATACTCATTAAGAGATATAACATATAGATTCAATAGAATAAAACAATAATTACAGTTATAAACTGTGTCCTGGTGCAGGGGATACGTGGGCAGAACGGTAAGGCTAACATTAAAACGACCACAGTTCAATTAAAATGCTAATTAATAAACTAAAAGTATTTCTGTGTGACATCTACTATAGACTTTAAACAGTGACACAAAGAAATAAGATGTAAAGGCGCACGGGCGAACACCATATAAAAATTTGGAAAAGCTGTCTTTTGGTTCGTTGTGCCCCAGGCCTGGGTCAGAGTGGAACCGCATTCATAGGTATAGTGTAAGTGCTTTTGCTAATTAACGTTTCCTCACAAGATTAACTTGAAAATCTACTCATAATTACTAAAATCTACAAAACCACCATAGGCACATGAATCTACACGCGGCAGGATGTTAAACGCCTCGAAAGAAACAGATTCATCTAGTCTTCACCCACCATTTGCAGTTCCTTGTTGAACGGGGCTTCGGTTTGTCTCTATGAACTGAAAAGCTAAACAAGCACAAACACATCACTGGCACAACAGCGCGGTAAGTACTGTCGCAACTTCAACTACCGAGTGTAGACAACAACATGCATTTGACCAGTCATGTGTGTGTAGACAGCGTTCATAGTGGTCAAGCAGTCACAGTGTGTCAAGGATGATGTCAGAAATCCCCCTGGAGCAACAACATTAAATCAACACATTCTCAGCAATGTTTCGAAGGACAGAAAAAGTATGTTCATAGTTTGTCCCACACGTCTTAAATGCTAAATGTGGACAGTTCTTTTCTGCAGAAAATCATCATTGATGACTAGATAGACGATGTTACCAGCACGAAGCTACCACAAACGATAAAGTGCGGGAATCAACACGAAGTGTCAACCCTTTGACGACTTAACCGACATTCAAGCCAATGTTACGGACTAGTTGAACAACACACGAGAGAAGCACTTTTCTGACATTTTTACATGGGCGTATGAACGCCCTGTGCGTTGTACCGAAGTGCGGATGAAGCGAGGGCGGCGGATGGGGAGGGAGACTAAATGGAACGTCTGAAGCATTCACATCACCTTCTTTGCTTTGCGGTTTCTTCTATCAATCCAACCTCGAAACCTTATGGACTGAGGGCGCGTTTCATGCTAACAACAGTAGAACATGTCAGCTTCGTTGCCAGAAATGATAGTCTCAACACTGAAATACCAAATGGGATCTTGCTAGAGGTACCTGTGTAGATATAACTCCAAAACACGGCCGGCCACCGTTTGCCAGACTGCACATGAGCACGATGTGTGGGCCACGTGCGGGCTGAGACTCCACCTGTCTTTGCTCAGTGCTTTTCGGAAGTAGCCTACTCAGTACAGCGCCACATTTCATTGAGCATGGTGGTGTAGCATTTCTCGGACGGCACGTTTCTCTTCAGGTCAGCTGAATCGTGGTGTCAGCACTGTTTATTATTCGCTATTTGTTCGAGGCATAAAGGATATTCACATGTCCAGGGCTGCTTGCACAAAAAGTGACAGTCTAGCGATCTGCGTCACAGGTTTTTAAGAAATGAACGGGAGCAGGAGAGCAGAGGGAGAAGAATTCTCAATATTATTATGTGATATGCAGTCACATAATCGACAAGTATGGGAAACTTGCTATGGAGAGACGTTACAGAGCCAAGCAGAAAGAATTCTAACATTTAGTTGATGATGAAAGAGCAAAACATTACAACGATGGACAGATGAGATTAATCAAGGAATTCAAAGATTCAGTTGACAATGAATGTGCAAAAAATTGCAATGGTGGATAGATGAGATTCATTGTTCTCTACATCAAGAAGAACTTTGTGCTAAATTTTCAGACATGGAGCACCTCATGAAATCGGTGGTACGAATAGTTAATTTTTCCAAAGTAACGCGCCTTATTCCACTGTCAGCTGCAACGGTTTCCGACGGAATTGAACGGAGAGTATGGAGACTTTACATATTACTGCAAGATATTTGGTTAAATCGAGGGAGCTGCATGGAATAATTGTTAGATTTAAAATACGCTATTGTGGAATCTATGAAGGAAAATCGAGAGCGGGAACGAAAATTAGAGCATCTGGAATTAATTGCAGTCCTCTCATTTTAAGTAGACTTGATTGCACACTGCCCATAGCCAGACGCTGCAAGGTGAGAAACAATGAGTTGACGACTATCTATTTAAAAAGAATATCGCATTGTGGAAGGGACAAATTCTCACAAAAGAAACGTCCGTTCCCCTGAGCTCACTAGCGTTAAAGGAAACAAGAGGTCTTAAGAACCCATTGTGGTCTTCAAAGAATACAAAGATAGTTTCTAAACTGTTAGAGGACAATGGAATCTTTATATCTGTTCAAGAGCTGTTGGAGACTGTTCGACGTTTCAGTTGAAAACACCCCTACGCATGTGCAGATGTAACTAGTTGATATGCCGTGTAGTTCCCGTTTAAACGATAATTTATTTTACATTAAAACCGTACAGGAAATCTACGTTGTTTTTCTGAGGAAGAGTTTACAAATCTCCTAAATGAGACTGAATACGTGATACAATATTTCGATTAATATATACAGGGTAGCCAGAAACAATCTGGGAAGCTTGTAATAGTGTTTCTTGGTAAGCTGGGCTCAGAACTAATTGTTAAGAAAATAATTTGGTACGTTACGCCGTTTCCGATTTAATTATCATTGAATTCAACCAAGCACCCCGCCAGAGATCGTGTCGCAGAACTTGGTCTTCGCTTGGTTTTCTAAAGCCGCACAAGAAAGTGATACAGAAATTACACATTGGACTGGTGCTAAGAAAGAACCCGAATCAATGGCTGAGCAGTAACATACGCTATCATTAATATTAGGAGGACATCTGTAACTAACTGTATCCGGCTAACTCAGTGCTAATTAACTCGGAAATGGCACAAACTGTCGGTTTTTTTCTTAATAGTTATTTCTTAACATAATCTATCCCGCAACCCCTTTAGAATCTTTTCGGCATGTTTTGGCCATCTCGTATTTGCGAATGGCTTTTCTCAGTTGTGAAACTGAGTAACACACTGTTATGTGGCAACCTAAGCGCTAAAATCTGTGACGTTGTCTATGTCTGTCCGCATAGTGGCAGTCTGTAACAGATAAAAGCTATACTAGATTGAGATTTTCACTCTGCAGCGGAGTGTGCACTGACATGAAACTTCCTGGCAGATTAAAACTGTGGACCGAGACTCGAACTCGGGACCTTTGCCTTTCGCGGGCAAGTGCTCTACCAACTGAGCTACCCAAGCACAACTCACGCCCAGTCCTCACAGCTCTACTTCTGCCAGTACCTCGTCTCCTCCTTTCCAAACTTAACAGAAGCTCTCCTGTTTGTGGTCTGTGTTATTGCAGCGCAATAGCATTTCCATTTAAATACGCTGTTTTCCGCCTCATCCCCTTCGCCACAGTCAGAGTGGCGTAATGATGGAGGAAGTGCGCAGCCAGGCGATAGAGCTATGGCATGCGAGCCAGAGCACTGCTCGAGTGTCACATTCTTGGCTGTCCCTACCCTAAAATTTTCATGGAAGATGGCGAGTGTTTGGTATGTCTTGTCACAATTCGCAATTTTCCATTACATATAGAGATTTTTCGAAAAAAGAAAGATTACTTAAACAGTGAAATACTGAGTAGTTATAATTAAACTGTGGTACTCACAGCGGTCTACTGTGGGCTGCATTGCCGTACGTCAGCGAAGCTTGAGTAGGTATTAAATGCCTTAATGTGGAACCGATTTACGCTGGAAAAAAAAGTCCAGGTACAAATGTGGGACTGAACAGCATCTTATCGAGGTCTCTGGTGCTCATATTGAACAAATTGGGTAAGCAGTGCGTAGCGCCCATTGTCTATCTGCTGTCGTCGACTTCTCTGAAGTAAGATATTGATGTTGTTATCTATTGTATATCCCCGCCTTTTCGTTATATCTACACATGAGATGGATCAGGCACACAAACATCTTCACTGTAACGGCAACTAAATTTCGGGTTTTCATAATAATAATTAATGTTGACTTTTGGCACAGTCGATCACCCTTCATTTATTGTTGCGTAACTGAAGACAAGATAGTGTTTGGATGTTAGTTCAACTTCCATTTCCGACTTACTACTTCTCCGCACTGTTTCTGGTTTTGTATTTTTTTTTTGTCTGATAGGAGATGAAATATCAAATAGCTTTTAAGTCATAATTTGCGCTTGGTAATATTTCATATTCGAGCCTTCCGACATCCAGAGATACAGTTTGCACCTTGCCTATGGTTATCGTTAACTAATACATGCCGGCCGAAGTGGCCGTGCGGTTAAAGGCGCTGCAGTCTGGAACCGCAAGACCGCTACGGTCGCAGGTTCGAATCCTGCCTCGGGCACGGATGTTTGTGATGTCCTTAGGTTAGTTAGGTTTAACTAGTTCTAAGTTGTAGGGGACTAATGACCTCAGTAGTTGAGTCCCATAGTGCTCAGAGCCACTTGAACCATTTGAACTAATACATGCGCTATTGTGGAAATCAATTTAGTTTTCTTTATTAACAAAAGTTAATAATAGTTAAATGATCATGAATGATTGCGTTTTGTATATAGAGAAAGGAAGGGTTGATGCCACTAATACCCTCAGAAATTACGGCAGCTAAAATTTCCGTGATTTTTCAGTTCGTCACTCAAAGATATTAGAGCAAGGACTATGAACAATACTATAATTCGATACAGTGTTTCAAACTTCTTACGCTTTTAGTTTCACAAAGCAAACTGTCCAGTTCCCTTCTTATATTCAATTTAACGTCCTTTCGTGTAGTCCACATATCCTAGTATACGTTATTCGGCATGTAATAGAGTTTAATACTGAGCGCTACTTTCTCTCGCTCACAGCCGCGCACGGTACTCGTGTAGCTTCAGGCACCTTACCACGTTTCACGCGGCTCCCCCGTCGGAGGTTCGAGTCCTCCCTCAGGCATCGGAGTATGTCTTGTCCTTAGCGTAAGTTAGTGGTCTAGGGGTAGCGTCTTTGACTCATAATCAAAAACGTCTTCGGTCCGGTGTTCGATCCCCGACACTGCCTAAATTTTGATAAATAATCAGCATTGGCGGCCGAAGACTTCCGGCATAAGAAGTCAGCCTCATTCTGCCAACGGCCTTGTCAAAGAGGGCGGAGGAGCGGATAGAGGTCCAGGGCACTCTCTTGTCCTAGGGGTGGGAAATTGCGCCTAAAGGCGGAAGAATCAGCAATGATCAACGACATGAGGATGCAGAAGGTAATGGAAACCACTGCATTAAAGACACGTAGCGTGTATCCACAGGACATGTGGCCTGTAATTGAAGAAGTGTCATGATGATCTCTCCATTGGCAAAAGATTCCAGAATAGTCCCCCATTCGGATCTCCGGGAGGGGACTGCCAAGGGGGAGGTTACCATGAGAAAAAGATTGAATATTCATCGAAAGGATAACGTTCTACGAGTCGGGGCGTGGAATGTCAGAAGATTGAACGTGGTAGGGAAACTAGAGAATCTGAAAAGGGAAATGCAAAGGTTCAATGTAGATATAGTAGGGGTCAGTGAAGTGAAGTGGAAGGAAGACAAGGATTTCTGGTCAGATGAGTATCGGGTAATATTAACAGCAGCAGAAAATGGTATAACTGGTGCAGGATTCGTTATGAATAGGAAGGTAGGGCAGAGGGTGTGTTACTCTGAACAGTTCAGTGACCGCGTTGTTCTAATCAGAATCGACAGCAGACCAACACCGACAGCGATAGTTCAGGTATCAGAAGAGGAGGAGGTATACTTGGAAAAGGCCGGGAGATACGGGAAGATTTCAATTAGATTACATCATAGTCAGACAGAGATTCCGAAATCTGATACTGGATTGTAAGGCGTACCCAGGAGCAGATATAGACTCAGATCACAATATAGTAGTGATGAAGAGTAAGTAGGCTGAAGTTAAGGACATTAGTCAGGAAGAATCAATACGCAAAGAAGTGGGATACGGAAGTACTAAGGAATGACGAGATACGTTTGAAGTTCTCTAACGTTATAGATACAGCAATAAGGAATAGCGCAGTAGGCAGTACAGTTGAAGAGGAATGGACATCTCTAAAGAGAGCCATCACAGAAGTTGGGAAGGAAAACATAGGTACAAAGAAGGTAGCTGCGAAGAAACCATGGGTAACAGAAGAAATACTTCAGTTGATTGATGAAAGGAGGAAGTACAAACATGTTCCGGGAAAATCAGGAATATAGAAATACAAGTCGCTGAGGAACGAAATAAATAGGAAGTGCAGGGAAGCTAAGACGAAATGGCTGCAGGAAAAATGTGAAGACATCGACAAAGATATGATTGTCGGAAGGACAGACTCAGCATACAGGAAAGTCAAAACAACCTTTGGTGACATTAAAAGCAAGTAAGGCAGAAGGGATAGATAACATTCCATCAGAATTTCTAAAATCATTGGGGGAAGTTGCAATAAAACGACTATTCACGTTGGTGTGTAGAATATATGAGTCTGGTGACTTACCATCTGACTTTCGGAAAAGCATCATCCACACAATTCCGAAGACGGCAAGAGCTGACAAGTGCGAGAATTATCGCACAATCAGCTTAACAGCTCATGCATCGAAGCTGCTTACAAGAATAATGTACAGAAGAATGGAAAAGAAAATTGAGAATGCGCTAGGTGACGATCAGTTTGGCTTCAGGAAACGTAAAGGGACGTGAGAGGCAATTCTGACGTTACGGCTAATAATGGAAGCAAGGCTAAAGAAAAATCAAGACACTTTCATAGGATTTGTCGACCTGGAAAAAGCGTTCGACAATAGAAAATGGTGCAAGCTGTTCGAGATTCTGAAAAAAGTAGGGGTAAGCTATAGGGAGAGACGGGTCATATACAATATGTACAACAACCAAGAGGGAATAATAAGAGTGGACGATCAAGAACGAAGTGCTCGTATTACGAAGGGTGTAAGACAAGGCTGTAGCCTTTCGCCCCTACTCTTCAATCTGTACATTGAGGAAGCAATGATGGAAATAAAAGAAAGATTCAGGAGTGGAATTAAAATACAAGGTGAAAGGATATCAATGACACGATTCGCTGATGACATTGCTATACTGAGTGAAAGTGAAGAAGAATTAATGATCTGCTGAACGGAATGAACAGTCTAATGAGTACACAGTATGGTTTGAGAGTAAATCGGAGAAAGACGAAGGTAATGAGAAGTAGCAGAAATGAGAACAGCGAGAAACTTAACATCAGGATTGATGGTCACGAAGTCAATGAAGTTAAGGAATTCTCCTACCTAGGCAGTAAAATAACCAATGACGGACGGAGCAAGGAGGGCATCAAAAGCAGACTCGCTATGGCAAAAAAGGCATTTCTGGCCAAGAGAAGTCTACTAATATCAAATACCGGCCTTAATTTGAGGAAGAAATTTCTGGGGATGTACGTCTGGGGTACAGCATTGTATGGTAGTGAAACATGGACTGTGGGAAAACCGGAACAGAAGAGAATCGAAGCATTTGAGATGTGGTGCTAGAGGCGAATGTTGAAAATTAGGTGGTCTGATAAGGTAAGGAATGAGGAGGTTCTACGCAGAATCGGAGAGGAAAGGAATATGTGGAAAACACTGATAAGGAGAAGGGACAGGATGATAGGACATCTGCTAAGACATGGGGGAATGACTTCCATGGTACTAGAGGGAGCTGTAGAGGGCAAAAACTGTAGAGGAAGACAGACATTGGAATACGTCAAGCAAATAATTGAGGACGTCGGTTGCAAGTGCTACTCTGAGATGAAGAGGTTAGCACAGGGAAGGATTTCGTGGCGGGCCGCATCAAACTAGTCAGTAGACTGATGACCAAGAAAAAAAAAAAAAGTTGTGTGTAAACCAAGGGACCGATGACGTCAGTAGTTTGGTCTCATAGGAACTTACCACCACCACTACTCTCTCGCGCACACAATTCAACAGATATTCTTAGTCTGTGACCTTACGCCAAAAGTCTACCTAGACCTCAGTACAAGTTTCAACGTGTGTCCCATATAAATAGTCACATTATTTCAGTTTAATAGAAATGCCCTGATTCCTTCCGTAGTATGTGGCACGGAAATGCCGGCTATATCGCACGCCCCAGCTACGTAGATTCATTTAGAGCGCAGAAAACAAGACAAAAGTAGTAACAATATCCGCGCATGGTTTACATTGTAGAATTTAGAAACAAAAGTAGCCGCGTCGAACTCACTTTTATTTCCGTGGATCGGTACTTTGCTGCGGGAGCTATTCTGATGTGATTATACGTCCATAATTTTAATTCAAACGTTTTCAATGCAATTAATTATTTCCGATGTTGTCGAACACCTCTCCCCTAAATGAGAATAAGCCTGATAATATTGTTCTCAATTAAAAGAATGGTTATATGTAGTTAATGATAAAGTCAACATTATGCCTTACTCAATTGTTTGACCTTTATGCCCACGACCAATAAACAATCCATTACAACTGGAAACATTTCTGTAAGTCTTTCTGCCGTTCACAGCGTCGGATTCGCATCTAGAGGCCATAGTTGCAACTATTTTTATGCATGTGTACCAGGCTTTGCTGCTATACGATAATTACAGTCGAAACTGGACCTCTGTGCGTAGCTGCACTTTCATTACAAAAAATTTTTGAAATGGCTCTGAGCACTATGGGACTTAACATCTGAGGTCATCAGTCCCCTAGAACTTTGTACTACTTAAACCTAACTAACCTAAGGACATCACACACATCCATGCCCAAGGCAGAATTCGAACCTGCGACCGTAGAAGTCGCGCGGTTCCGGACTGAAGGGCCTAGAACCCCTCGGTCACCGATGCCGGTTCTTTCTTTATAGCCACTTGGTACTTTCACCTATGAAAATAACAATTTTGTAGTAAAATGTAAACATAAAAAGGATTAAAAATTGCAGTGTAACAGAGTAAATAGCAGAACAGGCACTCAGACACACAAACACAATTAAAATTGTTTTAGGACCTTTTAGAAGTTATAAAATTGTTCATAGTCTTACATTAAAGCACCTCAACTGAAAAACTACTCACTATAGGTCGAAAAATAATAGATTGAAAAGCAATGGAGATTTAAAAATATTTTCAGGCCGTTGGTCTTTGGTGGGTGGGCAATTTTCAAATCAGAAGAATATATTATCCTTGGGTAACAGAAGAAATACTGAATTTAATTGATGAAAGAAGAAAATATAAAAATACAGTAAATGAAGCAGGCCAAAAGGAATACAAACTTCTCAAAAATGAGATCGACAGGAAGTGCAAAATGGCTAAGCAGGAGTGGCTAGAGGACAAATGTAAGGATGTAAAGGCTTATCTCACTAGGGGCAACATAGATACTGCCTACAGGAAAATTAGAGACACCTTTGGATAAAAGAGAGCCACTTGTATGAATATCAAGAGCTCAGATGGAAACCCAGTTCTAAGCAAAGAAGGGAAAGCAGAAAGGTGGAAGGAGTATATAATGGGTCTATACAAGGGCGATGTACTTGAGGACAATATTATGGAAAGGGAAGAGGATGCAGATGAAATGGGAGATACGATACTGCATGAAGAGTTTGACAGAGCACTGAAAGACCTGAGTCGAAACAAGGCCCCAGGAGCAGACAACTTTCCATTAGAACTACTGACGCCCTTGGGACAGCCAGTCCTGAAGAAACTCTACCATCTGGTGAGCAAGATGTATGAGACAGGTGAAATACCCTCAGATTTCAAGAAGAATATAATAATTCCAATCCCAAAGGAAGCAGATGTTGACAGATGTGAAAATTATCGAACTATCAGTTTAATAAGCCATGGCTGCAAAATACTAACACGAATTCTTTACAGACGAATTGAAAAACTGGTAGAAGCCGGCGTCGGGGGAGATCAGTTTGGATTCCGTAAAAATGTTGGAACACGTGAGGCAATACTGACATTACGACTTATCTTAGAAGAAAGATTGAGGGAAGGAAAACCTCCGTCTCTAGCATTTGTAGACTTAGAGAAAGCTTTTGACAATGTTGACTGGAATACTCTCTTCCAAATTGTAAAGGTGGCAGAGGTTTAATACGTTGAGCGAAAGGCTATTTACAATTTGTACAGAAACCAGATGGCAGTTATAAGAGTCGAGGAGCACAAAAGGGAAGCAGTGGATGGGAAGGGAGTGAGACAGGGTTGTGGCCTCTCTCCGATGTTATTCAATCTGTATATTGAGCAAGCAGTAAAGGAAACAAAAGAAAAATTTGGAGTAGGTATTAGAGTCCATGGAGAAGAAATAAAAACTTTGAGGTTCACCGATGACATTGTAATTCTGTCAGAGGCAGCAAAGGACTTGGAAGAGCACTTGAACCGAATGGACAGAGTCTTGAAAGGAGGATACAAGATGAACATCAACAAAAGCAAGACGAGGATAATGGAATGTAGTCGAATTAAGTCGGGTGATGCTGAGGGAATTAGTTTAGAAAATGAGACTCTTAAAGTAGTAAAGGAGTTTTGCTATTTGGGGAGTAAAATAACTGATGATGGTCGAAGCAGAGAGGATCTAAAATGTAGACTGGCAATGACAAGGAAAGCGTTTCTGACGAAGAGAAATTTGTTAACATCGAGTATAGATTTAAGTGTCAGGAAGTTGTTTCTGAAAGTATTTGTATGGAGTGTAGCCATGTATGGAAGTGAAACATGGACGATAAATAGTTTGGAGAAGAAGAGAATAGAAGCTTTCGAAATTTGGTGCTAAGGAAGAATGCTGAAAATTAGATGGATAGATCACACAACTAATGAGGAGGTATTGAACAGAAATGGGGAGAATAGGAGTTTGTGGCACAACTTGACAAGAAGAAGTGACCGGTTAATAGAACATGTTGTGCGGCATCAGGGGATCACAAATTTAGCATTGGAGGGCAGTGTGGAGGGTAAAAATCGTAGAGGGAGACCATGAGATGAATACACTAAGCAGATTCAGAAGGATGTAGGTTGCAGGAAGTACTGGAAGGTGAAGAAGCTTGCACAGTATAGAGTACCATGGAGAGCTACATCGTACCACAACAAGGATATATTAGGGTCAGCTATGTTCTGAACTTGTCTTAGAACCATCGGGTCTTTACCCAACCTGTTCCACATCTGGCGGCTCGTGTGTGTAGTTGTCTGGTAAGGAAATGGTGAGCAGTGCACTTTGTAACGAGACAAGCACGTGTCGCGGATGTACCGCAAGTCCCGTGGTTTGCTGCAGAAATAACATATCCCTACAACGTGCTAAGCAAGGCTCATAGTGGCGTATTGTTCGAGAAATTGTCCTTGCTTGGCTGCAAGGGACGTGACAGTCAAGTGCGTCCACTAAGGAAGAGCGCACAAGCGCACAGAGCCGTGCGCTGCCGGTGACTCTCGTGTGATCCCCCCCCCCCCCCCCACACCACTTTCGCCGTCGCTAATTGTTGTCGTCTCGTTAGCTACACGGCGCCGTCCCCGAGGGAGTCGGGGTTAATTGAAACTGCGCTTCCTCGCCTGTCCTGACGCAGCCGTGCCGTGCCGGGACGGGACGGGCTCCCGCCGCCGCAGCCGCCACCGCCCCCACCGCCGCCGTAACTTTTAACTGTGCCGCTCGCCGAGTGCGTTGTTCTCGAGGTGAGGCATAAACCAGCTACTCAGCCCGGGACACCTATTCCGTTTCTATCATTATTTTTATTCCTTACAGCGTTTCATTAACCTGCAGTCGTAGAGCTATACGCAGGAGCGATCGTGTGTGTGTGTGTGTGTGTGTGTGTGTGTGTGTGTGTGTGTACGAGCACGCCCGCTAGTGCTCGTTTTCGGGTTGGGCAGTATTCCGGGCCGGAACGCCGGTGCTCGGCGGTTTCAGGCAGCAGGCAGCATGGTGTTTGGAGTTTCTCGAGAACCCTTAACTATATTGCGGCTGGCCGTTTACTGGCGGGGAGGGATTCCCGTTGATTGTGAGCAGCGGCCGTCCTTTGAGTGGGCCCCTCACCGAGGTTTAGTGCTCTATTGCGGCGCTAACGTCCGCAGAACCGAGAGACTGTTCCCCGCTAGTGGCTAGTCGTCCCTAGCTCCGGGACGGCCTTCCGCGAAGCAGGAAAGTGAAAAGAAACGAAAAACTTATGCTGTGGCTACGGATTAATATACACAGGGAGCTCTTTGATCTCAATGCTCTAGCTTATTACCCCGTCATTTTCATCTCGTATATCACTGCGTTTATTTGCGTTTGCAAAATTAACATACGTTATTGCAATGAATATTCCCTAATAGCACTGCTCTCCATCAGACACACACGCATACACATACTTGCAAACACTCTCGAACTGTATATTCACTCACGCACAGCACTCACAAAGGTACATATCTAATCGTATCACCGAGCATGATGGAACTCTGATTAAAGCACAGGTTTAACGGACTAGACGAGCTGCTCTCAGAACACGTCCAGACGTCCGATATTGCATTTCCATCCGTTTACTTAGGTTTGCGGTGAACGTTGGGGATGGCTTTTACGAACAGGCCAGAGTCGAAGCAATTCTCGGTTGTCGTCTTATCTCTGAGTTCCATTTGCTCCGACCTTATAGTAGATGGAACGTTAAACCCATGCGTTAGTAATATTACGAATCAGTTACCAGCAACTCATCATTTTACAGATGAGCATCCACAACACAACATTTCTTATTTCAATATTTCGACCAATCGACTTTGAACCCTGGCTTCTATAACGCGAGTAAGCTGCTTGTATTCCCTGGGTTGAAGCGTGACTATTCACACGCCGGTATAGCGATATTGACACAAATCTGCTCTGTGGAGGAAAACACGCGTGTGTCACTGATAACACGGTTGGCACAGCTGCAAGTACATATTCTAAAAATCAAAGGGCAGCTGGAAATCCACACTGTTTATCCAGAAGAAACCATGAAAATTGGTGCCAGTTGTCCAACTGCTGTGCAGCTGGAGGTTGTTGCCTAGCATTTCATTAGCCGCCAGTTTCCATGGTTCACTATCTGTTGGGACTCGGCTACTCACTCCAACTGGCATCTAGTGGCAGCTTCAAACTGGGCAGGTCAGACTGTCCAGTATAGTCTGCTCCCTGTAGGGAAGAATTTACAACCTTCGTGCGGAAGTGGACCTCCCAGGTCCTTTGTGCACGCAGGTAGGATTAGCCGTTGTAACGGCCGAGCAGGTAGCTGCGAGACCCCGTAGCGGACGGGCGTGTATGTCTTCCAGCTAAGCCAGGAGCCTCAGTTGGCGCGCTGTCTGTGCAAGTGGTAAGGTGTAATGTAATAAACACTTATACCAGACATCTTCTTCCGTCTAGTTATTGTGAGTGGAAAAAAGGGGAGGACAGTAAGTCCTCTCGCACTATACATTCACACTCCAATGTGCCACCACGGGAAGAAGAGCCCGCGAGGACATTTTTTGGTCCTCCGGGCCGGATACAATGACCACGCGGAATTTACGTTCGCGCGGATTTATTTTCCGGTATTTGTGAACTAAAAAAGCACGTGTGAGCTGCACACGTTATCGGTTTCGTTGTTAACTGCTATCGAGTGTCCCAAGGCCTTTTCGGGACTTCGGACAATAACAGCCTTAACAACGGCTATCGGGGACATATTTGTGAACATTTAATGTGTCTGTAATTCAAACGCGAGCGCCACAGAAGTGCGTCGGTGCAGCATCATCGGTGACGTCACCTCTTGCTTCCGCCGAAACTTCGAGACTGCAGCGCCTGCCACGCCAGCTGCCAGTGCCCGTGACGCCGCTGCTGTTCCAGTCCGTACTGCCTCGTACTGGCGCTGCAGCCTGGTAAGTGCAACTGTTGGCTTCCTACTATCATCTTCCTGGTCCTAAAATGGAGCCCTCAGAGAAAACAAAATTAGTCAAGCAGAGAGGTGTAGCAAAGGCCGCTCTCGCGCGCTTAGCGAGCTATGTGCAGTCTGCAGACAGTGCCAGCATCGAAATGTTGGAATCAAAATTAAGTCGATTCACTCGGATTCAGACTGATTTTGAGTCGTCTCAAACACGGCTGGAAATTGAAGACGAATCAGCAGATCATAGTAAGGGCAGGACAGAAATCGAGGATTCGTGGGACTTTGTTGAATCCACTATCAAGGGTTCAATGAAGAGGTATACCCAGCTTCCGCAGCCTTTGGGCTCGAATCCATCGGGCAGTGTCAGTTCTTTGAAACTACCCGCTATTAACTTGCCAAATTTTGAAGGTGACTACCTTAAGTGGTCATCATACAGGGATACGTTTTTGAGTCTCATTATGAATAACAATTCAATTGATGACGTTCAAAAACTTCATTATCTTAATTCGTCTTTGCGAAGTGAAGCTAAAGACCTTTTGAAACATATACCTGCCACAGCAGGAAATCTATCGATAGCCAGGGGACTTATTACGCAGAGGTATAATAACCCAAAAATAATTGCAGCCAGACATTCTAATGCTTTGTTGGCCTTGCCTACAGTCGGCCATGGCGCAGCGAGCGACTATAGGCAACTAATTAATCACGTATGCGGCCATTTGAAGGCCTTAGAAGCTCTCAAACCTGATATTTCACTTCATGAAGTTATTCTTTCGGAAGAGATTCTGTCAATATGCGACCCACAGATCGTCATGAGTGGGAGGTAAAGATGTCTGGGTCAACATTCACCACATTAGATCAACTAATAGATTTTTTGGAAACAAAATGTCAGGCCCTTGAGCTGATCAGGTTCAGGGATAACACCTCAAGGAATTCGCAAGGAAATGCCAATAATTTAAATCAAACAAGACATGTGAGGAGGGCTCATCTCGCTAATGCTGACGCTGAGGAATCATGTAATTTTTGTAGTGAACCTCATATTATCACTAAATGCAAGGGGTTTCAAGAACTAAATGTCGATGAGCGGCGGGCATATGTGACAAAAAATAAGCTTTGTTTTTTGTGCATCCGCTCTGGTCATTTCTTGACTAAATGCAGGATTTCTCCTTGTAAGACCTGTAAAGGGAGGCACGACATACTGCTCCACAAGCCTGCTGAACCAAGAAATGGGCAGAATAGTGAACCAGGAGGCCATTCCTTGGCCCATCAAGCTACGAACGGGAAGGCAAACATCCATTGTAATGTTTTGTTAGCAACAGCTGTGGTCAACGTTAAAGACAGCATGGGTAGACAGAATGTTTCCAGAGTTCTGCTAGATAGTGCGAGTCAGCTATCCTTTATATCTAAGAGCATGGCAGAGAAATTAAAAACTGAAACGAGGTAAACATTCGTTTCCTGTGAAGGGTATAAACAATGCCTTTGCAGCCTCGGTGTCTTACACTTGTGATGTTGAACTGTCGTCTAGGGTCAACGACTTTCATATCAGAACCATTTCTGCTATCGTAGATCATGTCACCAGTGACCTACCAGCGAGCAAGATAGACACAAAATCCTGGAGTGTCCCATGTAATCTTCCGCTCCCTGATCCAGAATTCAACAAGCCTGCCACAGTAGATTTAATTCTTGGTGCTGAGGTTTTCTTTGACGTTGTTTGTAAGGAAAGACTGGTGAAACCAAGTCATCCCTCACTGATCGAAACAAAGTTTGGCTGGATTTTGTCTGGTAGGATGCCTTTAGCTTCATGCAACATGCCTTGTTCTACAGTGACCTCGTGCTTTGTTAGAGGTGACAATTTAGACGCCAAACTGCAAAGATTTTGGGAGTTAGAGGAACTGTCTACGAAAACGATTAGTAAGCAGGATAAAATATATGAGGCTCACTTTCAGCGCCACACGGCACTAGATGAAGAAGGGATTTGTGGTTCGACTACCAGTGAAACCTGACTGTAAATCCTTAGGCGAATCAAGACAACAAGCCTCTCGGAGACTGCCACATCTTGAGAGGAGGTTTAAAAGGCAACCAAATCTGCAGAAGGAATATGCTGCATTCATGCATGAATATGTCGAACTGGGACACATGGAGATCTCTAATTCTCAAGATATTATTGGTCCAAGGTGTTACCTTCCACATCATGCTGTTTCAAAGAATGCAGCTCCACTACTAAGTTGAAGGGTAGTATTTGATGGCTCTGCTGCCACTTCTAATGGAGTATCTCTCAAGGATATCTTGATGGTTGGTCCCACTGTCTAGCCAGATTTATTTTCCATTATTATAAAATTTCGCTCCTTTAATGTGGCTCTGTCAGCTGACATAGCAAAAATGTATCGCCAAGTGTCTCTCCATCCTAATGATAGGAACTTCCTGAACCGATGCCAGAATGTAGACTGTGTACAATCACTCACGGAACTGCTCCTGCTGCCTTTCTTGCTACCAGATGTCTTCAACAGTTGGCTCTGGAAAATCAAAACAGGTTTCCAATGGCATCACAAGACTTGATGTCTAACTTTTATGTGGATGACTTCTTAGGTGGCTCAGCTACGGAAGCTGAAGCTCAGGAACTTCAAATCCAGCTGACTCAACTACTTGCTTCTGGGGGGTTTCCACTGAGGAAATGGTGTTCCAATAGTCACAAGGTCATGGAAAAAATTCCTGTGCAGGACAGAGAAACGTCTTTGCCTTGTCATCTTACTGGTGAACAAGCCATAAAAACGTTAGGGATATTATGGCACCCAGGCTCCGACACTTTCCAGTGCCATGTGCAGCTGAAGAGTCTTCGGCTCTCAAAGGTTACAGAACGCAGTATCCTGTCTACAATAGCATCAATCTATGACCCGCTGGGGCTTCTGGGTCCAGCAGTCATAAGGTGTAAATTGTTCTTGCAGCGCTTGTGGCAACAAAACATTGATTGGGATGAAATTCTTCCATCCGACCTCACTGATGAATGGAATGCTGTCTGTGTGCAACTGCCTTCCCTAAATGGTATTTTGATTAACAGGAAGATCATTCCTTGCCCCCAGCATGTTAAATTAGAAATTCATTGATTTGTGACGCTTCAGGCAGTCAGGAATATTGTGCTTGTGTATACGTCAGATGTGTTCTTCCCAATAACAGTGTGTTGGTCTCATTGGCTGCAGCTAAATCTCGGGTTGCCCCCATAAAACAACAGTCTCTTCCACCACTGGAATTATGTGGTGCGCTGCTTCTTGCCCGACTCATTCATAAGGTGTCCAATGCCTTAGGCATCATAGATAGTGGCGACATTCATTTGTGGATAGACTCCTCAATAGTTCTCTGTTGGCTGCAGCGTAGTCCTTGTCACTGGAAAACCTTTGTTGCTAACAGAGTCTCTGAAATCCAGGAACTGAGTTCAGTTGCCAACTGGAGACATGTCAAATCAGAGGATAATCCGGCTGGCTGACCACTTATCACGTGGTGTTAATCCAGCTGCCTTAAGTTCACTTGTTCGGTGGTGGTCTGGCCCGTCATGGCTATCCACTTGCGACCTCGACTGTAACACGTGCACCCCACTTAGTGTAGAAGATGTGCCTGAGAGAAGGTGTACACAAGTATCCTTGGTGTCGGTCATTAATCTTGATGATGAACTGCTGTGTAAATATTCATCATTCAAAAAGCTTACAGAATTTTGGCCTATGCACTGAGGTTTGCTAAGAACACTAGGCTTCAGAAATCAGACAGGATAACTGGGCCACTCACTCCACAGGAATGCCACAACGCTGTCAAACGGGCATTTGGCGCAGCTCAACATAGTGAATATGCTAATGAGATCGCTTTGCTGATGGCCAGTTCCCCTGTTTCACATAATAGCAAATTAAGGGATTTGCACCCGTTTGTTGATACCGAAGGTATTTTACGAGTGGGAGGGAGATTAATGAATGCTAGTGTACCATATGAAGAGCGCGATCCTATTATCGTACCGCCTAAGCATCATTTGACAAAAATTCTCATAGTAGATGAACATGAAAATCTGTTGCACGCTGGGTCGCAACTTTTGTTGGCTACGTTGCGTAGGAGGTTTTGGATCCCCAATGGGCGTAACACAGTCAAGGGAGTTATCAGAAAATGTTTAAAATGCTTTAGGCTTAAGTCCAAGACAGCAGTTCAACTCATGGGTCAGCCACCTGTAGCTAGAGTAAACCAGTCTCATCCATTCCAGCACTGTGGAGTAGATTATGCATGCCCTATTGCTGTAAAGCATGGTGGAAGGCGGAATAAAGTAACCACAAAGGCTTATATAGCTTATTCATTTGCATGACAACCAAGGCCATCCACTTAGAATTAGTTAGTGACTTGGTAACAAGTTCATTTTTGGCCGCCCTCAGCAGATTCATTGCAAGAAGAGGGAAACCTTCTCACATGTACAGTGACAATGGCAGCACATTTGTAGGTGCAGACAATGAGCTTAAACGTTTTCTCTCTAATGATGCTACTGTTGAAGGTGTGTTGAATTTTTCGACCTCAGAGGGAATCAGTTGGAGGTTCACTCCACCTCATGCCCCTCACTTTGGTGGACTCTGGGAGGCAGGAATCAAATGCATGAAGTCGCATCTCAAATGCGTCATTAACAATGCGGTACTGACATTTGAAGAACTGACTACTGTGTTAATTCAGATAGAAGCATGCTTGAATTCAAGGCCATTGTGTCTTCTGTCTCATGACCTAGATTCTCCTGCTGCTCTCACTCCTGGTCATTTCCTAATCGGACGGTCCCTTTGTGCTCATCCTGAACCCTCTGTCGTTGAGGTTCCCGCCAACAGGTTGCACAGATGGGAACTTGTGCAGCAGTTGCATCAGTCCTTTTGGAAGAGGTGGTCTACAGAATACGTACATGATCTCCAGCAACGCAAAAAATGGACATCAGAAGGAGCATGGCAACCCCAGATCGGCGATCATGTGCTGGTCAAGGACGATAATTTACCTCCCTTGGTGTGGAGGCTGGGTGTCATTGACCAGCTGTTTCCCAGTCCTGATAAGTGTGTGCGTGTGGTGATGGTAAAAACTGCTAATGGGCAGATTAAAAAGCCTATAGCAAAATTGTCCCCCCTACCTAAGCAGTGAATCAGTTAAGTGTTCCCTCAGATCTGTGTTGTGGTATATGATACAGGGCCACTGCCAAATTGCCATTTACTGGAATAACCCCATAATTCATAAGATCAGCTTGGGAAGCTGTGGATGTTTCTTGTAGGCTAACTGCTGTTAGTATTGATTTCATGTTTGATGCAGTATAATATCAATACTTTATTGTTTTGTGTCCTGCATGTTAGTACCCATTGTGTTTCACATGCAGTGTGATGGTGGTGTTTTGGTGATGTGATCATCCAAAATGTTAGTGTAGTCATGTTTTATGTGCATTGATCTTGTAACTAGTTATATTTTTATTGTTTACTTGTTTTGGTTTTGTTGTTTCTTAAAACTTTGGTGTTTGTAAAATGAGAAAACTCATTTTAGAGTGGGAGTATGTTTGGACTCTGCTACTCAGTCCAACTGCCATCTAGTGGCAGCTTCAAACTAGGCAGGTCAGACTGTCCAGTACAGTCTGCTCCCTGTAGGAAGAATTTGCAACCTACGTGTGGAAGTGGACCTCCCAGGTCCTTTGTGCACGCAGGTGGGATTAGCCGTTGTAACAGCCGAGCAGGTAGCTGCGAGACCCCGTAGCAGACAGGAGTGTATGTCTTCCAGCTAAGCCAGGAGCTGCAGTTGGCGCGCTGCCTGTGCAAGTTGTAAAGTTTAATGTAATAAACACTTATACCAGACAATGTGTTCTGTCTAGTTATTGTGAGTGGAAACAAGCGGAGGACAGTAAGTCCTCTCGCACTATACATTCACACTCCAATGTGCCACCATGGGAAGAAGAGCCCATGCGCACACTATCCATCTCATAAGCGATGACAACTTGGAGGTGCTCGATGTTTGTCTAGAATCCACGTTCCATCTTTGACACATTTGTTTTAGCTATCACTGCTGCTGTTGCGTCGACTGATCTGGGACACATATATCTTATCAGTGGCATCAGTAATGACATCACCACTTACATAATTGACATCATTACTCTTATCAGTGATGTCATCACCCTTTTCTGTTATGTCATTAATCTTACCTTCACACATATCTGTTATGCCATCATCCTTATCAGTGATATCATGAGTGACACCATCACACTTACCAGCAATGTCATCTCGAATACAATCAGGAAAATAGAAATTGCGAGTGCACACAAACCCAGGCATATGTAAAAGTGAAGTGAAACTTGTGAAAAGATTTGCATAAGTCAAACAGGACGAAATTTGGCAGAAGGGATGAAGAAGACACTAGAGATTACGAGAGTAATGTTTAAACTTTTTTCAAACACTTAAAATACGAGAACCACGAAGGGGAACGTATAGTACAACCTATGAAAATTCTGCACATAATACCAAAGGGCCTACCGATGAACGTTCTTGAAGAAATGGAAATATATATGCACTCTTTAAGGTACCCGTGGTCTAGGGGTAGCGTCTTTGATTCATAATCAAAAACGTCTTCGGTCCCGGGTTCGATCCCCGCCACTGCCTAAATTTTGATAAATAATCAGCATTGGCAGCCGAAGACTTCCGGCATAAGAAGTCAGCCCATTCTGCCAACGGCCTTGTCAAAGAGGGCGGAGGAGCGGATAGAGGTTCAGTGCACTCTCTTGTCCTAGGGGTGGGAAATTGCCCCTAAAGGCGGAAGAATCAGCAATGATCAACGACAGGAGGATGCAGAAGGTAATGGAAACCACTGCATTAAAGACATGTAACGTGTATCCACAGGACATTTGGCCTGTAATTGAAGAAGTGTCGTGATGATCTCTCCATTGGCAAAAGATTCCGGAATAGTCCCCCATTTGGATCTCCAGGAGGGGACTGCCAAGGGTGAGGTTACCATGAGAAAAAGATTGAATATTCATCGAAAGGATAACGTTCTACGAGTCGGGGCGTGGAATGTCAGAAGCTTGAACGTGGTAGGGAAACTAGAAAATCTGAAAACGGAAATGCAAAGCCTCAATCTAGATATAGTAGGGGTCAGTGAAGTGAAGTGGAAGGAAGACAAGGATTTCTGGTCAGATGAGTATTGGGTAATATCAACAGCAGCAGAAAATGGTATAACAGGTGTAGGATTCGTTATGAATAGAAAGGTAGGGCAGAGGGTGTGTTACTGTGAACAGTTCAGTGACCGGGTTGTTCTAATCAGAATTGACAGCAGACCAACACCGACAACGATAGTTCAGGTATACATGCCGATGTCGCAAGCTGAAGATGAACAGATAGAGAAAGTGCATGAGGATATTGAAAGGTTAATGCAGTATGTAAAGGGGGACGAAAATCTAATAGTCATGGGAGACTGGAATGCAGTTGTAGGGGAAGGAGTAGAAGAAATGGTTACAAAAGAATATGGGCTTGGGACAAGAAATGAAAGAGGAGAAAGACTAATTGAGTTCTGTAACAAGTTTCAGCTAGTAATAGCGAATACCTCGTTCAAGAATCACAAGAGGAGGAGGTATACTTGGAAAAGGCCGGGAGATACGGGAAGATTTCAATTAGATTACATCATGGTCAGACAGAGATTCAGAAATCTGATACTGGATTGTAAGGCGTACCCAGGAGCAGATACAGACTCAGATCACAATATAGTAGTGATGAAGAGTAGGCTGAAGTTCAAGACATTAGTCAGGAAGAATCAACACGCAAAGAAGTGGGATACGGAAGTACTAAGGAATGACAAGATACGTTTGAAGTTCTCTAACGCTATAGATACAGCAATAACGAATAGCGCAGTAGGCAGTACAGTTGAAGAGGAATGGACATCTCCAAAAAGCGCCATCACACAAGTTGGTAAAGAAAACATAGGTACAAAGAAGGCAGCTGCGAAGAAACCATGGGTAACAGAAGAAATACTTCAGTTGATTGATGAAAGGAGGAAGTACAAACATGTTCTGGGAAAATCAGGAATACAGAAATACAAGTCGCTGAGGAATGAAATAAATAGGAAGTGCAGGGAAGCTAAGACGAAATGGCTGCAGGAAAAATGTGAACACATCGAAAAAAGGTATGATTGTCGGAAGGACAGACTCAGCATACAAGAAAGTCAAAACAACCTTTGGTGAGATTAATTGCACTTTGGTAACATTAAGAGTGCAACGGGAATTCCACTGTTAAATGCAGAGGAGAGAGCAGATAGGTGGAAAGAGTACATTGAAAGCCTCTATGAGGGTGAAGATTTGTCTGATGTGATAGAAGAAGAAACAGGAGTCGATTTAGAAGAGACAGGGGATCCAGTATTAGAATCGGAATTTAAAAGAGCTTTGGAGGACTTATGGTCAAATAAGGCAAAAGGGATAGATAACATTCCATCAGAATTTCTAAAATCATTGGGGGAAGTGGCGACAAAACGACTATTCACGTTGGTGTTTAGAATATATGAGTCTGGCGACATACCATCTCACTTTCGCAAAAGCATCATCCACACAATTCCGAAGACGGCAAGAGCTGACAAGTGCGAGAATTATCGCACAATCAGCTTAACAGCTCAAGCATCGAAGCTGCTTACAAGAATAATATACAGAAGAATGGAAAAGAAAATTGAGAATGCGCTAGGTGATGATCAGTTTGGCTTTAGGAAAAGTAAAGGGACGAGAGGCAATTCTGACGTTACGGCTAATAATGGAAACAAGGCTAGAGAAAAATCAAGACACTTTCATAGGATTTGTCGACCTGGAAAAAGCGTTCGACAATATAAAATGGTGCAAGCTGTTCGAGATTCTGAAAAAAAGTAGGGGTAAGCTATAGAGAGAGACGGGTCGTATACAATATATACAACAACCAAGAGGGAATAATAAGAGTGGACGATCAAGAACGAAGTGCTCATTTTAAGAAGGGTATAAGACAAGGCTGTAGCCTTTCGCCCCTACTCTTCAATCTGTACATCGAGGAAGCAATGATGGAAATAAAAGAAAGGTTCAGGAGTGGAATTAAAATACAAGGTGAAAGGATATCAATGATATGATTTGCTGATGACATTGCTATCCTGAGTGAAAGTGACGAAGAATTAAATGATCGGAATGAACAGTCTAATGAGTACACAGTATGGTTTGAGAGTAAATTGGTGAAAGACTAAGGTAATGAGAAGTAGTAGAAATGAGAACAGCGAGAAAACATCAGGATTGATGGTCACGAAGTCAATGAAGTTAAGGAAATCTGCTACCTAGGCAGTAAAATAACCAATGATGGACGGAGCAAGGAGGGCATCAAAAGCAGACTCGCTATGGCAAAAAAGGCACTTCTGGCCAAGAGAAGTCTACTAATATCAAATACCGGCCTTAATTTGAGGAAGAAATTTCAGAGGATGTACGTCTGGAATACAGCATTGTATGGTAGTGAAACATGGACTGTGGGGAAACCGGAACAGAAGAGAATCGAAGCATTTGAGATGTGGTGCTATAGACGAATGTTGAAAATTAGGTGGACTGATAAGGTAAGGAATGAGGAGGTTCTACGCAGAATCGGAGAGGAAAGTAATATGCGGAAAACACTGATAAGGAGAAGGGACAGGATGATAGGACATCTGCTAAGACATGAGGGAATGACTTCCATGGTACGAGAGGGAGCTGTAGAGGGCAAAAGCTGTAGAGGAAGACAGAGATTGGAATACGTCAAGCAAATAATTGAGGACGTAGGTTGCAAGCGCTACTCTGAGATGAAGAGGTTAGCACAGGAAAGGAATTTGTGGCGGACCGCATCAAACCAGTCAGTAGACTGATGACCAAAAAAAAAGGTACCACAGAACATACTAAACGAACGAAGGGACTTTAAACATAAAAAAGTAGAAAATTTTAGTCAAGTCTTAAATTCGATAACGGATGAACAGACATACTTCAAAAAGCACTTCACAATCAAAGATAAAATTAGCAGCAAAGATCAGACTGTTGTTCAACTGACTTCCTAGATATTATAAACGAAATATGTAGCCTTATAGCAACGTTGGTGCAAGTGACAAATGTGCTGTCAGGAATTCGATACCACACAAAATAAGTAAACTAAAATACGTTGGATACGAAGAAGGACCAACAACCTGTTACAAATTCTCCAAAATACAAACATAGCCATAGACAGCAGTTTAATAAGCGACAGTACCCACCAATTCGAAATGGAAACAACTAGACATGTATACAAACATCATATAGCCGTAACATGTAAATACAAAAAAGAAATTAGAAAATAATGATAAAATTCTCTGTATTATTCACAGATAATTTGGCAATAGTAATTTTAGCCAAAACAGTCCTATTGCCGCAAAGAAATTCAATTGAAGCAGCGGACTTGGATTTATAATGCCGTTAAACGCTCCGAGCCCAGGAGAACCTGAATAACCTTATTCTGTAGAATTAGTAAAGTGTCTTATCCATTTTGCTTGCTATTTCCTTTTTATGTTATCTTGTACTAGTCATTCACATCTGTCTTGTGACAGTAGTGTACCATTAAATCCATGTCATGCTGTTGTGAAGACTTGGTGCTGCCAACTGCTATATAGTATTCAGTTTTTTTTTAATATGGATTCTGAGAGACAATGTCCACTGTTTCAGCATATATTTTAAATGACTGAAAGACACACCAAATTCGCATTCGAGAGGACCTGATTAAGCTCTATGGCCAGAAAGGTTAAGGTTTTCTGTAATTTTCCTTAATGACAAAAGGCAAACGCCACAATGTTTCCCTTGAAACAGACGTGCTTTTGCAGTAGGGGTGACGTTAACGAGTAATCTTGCTTTTTTTATAATGAAATAAAAATTATAAAGCTCAGTTCCTAATTTACATTTCGAGAAAACTAAACTGCCATTATTTCTTTCGGAAACATCAAAAGATAAAACAGAATTCAATTCGAAATATCGCGTGTAAGGTGCCAGGATAATTTTTACCAACAACAATAATTAATGCCAGGAAATCGATTCTACTCTTCAAGCGGATGAATTAGATACCCCAAAAGCCAGATTTTGCTTAGAGTCGCATAATTTGCATACTACGGAGAGTAATTAATTCATGCATGGCTCACATAAATATCCGTGTTGATAGCCAATAGCATTTCTGTAGCAATGCGCTGAAGTATAAGAGGAGCTTCCCAGCCGACCAGGGCACAGTAATAGGGAGTAAACTTAGGTAAGCCATAAACCTAAACCCTCACTGTGGGAGATCAGTGATGGATGAGATCCATTTTGGAGGAGATAACTGCACAACAATGAGTCACCGTTTGACGAGTCTTCTAACTCACACCTGCCCTGAAGTAAACATCGTAACACAGTGGGGGGTCCATTTTTGGTGCACTCAAAGGAGAACACAGCTCTTCCATTTATGAGGAAATGTAAAAATACACGAATTGCCTCATCAGCTTAACATAAACAAAATGCACGTGACAACCACATGCTGAGGTTGTGAGAATCACACCTGCTCTGGGAAAGCCTTTTAACTTAATAAAGCACTCAGGAATGCAGCGGGAGGCCACTTTTGGGACGCAGAAAGGAGTACGACCGTGGGAGTCAACAGGATTTTTTAAGACATTCAAATATCACATGATAGGTGTGTGAACAATGCACGAAATTCACGTGGACAGAGCTATTTTTGGTGGAGCTGATTACTAAATGAAAGAATGGCGAACACTCATTGGAGTGAGTAAAACTAGCGTATGCCCCAGTTTGCTTCTGAAACCTCATTGGGCAAAGAAACAATGTAAGTTGCAGCAAGAAGTGAATACACGCTATGGTGGGGAAGACAGCAATAATACAGGCACTTACGAGTGAGTAATACAGGTCACTGTCTTCCTGGAAGGGTTCAAATTATTCAAATGGCTCTGAACACTATGAGACTTAATATCTGAGGTCATCAGTCCCCTAGAACTACTTAAACCTAACTAAGGACATAACACACATCCATGCCCGAGGCAGGATGCGAACCTGCGACCGTAGCAGTCACGCGGTTCCGGACTGAAGCGCCTAGAACCGCTCGGCCACCGCGGCCGGCTCCTGGAAGGGCCATGTGCTGGACAGAGCGGATCCTGCTCTGTCATGGCCCTGGGAGAGACAATTTGAAGACCTGTGTTTGTTCATGAGACTCTAATATCATCCATATTTAGGTTAACAAGCTCGTAACAACTCCGGATTGCTGATTACGAGGTGCGAGCAGTATTAGTTAAGTTATGCGGAACATTCAGAGCAAGAGTGTACACATCGCTCAACCTTAGCGAGTGGACACAACCAGTTGATTTAGCCTTCACCTCACAAAAACTTAGGACAGTTTATGACTGCGTATCTAGTCAAGGACAGTGTCTCCAGATTCGCAAGGCGTCAACGCATCCACCACTGACATATAACACGGCTTACCATGGCCGCCGTTGTGCCTGCAGTCTGCTCAAGATAAATACCATGTTGCTCAAGCGCTAAGTGTGGGAGTCACTAGAGAGCGTTCACTTCAAATCTGCTTCAGTTGATTTGCTTAATTTTTCTCTTCCCGCATCTCAAAGTCAGCCACGTTTGCCACGTATCGCACGCGTGTTATTAGGGCTTAAATTTGAGAAAGGTTGTCAGGAGATAGACGAGATTGACCACCTACAATAGAGTCGTCGGTGGATGGTCAGTTGTGTGATTTTATAACATTGTCAGTGCAATATTTTTGGGGTACATTTTCCTGTTTTCAGTGTTCTTGAAGTTCCGTTAGTATTTCTTTTTACCTTGCGATTACGCTAGTGTACGAACTGTTTTAGTGAACTTTAATGTGTTTATCTTGCTTGAAGTCAGTTTCATTACGATTTTCTTGTGTCAATTATATGCGATCTTCGTCAATAGATATGATTTTCCTTCATCGACAAATACTCTACCTGAACTCATTGTGTATGGTGATTATTATAATAAAATATTTAGTATAGATAGCAGTTTCTTTGAAACTTCATAACAGATTAAAACTGTGTGCCGGACCGAGACTCTAACTCGGGACCTTTACCTTTCGCAGGCAAGTGCTCTACCAATTGAGCTACCCAAGCCCGTCCTCACAGCTTTGTTTCCGCCAGTACCTCGTCTCTTACCTTCCAAACTTCACAGAAGCTCTCGGTCCGGCACACAATTTTAATCTGCCAGCAAGTTTCATACCAGCGCACACTCCGCTGCAGAGCGAAAATTTCATTCTGGGTACAGTCCCTTGGTTTTATCTAAAGTATTGATGTCTTTAAGTAAAGTAATACACTGAAGTATTGACTTTTTTATGGTCGTGCATAGCAGCTATTATTCTGATGACTAAACGACACTGTGTCTTGCATCTCCTTACCTGCCAGGGCCTGGTGTGCTGTGCCAAAGGCCTTCAATTCGAAAAAGCGCATTACTTGTTAATATCACCTCAACTTATCATCGACTTTAATGTTTTGACTGAATGAAGAGATGGTTAAGAGGTTTGTAAAGTTTTCATTTTTTTTTGTGTGTGTGAAAATGTAGTATGTGACACCCAATGTTTGAGAAAAGCTGTGTCCCGTGAAGGCAGCGAGTTTGCAACGCCCAGCCGACTGCTAAATTGCGGTGTGCAGCAAAGATGACAACTATGATATGGAGCAGCTGGCCACCAGAAAACTTTTGTCGGTGACTGCTAAGAAGAAACAATTATTATTAAAGAGAGAATTAGAGTGATACGTTTGTTCGCAGAGAATGGTTCTTGATTGCCCTTTTAGAATTTCCGCTGAGTACCAGAGTATTGCTCGAGCAGTGATCCTCGAGAGGGATTATCTCAAGAGTGTACGACGCGTGAATTAGTCTGCAACAGGAATAGAATTGAAGTGTGTTCAAAGCAGTTGTAACTCGTTTCGGAAGATATTTTGAGACGACTATCGGCTTCGGCATAAAGTGATTTTTTTGCCGATTTGGATAGAGGATAGACTCGCCAGGTACGGCAAATACTCCGACTTATTGAAACGTGAGATTAGATTTTTCTGTTTGTGATTAATGGTGTGTTGTGCCGTTTAGTAGCCACGCGTTTGTAGGCAAACCCAAACCGTTTTTCATTATTTTTGGGAGACTTTCCGTTTGAAGAGACGTCTTCAAACGAGGTCGTTTGGTTATTTTGTGGTTGAATATTAAAGCACGCACTAAGGGATGGTAGCGTTGCATAGCATTATTGTGATAGCATATGAGTACGCAAGCACTGAGGAATAGTAGTTACTTAGCGATATTTGGTTAGGAGTTTTTGTGTGACTTCTGCATAAGTGGCGTAATATAGTAAATTCTGGAAATCGCGTTGGACGCACTGAATGTGTAGTCAATATTAAAGAGAATGGTAGTCATACATAATAGTTATTTATTGAGGAAAAAATCGGAAATTTGTTGGGAATTTAATAGCGTTTCCCCTTGTCCCAAATCGACAAGTCAAGAACCATTTGCTATAGAAGACGCTAATTCTTCATAAAATAGATCATCGAGTGCTGTGTTTTGAGTTTTAAATATTAGTGGGTCGTGGAAGGCAATGCCTGAATTGGTTGGCTTTGTTTGATTATTTATAGTTCATATAGTAGCATAGGCCGGTGACACTATGGTTTATTGTTTTACTTTTTTAAATTACATTTGCGCTTAGTGGGGTTTTGAACGGAGAACCTTCACTCGTAAAGTAAAACGCTGACTTCTACCTGTAAAAGAACTAATGGCAGGAAATAATGAATTAACAGTTTCAAACTGAAAAAGTCAGTACCCGGCTTGTCCTTTATCGCTAAAGTATTCAAAAGTTTATTTCAAAGGAGGCTGATATCTCTAATATATCCTTTCGTATCAAAGTAATAATGTAAAAGACTGGCATATCGGTAAAGGAAAGTTCAAAGAAACTAAAACCCTAAGGAGAAGGAATAGTAATTTTCAATTAATAACCAGCAACGAAAATAAAATAATTAATCTTTATTTATACAGAGAAAGCAAGTTTGCGTTTTACTGAAAAGTGATCAATTATAAATAAAAAGTTATTGCATTTAATTCTGAAAGGTCGAGACTGACGAGATAGTGTACTGCGATAAAATATCAATAGAGTCAAACATATTGTTGTAGTAAGGCGCTACTCATAGAGGTTGTCGTTGACTGACTATGAAAGATAAACAATATTAGATTATATGTTGGCATTGCGAACGTATTCTCCAACTTACGTAAAAACTGATGAGGTTCAAACTGATTACTTACGTATGTGATTGTTCGCTGAAGCTTTAAGAGAGCAAAAAGTACAAGAGGCAACGAATCTATATGACGTATTCATCAGTTATGAGCGAAAGCTGTCACTTTTGGTACCAGCGTTGTTAAAGTGTTTAATTGTGTTGTACACAGAGTAAGCTTCGATACAGGTTGCTGTTATTGGTAAAGTAAATATATCATTCCTATTCCCCGTAGACTCTCGCATTTAGCGTATTTCTGGTGACTGATACTAGCTTTGGTGGTAGTTCATCTTTTGAATCTCTCGAATCCTGATAGAAGCTTTGTTATAACTAATATCCAGATAGCTTCCGCTGTCCCAATTATATCATGAAAAGTATTATTGTGTCCATATTTTTGTACATAGTGATGTCTCAGCGATCTGTAGCGTGACATGCTGAATATCAAATCTCACGTGACGAGGTTGTGTTAGTACAAACGATTATTTGAAGTCACACAGGTTACGTCAATGAGCGTAGGCAAGGTTTTGTCAGCACAACTTATTGTAGTATTACGAAAGTGAGCTACACCGTCCTACGTTGCTGTTCACCTCCATATTACAGTGCTGTCAGAGCCTGTTCGTAGACTACATCTCCTACAAGTCAGTGGTATCTAAGGGGTGGCGCAATACGCTGGGTTCACAAGCACTTTCAACTTGTCAGAGCTATCCTTGCATGGTAAGCGGTAGGGACAGGTCATACCAAAGTGGACGATTACTTTAGATGGGATACACATCTGTATGAAAGTGTTAATCAGGAAAAATATTCATGAATGAAATATTCACTCTGCAGCGGAGTGTGCACTAATAAGAAACTTCCTGGCCCGATCGAGACTCTGACTCGTGACCCTTGCCTTTCGCGTGCACGTCCTCTACCGACTGAGCTACTCAAGCACGACTCATGACGCTTCCTCACAGCTTCACTTCCACCACTACCTCGTCTACCACCTTCCGAAATTGACAGGTCACGTGTTCGAGTCCCGGTACACCACGTAGTTCTAATCGGCCAGGGAGTTTGAGGAGAAATAATAGTTTGTAAGATGGAAATCATTTAATTATTGAAACAAACTGGTATGAGTCTGCTACTAGACCAGTATTCTGAAAGATGTGGAAGGATCAGGTATGTTCTGCGAGGACTGCATGAGGACGTAATGCAAATGTGATTTACATTGACTGCCACGAGAATCGTAACTACTTGAGTCAACTGCTCGCTTATTCGGTGAAGGAGGTCAATCTCTCAACACAGTATTTATATGATCAAAAGTATCCAGGTACTTATTAGTGAGCACTAATATGGGGTACATCCATTCTTAGTCGTTATAGTGGCTTGAAACCTTCTGGCGACACTTTCAGTGAGATGTCTGAATGTCTGTGGGGGGCATGCCAGTCCATTCTTGCTTAACAGTGGAAACCAGAAGATAGTAATGTTGGACGCTGGTGCCTGCAGCGAAGTCGTCATACTAATCCGTCCTGAAGGAATTCCATTGGTTTCAGGTTGGGATTCTGCGAAGGCCACTTGATTTCAGTAATTTTATTATTATCTGGCTGATACAAGCAGTCATGAGCTCTGTGCTCTCCCTCTGCTTTGAGTCAACAGTCCTTTGACTGGTACTATGTGCCCCAAATTGAATTTCTCTCGTGCTCCAGTGTGTTAATATAAAAAAAAGCAGTTGCACCCTACGTCCTCAATTATTTGTTGGGCATATTCCAATATCTTTCTTCAGATACAGTTTTTACCGTCTATAGCTCCTTCTAATATCACGGACGTTATTCCGTGATGTCTTAACCACTTATGCGACGATACTGTCGCTTCTTCCTGCCATAGTTTCCCATGTCTTCCTTTCTTTACCGATTCTGCGGAGAAGCTATTCATTCCATATATTATCAATTCACTGAATTTACAATATTTTTCCGTAGCATCACTTCTCAAACGCTTATATTCTCTTCTGTTCTGATTTTCCCACAGAATTTGGTTCAGGAGTTGATAGGAAAGTGGTAGGTGACCCAGTATTAGAATAAGAATTCAGAAGAGCTTTTTGATAATTTCACTTCAAATAAGGCGGGTGGAACAGATAATATTCCATTGGAATATGTGAAATCATTTGAGGAAGTGATAAAAAAACAACTGTCCACCTGGTGTGTAAAATGTGTGAGACCAGCTATATACCACCAGACTTTAGAAAAAAAGCCATCCTCCCAATTCCCAAGATAGAAAGAGGTGACAAGTGAGAGAATTATCACGCAATCGGCTTGAACGGCCCATGCTTCCAATTGTTGACACGGCTAACAAGAATAATCTACAGAAGAACGGAAATGAAAATTGAGGATTTGTTAGATGACGATTAATTTGGCTTTGGGAAAGGTAAAGCACCAGAGAGGCCGTTATGACGTTGCGCTTGATAATGGAAGTAAGACTAAGAAAAAAGACACGTTCATAGGATTTGTCGACCTGAGCAAAACGTTCGACAATGAAAAATGATGCGAGATGTTCAAAATGCCGAAAAGACCATGCTTCCTGCAACCACTCTAGAAGGAAAACGAAGACAGAGGATGAGATGGTAAGATGAAGTTAACCGACACCTCATGTTCTCTTATTACCAAGCAACAAACTTACGAACCAACACAACTGGATAAAGATCACAAGTATACAAAACATTTATTACCAGATACCCAGAATTAAAATTTTTAACAGAACAGCTACTGGCTGATCAGATTCGTGTAATAATAAAAAATAACAGGATACCCCAGTCAGAATTAGAAAACATCAAACAACAAGTACAACAAATACTGGAACAAAATAATGTGCAATCAGAAGAAGAAGAAAATACAGTAATGGACTCAAACATCCCAGAACAACACAAACAAAGAACAACACGCATCAATTAAACAGTCAGAGGAAAACGAAATCTTAAGACAGCCACCAGGACAAGCACAAATAGAACATGAAGTGACCCAAATGTTAGATATAGAAGAAATATTTCAGTTGACATATACAAAATACAAAGACACAAATACAGAAATTAGACCATTCTTCCATAGACCACCAAATAACCCACAAGTCGAAACAACAATAACAACTATCAACACAATCATACACAACAAAATAAATGAAAATTCAACTATGGAAGAGTTACAACTACTGGTTTATGTAGGAGCACTCAGTACTCTAAATGTACACACAAGGCAGAGATCGGAACCAACCAACACACAGAAGAAACCCACAAAACCAGCATGGCAACATAGGCTAGAGATCAGAATAGAAAAACTGAGAAAAGACATCGGACAGCTAAAACAATTTATAAGAAATGAAATATCAGACAAAAAACGAAAAAGGTTAGGCAAAATCTCACAACAAGATGTGATTGAGCAATTAGATGAAAAGAAGCAGAAATTACAAGCTTTGGCCAGACGACTTCCTGAGGGCCGTTATGAACTTTATGTTATCTAATAATGTGATAATGGAATAACAATTGCGGCTAGATTTGAGTTATGCCCTTGATGAGCGCGTTTAGATTAACCATCTTGTCCATTTCTCTGTTGTTTTTTCTTTATATATATTCATAGTGTATTTATGTACAAACAAAATGTGCTTATCGAGCATGTTTTTCAACTGGTACATTATTAGAAGAGGAACTTTGCGTGGACAATTCCGAATATTAGATGGTTGTACCTCTCGAAATAGGCTCTCATCAAATATTTGCCCCTAATTGGTTATTCCAAGATCTTCTCCCTCTCCTATACATCTTGAGGAGAACAATAGAAATAAACACATTATGTGTATTGACTAAATCTCATAAGGTCCTCATTTCATCAATCACGTTGCGAAAACTCGTCCCAACCGCTGCAAAACTTTTCCATCCCCCTGGAATGGAGAAAAATTTAAATTATCAATGAAATTCACTACGAAGTGTATTGACATACTCATTGTTACCCTGATTGACCTTGCTCTTACCGTTCCAGTTCGCTTACCGAAAGAAATAACAAAGTGTAGTGGCTAACGTATTGTTATAATCTAATTTGAAATTAGTGACGAAAGACCTGCCCTTCGCTGACGATGTAATCAACATTACGACATCAGTAAACTCTAGAGGTCTAATAAATGTACCTAGCTGACACTGAAGCGCAATTTATCACTTGTTAAAAGCTTCCTTGTGTTTATAATTCTGTTTATTTCCAAAAAGTTCCAGAACGATTCACTTTTTTATTTGGAACACTGTAAAACTGGTTTTATGAATAATAATTTTTGGAACAATTTTCTCACGCGAATACTTTTCATTATCGCATTACAATAGGTTTTTCTTTCTTTTTCTTTTTAATGCGCGGTCTTGTTTCTGCACCATTGCATCATCATGTATGGGTGCACTTATTGTGTTCTGTAAAATGCAAACATGTTTCAAGTAACAATTACAGTGACAAATAAGTCTTAGAAACAGTTTGCTTTTGTGATTGTTTTATAGAGGGCTGGTTCAGTACGACACTCCGTACGTTATTATACAATGTTAGCTTACCATCTGAAACTAACCAAAAATAGTGAATTTCATTCGCAAGATAACAAATATCTAAGCCTACAAATGTAATTTTACTGTTCGAAAATAATGGTTACTTTTTGCGAATGCTTTAAATTGTTTTCGTACTCTCTCTCCCCATCTGAAAGTTAAGCCTTTACGGTAACACACACGGAAACACGATGTACGTTTCCACAACAAGTTACATATCTTAACCGTCTTCACAAATCATCGCGTTTACGTCGACACTGTGTCTCTGCTTCTTGTGAATTTTTACCTGTATTCATGCCACGTCTAGCACGAGATTTAATTTTTCTTACTTCTTCTCTCCACGTGACTGTATTTGTGGGTGAGAGTGCTCCCGCGCACGCGCACCTGTTCGTGTGTGTGAATAAGCAGAAGTGCTCAAAAATGTTTTTTTCACTTTTTTTGTGGTGTTACTTGTACAGTTCATAATGCGTTAAGCAGAATGCCATCGTACAGCGTTGTATACGTCTTCATAATCCATTTAACTTCTGCTATTACCATATGTACATGGGAGTTCTTCTGTTGTTAGTTTCAGGTATACGATGTGGCTGGATTTTGGTATTTTTAAATATGCGTGTATTTTTGTTGGGTATTGATTGTTAGCTGCTAAGTGGTCTCTTTGTAAACTGTTAAATTTCACGGCCGGAAATGTCACAGTTAATAAACTCTCCCCGTCTGTTATGAAGCGGACGAATGGATTTCATATTTAAACCCAACGTTTCGTCCTCATCTGAAGGGGATATTTTGAAGATGAACCGTAGCTTCTTCTAGTATCCGATTCACTACATGGCTCGTTGCTAACTGCAACAAAATTACGTCTTCGCTTGCTCCCGCGAAGTGGCCTGACGTCACATGTATTGAATATGTGAGCGTAATTGGCCGTTGTCGACTGCCATAAGTCGCTGCCGCTATAATTTAATGGTGAAAGACTGGTTCACGTCTTTCTCAGCATCCGGGATCCAAATGTTTTTAAATTTCACACCCTCCTGCTTCCTATTGAACTTCCGGGTAGTCTTACAATCTCTAGGCCCTGTGGCGTCTCTGTATTGCCTTTGAAAAAGAACCGTCAAACAACGACTAGAAGAGCACGAAAGTGGGGGGAAAACTGACAGATCAGCAGTGGTGGAACATGCTTTTGAGCCAGGAGACCACCACATTTATTTTTATAGGACTCAGATACTGACAACCACAAGCGGATGCCAGAAGCGCTATACGAAGAGGCCATAGAGATTGTAAAACACACCAGGAATTTCAATAGAGAAGAGGAGGGCGTGAAATTTAATGTAATTTTGATCGCCGTACTGAAGAACATGGAAACCAGACTTCCACCATGGAGTGACAGCAACAGCGGGCGACGTAAATCGACAATGACCAATTACGCTCGCATAGTAAAAATAATTAACAACATTGCACGAGAACTCACGTAAACGGAATTTTTCTGCAGTCAGATCGGACACTCGAATAAGTTGCGATTCATCTTGAAAAGCATTATAGTCCGGAACATTTTATTAATTTAGTACTAAGTGGCCTGCAAATGTGCTATTGGAGCGATTACTTATTAGGGCTGTGAGGTGTTCTGAATATCTTGTTAAAAGATGCCAACATTCCTAATTGCTGGGCTACCAGCACTTCCAGTGCTACAATTCAAGAGCTTACACTGCAGTTTGCGCAACTGACGACTTGAAGAATTGACGGATTCTTGAAATCTTTGCCCGTTCCTCTGATCGCCACCCATATAGGATGTGTGGGCTGCGACAGGAATACGTTTACCTTCATACCAGCTTTCAGCTAGCAACCTTCATCAAAAGACGCATCATGTGCTTCAGATATGGCAAGAAATCCCCGAGAATATCATTTGGAGTCTAATATATTACATCATCCCAGTCCGTGGGGATCACACCCCATCACTACTGATGAGTTCAGTTCCGAATAGCTCTGTAAATATCTCGTCGACGATTCCGGTGTTCATATTGAAAAAAACTGTGTAAGCGGCAGGTAATAATAAAATTAACATTATGGTTTCCTCCCTTGTTTGAACTTTACTGAGACGTCTCGTTTCTAAAACATTACATATGGAAACACTTCTATACGTCTATTTTACATGCACACCGCCAGATTTTCACCTGGTGACCAATACTGGAACTAATATTTTTTCGACATAAAGCGGTTCCGCATTAACGGATTACAATATCTACAAGCTTCGCTGTCATACGACAGTTACAGGCGACACTAGACCCTTGTGAATACCTATACCGTAATTACAACCAACTGGTTCCAGTTATGCCGCGAGTAACACAGTGTTCTCGGGGGTCGGCTGCCGCAGTGAGCTGGCCGCACAGTGAAGACGCCTTGGCAGCGCCTAAGGAGGAACGGCCGCGTAAAACTGCCCTATCTGGCGGCCGGCCCTCTAAATCAGAGATGAGAGCGCTGATAGCCGCCGGCGCAACGAGGCTCGCTAACTGCTTACGCCCACGCTTCCGGACCGTTTGTTATTTGCTTCATTGCGCTCAATCTGCGGCTTACTTTCCTCGCGTTGCCCGCGTAGCGGGAGGTCTGCGATCGCACTGCGGGTGGCGCGCGCCCTTCAGCGCGTCGCGTTGGAGAAGGCGCTTTCAAGAGCTCAGTTGTCCTCACGTAATGCGCTTGGCCCACGCAGCTGAGCAAGAGAGACGTACCGCATGCACCACGGTATTAGATGATGTCCGAGAGGTTAGCAAGCCCTACGACGGCAAGAAGAGATATGTGCAACTTCCTGACATATCTGCCTTACCGACAGTGAGTCGATTTAAAGTAGACGGTAATAGTTAAGAATAGGATTTCTCTTGGAAAACATGTTAATGGGTTGGGAGTAACCAGTCTTCTCTTCCTGTATTCGTTTACCTTCCCTGATTCGTATCTTGTACTGTATAAAGCTCCCGAATATTCCCAACTGTAACACCTTCACCATATCTCCAGAGGAATCGAGTCGCTGCATACCCGGTATCTCAGATCTTCAAAAGCTCAGGCCTTTTCCCGCGCCGCTATCACTACGACTCATTTTCGTTACTTCTCCAGCCCTTCCATGTCCTTTTACAGAGTAATATCCATCGTCTACTTCGCTCAGACCATGAAGTCACTCTTGAGATCGACTCATCCTGTCAACTGTAACCTAACCTACCTCTTTTCTTTCCGAATGAAGGCTTCATCCTACCTTTCTTCTGAGTTACTGCAATCCTACCCTTTTTCTACCACATGTGTACCGTCTTTTGACCATCCCAATGCTCATTCCCCATCCCTAGTCATATTGCTTGTTTTCCAGTCTGATCAATATCGAAATCTCTTACCGATGGTATGACGGAAAACCTCATGAATCATCATGTCACCGAATCGAGATGATCGTTTGTATTCAGGTCAATCTACTTTTATTTTTATTCATTTTAAACAATGGCTGAAGAGCGACAACACGGTCGCATCCACCGTTCTGACACCTGTGAGGATATGTCTATCGAACAGATGTTCAAGTTACAGGAGTCAATAAGGGATGATGAATACCTATAGATGGACCTATTTTGGATCTATTTCTCTCCTCGACGTTCATCTGAACTAAATTTGTATTAGTAAATTTAAGTCAAACAAAATAATGTTTTTAAAAAATGCAGTAGACAAGAAACTCTACGTCTGGACTGCATTCCATCTCTGAAAGTCTCATGCTCAGTATAGCCTTATAAATGATTAAGATTAAAGAGCGGTAATGTGCAAATAACGGTAGCAGTGCTCTCTATTGGAGGACAGAATAATGCCAAATTCTGTCGCCAAAGAGCTTTCCAAAGATGCGGCAAGGCGAGATTAAGTGCCAATACACATCGACGATATATGGTACATTATTCAAATACGAACTACTTCGAACGGAGCAGAATGAGCGGCCGTTGCGAAGTAGTTCTCACATACCGCGCCATTTCATTAGGTATGGCGCATACCGTAACGTCAATAATGTACGTGCACAGACAGAAATACAAGAGGTTCGCAAGGAACCGAAAAGTTGGTGCGTGTCCTGTGCAATCTGAGCGCAGTATGGGATGACACCTTAACGGAATCTAAGAAGCCATTATAAAATTAACGTAGTATTCTACAAGACAATGCGTCAAATAATTTGAAGTAGGACAACAGCGCTGAAAACCTCTAAAAAAACACACTCAAATTTATGTCTAAGAAATTGCTCTTATTCGTACATCATTTTGAAGATTTTTTAAATACTAGATTTAATTAACGTAGACTTCATGTGATGTACGCTGTCAAGAAACCTGGTCCCGTCATGCAAACAATAGAATGGATATTTTCGGTTATGCATTTACAGACCTATATTATTTCAGAAACAGTCTGTTCCGCCTGGACTATGGCTGGAGCTGACCATTCCACAATCGCGATTTCGGTGTGTGTGCCATTCTCAAGTTCCAATTCACCATGAAGTACGTCAATATACACTCCTGGAAATTGAAATAAGAACACCGTGAATTCATTGTCCCAGGAAGGGGAAACTTTATTGACACATTCCTGGGGTCAGATACATCACATGATCACACTGACAGAACCACAGGCACATAGACACAGGCAACAGAGCATGCACAATGTCGGCACTAGTACAGTGTGTATCCACCTTTCACAGCAATGCAGGCTGCTATTCTCCCATGGAGACGATCGTAGAGATGCTGGATGTAGTCCTGTGGAACGGCTTGCCATGCCATTTCCACCTGGCGCCTCAGTTGGACCAGCGTTCGTGCTGGACGTGCAGACCGCGTGAGACGACGCTTCATCCAGTCCCAAACATGCTCAATGGGGGACAGATCCGGAGATCTTGCTGGCCAGGGTAGTTGACTTACACCTTCTAGAGCACGTTGGGTGGCACGGGATACATGCGGACGTGCATTGTCCTGTTGGAACAGCAAGTTCCCTTGCCGGTCTAGGAATGGTAGAACGATGGGTTCGATGACGGTTTGGATGTACCGTGCACTATTCAGTGTCCCCTCGACGATCACCAGTGGTGTACGGCCAGTGTAGGAGATCGCTCCCCACACCATGATGCCGGGTGTTGGCCCTGTGTGCCTCGGTCGTATGCAGTCCTGATTGTGGCACTCACCTGCACGGCGCCAAACACGCATACGACCATCATTGGCACCAAGGCAGAAGCGACTCTCATCGCTGAAGACGACACGTCTCCATTCGTCCCTCCATTCACGCCTGTCGCGACACCACTGGAGGCGGGCTGCACGATGTTGGGGCGTGAGCGGAAGACGGCCTAACGGTGTGCGGGACCGTAGCCCAGCTTCATGGAGACGGTTGCGAATGGTCCTCGCCGATACCCCAGGAGCAACAGTGTCCCTAATTTGCTGGGAAGTGGCGGTGCGGTCCCCTACGGCACTGCGTAGGATCCTACTGTCTTGGCGTGCATCCGTGCGTCGCTGCGGTCCGGTCCCAGGTCGACGGGCACGTGCACCTTCCGCCGACCACTGGCGACAACATCGATGTACTGTGGAGACCTCACGCCCCACGTGTTGAGCAATTCGGCGGTACGTCCACCCGGCCTCCCGCATGCCCACTATACGCCCTCGCTCAAAGTCCGTCAACTGCACATACGGTTCACGTCCACGCTGTCGCGGCATGCTACCAGTGTTAAAGACTGCGATGGAGCTCCGTATGCCACGGCAAACTGGCTGACACTGACGGCGGCGGTGCACAAATGCTGCGCAGCTAGCGCCATTCGACGGCCAACACTGCGGTTCCTGGTGTGTCCGCTGTGCCGTGCGTGTGATCATTGCTTGTACAGCCCTCTCGCAGTGTCCGGAGCAAGTATGGTGGGTCTGACACACCGGTGTCAATGTGTTCTTTTTTCCATTTCCAGGAGTGTATATTCTTCACAGCTTCCCAAATAATGAGAATAGATAGCAAGGAATCTTATTTAAACTTACAGCTAATTAGAAACACCGTCATAAGACGTAGTGAGCCACGCGGCTCCGTCCGGCCGCCGCGTCATCCTCTATCACAGATCGCCATCAGCAAGGAATATGCAGAACCATGTGATCAGCAAACCCCTCAGTCGGCAGTTTTCAGCTATCCAGGCATACCAGCCGCTGCTTCTCAATCAAATAGCTGCTCGATTGGACTCGAGAAGGTGATTACAATTTAACCTTATGCCTACCAGAAGAAATATCTTAATATGGTTGGAGACGATAAAGATGACCTCTTAACACAAAATTACAAAATTATATTTATTGTTGCTTTTCACGGTGAGTTATCTGTGGAGGATGGCACACGAGGAGAAATCACGATTTTGAAATAAGTGCAATAAAAGAAACCAAGACAAGCCCAGGATGGCTTGCCATCAAGAGCAACACAACGGGGAGCAGAATATCGTCGACGCACCGCTGTGCTGTAAGGGTGCCTACGATGACAACCAAATGTGTCCTGCTAAGAAAAGAAATGACACTCCTGACCATCACTCTTGGTTGTTGGGCCGTGTGGCATGCGACAGGCAGGTTGGTCCGACAACCATCTGTGATGCGATGGAGTGCCACTTATTTGCATAGCAGAACCCCTTTGGCTGTCATCTCTGTGCCACGTCGACGAAACTCTACGCCCTGTTTTGTTACTCTTCATGCTAAGCCAGCCTGGATTACATTTCAGCAAGATAATGTCCGTCCACATACAATCACACCAAAAAGTTACATTTTAGTGGTTGTAAGTTAAACGAAACATATATTTCAGAAGAGAACCCAGACACGTGCCACCTTACATTACATAGGTTACAAATATGTCCAAATCACCTGTCCGTAAAGTAATATACAGTGTTATGAAAATAAACATTGCTCTTTTCCATCCAAAAAATTACTGGCACATGCGTATGAATTGGACACTGTGTTCGTTTTCTTTACTGATGTTCACCTTCTCATACCTAGTGTGCATCATTTTAGCATCTACAACAGCACGTAAACGCCCATGAATGCTTTGTATTAAATTCCGGGTGATATTAGGGGTAATTTTCGATCATTCCTCCAGAAGCACTTTCTCCATGTTTTTAGCGGACGGACGCCTTTTTTTTATTTGTGTGTCAAGATGAGCCCACAGGTTCTCAATGGGGTTCAAATCAAGTCTCTGAGGTGGTGTTAGAACCCTTCTGGGCGCATTGTACAGTAACTACTCCCGGGTTTTCATGGCGGTATGTTTTGGGTCGTTGTCTTGTTGGAAATGAAACACTCCAGTAAGGAACAATGTCTGTGCACTAGCGTGTAAATTACCTCGCAACACGTCGATGTATCTCATATGATCCTTTGTACCGTGGATTACCGCTAGATTTCCAACGTCGGACGCCGCCATACAGCCCCAGACCATGATACCGCCCCCTACCATGTTTGACTGTGGGATGCATGTGTTTGATGTCGAGGTGCGGAATCGGCTTGCGCCAAACTTTCTTTCTTTCATCAAATCCGAACACACTAAACTTTCGATTCGTCGCTAAATATTACAGTGTTCCAAAACTCCATCGGCCTGCTGATGTAGTCCTTCGCAAACTGCAGTTGTTTCTGCCGGTTAATTTCCGATATGTATGGCTTTTCCTGGGAGAACGTCCATGCATGTCAGCGTTATTTAAAACAATTCGTATAGTTTGAACACTAACTGTCTTGTCGGTCGTTGTCTGAACAACCTCAGCAATAATTTCTGCACTTGTAGCAGGTTCCTTCCGAGCAAGTGCGATGATACGGCGACACTCTCGGGTTGTAGTCACTTTTGGACGTCCAGGATGACACTTATTCACTGTTGTTCCAGTCTTTATATTTATGAATGATGGCTCGTACCGTGGTGTAGCTAACAGACACCTCTGCTCCGATTTGTCGATAGCTTCTGCCTTGTGAATGGAGCAATACCATTCTCTCACCCAACGCCACTGAATGTTCCTTCTTCTTCGTCCCCATGCTGACCACTGTCGTGCAATACAGTAACATACTAGCGACTGGGCCGTCAACAACACGCAGTGTCTGTTGCTTCAGCAGATGCCGTTCCGGTACCTGAAAATCCAGCAATATACCGAGAAGCCACGCTCTGTGCCAATACTTTTTATGTGCAGAGGAGTTACATGTTTGCCCTTAACACTGCGTTTCTTTGTTAATGGTAGGCACTGTGGGCAGAATTGTAATGCCTGCTATGTGAGGTAGCATGTACATGTGTTGTGTATCGGAAGGTGCGCCATTTGTAACCAGCAACGATAAATACACACGTGTGCCAATACTTTTTGGTGCGATTGTACAGTGATAGGTTCTGCTGTTTGTATTCTTGTTTACCAAACCCTAACATGGCCAGCAAAGTCACCTGATCTTTACGCTATTGAGAACGTTTGGAGCATTATGGGCAGGAACTTCTAACCATCTCGAGATTTTGACGATCTAACGCGTCATTACGACAGAATACGTCACGATGTCTCTCACGAGGACATACAATAACTCTATATATCAATGGAAAGTGACTAATTGCTCGCATAAGGGCCATAAGTGGACTAATGCGTTACTGACTTCCACAGTCTGTGAAGCTCATTCCCTTTAACAAGTGACCCAATTTCTTCTGAAATTGTAATCCTCTATTTGCCTCTACATCAATATACCGATTTCAGGCCCATTAGATTATTGCTCCGTCGTGCCGGGGAGCGTCGTGTTTCTTTTTGCTTTTTCTTTTGCTTCCAGTGTACATACAGTAACAATACAGACAGAACAAGTTGTCATTTCGGGAAGAATGAACTTGCTTGTTGAACCGGGATTCAAATCTCCATCGGGCCGTCGGGACTTAGATTTCCACGGCTTCCTTATTTCAGTTTTGGTCAACACCGGAAGAGAACTTAAAACGGATTTCGCAGATTGTCTGTCACCATATCAGCCATTGTTACAACTCTTTTGACGTCGATGTCAGCTTGACGTACATTTCCGGTACGAGGTACAACCTACAATACGTGTTTTACTCTACCCGCCGGTATGTCAACATCTGACGCTGAGACAAAAATTTCAAAGAATTTTTAAGGTAACGGATGTAAAGCGCAAACACTCTGCATCTCGCCACTCCACTAGAAGTTCATTTCATTAAAGTGTACAACGCCTGGAGGAAACAAGGGACAATGGAACTTGCAACGATAACGTTAAGCTAACTGCACAAGTTAAGTTACAATATCTGCCTCGGAATGCATGCTTATTGCTGGCCATATAAGGAAGGCACCCGCCGCAATGGTGTTGGGAGTGCGCGCTATCTGCTCTTTCTGTCCGGCGGTGCCCTGCAGCAGCAGCAGCGGCTGCAGTTGGTTGTGTTCGGCCCGGGGCAGACACCGTTTGCCTCTCTGGAGGGGCCAGGCACGCTTCCAGCGAGACGGCACGCTGGCACGAGCTGTAGCCTAACCCTCCCCACACCCTCCATAGCTCCGCCGCACCGGCAGAATATACACCAAAGACCGCCACTGTCCCTTGATTACAATTAAGCTGAACTCATTTTTCACCTTGAAGTCCTGCATATTTTTGTCGCAAAGCAAACGAAAAGAGCAGTACTGCCGTAACAATAACGAAAATGACCACGTACCTCAGCAGCTTAAAAACGTGTCCAATGGAGCAGAAACCTTTACCGCAACAGCGTGGACGCTGGTGGCAGGGCAGGTGGTGTTTAGGTTATAGTACCTGATCTCTGGTCTCAGTTGGTTTCTTGTGTTGGTATAGCTGTGTGTCAAACACCTGTTTGATTAACTATTCGGAGAAAATATTACGATATTGTCGAAATACAATGTGAGTTTATAGTGTGTGCGGAAACGTCGCCTCCAGCAGGTACAATTTTCATACTTCAATTCCTCTTCATTTTGTTTGACGAGCGCTTTCGTCAGTAAATACTATCAATGATTTTTCGCTTATACGAGAGACGGGAGGAAACTAGCTGTCACCCAGATAGGCTGTGGTGCATGGATTTCGGCAACTGCCCGCCCGACCCTCACATTGTACAAGAGAGATGCCAAAAAGAAAAATGCTCCTATCGTAGCTTAAAGTAGGCAGATGTGTATGGGGCAGAGTTAGGGATTCAACATTTTTGGTAGGTTCAAAGACATTTAAAGCAAACCATGTTGATTTATTCGTGCTTTTTTAATATTCACTATTTGCCTCTATGTCATGTCATATAGCGCATCGTGTCAAGTAAAGTAAGACGATACATGATGTCATGTTCTATAACATGGCATTTAATTTGTCGTACAATATGAATCAACGTGTCTTTAAGAAGCAAGCATCGCCACTCTGGGATACGTCCTATAATAAAATCACCCATCTTCTCGGATACTTCATTTCGTAAAAGCATCTCACTTTTTAGAAGCACATAAATTTGTGCCGGTTTTTTCTTACGTACGTCACCATACATGTAACCCACCCATCACATCATACACCTAACAGTGGGCGAGTGTAAGAGAGTTCATTGGACTTGGGAAGTAAGGTTAATTCGTAAAAAAGCGCGAATCGGTCAAGATGTTTTGTTTCAAATGTCTCTGAAGTTGCCAGATAAGTCGAAAAGCTAGTTACCTTCTTTTATATGCCTAACTCTTCCCGGGACATATTCGACAATTTGTGCTATGGTACAAGAATTTTTCACTCAATGTTCACAGCTTTTACTCTACCATAATTTCGACATTTGACCACCATAGCTTAGCACCGATGTAGAGTTGTATTGACTCGAGCGACTGATCCGTTGTATGATTCTTTATTGTCTTTCGAATCATGTTCTTTATATCGTGGAAATGGATAATGCTTTCACAAAGAACAAGACGATTCTTAATTATATGTGTCTGTCCACCTTCTTACAAAATTCGATGCGATTAGTGCAAGTCTGAAACACAGAAGGGGCGAGCATAAAAATTTCACATAAAAAGTGTTTTTTGCTCTTAAAATACGAACGAAGCTAGATATCTGTTTTATCATAAGAATTTGTTTTTCATTTACTTCATTCAGTTTAAATCACGTAAGAACCAATTTTATGAGCTTCATTTAGCTCGACTAATACGTCGTATGGCGACAACGGTTAAAGATTACTACAAAAAAAAATTCGTCTTGTCTTTATCCATTTACCTACCTTCGTGCAAAGTTTGAACAGATTCGTACAAGTTTAAAATGTAGAAATGGGCGCTTCAAAAACCTCCAAGGAAGACGTGTTTTTGGCTCGTAAAATCCAAACGAAGAAATATGTTTCCAAACTGTGAAGCATATCTTGGACCAAGGTCCTGTACACAGGTGGACCAAATTTGGGTCATCAGTCTCGCTCCAATCCGGAGTTATTTAAGGGTGACTGTTTTTGCACGTGCAAAAGGGGAACGGAGCTGTGGCGTTAGCTGCGTATTAATTTCAGCCTAATTAAAGTCTTTTGCAAAAGGAATTAATCGATTCCCAAAATTTGTCTTGACATCAGATGCGGTTCGGTGTTGAAACTTTGCATAATGTACTGTAACCTAGCTATAGTAATACAGATGTCCGAATGAATTTACAAACGGCCGATGATGCGTGGTAAACCGAAAACTTTTCACCCCATGTTCCTAGCTCAAAAAGGAATCGAGAAACAAGCCCATCTCCCCAACGCCCCCCCCCCCCCCTCCTCTCCCAAACCGCGATTGTTCTCGCGGCCTATTCGGACTTGTTTGTCACAGCTCGTGCGCTGAAGATAACACTGCTGGCCCAGCCCAGTGGCTCTGCAGACTTCTCAAAGTTTGTACTCTCTTCCGCTCGGTTTACAAATTCTACTTTTCGTGCATTTTGCGACCAATGTGCTCCGTTTAGACAGATGAGGTCCATGAAACCATGATAATGTGACCATTTAAAATGTGAATTAATTATGTGTGTGTTCTTGGGGCTCGTCATCTGAGAGCTACAGCAAAGCAGCAGTATCATCTTATGAATTGATTTGCATGAGAAAAGTCGCATGAAATCGAGAAACTGCATGTTCCACAACTGATAGAAGTGTTTCCGGGGTCACGTTCAGAATGTGTTGCGCGATGCGTGCCTTCAATGCAGCTAAGTTTGCAGTTGGAACGCTGATCACAACATCTGTCAGATATTCCCACAGCGAGAAGTCACACGGATTAAGATCAGATTATCGGGACGGCCAGGCTGTAGGGAAATGGTTGCTGATAATTCTAGCATTTATGAAATGGCACTTCAGCAGCTGCTTAATTGGATTTGCAATGTGCGGAGGTGCGTCAACTTACATGAAAATAATCCCATCCACACATCCACGCTGTTGGACAGCTGGAATGACGTGGTTGCGCAAAAGACACTCATAGCGCTTCCCACACAGTGACCTTTTCAGGATGAAGTGATACTGGCTAATTTGCGTGTGGATTTTCCGTTGCCCATATTCGACAATTCTGTGTATTGCCATATCCTGTCAGATGGAGTGGGCTTGGTCTGTTCACAAAATCTTCCACAGCCAATCACTGTCCACTTCCATGCGAGAAAGAAACTCTAAAGTAATGGTGTCTCTTGCTGACAGGTCAACAGGAAGCAACTCTTGCACATGGGTAATTTTGAATGGATGGCAAAGAATTATGTTTCGTAGAATTTTACGCACCGCACTCAGGGGCATGTCCAATGTTTGGGCAATTCTCCGTGCTCATTTGCACACCATCCCTTGTCTCCTCCCGAGTTGCTGTGGCCGCTGCTTCCACTGACGTCGAATCACTTAGTTTCCTTCCTCTACCAGGTTTCACACCAAAAGAACCCATCTTTTCGAATATCCGAATCATTTTCTTCAGACCCATACCACTCATCGGACCGACGCCTCTTTCCAACCCCTTAAGTGTCCGGAACTTCTGCAGATCAACGTGTGCACTGTCGTCATTCTTGTAATACAGCTTTACAAGCATAGCACGATCCTGAATTTGAGACACTCATGGCGAACCTCGCAGACGCCAAAGGAGGAAGGACGGTGTACTCGGCGCGCTTATACCAACTTCAATGGGTCGTGCGCATGACAAGTGTTTTCGTTTACGTATTCTGACACATACAACGCCATCTATTGATCAATTTCACACAATTTTTTTCTTTTCCCTTACGTTTTCCCCTTCTCCGATAACAATCCGTTGCAATTTGACGTCATTCCGACCAGTGGCGTTATTTCTACAGCGTTTCGAAAGTTTCATTATAATCACCCTGTCCTTTAATGCTTAGCACAATGTACGTAAACGAACGGAAAATGTTTCACTACTCAGTTATATGGACGTAATTATCATTCCCGCAGGGGCTGCTGTGTGGGAGAAGCATGGAGCTACAAAGAATCCACCCTATACTTCAGTATACCGAAATATATAATTTTACTTTTTATTCATATTTCATTTCAGTAACAGATCCAAACGGCTGCTAGTCCTTTCCCTGATAAGCCATACTTACAAATTAAGTCTCATAACACGTAATGTTAGGAGTATTTTCAAACTGTGTTCATCCGCAAAACCGCAAAAAATAACATGGTGAAGGAACAAGATTTGCAGCTCACATTACGTATGACCATCTGCTGCGATGAGAATATCATAAGAAAGTAACAACGTTCCGTGAGAGCGTCTTACAGCTATGTTCATGTTCACATCTGGTACTTATCTGCAGCTATTAACATAAAATTAAGTTAAATTTATGCTCCAGCTCACGGTCAAGCAGTTCACTGCGTAAAGGCTAGTGCAGGGCCATTTAAGTGTCAGCTCCTGCAGATTGGCAAAGACGGTGGCAAGCGTCACGAAGACGTCCGAATTTTATCGAAGAATTCTGAGCAGTAATAGGGGGAATGCCTCAAGAAAAGTTGGACAGGCTATTTAGTAGGGTTGCGTTCCGCAAATACAGTGACCTTTAGCGTTCAAAGAAAGAAACTGCAAGTTACTTGAGAGAAATTCTTATATATGATGCTGGTGAACTGCTAGGATCGCCGCTACGTGACTGTGAAAGAAAAGGGATTGGTACGTTACCTGTCCGCTAGTTTCACGCGGCGATGTGGTTTTTCGAATCTTCTGGAGTATTACCAAAGAGTCTGCGGAATTTTTAAACATTTCATTCTACGTAATGTCTCACTTTTCAAATAATGTATTAAAAAGAATATTTTTGATAAAATCACTACAGCCGTCCTTTCTACTTTAACACACTGTATTTATGATTATTTTAGCCGTGCAATCCCAAAATATTTCAACACTGAACATTTACCATGTGTATTATCTTTTCTTAGGAAATATCACGTAACCAACAGCTCTGAAAAGATCTTCGCAAACATGGACTAAATAGTTTTTTCAAAGTGGTAAATCTGGGATCACCCAGTAAAGGCAAAGACAGTCATCTAATGAAGACAAAGAAAGTGGTGAAGATATGCTTGTTGTTCTAAATCTGACTTAGTAAGTTCAGAAGACGGGTACGATTGTGTCAACTTTTTTCCATTTACAAATGAATCTGTAGAATTGATATTTCTTCGTTTATTGAGAGAAGTAGCTAAAGCGATGCTAACCAATTTAAAATATTAAGAAATATTTGAGGAATTATGCAGTTCATAGCGCTACATACTGACGACTTACAGAGCGATATACATTAACGTCAATGAGCATTAGATATGAGTAACCCCTTTAGTCTTTATGAAGTAGTTCACTGGTGACTGTTCCTTTTCAGGAATCGTACATTTTTAATCATTCTCCGTTATTCTTTGTCTAATTGTGTGCTCTATGGATTCCAGATAAATTTCATCAAAAGAATATCAGATACACTCAAGTATTACTGCCTCATGATAAACTCATTGATCACATAACGTAGACAGGTTCCTTACTTTGATTTCATTAGCTGAATGTCTTCATGAAAGGCATCACATTAGTCGGGTGATGCGACGGTCCAGTGACGGCAAGCCAGGCAGAGAAAGAGCTGGGGACAAGAGGAAGGGAAGTAAGGATTATGGCGCATGTTTACGTCTCATTGCGGACATACCCAATCATTATTCACTTCCAAGGGAAGCTCGTAGTCGTAGCATACACAAGACCTTCCTCCAGTTCGTTCACAGAAAATCTTATTAATAGTATGAGGTGGAATTAAACTATAATCTGTCAAACCAACATTAACTATTTTTCTATAACTGTTAACGGATGTGTAAATCAACCACAAATCAATGTACGTATTTTATAAGAAGTGAAGATTTAATTGGAAAAGTAACAACTTCCGTCACCGAAGCTGAGAAAGTGCATATTAAAATTAGCAGCTGCAGTCAAGTCTTCGAAGGAAGAAACAGATGGCCCCAGTATGCCAATATCGATAATTTTTGGGAGGTGCATATGGGTCCTGAACATGCCATACTGAATTACCAAAACTGGCAGCGAAAATAAAATAAAATAGCTTCTCAGATTTCACGGCCGTTTGGCGAAATTCTTTGTTAAATGATTGACCAGCCACTGTCCCACGTCCATAATGGATCATCACAGACTAAAATCGAAAGGTTTGTATTAGCAACTGCATACATATTGTGGGAGATCGTCGAAACGTAACGAATGAAAATACATTTATTTCCAAATTTTGACGACGTGCTACATATTGCTTTTAAGACTAGTTTTTGTTCAGTCAACTGTTGGGGAGTTCTCCAATGTACATGCATTGAATCAATCATCATTTATTTGAGAAGGAGAACTTCTGAGCACAGTCAGCCATTAAAAGACGAAAGTGAAATGAATATGAAAACAAACTATTCAGTAGATTACCTAATAATATACTTAAAAGATAAATTTTAAACGCAAATGCATTTGAAAATAAAATGAAATAGAAATCCACTACTAATTCAATACTGATAATTTTACATATGTTTAGGTCTTTTAAATTACTACGGGGAAACCACAGGAAAAGCTGTGCACTAGCATTGAATAGCTTTTCTGTTAAGTCATAGTGGCATAAAATACGAGCCCTTTTATAGGTGCATGTGTTTTACTGAAAACATTTCGGGAAAACATCCCTTGTAATTACCTTGAAGGCATAAGATATATGAGACAACTACAATGATAGTTTTTAAATTAACTGTGAATTGTTTTCTCAGGAACCATCTCATGGAGTACTTTCCATGCTCCAAAGGAATTCGTGATGTAAGGGGGATGGCAAAAACAATTTATGTACTGATAAAATTTATGTTAGTTAATGAAGTTCAATTGCGACCACAATAACAGACTAAAATTTGTTCTGTTTATACTTTTCTTACCGCTGTGTATCTCCAAGCATGATTCCGTACCGCTTCCAAAACTAAATCTCCTTATTTTGATTTTAGAAAGATTTCAAAACTTCATATGTCTACATCAACTTTTCGATGGTGATACCGCGCAAGTGGTTTTACAAAACCTGAAATTTTATTCTTCCTGTCCCTTTTTCTGTCACCTTTATATTCTGAATAAAAACTTAAAGCAGCTACTACACTGGATCGCCAAACAGAGCCAACATAGGGATTGAAAAAGATGCACGTAAGAATCAGTCATATCCGAAAGATTATGTATAAAGGGAATGAACATCGTGTTTCTCACGTAATGAGATATATTTAAACATTTTGATTTGACAAATCAATAAATAATTTATAAAAAAACGAAGAACAGAAGCTATATAGATTCGGGTTGTGCTTGAATATCCCCGTAAGGTTCTAGGGAAAAAAAGAAGTCACTTCATCGAAGAATATAAGTGTTTAAAAGAAAGCGTGATTTTCCTGTCGTATTTGCCTCATGAGCTTAGTAGAAAGTAGATTTATAGGTTGTGTTAATAAAGTTAATGTAGCAGTACATTATTAACAATTAAGTTTAAAGTAACAAAGATTTACGCTTCTGAAATATTTTTTTTTATATAGAAAGAAAATACGATTTGATGCACTTCTCCGAGTTTCTAACATGAAGGAGCACCCTACCCTTTTTCTTGCTGAGCCCAAATCATGAACAACTCTTTTTTTTTTGTACAAAGAAACAAAAGTAGGGGATAGCGCAAGGAAACAACCAAAAACACTAAATACTAGCCTCTCTTAGTGTCACGTTTTATTTTTGGCTGAAATGCGAAAATTGTCAGTTTCATGTTAACTTTCTTTCACTACAATAAAAAAAACGATTAGAAGTTATCTTAAAAACCAGTCATTAAATCATGTTGATGAAACCAGAAAATCTAAAAATAAAAACAAATTTTGCGTAGTGGTAATTGTGTGTTCTACAGTTGATCAAAACGACGATGAGAGAAGTAAATTTCTTTGTACACCGTCTGAAAGAAATGTATGTATAGCATACAACTTAATTTTTCTACAAGTTACATAATTATAAAGAAGTTGAAATGTAAAGTAGAAGAAATTACTTCCGGAAGAAGAACGAGACAGGAGGTGGTAATGAGAGCTGATGCAACTTTTCCTGGAACGAGGACCGACCATTCCTGTAACGGAAAATACAGGCTTCGATAGCTACAGGAACGAGGACCGGGAGTGATCAAAGCGAATGGTGAACCACCGTTCCGTATTAGTTATTCCCCCGTCCATCCGATCACTTCACTGAAGAATCCTTTGGACCCGTTCGCAAACGACGGACCTTTAACAAGCATTTCAGTTTTTGCTGGTACAGTGGTTTCATTCCCATTCACTTTTATCAGAATACTCAGTAGGTGCAATTTGTGTTCCAGTTCTAAATGTTTAAACAGTTTATGGCAGTTCAGCTGCTAATATTTTGGGATACTGAGATAAGTGACTGAGCTCCCCCCATCCCCACCACCTCAGAAGAAAAACTTATCTACATCCCTGCCCTATAGATAAATTGGGCCTGCCATAAACAAGCGGTAATCAAAACATGAGCAGGAAGATAGGCTACGAATTATTGTAAACATCCCTGGGGAACACAAGAAGCACTGGTATTCAGTTGGCAACGTTATCGAACATGGAGCCCATGACTACTAACCAATAATGAACAGACACATGCGTACAGTTTAAGAAAATCACAGCTGCAGCCGTGGGCAGTATCACTCTGCACATGACGATCCAACTCATTTCAATCAACGTTTCATCCAGTTTACAAAATGTTATAAAGAATTACCACTGCCATACAACAGGTTAGGTTCCTAGGATCTTGGAACGGATGCTTTTGCTCTGTATAACGAATCTCTTTCCCATACAAACTAAACTGAACCGATGTTAATATGGCGGCGGCGAATCCAGCTAATAAATTCAATTTCTCGCCACGCCCCGCACATAGCACACTTGAATCCACCCGCTGGTGGTGTGATGGCAGAGCTTGTTTCTTCGTTGATGGGTGGACAGAGAACTTCACATTCGGATCACAGTGGCGCCAAAATCAGGCCCCCAACGCTTCAATCATTTGCAGTGATTTCTCCGATGCCAAATGCTGGATGCACTAGAGCCGTTCGGCGGGTGCTCAAAACGGGGTGGTAACGCGACAAAATAAAACCGTCACAGTTTGAGTACATTGTTAGCTTATCTTTTTGATGGCTAATAAGTGGGGAGTCCAAGTTCATTGGAACGAATGAAGCACCCAGTGGGGAAAGAGATGTCCTTTACGTATGGGAGTAGTACCATGGGAGGGGATGGTATTTTGAGGTTACTGTGTACATAAGATAAAGGATTGGCGCTGGAACGAATCTCTGGAACACGTCTGCGACTGAGTGGAAAATCTAGGTTGGGTGTTGTTTATCACTAGGCAGATCGGACGCCTAAAAGAGATGCAATCATGAAGATTTACTTGCTTCATATGTGCATGTTGCACTATGGAAACTTCTGCTAATAGATGGGATTTTAAGGTAGGTTTCCACGAAATATTATGTTGATTTCTTAATATTTCTGCAGGTGGACGATTGAGAATGTCCATTACGCACGACCACGAGGCAAACAGACAAGATTATTCTGCTTTTCTTTTTCTCCTTAGAGTGAACAACTTCACATTCTTATGCATGAAGAGATAGCCATATTTCGTACTAGGCTAAAATCGTCCTCACAAGGGACGTGTTTCTCATCGCGAACCCCGCCAGACGTGGTATCCGTCGTGGTTGCTGGATGCTCTGAAGCATCCTACTATATCTCACGGAACGTGTTCATCATCGTGATTTGAATCCTCAGCGCTCTTTAGCGGCAGTTACCGGCTGCATCCGGCGTGAAATCACATAGTGTCTTTACGAAACCAAAGTGCTTTAAATGGCTGAGAGGACTTCGTTAGCGACTCTCGATGAAGAGAGAAGAAAATCACGATGGCCTGAAGAGCAAGTTGCTTGCAGAGGAACACTACACAATATTTTGCACCGATCTGAGATACATACCAGTAATAGTTGTTCGTTAACTCAGTTGAATAATCAGCCCATTTTCCGGTTTTAAATTGAATACAACTAAAGAATAGTTTCAAATGCCAGATTGCGCAAGCATAATACGTATATTGTAGATTGGCACTGATTTCTAACAATGTGTTTCGAGAGCTGCTATTCGCAGATGCTTTGGTACAGTGTATATTCATATCACGTACTCTATAATGAAAATAAAAAATATTCGGAGTTTAATTACATACAATATGGTGGTTATTGTGGTCTGCTTGTGACGTAAATACGTTGACGTATGTAACGGGCCACGTTCCCTTCCACGAGGCAAAAGTCTGACAGACCATGTTCTTCTGCAGTTCACGCTCCACGGTGTAGTGGAACGCGGAATTCTGTGGTTTGACGTCACCGGCTCCTTCTCCAAGTGCGTCTTCATATGTTATCACAATTTATAACGGATAACATCTTCGTCTGGCTAATATTTATAATATGAACAGCGAGAACGGAGACGACTACCCTTATCTAAGAGATGGGACAGCAGTTGTACATCCACGGAATGAGGAGACAAACAGAGGCAACCCTAGTCAGCAGAAGAAGAAGAAGCAGAAGAAGAAGAATATCTTCGTCAGCTTCGAAATTTCTATGAATACGGTTAATGAAAGAAGCTGAGTCATTAAGGTGAACACTAATGAAAATTTCAAATCCCCCTTCCTAATAACTTCCTCGTGGGAAGACCATAAATTAATTTCAATGGATATGGAATATCGTGCTGCGTTCTACTTTTCAAGAAGTTTTCATTGGCATCCCAGACATATTTTCTTAGCTTTTGTGGAACTGGTCGAAATTTTCATTGTAGGGTTGCATTTTCTCATTTCTTGTGTCGACTATACTACGCGATATGATACTAAGCAATGCTGATCACAAAACCACTGAGGCATCCCCTTGTCAGCCGTATTGTTGTCTCCATACATGCTTCACGACAAATGGATATATACTCTGAAAAAGGTTACATATGAAGGAAAGATCTGGGTTTTCTCTGTCTCATATGAAACGTAGCGCTGAGAAATAAATATAACTTGAAATAAACATCAAAAGAATACAAATCATCTGAACTAACACGACGCAAAACAGTGAACGCGTCGAATAAGATTACCTGTTATTTGCAGACGTTCTCCCCACAGTTACCATAACTAAGATAAATGCAATAATATAAGTGGATAACGAAAAGAATAGATTTAAGTGTCCCTCAAAGGCAAATATTTACGAGAGACTATATTCAAAAAGGGATTTGGAAACTACTTTAAATTTTTTTTCAGTTTCTGTCTAAGTTGGATTAAAAATGTTTATTTGTGATGACTAGTTTCGGTCTACATTGTCCATTCTCAAACCATTACTCTCCTCTCCGTCTGAACAGACCTTGGAAGGCCCAACGGTACCGACCGACCGCCGTGCCATCCACACAGGCCAAGGGCGTCACTGGATGCGAATACGGAGGAGCATGTGGTCAGCACACCGCTCTCCCAGCCACATGTCAAGTTTCGTGACAGGAGCCGCTACTTCTCACATGGGGAAGGCCTCAGACACGGCCAACAGATTCGGCTCAAATTTGGCAGGTCGCTTGTGTACAACCTAAAACGAAGGTCTCTAAAATATTTTGGGTCAACACCCGCGCCTTTTTGAGAAAATCACCCCTAAAGGTTATGACGAGCAATCGACTCAAAACGGCAGGGATCGATGGATAATTTTAAATAGAGAATTTTTCATCATCAGGTATGGGGTCCGCAAAAGCAAAATTTTCCAGAAATCGAGGAAGGAAACTTTTACAACTGCCGCTTCTGTACCCACATGGTAAAAGCCTTTCGCCGACACCGCCGATAGTGCAATGGCCAAGGTAATTGGCTGGGAATCGGAAAACCCGGGTTCGAATCTCGCAAAAACTTAGCGGATGTTATTGTTTTCGTTTGTAATTTTCCGTATCTCAATTGATAGGTATAGGAGGGTTAATAAGGTAAGTAAATCAATAAGGAATGATAATAATACTTACCTTATTAACCCTCCTATCCCTATAAACTGAGATATGGAAAAATACAAACGAAAAGAACAACATCCGCTAGTTTTCTTCGAGATTCAAACCCGTTTTCTCCGAGTCCCTGCCAGTTACCTTGGCCGTTGCGCTATTGGTGCAGTCGGCGGAAGGCGTTTACCATGTGGGTACAGAAGCGGCAGTTGTAAAAGTTTCTTACCTCGATTTCTGGAAAAGTATGCATTTGCGGACCATATACCTGATGATGAAAAATGCTATATTTACAATTATCTATCGATCCCGCCAAGTTTGAGTCGATTGCTCGTCATAACCTTTAGGGGTGATTTTCTCAAAATTGCGGTGGTGTTGATCCAAAATATCTTAGATTCCTTCGTTTTAGGTTGTACGCAAACGACCTGCCAAATTTGAGCCGAATCGGTTTGTCGTGTCTGAGGCCTTCCCCTTGTCAGTCGAGTAGCTCCTCGGGTTGCCTCACAAGGGCTGAGTGCACCCCGCTTGCCAACAGCGCTCGGCAGACCGGATGGTCGCCCATCCAAGTGCTAGCCCAGCCCGACAGCGCTTAACCTCAGGGATCGGATGGGTACCGGTGTTACCACTGCGGGAAGGCCGTTGGCATTCGCAAACCATAGCCAGCAAAAAATATATACTTGTTAATACAATCTTATTAAAAAATCTTAAAGTATTTTATATTATAGAAAATTAACCAACCCTTGTTAGTGTAGTTAGCATCACATGCCTCTGTCGTTAACGTTTAAGAACAATTTGTAATACTGCGTGCACATGCAGCAGCCATATCTGTTGTCCACATGTTAAATTGGAATGTTTGTAAGAGATCCATCGACTTCACAAAGCCAAGAAAAGATAGCTCACTCAAACCGTACTTGGTATACTGTTGGCGCATGTTATGACCTCGCCCAAGTGAACACGATAGAGGTCGTTAGCGCCTGCAAGCGATATTCTTCCGTACTGGGAAGTCCTCGGTGCTTCTGGGCTTCTACAGTGGTAATCATTCGTTGAATCAAATACTACCAATCCAAGTACTAATTTCAAAGCATCTAATGCAATCTGCTAATAATTTAGTGTAGCATTAAAATTTGTTCAAACCCAGGAAGTGTTAAAATTGCATCGCCATAATCATATGTACTCGAACATTTACAGCGGCTATCATCTATTGTCAAAACATAACTTTCAAAAGACAGAACCACAGATATAAAGTAGCACATTATCGGCAATGGATAACTGACGTGTTGCAATAGGCCTTGCTATTGGCATGTTACTCTTGTGCACGGGATAACAGATTTGTAATCAGCAAATTTTTTTGTAGTTTAAAATTACAGTGGTACAATATAAATATGATGTAAAAGTGCGGAGTCTGGTTCCCATATACAAAGCCAATAGTTAACCGTAAGTGAATCATAAGCGTCCACAAATTGTACATTAGATCAAAGTTCTCTTTTGAAAAGAGCAAAGTGACCACTGTGTTTAATTAAGACTGCTCATTTAATATTTCGTTAACTTTACCCTTATAAATTTCTAATTCCTCCAGAATAAACAGCTTTAATTCTTCGAGAGTTAACTGCAATATTTTTATAGATCTTTCGATTCTGCGGGCAACACGATTCGTGTTACGTGAGTATTGAACAAAAGCTGCTCGTTTGTTAGGGCCAACATGCTCCATAAACTTTGTCACCAAGTCATTCCCTGTTTGGCCAATACAGAAACGATTACATGAACTACATCTCAGTTTGTGCACATCTGACGCGTCGTATTTCTTGCCGTTATTTATTTTATCTTTTTTACTAACAGTATGTTTCAAGTTGAAATGGATACGGGTTGAAATGGATACAAGTTGAAAGGAACAGTAGTTGAAAGTTAGTGTGACTAAAAAGGATTAAGCACATAACGTTAAGAAATGCGATGTATCGGGGGTGTATATGCTGTAATGTGGTTTATGTGTTCGGTTCTATATTGGCGAAACATGGCGTAACTTTACGACAAGGTTTAAGAAGCATATTGGCCCTACTAACAGAACAGCTGTCGCTCAGTACTCACGTAACACGAATCAAGCGTTCGGGAGCATCGAAAAATCTATAAGAATATTGCAGTCAACTCCGAAAGGATTTAAGCTTGTCATTCTGAAGAAATTACAAGTTTATAAGAATAGAATTAAGGAACCTGATACAGTACCTAACCTACATTTTTTTGATGCAGTTATTAACTCATGGCGAAATATTATCTCTTTTTTCAGTAAACAGACTGCGCAATTTTACATCGTAATTGTTTTATTTCAAAGTAATTTTAATGAAAAAGTTATTAGTGCTTGTAGATACGTTACATGTGCACAAGAATAATGCACCCTCAGCACTTTATACGAAAACGTTTCATTACTCACTACTGATTATGTGCCATTTTATACTTGTTGTTTAGCATTGTCAGAGCCAGATTTTAAGCACGGCTTGCAGTCAATGTAAATGTTACTTATGATCATGGAATTGTAATTTTAATGCTTCGAGACGTAAGTAGTTTTAATGCTACATTAACTGTTCACTGGATTGTATTAGACTCTGTAAAATTTGTACTTCAGTTGGTACTACTGATTCAGTGGGTGATTACCAATGTACAAGCACTAAAATATAAGGCTTCGCATTACGATTTAATATTACTTGTAGCCGCTAGCGACCTCTATATAGTTCCCTTCGACATGGTCATAACACGGGCCGTCAATATACCAATTACGGTTGAAGCGAGTTGACATTTCTTGTCTTTGTGAAGTCAGTACATCTTGTATATCAATTACTATTTTATATATACATAAAAATACCAGGTGTGGGGCTAATGCATATGTTTTCACTTTTGGAAATGTATGTTAACAGTTACGACGAAAGTATGTAATATTAATTACACTAATAACAATTGCTTAATTTTCTAGAATGATAAACCTTTTTAAGAACATCTTTTGAGAAATATGTTAATATCTACACATTGTCTGTAGGATAAAGTTTGAGAATGTACAATGTATTCTTAAATCAGTTACGGAAAACAAAATTTTTTGAATGCCACTGTGGCAGAAACTGGAAAAAATAAAATTTTGCAATCCAAGTTGCTGGTCCTCGGTCCTACATGATATTGGAACTTCATAAATATGAGCCTAGTCCGCTGTTACAGGATGACCTTGCCTGCCTTAAGCTTAGCCCAATGTGTTTGCAGTACAGTGTGACACCGTTGTATACACCAGCTAATATTCATAACATGCCGGGAAATGCAGAAAATGTAAAGCGCAAAGCTGAAGTAGACAGGGTGAAATGCGATATGAAGGATGAATATGGACTCAAGAACCGGCTTTATCCGTATATACATAAGCCCTATTAAGACTGCTTAGTATTATGATCTTTCTACAGTTTTGCATTTTTAGTGAAAAGGTGATGGAAGTGGTCGGTGCTTTACGTAATGAGTTACGCAAGGAACATGACAATAAAATTAAATATCTTTCTAGCGAAAGTAATACTGAAAAATCTAACGTTGTGAATATGATACAAACTCACGGATTTGCTGATAAAGTTGTAAATTTAACACACAGCTTTCAGATGAGGAAACAGTATTACTGAACAAACGTTTAAAATATAGCCCTGCAGTTGCAGTATCTGTTGTGACTTGGCAAGACAGCCAAGCCACTAGGAGGTAGCCTAAAGGCACGCGTTTAAGCTCACGCAGGCTGGCGTGAGGTCTGGAACAGTTAAAGGATTTGAGTCTAGCAAATAAAGTACGTAGCTTCTGGAATACTTAACTTCAATCCATAATTGGTGAACATCGGTCTGACCGTGCATGCATCACAAGATAAATAGCAAATGATAATGGCGCCTTGCTAGGTAGTAGCAAATGACGTAGCTGAAGGCTATGCTAACTATCGTCTCGGCAAATGAGAGCGTAATTTGTCAGTTAACCATCGCTAGCAAAGTCGACTGTACAACTGGAGCGAGTGCTAGGACGTCTCTCTAGACCTGCCGTGTGGCGGCGCTCGGTCTGCAATCACTGATAGTGGCGACACGCGGGTTCGACGTATACTAACGGACCGCGGCCGATTTAAAGGCTACCACCTAGCAAGTGTGGTGTCTGGCGGTGACACCACATTGCTCCCCCGCAAATCGGCGTACGGTTGTGTTATAAGGCTTCCGCCCGCCGTGGGGTGACCCCATGTTGACGTATGCGACGAGGTGGGGAGCCTAACAACAGGCGAGGCTGTGCCAGCCGCACCCTGCCATTCGGTCCGAGGGGAGCTACGAAACGCCTGAAAACCTAGTCCAGGGTGCACGCCAACACGCGGTGTACGCGCCCGTAGAGAGACGGGAGGGACCGAAGGGTCGACCTTCATCGGGTCGGGGCACCCGACGGGCGAAGACGACATATGGTCCGGAGCGGGCAAGAGTTCCATGTCGGAGGACAGCTGGTCACGGGAAGCGATCGGCTGCGCGTGACCCAGGGAGGCGGCCGGCGGTTGCAGCGACGCGTCCACTGCGGGCGTCGCCGGCGGGAGAACAGGCGGCGGCGGCGGCGGCGGCGCGTCGCCATGGGGCAAAGTGGAAGGCAGCGTTGGTAACACCTGGGGATGAGGCGAGCCAGTAGATGGGTCCCCAGGGCGCTGACCGGACGGCACCGTCGCTGAAAGCAGACGGGGAGCGGCAGAACCCGTGCGACGACAGAGGCGCAGCTGATTGAGATGCCGACGCACCTCACCAGAGGCCCCCAAAACCAGATACATAGCGCGGCCGAGGCAGCGAAGAATGCGCCCTTCGAGCCAACGCCGTGAACCTCGATAGTTACGATAGTAGAAAACGTCGCCTGGGGCAAAAGCACGTGTCTGCCGCTGCACAGGAACCTGATGCGGTGGATGTAGCAAAGACAATGAAGGTGCGATGAGGGCGACCGTGCAACAACTCAGCCGGCGAGCGATCATCTCGGGGCTGAGAGCGATATGAGGACAAAAAGAGCAACAACGCGTCCGCCCGTGAATGAGACTCTTTCAACTTCAACATCTGTGACTTGAAAGTCCTGACCAATCGTTCAGCGGCACCGTTGGACTGTGGCGAAAACAGCGCGGACGTCAGATGTTGAATACCATTGGCCTTGCAGGATGACTGAAATTCTGCGGACATGAATTGTGCGCCATTGTCGGAAACAATAGTCTGTGGAAGACCTTCAATGCAAAAGATAGCGGATAACGCTTGGAAGGTGGCAGGTGACGTCGTGGAAGACATCCGGACAACAAAAGGAAAATTGCCGAATGAATCTACCACAACCAACCATCGAGCATTCCAGAATGAACCAGCAAAATCGATGTGTAAGCGTTGCCAAGGGGTAGTGGCTTTCGTCCATACAAAGAATTTCCGCGGTGGTGCGGATTGTTGTTCGGCATACGCCATGCAAGAAGAGCACATATTCGTAATCGCAGCATCGATTCCAAACCAAGTACAGTGCTGACGAGCAGGTTGCTTCGTTCTCACTATACCCCAATGTCCTTGGTGGAGAAGCCGTAAGACAGAGGACTGTAACTAACGTGGGACCACTACCCTCGACTGTTCATTATCAGAACGCAACAGCAAAACACCACGTCGCACAAAAAGTCACTCCTTGTGAGCAAAAAATCGGCGAACCAACGGATCCCCGATCCGTGACTTTGACAAGGGCCACTGGGTAGCAACAAAACGCAGAACGGAAGCAAGGACAGGGTCAGCAGCTGTGGCTGTAGCTACACGACGAAAATCAATCGGAAACGATTCGACCACGTCATTGGTTTCCGCATCAATGAACATGCAAGCAAGTTCGGAAGAATCGAATGCTCTATCCTCAGCAACAGGCAAACGGGACAACGCATCGGCGTTTCCGTGATTAGCAGTGGACCGACACAAGATATCGTAGCGGTACTGCGAGAGGAATATAGACCAGCGAATGAATTTCTGCGCTGTACGTGGAGGTACAGGCTTGTTCGGATGAAAAAGCGACGTCAAAGGTTTGTGGTCTGTGATGATTGTAAAGTGACGGCCATACAAGAAATCTTGAAACTTAGTAACACCAAATACGAGAGCCAAAGCTTCTTTCTCGATCTGTGAATAATTTCTTTTCGCAGACGAGAGCAATTTGGACGCAAAGGCAATAGGGCGATCGTGCGATCCATCTTTGTGCGCAAGCACAGCACCGATCCCGAAATCCGACGCATCCACCATCAACAAAAGGGGTTTCTGGGGATCGAACGGCGTAAGGCAAGTATTGGAAAGCAACGCCGATTTCAGCTGGCGAAAGGCGCTTCCGCATTCCGTCGTCCAGACGAACGGAACACCTTTACGGCGTAAGCGATGAAGCGGAGCTGAAATGGAAGAGGCGTGGCGCACATAGCGATGATAAAAATTTATTTTCCCCAGCACGCTCTGTAGCTGCTTCAAAATCTGCGGCGAAGGCAAGTCTTGTATGGCACGGAGGTGCTCTGGACTGGGATGTATACCTTGGGCATTGAGTACATGGCCCAGATATGGTAAGTCCCGAGCAAAAAACACACATTTGTCCTTCAGCAAGCGAACACCATTTTGTCGCAAGACCTGAAATAATGTTCTGAGATTGGCTAAATGTTCTTCTTCTGTCTTGCCGGAGATCACAATATCGTCCAGATAGTTTGCTGCAGTAGGGACCGACGCACAAACTGTTTGCAGATATTGCTGAAACAATGCAGGGGCGGATGCACACCCGAATGGCACTCGTTTGAATCGGTACAAACCAAGATCCGTGTTAACCACCAAAACGTGCTGGGATTCTTCGTCCACCGGTATTTGCAAGTACGCATCTGCTAGGTCCAACTTCGAAAAATATTTACCTGGGCACAGTTTGTCAAAAAGGTCTTCTGGGCAGGGTAAAGGAAAAGTTGCAGTCACTAGTTGGGGATTCACTGTTGCCTTAAAGTCCACACAAAGTCTCAATTTTCCGGAAGGTTTTGGCAAAATTACTAGGGGTGATTCCCAGAGAGAAGCCTGCACATGTTCAATTACACCCTGTGATTCCAAATCGTGTAATGTTCTTGCGACCCCATCACGCAATGCGTGGGGAACATTACGCTCTGAAAAATTTTGGTTGCGCGTTTACTTTCAGTTTCAAATGTGCTTTATAGTTCTCAGCGCAACCAAGGCCCGGTGCAAAAATGTCTGCAAACTCTTCACATAGACGAGAAACACTGTCTGAAGGCACAGTCTGGTTCACTGATAGGACCTGATTTACTATAGACAAGTTAAAGAACTGAAATAAATCTAAACCAAACAAGTTCACTGCAGAAGAAGAACGAAGGACGTACAATGACACAAGTTTTGTTTGTCCCTTGTATGTTGCAAGAAGGCTGCACTGTCCTAACACAGGGATAGCTTGTACTGAATAACTACTTAACATTTGCGGCACGCAACGGAGGTGTGCCCAGCTGTTTGTACGTGTCGTGATTGATCAAGGAAACTGCAGCACCGGTATCGAGCTGGAATGGTATCACATTACCATTAATGTCCAAGTCTACAAAAAGTTTATTGTCCTGTTGACGACAAGAGCGACTGTCTCGTGCAACGTGAACTGACACTGGTACAGAATCACTTGCGACTTGACGTGATTTCCGGCGATGTCGACGCACACTAGTTGTGGGACGAACACAGTCACTGATAGAGAGAGTGGCACTGGGCGGAGTGGAATGAACTACATGAATTTCCATGGGCGAAGGTTCACGAGCCTGAGTATTCTGGGTTCGATTCCGATTCCAGCGCGAAGCAAAGGGCCTGGAATGGTTGTGATTGTCCGTCCTGAGCTTTTTCTGGCAAACACTTTGAACATGTCCTTTTTTATTACAGAAAAAGCAAATAGCCTGGCGTGACGGGCAATTCTCATGCGAATGTCTAGTAGCACACCATGGGCATGATTTTAGCACTGCATTTGGTTGCTTGCGCGGCAGCTGCACGGACGGGTGCGAGGGCTGTTTACTGTTCCGTGCAGGGCGCCAGGCGGGCCGGTGAATGTGACACACGGCCGGTGAAGATTCAAATGATTCCTGAGCAAAGTCAAGTGTGTCCTGCCGATCCAATATGTCCAGCACTTGTTGAAGGGAGGGACTGACTAGTTTCAAAATCTGTTCCCTTATACGAACATCAGAAACTTTCTGTGCAATTGCATCACGTACCATTGTATCTCAATAAGGGAGTCCACATTGACACTCAAAAGCACAATCCGTAGTAAGGCCTTTTAAGGTTGCAACCCACTCCCTATTAGTCTGACCAGCCGAACGTTTGGTACGAAAGAAGGTATACCTTTTTGCAACTACATTGACTGATTCTTTGAAATATGCATCTAATGCAGACAAAATTTCGTCGTAGGACAGAGTTGCTACGTCGAGTCAGGTCAACAATTTCACTATCACACGGTACGTGGACACGCCGACGCACGATAATAAGAAAGGCTGCCGCTCGTTACCTTGTATTCTGTAGGCGGCGAGATGGAATCAAAATTGGCGTGACCACTCCGTCCAGCTTTCCAGTGCCGCATCAAAAGGACGAAATGGTGGTGCGACTGTGTGTTGTGACTGCGGGAGCGGTGGAGCGGCGGCTGCCGCATCGGTTTGCATTGAGCGTTGACCCTGGACGAGCTGTCCAAGGACATCCAGTAAGGCCTGCGTCTGCTGATTCTGCAAGCGATAAAATTCAGACAGTACATTTGGAGATTGTAGCGAAGCCATGACACAAGTAAATTAGTCTGTATTGGTACAAACGCGGATTGGCTCGGCGCCAATCCTCGGCGCCAAACTGTTGTGACTTGGCAAGACAGCCATGCCACTAGGAGGTAGCCAAAAGGCACGAATTTAAGCTCACGCAGGCTGGCGTGAGGTCTGGAACAGTTAAAGGATTTGAGTCTAGCAAATAAAGTACGTAGCTACTGGAATACTTAACTTTATCCATAATTGGTGAACAACGGTCTGACGGTACATGCATCACAAGATAAATAGCAAATGATAATGGCGCCTTGCTAGGTCGTAGCAAATGACGTAGCTGAAGGCTATGCTAACTATCGTCTGGGCAGATGAGAGCGTAATTTGTCAGTGAACCCAAAGTCGGCTGTACAACTGGGGCGAGTGCTAGGACGTCTCTCTAGACCTGCCGTGTGGCGGCGCTCGGTCTGCCACTGATAGTGGCGACACACGGGTCCGGCGTATACTACCGGACCGCGGCCGATTTAAAGGCTACCACCTAGCAAGTGTGGTGTCTGGCGGTGACACTACAGTATCTGGTAGCAATGCAACGGACACAGTGGCCTAAGACAAAATTTCTTGTATATGGGTAAAATTGGGTAACATAAGAGAAGACAGGGTTGCTCTTAAGATACATAGATTGCTGTTTAGTGAAAGACGGTAAGATGGAATTTTCAGAAATGATAATAGTCACTTAAGACTTACTGCTAATGATAGAAATATACATGAAAATGAAGCTTTGACGATGAGACTGGATAAGGGAAATACTTCGGTTAATACAAGGCAAAGGTTTTGAGATTTTCTGGTGAAAATAAGACAATCGAGGTTGATAAGTATGCAACAAAATTATTTCGGACATTTCTCAAAAAGAAAATTGAAAACGCTCAGTTTTTGCATGTCTCTTATTGAAAACGTAAACTAGTAAACATGGACTCTACGTGGCCATCTTTGAAGGCATTAATGAAACTTCACGGGAAAACCAAAAGTATGCGCATCGTTGTAAATGGCAGGAATGACCCTATGGCTCATCTGAATAGGCTGTTGTAAGAAAACCTAAACAATGCATATAGATTTCCTGTTAACTACAGTGTGTCAAGGAGTATAGTTTCTGCCCATGAGGTTAAAGAAATTTCGATCACTGATTAGAGGATGTTAGTGATATTATACACGAATGTGGTATTTGCTGATACCTTAAAAAATTCGTATTAAGCATAATCTGATACACAACAATACAATGAGAAAGGGTGAGCTTGTTGTATTTCTAGAAATCTTAAATTTAGTTTGGATTTTAACTACTTTGAATTCGAACATAAGGTTTACTCGCAAAAACAATGGCTCGCGATGGGCAACTGTCTGTCAGGGCTAGTGTAGATATTTTCATAAACAACTTAGAATTAAATGTGTTTATAACTAACCCAAAGTTGTGGTTTATAAACGATATTTCGATTATTCGTTTTGGTACTCAGGGGAGGATATACAGGTTTATCAGCCTTCCAACCCGTATATAATCAGCAACAAGAGAATATAATGAATACACGAGAAAGGAAATAAATAAAGAAATTTATTCAATGCAATGATAATTACAGAACAGTGAAAAGTAGGTTTCTAGTACAGCGTAAACCAACAAAGTCAGATAAGATAATAAGGGCAGGTACCAATCATCCGGACTGTACCGCCGGTCCCGGAGGAGGTTCGAGCCCTCATTCGGGCATGGGTGTGTGTCTTTGTCCTTAGGATACTTTAGGGTAAGTAGTGTGTAAGCTTAGGGACTGATGACCTTAGCAGTTAAGTCCCATAAGATTTCACACACATTTGAACAACCAATCATCCTTCTCAGTATAAAAATAAATTTCTCGATGTGATGGTAGCACGTCTTTGAAAATTGCCGCTGGAAGACACACAGTTGCCGCAGGAACATAGTATCCTCAAACTGTAGGCCGTAGCTAATGGTTGTAAGAGTAAAATGGCTACAAAGACACTTCAAGAACACGAACGTACAAAAAAAGGAAAAAATTACTTTGCAATATCTTGGTCCGCTTACCGAGATATTAATACCTAACTTCCATAGTGCCTTACAGACTGCACGGCATTTTGGAGGCGGGTAGAATCATAGTACTTATGAGGAAGATTAACTAACGTTTCGAAATACGACGCGTCAGGTGTGTGTGAGTGTGAAGTGAAATGCGGTTCATGACATCGCTACTGTATTGGTCAAACAGGGTGTAACTTTGCGACAAGGTTTAAGGAGCATGTTGTCCATGACAACCGAGCATCTTTTGCTCAGTACTCACGTAACACGAATCACGTTGCCGGCAGCATCGAAAGATAAGCAAAAATATTATATACAGCTCCCAAAGGATGGAAGTTTGATATTCTGAAGAAATTAGAAATTTATAAGAGTGAAGTTAACGAACCAAATAAAATATTAAATGAGCAGTCGTAATTTGAAGACAATGGTCAAAAAAGAAATTTGGTGTACCCTATATTTTGAGGGTGCATATGATTTACTTAGCATGAAAGATAGCCTTTGTATACAGGAAAGACTATGCATTTTTACATCATAATTATTTCATATCACTATGATTTTAAATTAAAAATAAATTTAGCGATTACAAATCTGTTATCCCTTTCAAAAGTGTGACGTGCCAATAGTACGGCGTACTGCAACGTGTCAGGTGCTCATTACCGATTGTGCCCTGTCTGTTGTTCTGCATTTTTAGAGTTAGATTTTGATAACGTCTGATATCCACTGCAAATGTTCGATTGTCTCCCGATTATGGCGTTGAAATGTTAATACTTTAGTAGATGGCATTAGATGCTGCGAAATTTATACGTTGATTCGTAATTTTTGAGTCAGTGGATGATTACTACTGTAGAAGCATCAAGCACGTATGCTCGCACAGCGAACGAACAGCTCTTGTAGCCGATAGCGACTTTTACCGAGTTGACTTCGAGGCGATCATAACGTAGGCCGTCACTATACCAAATATGGCTGGAGTGAGTTGTCATTTCTTGTCTTTGTGAAGTCACTGGTCCTTGTTTTGCATTTTTAGAGTTAGATTTTGATATATTTTACTTTTCCTGCATATTTTTAAAAGTTTGTTAAAAATTATATTAACAGCTACGTATTGTTTGTAGGCTGTAGTTCGAGAATGTACGATGTAGTTCAAAATTAGTCACCACATATCAAACTGGGGAAAGTGAAATTAAGTTTTACCTGTTGCATGTCGTTGGCCCTACATTATTTTGTAACTTCATAAAGATAGAAGGAAAGCATACTGAAAGATATGATGAAAATGGATGAATCAACAAAGGATTTTGTTATGACATTTGGATATGATTCTAAAAGGTTTTTCTCGTAATGTTTTAGAGCATTTGTTTGTATCTGTAGTCAGGGTTAGGTGCAATCTGCTTAAATTCTGTCTCTGCATGGTAGCTTCAGTTACTGTATTTTTTTCTTTTTTTCTTATAGACGACGTTGTAAATCCCATGGTTTTACCTACTTTCTCACCATATCGAGTGTGGACAATTATGCCTATAGTTCATTTCATCAAGCTTCATCGCACTTAATACTGTACCATAAATGGTGGTAATGCTGAAATCTGAAAATTATGAGATACTTTTGAGTTGCTTATGCTATAATGAATCAGTAATAAATTGTCAGTATTATATTAAATGCGGATCTAATTAAATCACAGCGTGTTTTCAAGTGTATAATCCGGTAGCTAATTAGCGCACATTAACAACTGTTTATGCCCCAGTTCCCTAATGTTAAAGAGTAATACTGGTAAGACGAAACGGAGCAGTCACTGTAAATGACCGACCAGGTATTCCGCCGAACAGTGATTGTGCTATACGTATCGGAAAGGAGAATATAGGAAAGGAGAACTACCAGGTTCCAGTGGGCAAATGATCGAAAGGTAGCGAAAAGCCGTTCGCTTGACTCACTTCTCAGTTGTGTATATCTTCATTTTAACTGTAATGTAGCTGTATTTGAAATTTATAAAGCAAAGGCAGTATAGATATCACTTCGGCCCTGTTAAGCGCGGTAGACCTCGGATACAATGAAGGATTAGCATCACCATCCTGCGATAAGCCACGAAATTTCGCTTCGGTTCGGAGACACAGTTGTGGAGACTATTAAAGGGTCTACCAACAGTTACCATTGCTGAAAGCACAGAACTTGCGTACTGGAGTACCAGAATAGTTTGTCTGCGTATCAGAATTTTTTGAGTGTTTGCGATGTTGACGACAAGCCATAGACGGAACGTTTTTTGTGGAGATGGCATCAAAGACTGGTCCATGAGTGAAAAAGAGACGTGCTCTTCATAGGTAAAGCGCATTTTAGTTACAAAACTATTCCTACGAACACTTGCCGGAAGCTACATCCGTTGATCTTTCGTCGATGTTACATAAAAACATAGTACAAGCTTCTGGGGTTTGTAGAGAGAACCAATTACACAAAATTTTCTTGAGGGATCCTTGTCCGAAATTTACCATTTGGATGTCAAATATGTTTGAAAATCGAATCGCTTTCAAATCTCTCGCTTCACGATATCCACACAGCGGAGGCAATAACCTCTGGTGTGTGTCTGTGCCTTCGGCATGGACAGTAATTCGAGCACATATCGTCCGGTTAACATCTCCGTGACAACGAGCGTCCCCTTCAAAGTCGATAGTGCGGCGAGTCCTAGGAGCATCTCAGTTAACCCTCCCAGATGCAAACATTACAGCTTATCGCAGCAGTTTTTGTGGTCGAAAGAAAATGGTACTTGGTGTCATAATTACAACAGGGACTGACGAAGGCATCCTCTTCTCAGCTTGTTTGTGTACCTTGAAGCGAGAGTTTTGTAGTTGGTCCGATCTTCACACATAGTTTTCATCCCAATGGAAATTTGTTGACTTGGTTCCTTGTGGCGGAAACGTCTTGTACGAAGTCCCCACATCTGCAGTAAGACTGAAACATCTTGTGTATAGGACCATGCTTAAAAACATTCGTTTTGTTGGCGATTGTTTCCTAATCGGAGGAGACAACATAAAAAGTTTAGCGGAGAATTTAGTATATAAAAGTTCCTGAATCTTTGATAATAACGCGTTTTTCTAACGCTGTATTAGAAGAAAGAATGGAAGTCCGTGTTGATGAAAATACGAGCTCAACAAATGATGAGAGAGAGAAGAACTCCTTGTGTAACACTATTATTGATATTACGTATGTTTGCTTTATCTAACTTCTTTGTCTCTTTTTACTTAACGTTACTCTTAAAAAATATTCTCTTTGATGTTTTATTCCAATGGTTCCAGTGGCTCAGAGCACTATGGGACTTAATATCTGAGGTCATCAGTCCCCTAGCACTTAGAACTACTTAAACGTAACTAACCTAAGGACATCACACACATCCATGCCGGAGGCAGGATTCGAACCTGCGACCGTAGCAGCAGCGCGGTTCCGGACTGAAGCGCCTAGAACCGTTAGGCCACAGCGGCTGGCTTTAATAGTTTATTATGAACTGGCTTTCGGCTTCTTGGGCCGTCATCAGATAATACTAAACAGAAAGCACATGCAACTTCAATGAGAATTCACAGCTACATGGATACTCTGCAAATCACATTTAAGTGCCTGGCAGATGGTTCATCGAGCCACCTTCACAATTCTCTATTATTCCAATCTCTTAGAGCGCGCGGAAAGAATGAACACCTGTATCTTTCAGTGTGAGCTCTAATTTTCCTTATTTTATTGTGGTGATCGTTTCTCCCTATGTAGGTCGATGTCAACAAAACATTGTCTTATTCGGAGGAGAAAGTTGGTGATTGGAATTTCGTGAGAAGATTCCGTCGCAACGAAAAACACCTTTCTTTTAATGATGTGCAGCCCAAATCCTGTATCATTCCAGTGACACTCTCTCCCATATATCACGATAATACAAAACGTGCTGCCCTTCTTTGAACTTTTTCAGTGTACTCCGTCAGTCCTGTCTGGCAAGGATCCCACACCGCGCAGCAGCATTCTAAAACAAGATGGACAAGCGTAGTGTAGGCAGTGTCCTTAGTAGATTTGTTACATTTTCTAAGTGTCCAACCAATAAAAGGCAGTCTTTGGATAGCCATCCAATTTACGTTGTTCGTAATTGTAATTCCTAAATATTGAGTTGAATTTGTGGCCTTTATATTTGACTGATTTATCGTGTAACTGAAGTTTAATGAATTCCTTTTAGTACTCTTGTGGATGACCTTACAAGTTTCGTTATTTAGGGTCAACCGCCAATTTTCGCCCCATTCAGATATCTTTTCTAAATCGTTTCGCAGTTTTTTTTTCTTAAGATGAATTTATTATTCGATAAATGACAGCGTCATCTGCAAACAACCTAAGATGGCTGCGCAGATTGTCTCCCAAATCGTTTAAAAAAGATAAGGAACAGCAAAGTGCCTATAACACCACCTCGATGACTTACCGTCAGTTACTACGAACTATGACCTCTCTGACAGGAAATCACAAATTCAGTCACATAACTGAGACGATATTCTATAAGCACGGAATTTCACTACGAGCAACTTCTGCGGTACAGTATCAAAAGCCTTCTGGAAATACAGATTTACGGAATCAATCGGAAATCCATTGTCAGTAGCACTCAATACTTCATACGAATAAAGAGCTAGTTGTTTTTTTTTCAGGAACGATGTTTTCTAAACCCATGTTGGCTGTGTGTCAATAGACAGTTTTCTTCGAGGTAATTGATAATGTTCAAACGCAATATATGTTCCAGAATCCTGCTGCTTATCGAGGTAAATGATATGGGATTGTAATTAAGTGGATTAAACCTGCAATCCTTCTTGAATATTTGTGTGGCCTGTGCAACTTGCCAGTCTCTGGGTACGGATCTCTTGTCGAGCGAACGGTTGTATATGATTGTCAAGTATGGAGCTAATGCATCAGCATACTCTGAAAGGAATCTAATTGGTATAGAGTCTGGACCAGAAGACTTGCTTTTAAGTGATTTAAGTTGCTTCACTGCTCTGAGGATATTTACTTCTACGTTACTTACGTTGGCAGCTGTTCTCGATTCCAATTCAGGAATATTTACTTCGTCTTCGTTTGTGAAGGCATTTCGGAAGGCTGTGTTTAGTAAGTCTGCTTTTGCAGCACTGTCTTCGATAGTATCTCTTCCATTGCTTTCGCGCAGAGAAGGCATTGATTGTCTCTTGGCGCTAACTTACTTCACATACGACCAGTATCTCTTTGGATTTTCTGTCAGGTTTCGAGACAAAGTTTCGATGTGGAAACTGTTATAACGTATTGAAGTCCGCACTTAACTTCGAGATTCTGTAAAATGTCGCCAGTCTTTGGGATTTTGCGTCTGTTTCAATTTAGCATGTTTGTTTCATTGTTTCTGCAACAGTGTTCTAACCCTTTTTGTGTACCAAGGAGGATCAGCTTCGTCGTTTGCTAATTTATTTGGTATAAATCTTTCAATTGCTGCCGATACTATTTCTCTTGTGGTGCTACAGAAGAATGCTGAGGATTAGATGGGTAGATCACATAAGTAATGAGGAGGTATTGAATAGAATTGGGGAGAAGAGGAGTTTGTGGCACAACTTGACTAGAAGAAGGGATCGGTTGGTAGGACATGTTCTGAGGCTTCAACGGATCACCAATTTAGTATTGGAGGGCAGCGTGGAGGGTAAAAATCGTAGAGGGAGGCCAAGAGATGAATACACTAAGCAGATTCAGAAGGATGTCGGCTGCAGTACGTACTGGGAGATGAAGTAGCTTGCACAGGATAGAGTAGCATGGACAGCTGCATCAAACCAGTCTCAGTACTGAAGACCACGACAACAGCAACAAACAACTATTTCTGTGAATTCAAGCCACATCTGGTCTACACTCATATTGTTAATCTGGAAGGAGCATAAATTGTCTCTCAGGAAGGCATCAAGTGAATTTTCATCTTTTTTTTTTTTCTTTGAGTAGGTATATATTTCGTTCTTTTTTGGAGGATTTGGGGGTTACAGTATTCAATCGCGCTACGACAACCCTGTGCTCACTAATCCCTGTATCCGTTTTGATGCTCGTTATTAACTCAGAATTACTTGTTGCTAAGAGGTCAAGTGTGTTTTCAGTATTGTTTACTATTCGCGTGGGCTCATGAGCTAACTGTTCCAAATAATTTTGAGAGAATGTGTTTAGCACAATTTCGGATGATGTTTCATGTGTTCCTCCGGAATTAAACATATATTTTCGCCAACATATCGAGGGTAAATTAAAGTAACCACGAACTATAATCGTATGCGTCGGGTACGTGTTTGAAATTAAACTCAAGTTTTCATTGAACCTTCAGCAGCTGTACCATCTGAATTGGGATGTCGGTAAAAGGATCGAATTATTAATTTATTCCGGTTGCCAACAATGACCTCTGCTCATACTAACTCACAGGAGCTATCTACTTCAATTCCGCGACAAGATAAACTACTTCTAACAGCAACAAACACGCCACCGCCAACCGTTTTAGCCTATCGGAACACCGTTAGGTCCTTCGCAAAAATTTCCATTGATCTTATCTCCGGCTTTACCCAGCTTTCAGTGTCTATAACTATTTGAGTATCAGTGCTTTCTACGAGGCCTGTTCAGAAAGTAAGCTCCGATTGATTGCCAAATTGAAACCACAGTGAACATCAGAAATGTTTTACTTGTAACAATTAGCTACACCTTTCAGCTACTTCTCTACGTAGTCGCCGTTCTGACTTAGACTTTTGTCATAGCGTTGTACCAACTTTTCAATAGCCTCATCATAGAAGGCAGCCGCCAGTGCTTTCCGCCAATTCTCCACGCTGGCCTACACCTCGTTGTCTGTGTCAAAATGTTGTCTTCAAAGACAGCGGTTCATGTGACCAGAGATGAAACTCAGGGGGAGACAATTGCGGACTGTATTGTGGGTAATCTAACATTTCCATTTGAAAACGATGCAGGAGCATCTTCATTGCCCCTGCAGAATGCGGCTGAGAATTGTCGTGAAGACGAAACAGCACGACAGTTATGTAATGTTAGCTGCATAGCTTCATGCGAAATTTCTCACCAGGCCCTCGTACTTGGCGGCAGACACTATTTTCTAGACATCTTTACGCACTCACTGCGAGCTCAGAAATGAGAAGAGCGACGTGATGCTAACTGGGGTTATACTAGAGACACTACCCAACACATCTGTGCAAAAGCTTTATCGGATTTTCATAGTCGTTTCCATTTCGCGACCGATCGGAGCTTACTTTCTGAACGCCCCTCGTATTAGCGTGGAGCACTGGTACTTTCCCAACACAGCTACGACAGTTTACGTTATATCGATGGTTGCAATATCTACGTTCTTCCTGTGTTTGGCCTGCACCCTTTGTGGCTGAAGCCCTTCTTGTGCTTTCCCGAGACCCTCTAACCTAAAAAATCACCCACTCCATGCCACACAGCCCCTGCTACCCGTGTAGCCGCCTCCTGCGTATAGTGGACACTTGATCTACGCAACCAAACTCGGAACCCAACCACCCTTTGGCGCAAGTCGAGGAATCTGCAGCCTACACGGTTGCAGAACCGTTTCAGCATCTGATACAGACGCTCCACGCGGCTCTGTACCAGAGGTCCGCAATCGGTCCTGTCAACTATGCTGCAAACGGTCAGCTCTGCTTTCATCTTGCAAGCAAGACTGGCAGTCTTTACTGCTTCCGTTAGCTGCTCGAAACTAGAGAATCTCTTCTGATCCAAAGTGACACATCATTGGTACCGACGTGAGCAACCACCCGCAGTTGACTGCACCCTGTGATCTTAATGGCATCCGGGAGGACCCGCTCCACATCTGTAATGACTCCACCCGCTATGCACACTGAGTGCTCATTGGTTTTCTTTCCCTTCTTGGCAGCCGTGTCCATAAGGGGCCCTATAACGCACCTAAAGCTGGAGCTCGCAACTGTGAATAACCTCACCCTCTGTGACTGTCCGGATCTTACAGGTTGAGAGGTTTCCTCTGAAACAGGACAAGCGACAGCATCTGTCTCAGCGACAGTGTCAGCCACATACAGCGCATCGAAGCTGTTTGTCAGACAAACCGGGGAGGCCTCACGTACGGCCGCCTGGGAAGTCTTTCGCCTCCTGCTTCGCCCTGGGGTGACCTCTCACTCGACCACAGGTGAGGGGTCAACCTCAGTGTGAGCAGTAACTGGGCTGTCCACCTGTGAGGACCGATCGCAGGACTCGGACTTGCTGGATACCCGTTGGATCCCCACCGCCTGCCCACAACAGTGGTGCTCATGCACAGCAGCCTCAAGCTGTGTAACCGAAGCCATCACGGCCTGAAGATGAAAGTGTCACCAACTCGGCTCCCATCCGCACATAACAGTGGCAGTCCTTGTCCATTCTAAAGACCGTGGAAAAATATCGGCACGTGCTGCGAAACCCTACTGTAGACCCTGACGAAAACGCAGGAACTGTGTCTAATAAAGTAGATTAACATACAGAGATTAAAAAATTTAACTACCGAAGTACTCAGGTGAAACTAAATAATTCGCCCCTGATTAGGGACTGGTAATATGTTGCAAAATCTGTTTACTTTCCCACGCAAACGAAAACCCGAGAACTGTGGCTCTTAGATATTAAATAAGCACGGAAAAACTCAAGAAGCTAAACTATTAAAGCACTGTTAGATATCAAATAAAAACGGAGAAACTCCAGAAACTAAACTATTAAAGCACACAGATAATATTACAGAATTCGCTCCTTGTTAGGAACTCGAAAAAGTCACAATATCGGTTACTTTCCTGTTGCTGCTTGTGCCTCGGCCGGCTACTGCTGCCTGACAGTACAAATATATGTGACATTTTGTGACTATATTAAGCATAATCATAATCTCAAAGCTAAAGAGTCTGTGAACAAATAAATCTTACATTACAGTATATTCAAATATTAAAACTGATGATGATGATGATGATGAGTCCCATACTTCTTTACAGAGCGTAGGGGAGCGACGCGGGAGACCTGCGCCGCCTTAATAGGCAAGGTCCTAGTGGAGGTGGTTTGCCATTGCCTTCCTCCGACCGTAATGGTGATGAATGATGATGATGAAGACGACACAAAAACACCCAGTCATCTCAAGGCAGGAAAAATCCCTGACCCCGCCGGGAATCGAACCCGGAACCCCGTGCTCGGGAAGCGATAACTCTACCGCGAGACCACGAGTTGCGGACATATCAGTGTAAGAGCCAAACATTTTCTACAAGTGAATATTGGCATAGGCTGCTACATTATATTACACTAGGGATACCGTTGCGCACCTTTTGTTCGACAGTAAAGATAAGATTCCACCTTTAGAACAGAGAGGAATTGATAGAATTTTCTGGAGTATGTGCTGCGAATTATGTGTAAGTCAAACAGGTAGGTCTATAGCTACTAGACTGACTGAGCATGAAAGGAGTTGGTGAGTAAAAAATGAAGATTCCATCTTTGCGGAACATGCTCTGAATCAACGACATTCATATGTCCTGAAATGTGATGTTCTCCATAAGGAAATGAAAGGCGGGAATCTAACATTACTTAAAATTCTGGCCATTACTCCAATCAAAGAATCCTGACTTCGACCGTATTCACCACACACAATTCCATTTCTCATTTTCATTAAATTAGCAGCAACCACTTAATATTTCTATCACCAATAGACAATAAGCTTATTGTAAGTATTATAACCTAAATTCCACTGCCATCTTTCTCCCCCTCCACCTTTTCTCGATCTGTTCGTTCATATGACATAGTTGCCTGTGCCATTACTCAAGTGTAGAACATTTTTTTGTATTGTATCGATATGGTCGAAAATGTCACATTTATGAATTCTAGCTGAAGTTGTGTGGACTATATGTTTAGTATTCGGTTAACTGACGATGGGCTAAGAAGCTGAAAGCTGGGTCATAATGAACTATTACATAAATATTATTGTGTAATATGTTATATTAAAGTCATTAATCATTTGTAGAAACTTAATAGTATTTTTCATTGTCTGTTGTAACTAAAACATTCAATCTTGACCTGAGTCTAGGGATGGATTGGTTCTTGCAACTACTGTTCCAATTATACTACATCCAGGTACCACATGTTTCAATTACGCCAAGTGTTATGAGGAAGTGAATGCTCCATGTGGATACAAATAATAATAGGAATAGAAAATGTAATTACCTGAAAACCAAGGAGAGTATTTTCTAACAATTAAGCTGATAACAGAACCTCTTGTCCCAATTTATATTGCTCCACCATCTGTAATTATTTACGTATAATAATCATTAGCTTTCTGCTTTAAAGTACAGGTAGTGTTATGGAGAGCCAGTTGTTGCAAAAGCTGTTACTATTCCTTCTGTGTTGTCCATGGCAAACTACTGTTACATTACTTAGTAAATTGCACTACTTTTTGGTATGTTATTTGCAAAACATACGTTCAGTATCAACTAAAGTTAATCACAATAGTCTACTTTCTCTATGAATCGTACATGTAGTTGGTACAACTTTGCCTAATTAGTCTGGCTACCGTTTCCTTTTGCATAATTGCTGTTAAATTTATTACTAATAGATCCTTCCTTACATACCTGTTTGTTCTGCTACTCCTTATCTTCAATAGAAATCTTTAGAGAAACAAAAACAGTCCGATATCTTTCAGTTACGGTCAAATAAGTCAATTTCTCAGCAGTAACATTATCGGTATATTGCAGATTCAGTAATAGCTGCTAGCGTTATTTTTGTATCTGCAATGAATTTAAATTAGTCATAGCAGATACTAGTAACATCAAATACGCCATTCAAAAATCACAAGAGTAGTAACGATGCGTAGAAAATGCCAGAAGCCACAGGAAGATACGAAACGGATTACAACACTGTGAGACAGTGTCCGAAATCAGATACTGGATTATTAGGCATACCCAGAAGTAATGACAACGACAAGGGTGAGGTTTAAGTAAATTTTAAGAAAAACGCAATGTCTAATGAAGTCCTATGCTCAAGTACTGCGGAATTATGACGCGCATTCCAGTAGCTCTGAGGCTGTAGGATCCGCGATATTGAATACAATTGGGTAGGTATCCGAAATGAACGGGTATGCGCATGGATAAAATATGTAAGTATGAAAGTTTTACGGATGAATAATGGTGTGAGAAGGTAACTGCTAAGAACTGAGAAAAAAAGAGAACTATTTTAATAGGAGGACAAAAGAAATAAACACAAAAATATTCACGAAAAGAAGTGAATAAAACAGATGGTTTCTGGAAGAACTACTGTAGATTAATTCGAATGAAATACTCCATGTTACAAATGTCCTAATTTTATTAGTTACAGAAATTCAGCTGCTAGAATTTAATTCAAACATGGAAATGGAAATGAGCGTTTGGCGTCATTGACGGAGGCCCCTTACGGGACAGGTCCGGCCGCCTTGGTGCGGGACCTATTACATTCAACGCCACATTGGGCGACCTGCGCGCCGGATGGGGATGAAATGATGAAGACAACACAACACCCAGTCCCTCAGCGGAGAAACTCCCTGACCCAGGCGGGAATCGAACCCGGGCCCCTTAGGACGACAGTCCCGTCACGCTGTCCATTCAGCTATCGGGGCGGACAACTCGAACACACACAGTCACAGACTGTTTGAAGGATAGACAAATTATTAAGTTCCAAGCTGTTTTTTGTTTTTAAATTCCACCTCTGATTTCAGTGTTCTTTCAAATTTTCCTCGCAGCAGATGTATCTCTTCTGAGCCTGTGAAAACAGCAACCCGAACAACGAATTCCTCTCGTGTGTTTACTTTTTCTTTCTTGACTTCGCCTTCGCCTTTCATCTAAAGAATGGGACCATGTTTGCCGAGCCATCTTCGAGAGAAATATATGATGCGTCACCTGGCAATTAGAATATACACCGGGGCCCATCACACTGGAAGAAGAAATGCATCCTTGTCACCAAAGAAACCTCTTCCAATAAATCTGGGAAAAGTCAACTGCAGGCAAGTCTAGATAATACAGCTGTATAACAAGATTCGCTAACACAACAGTTCCAACCAACAGATTGTCTATCATACCACACTACACGTTTATGGTGAACTGTTTTGGAAAATGGGTCTCCAAAAAATCAGCTGAGTTTTTACGGAAGCGCTGATCTGCGTTACGAATGTTGGTAACGCCATCACAAGTGAAAATGGGTTTCTCACTAAACAATTTTAATGGGATTAATGGTTAAAGCCCATTTAGGTTGTCCACTTCTCTTATGTTGCGTGCTGCCATTGGTCAATCGTTATCGTCGGTCATAACAAAACTGGTGATAGTGTACAGCTCTAGCGAGCTCTGTAACAGAAGTTTACTGTAGTTTCTTATTCTGTTTTTAAATGCTGGCATTAAATTCTATGTGCTGCAGCCTTTTTCAGAAATTACAAAAATTTCTCCAGGAATTAAGATTTATTTAAAACTGACAATCAGTTACAAGGTACAACATGGTCACCCGTCTAGGAGAAGACATGCTACTCAAACTCAAATGCATTCCAGACATTCTTGTCAGTATTGTATTTAATAGTCTATCTGTTTCGTTATAACTCTGCAATACACCAACAATCAGTAAGTCAAATGAAATTAAGCAGAAGTCTTATCAAAATTAATTTCCAAGTTAAAAGCATTTTGAAACTGAAGCTGTTGGAAACCAACACAAATATCCATTTTGTATACATGTAAAATTATTAAGACATTAAAAAAACTTATTTCATTTGCCAGTATCTTATGCTCCACGGCGAAAAATCTTCTTCTCTTTCAACGTACAAGGTGATGCATGACTGACAAAGTAGGCATAACTGTTCACTTATTGCAAATATAGTTCTGAAAATATATAGCATTTCAATCACCTTACAATTCTGTACATGAATAATTAATCATGTTTTCCAGATACTTTTAATATACGTTACCTCACTGAAATGTGTAGAACGCAAAGTATTTGCGTATGCTACACAAAACACAGTCTCCTGTCTACCAATAACTAAAACTGTAGAGAAAGGCGGGAATTGCTTATAGCGGTCTCTTGTGCGCATCCATTTATGCGGTTCTAAAGTCGGTCGCTAGACTATAGTATCGGCCAAAACTCATCATGTGTTTCTAGGTACACTGTCCTCTAGATACAACACTTTCCCCTACTGCTTTTTAATGTCCTTACACCTACTGTATTTGTAACTATGTCAGCTAGATGTTGCAGTTAATAATAATATTATATACCAACTCGAAGAAATCTTCCTTTAATCTGATGTACCTTAATAATTTGACTGTTCTACATCTTCTGTGTTACTGTTAATATGTAGGCGATTTGAAGACGATCTCCTGACCGAAACTAGTTGCCGGTAAATAAATACACGGTATCGAAGATTTTTCTGGTTCCATGGTGACGTTCCTTAAGTAGACTAGTTCTGTGAAGCAATGTTTTAGAGACAGTATCGTTTAAGGAATTAACAGGTGCCACTGTGTAAGGTTTTCATCTGTTTTCCGTAATTGTAATTCTAACTCTTTCAGCCTTACTGTACCGGAACAAAGATGGGCTTTACGAGTAGTAGATAAGATACTTTTGTGTTTAATGTAAACTGCGATGGGCTTGGTCATCAGCCATTCGTGCAGAGATAGGACAAATGGGTCAAATGGCTCTGAGCACTATGTGACTTAACTTCTGAGGTCATCAGTCGCCTAGAAATTACAACTAATTAAACCTAACTAACCTAAGGACATCACACACATCCATGCCCGAGGCAGGATTCGAACCTGCGACCGTAGCGGTCGCTCGGCTCCAGATTGTAGCGCCTAGAACCGCACGTCCCCAGAGTTAGGACCTTTTTTTTTATTATTAGAGGCACATTGGCGAGCTGTTGAGTCTTAGAGAAGGATGTTCACGGTTAGTGTTAATTTCATCAATTTGTTTTCATTGTGTTACAAATAACTCAACTGGTTTGAAAGTCTGTAGTTTTTGTGATGAGCGAATTTTGTAATAGGCAGAGTCTTCTTGTGCTGTGCAGTCATTTTTTCAAAATAATCAGAGTTTAATTTTCAAGACGTTTTTTGTAAAGTAAAACTCTCCTCTATCATTCATTAAAATATTAATTATTTTTCATGCATGCATTGCACCTTACGCGACACGCAGCCACAGATTGCTTCTGACAAGCAAAGAAAAATTTAGTAGTAAGTAAATTATTTTTCTTTAGCTGCTGCATTCGCTGATTTCAGTCTTCTTTCTAGGACGACAGTACACCAGACACAAAAGATCAAGCTGAACGCGAGGTAAGTCAATTTTCTTTAAGGGCAGATCTCACTTAGCATTCTTGAGAGCAAACAGTTACGTAGTGAAAATCGTGAGGTTGGTGTGTTAGGTAACAAGATTAATTTACAGTGAACGATGTAGGTAACCTTAGAGAGTTATTTTCCTACGAGCTGAGCAGTATTTCATTTTGTGGCTATTTCAAGTCAAACATTTCACTGCATGGTGCGTTACTTTTATAACGTACTTCAGTAACGACTTTCAGTCAAGTAGTTTTCAGTGAGTACGCAGTAAGTTTGTTTTGGGATTTAATTTTAATAATTTCATTATTTCAGATTCAGCATTTCACTAAGACTTAAGTTTTGCTCCAAGACACTGTTCACAAACGCAATGCAGGGCCAACCCACGGTGGGTATTTCTCAGCAGCTGAATACGATACCTACAGGGCACATTACACAAGCAGAAAATTTTTTGAAAAACAATATTCGGTGTTTCTTATACAGATAAATTACATAGAAATCTTACAATTTTTAACGAATATTTTCCTCATAGGAGACATGTGGTACTATGGATCAGTAATTTCACTGAAAACAAGCCTTTTAACTTCTCTTAAGAGAGAAATACAGATGTTGTTCTGCATGTGCAGTTACGTACAAGATTGTACAGGGTGGCAGCCAGTCAAGGAATATTTTAGGAAATTGGTTTAAAAAATTTATTTTAAAGACCCAGTGAAATCTTTACAAGTTTTCTTCCAGAGTATCTTACGCTGTACCATCGTGACACGAGTCACCTCTCTTGCAAAACCGAGGCAGTTCTGTCCAGATAAAGCTGCTAACAAGAGACGCCCTGAGCCCTCTGCTGAAATTGCTAGCGAATCCACGCCATTGGTTTTAGCCAATAGCGTGCGTGGAATACAGGTCACGTGTGTGGACGCTGGAGCGTTCTGTGGTGGGGAACACGGTTGCCTCTCTCTCTTGTAATCCAGACCTCGAGCAGAACAGACGTCTTCTCGGAAGCCTTTGGCTCTGCTTTTCACGACCGGCCAACAACGTAAGGTAACACGAACCGCTTCCCCTTCCGTTTCCCATTTCAATTAATTATTCAACCTCCAAGACTGGCCTAAACCTGGTAACTTCCGACCCTAGGCGCGCCCTTTGTACACCGTACATTGAAACATATTCTGTTTATTGTACCTAATTTCCTGTTTTGTCATTTAACGGCAGCCCTGGATGCCCACTCTCAAGTTCTGACCGCTCGACTTCCTGCACACCAGAAGTGGGATCATATACATCAACATTGGTGACAGGAGTGGTATACCTTGCTCGAATTAAAACTGCTAACAGGTACTGCTGTAAGGGGGGATGTTATTTTCATCGTTCTGCTGGGCGATGTTCATAATTCAATCGTGCCGGCGTGCTTGGCTGGTAATTACGCGGAACTTGTGTTTAATGTACACGCTCCCTCCCAGTTTCGGCGCCGCACGCGAACCCTGCGAAGTCGCGCAAGTTTGTTTTAAAGCGGCGGTCGCGCGTTCGTGGTGCTGGCTCTCGCCTCTCATAGCGAACCACTTTTGTGGCCGAAGTGAATACGCAACAGGCATTCCCGCTAACCTGTCCAATTTTCTTCACTTTATTCATTCCCTTTAAAACCTTGGACGCTGTGCAATTCTTTTCGAGTAAAGCCAGACTATATGTTTCACTCACTAATCCACGTTAAATACAATGTTTCGCTGCACTGAAGAAATTGCAATTCCTACAATATTATATACTATATGAATATGTACGGCGGGAGTGCTGCAGGGAGTGCTGCAACCCCCCCTCCCCCCCCCCCCCCCCCCCGCAATCGGACGGCTCCGCAGGTGGTGGATAGGGTAAAATGCAACACTCGCGGAGTCTTTCCTCTGTACTCTACTTTAGGGGCGGCCTTGAAAATCAGATCGCTAATCCTTTCTGAAGCGAGCGTGGTGATTATGCATTTCACATCTGAGTCATGATCCGTGACAGTAAGGTAAAGTGCTCCTTTGTGAAATTGGCCCCACATTCGGATCTCCGGGTGGGAGCTGCTTTAGTGTCACAAAATCCTGTACAAAACGAGAGCAACAATGCATTCAAATGTTCCCATATAATTGTCGTTCGCTAACGGGAGACGACACATTGACAGTAATAGAATAGAAATTAGAAACAATTAACTGAAGTATTCTTGGTTTAAGTAAAGTATGCCGTACAGGTGAAAATCGTCTTCGAGTGAATTCGGGAAATCTCTTCCATTAATGTGGTGAACCAAATGGAAAACTTAATGGAGGGGGGTTTTTACTAACCAAAACCATAGCATGCAATATGGCAATATTAGAAGGAATTTCATGCATAATTGCACGTTTGGTCTTAAAAGTATCAGAAAGGTATAAAATTGAAATAGTTCAAGTATATGCACCTACTTTCAGTCACTCGGACGAAGAGATACAATCCTTCTGTGAGTGCTTGAAAAAAACTTGTGGAAAATGGCGAGATTGTTTTGATAAATTTATTATTGGGGACATAAATGCCAATGTAGGAATGTACAAGGAAGGTGATTCAGTTGTTGTCAAACATGGAAAAGATGAAAAAATTACAGAGGTGAGAGACTGTTACAGTTTCTAGAATGCATGAAAATACATCTTATGAATGAGTTCTTCAAGAAGCATCCTAGTAGAAAATAGACTTGGAGGTGTGCTTTAAAACGAAAAATGATATAGACTTCATTCTGTCCAAAAGGTCTCAAAACGTTAAAGATGTCTCTGTGCTGAACAAGTTCAATACAAACAGTCATCATCGATTAATGAGAGGAAGATCTAAACTGAAGGCAAAAGATGAAAAAGTGACACGAATTAAAGGAAAAAGAAAAAAATTAAATTTCAGAGTACGGAAAGAGGAATTTCAAGAAAGAATTGAGTGAAAATGAAAAGAATGTGAAGCAGAGACAGTACCAAAGATACTAATTACTATAGCTGAAGAGGCGCGTGGCTTGCGCAAATCTCGAAACCATAAGTTTGATGGATGACTGAAGAAAAAGGAAAGTAGAAACAGACAAAGATAGGATAGAATACACAGAACTGTGGAAGGCTGTGATAAAGAGAAAGAAAATGACATCGAGAAGTATGAAGAAGCTACGCTGCGAGCCAGTCTTGAGAAGATGTATCTATTTTGAAGACAGCCAAACGCAAACTAATGACTGGAAAGAATCAGCTAATAGCGATAGACACAAACCAAGGCCGAATTACAGATATGAAAGAAATACTCGACCATACTGAGAACTTTCATAATAAACTATATAGTCGAGTCAGTGATGATACCGTGAACTTGAACGAATTCGATGCTTATGTTACCCAAATCGAAAAATAGTCCCCTCAGAATTCAAACATGCTATAGACAAGATGAAAAGAGGAATAGCTCCAGGTGGTTATGACCTCTCAGTTGATGTTTTAAATCTATAAAGCTTTTAGTTACAGTATTTTCGATATGTTTTACAATAGAAAATTGCCAAGAGATTGTAATGAAGGCAAATGGGTCCTAACATATGGGGAAAGTAGTAGGAAGATATAAAGAACTATTGCCCTATCAGCCTTCTGCACGTACTGTACAAAGTTTTTGTTAGAATTTTGACTACCACATTGAGTGTTACACCTGACCTGGTCCAACATATTTAGCCCCTGGTTTCTCCGCAGGGTTTAGTACAATTAATCACCTCCACAGTCTACGAGAAAAAAAATTAGTAGAAGAAATGAGTACCGTCTACCGCTTCACCTTGTGTTTATAAATTTTGCGAAGGCATTAGAGTTGATCAGTCACCCATCTGTGTCTTAGGCTTTAACAGAGCAAGGAATAGAACAGGCGTACACTGAAGTTTTGCAGAATATACACAAATCCTCCACAGTGTTTGTAAATACGGTTGAAGAAACCAATGAATTCTCCATCGAAAATGGCGAAAAACCGAAGATTCTGTACCTCTACAACAATTTTCAGCTGTCCTTTAGAAAGAAATGTCTAAATTAGACTGGAAAAGAAAGGGAATCCAAATTCTGGGAAGTATATTAAACAAACTGAGGTTTGTGACGATGTACTATTTTAAAATAGTGTAGAAAAACGTCAAAAGTGTAGAAGAATGTGAAATGCTGTTTAGTGAACTTATATCTGCCTGCTCTGAAGTTGGCCTAAATATAAGCTATGATAAAACGAAGATCATGATGAATGAGTGGACATCGCAGGGAAATATGTCTGTTGGAAGTGCGCAACTTGTAAGGTCACAGAACATGTGTGTCTGACTCAACTGATAAATATGACAGGAGACCTAAAACCAGAAATGTTTCGATATATTAAATTATGCTGGCAACATTATGGAAGAAACTACTCAGTTTTGAAGTTCAAGATGTAGGCCGAGTTGAGGAACAGTTAGGATGAGTTCACTGTCAGGAAACTGATAGTAACCGATGCAGTGTAACCTCCCAAAAAAAATTAAAAAGATATTATTTTAAATGCTAATGGACATTGTGCTAAGTGTAACCTCCCAGAGAAATATTGAAACACAATAATTGAATGTTAACTAGAATACAACCTAATGTAACCCCCCAGCAAATAAATTTAATGACAATGACAATTAAATAAAAATTAGCAATCTGTCCCTACTGTAAGCTCCCCACAAAATGAGAGTCAATTCAGTGATAAGAAAATCTCAGTGATAATGATAACTCAATTAGACCAAAATGTCGGTCTTTGGCCCTGTGCAAAAATTAGAATTAATTTCTTACCTCAGTATAACTGCATGTCAAAGTTCTGCTCTTATTGTTGGCTGCGGCTTGGAGGAAATGCATTGCAAGTATTATTTTTCTTTTTTATTTTGAAATTTAACTGAAACTTTTCTTTAGAGGAAATGGAAGGAAATCGTTCGTTCAATTAAATGGTTCTTTTGTCAGAACGCATTGAAAACAAAATTATTATTGGGGCACTTGTTGAAAATTGATTACAATAAAAATACATTACATTATCTGATGTGCGCAATGCAGCTTTGTTACCATAATTAACAATATACCTCATTCAGCATCTTGACCAGAGACCCATGTCGACGCCCGCCGACTGCTCACACACAACTGCTAACCCGCAACTGAACTGTCTCGTAACTCGACTGCCACAGAACTGAACTCTCGCGCGGTCAAGCGCAGACTAGGAACGACAAATAGCTCTCTGGTCAGAGACTGCAATGCCTCGCCATCGCCGCCACACAACATACGTGTTTCAGCAGGAATCAGAAGATCAGTGTAGAGCTACACAAAGAGGCAAAAAGGAAGTAGTGGATTATCAGGCAGACAACAAAAGAAAGGTGAGTGTTCTACTGAAAAGAGTGAATACTTTGAAATGGCAGTAGGCTGGGGATGTCTCTCGAAGAAAAGGTGGCAGGTGGTCAAAACAAGTATAAGATTGGAGCCCAATTTACCAAAAACTGAGAGGAAGACCACCGGACATATTTCAGAGATCCCTAAAAATACAGCGTGACTGACGTGGCAACTGGAAGCTCATGATCGGAGGAAATGGAAGAACCTGCATGAATCCTAAGTTGTACGCCTACTCAAAGAGATCACTAAGTGATCGAACTGGTTGATGCTGCTGATGACGATACAGATCCTGATGGAAAAAAAATCGCAACACAAAGATAGAGTTGGGCGACATAAACGGAAGTTGGTAGCCATGTTTCTGTATCTGAAATATGATATCTGTTTAAATTTCCACTATGAAGATGCAAATCAGGCTTCCTTTAAATGCACTGTGTAACGGTCGCGGGAGTTAGTTGCCTTGAAGATTGGATATGGTGAGTTGATTTAAGTCAAGAATGCTTTTAAGGCGACACAGACGCTATTGTCAACATCTCACTGAGTTTGAACAAGATCGTGGGAATGGAGGTACGAGAAGCTGGATGCTCCATCTGCGATAATGCAGTAAGAACTGGTAGGAATATAGTCATCGAACATGGTTACTGGGAGCGGTGGTCACGACAATGCCCGACCCCAAGCAGGTCAGCCTCCGGACAGCCACGTGGTACTACAGACAGCGAAGACCATCGTGTTCAGCGTATGGCTCTGGCACAGCGCGCTACACCTGCAGCAGCAGTTACGGCAGCAGTTGACACCACAGTGACACATAGAACGGCTACTGATAGTGTACATCAAGGACAACTCCGAGACAGACACTCTACAGCGTGCATTCCACTTACCCCAAACCACCACCTTCTGCAACTTCAGTGGTGTCAAGCGAGAGCTCATTGGAGAACTGGGTAGAGGTCTGTTGTATTTTCGTATAAAAGCTGGTTCTGCCTTTGTGTCGGTGATGGCTGTGCTTTGGTCAGAAGGAGGCCAGTTGAGGGCCTGCAAACAACTTGTCTGCGTGCTAAACACACTGGACCTACACCTGGAGTTATATTCTGGGGTGAGATTTCATATGACCATGCCCCCTGACTGTAAAACTGTACGTCAGTCTGGTGATTCGATCTGTTGTGCTGCCATTCATCAATAGTATTTCCAAGAGGTCTTTCCAACGGGAAACACCGCGCACGTACAGGTATTGTAACCCAACATTCTCTACAGAGCGTCATCATGTTTCCTTGCCTGCTTGAGCACCAGATCTGTCTCCAATTGAGCACAGATGGGGGGTCACCACATTACAACTCTAGCGTCATTCTCAATCAGCATTATTCGTCCCTGTATTGATTGACCAAGTGCAACACGCATGGAGCTCCATCCTACAAACAGCAATCGACATCCGGCATGATCAAAAGTATCCCGACACCCCCAATAACATACGTTTTCTTATTAGGTGCATTGTGTTGCCACCTACCGTCATGTACTCCATATCAGCGACTTCAGTAGTCATTAGATATCGTGAGAGAGCAGAATGGGGCACTCCACGGAACTCATGGACTTCAAACGTGGTAAGGTGATTGGGCGACACTTGTGTCATACGTCTTTACGCGAGATTTCCGCGCTCCTAAGCATCCGTGGTTCCACTGTTTACGATGTGATAGTGAAGTGGAAACGTGAAGGGAGACGTACAGCAGGAAAGCGCACAGGCCGGCCTCGTATGATGACTGACAGAGACCACCACATTTGAAGAGGGTCGTAATGTATAATAGGCAGACATCTATCCAGGCCCTCACACAGGAACTCTAAACTGCATAAGAATCCAGTGCAAGTTCTATGACACTTAGGCGGGACGTGAGAAAACTTGGATTTCATGGTCGAGCGGCTAGTCATAAGCCACACATCACGACGGTAAATGACAAACGACGCCTCTCTTGGTATAAGAAGCGTAATAATTGGACGACTGAACAGTAGAGAAACATTGTGTGGACTGACGAACCACGGTACACAACGTGGAGACCCGATGGCAGGCTGTGGGTATGGCGAATACCTGGTGAACATCATCTGCCGGCGTACGTAGTACCAACAGTAAAATTCGGAGGCGGTGGTGTTGTGGTGTGGCCGTGTTTTTCATGGAGGGGGTTTGCACCCCTTGTTGTTTTGGATGGCACTACCACAGCGCAGGCCTACACTGATGTTTTAAGCACCTTCTTGCATACCACTGTTGAACAGCAATTCGGGGATGGCGATTGAATTGAAACGTCCCCTTTGAACAATTATACATGACTGTGCTTAAACTGACACACAATATTTTGTTAGCGCAACGCAATCTGACTTTCAAAATTCCCTACAAAAGAATGGCCCTGACTAACATTAAACTATACCTTTCACAAATCACTTACCTCACAAAAATCTTCGCTGCTCAAGCTACTGCAATACAGCGAGCGCCACTACTGCCAGCTAAATAAAAGATTCAAACTATGGAAGGCACTAACTACTGATAGGGATAGTTAGCAAATGAAAGATATTAATAGAGAACAAACAATGTATTTACCTTGATATCATCATATATAAATATAGCAGTTCATGACAAATTTCAAAACTCCGCCATCTCTCTCCCCACATCCACCACTGCTGGCGGCTCACCTCCAACTGCGCAACACTACGCGCTGTTCACAGCCAGCTGCCTAACACTACAATGGCGAGTATTACAACAATGCAAAGCAGCCACAGACTGCACACAGCACAGCCAGTGATTTTCATACAGAGGTGGCGTTACCAATAAAAAACCTAAACAGCCTACTTACATAGCCCCAATGCTCCCCACAAAAAATTTTACAAATTGGATTGGGCAGTGGCCAATACAGATTTGAAAAAATTTTTCATAATTACAATAACAAAGAAATCAAATGCACACACTTATTGATACAATGTTGGTCAAAAGCTAAAAATTTCTCACAGTCCATAAAGACAGTCCTGATTCATCACAGTAAAATGGCAGTGTTTTTCTCAAAGTCTGAGCAGTAAAAGAAAATGCACACAGAAGTAGTGGATTTCCATGCAGTCTTGAAGAAGTAGTGTTGTCCTTCCAACGGAAAGACAGTGCTGACTCTTGACATGCTGACAGGTAATGGGCCACAACAGAGCAAACCCACAGCAGAGTTCATTCGACGTTTTGAAGAATATTGTAGGTAGGTCATCACAGAGCAGACCCACTGTAGTCCTGGTAGAGATTACGGGTTTGGTGGGCCATCAGAGGTGCAGACCCACTGCAGTCCTTGTAGAAATAATGATATTGATGGATCATCAAAGATGTAGACCCACTGTAGTCCTTGTAGAGATAACCAACAGCCATCTGTTGTGACTGTGCAGGTGCACAATCACCATTGAAGAGTCTTGCAGATTATATAGCAAGTCCATAACCACCACTTGTGCGCTCACAAAGTTTTTGGAATTGTCCTTAGAACCAGCAATGCTGTTATCCAGTCCCTTGCTGAATTATTAACACACGTGCAAACACTAACAGTCCCTACTTCTCACATATTGTCCACATACTATGACCAACAGAAACGTGTGCTGTGAAATGTAACTAACAAGTTAATAATATCATGAACTGGTGACAATTACAATTTTATAACGTAAGAATACAATAACAAAGGTACAAAATACATCATTAAAAACATAACAATACAGATAACATTTGTAGTACAGGCTTTACAAAAGAATCGAACTAACATATACATCAGTGGAATTATGACATGAGTACATACATAAAGATCACAAGAACTTTTGAAACATCACCTTCACATGTGAGCAACAAACCAGAATAAATAATGTCTAAGCATATTTACAAGGTAAATAACATATTATTAATGCAAATTATATTTGAGGATAACAGTATTCCTCATCATAGTGAATGTAGCTTAATATTAAAAGAAGAAAAAATTCTATGAAACTACACAGAGACAGGAAGAAAACAAATACACAAGGGTACACAAACATATAGTGGGATAACACAAAAGGAAAGGACAGGGTTTGTTGTACTGCAGTATTTTGCAAACAAAACTTTCTTTACTTCTTGGAGATCTCCCTTCATTCATCATTATTCCCAAAAAGTCCTATCTATACCTGCTTTCTGTATTCTATTCATATTTCTTTCAATATAATTATTTCTCAGTGTACAATACTCATTTTGGCCCAAATCTTTTTCATATTGTCCATAGTCAGTTTCTTATATAGTCTACCTCCTCTTAAGCTAACTTAAATCTACTGAGCTCAGATGCTAAACTAAGGAACGAGGCAATGCAGCAGCACATAAAACAATTAATATAAACAGCAATAAAAAAATACAAAAGGCAAAGCAAGCAGCATAAATTACAACTAATATAAGGCAATGAGCAGCAAACAAAAAAAATAAAGCTGGCTTAGCAGAGTAACACAAATTAAAGTTCAGTAGCACTATGCCTGGCAAACAGCAGCTTATATCTAAACATGACATAGCTCAAGCAGAAAAAATAGTACACTAAAGATAACAATGCAGATAAGGCAAATGTATAATCACATCTTAATGTCTAAGTAATTAAAGTGGTGCACCACAACAACTTATAGTAAAAAAAATATTACCATGTACTTGAAAAGAAAATTATGTGTCCAATTACTGTTACTAGTCCCTTCTTATTGTTCTTTCCTTTCCAAGTGCTCCTTTTTTAAAGAATGTGGATTACAAAATTATTATGTAATAGATCTGTTGACAGAAAGTGTTCACATTAGCAAATGCATTTTATTTTATAAAAGCAATGCTGCAACACAGCTGGAAACCAGATATCAAGTGAAATAAGCAACTACGAAAAGCAAAGCATAAAAATATCATTCAATAGTCATGTGACATTTCATAAATTAGTAGAAATTCTCTCAACTCTCGTAGAAAGACGCTTGTCGTAATCAGGTGTACAGATGTAAAAATATTTCTCGTCATTTCATTAGGCATTTCAGTAAATATCATAAATTACGAGCTCCACAGTATGCTTTCGGCAAGGAAATGTCAATAGCGCGGACAATGGCCCCCCCCTTTTTTTTTTCTACCTGTGCCGCTGAAAGGGTAATGGCTTTTTTTCTTTCGGGCGGCTGTCGCCCAGGTGGGTGCCCGCGACGCATTACGTGCAGGTGGTCACTTAACTTTCTTACGGAAATATTTACGACAGCAGTTTCCGCTACAGTGACAGTCTCACATAAAAATATTTCACAGGTCAAGAATTAGCGTTGCAAATCTGTAGAAACAAAATCCTATAAATATAAGTGTCCAAAAAAATTTTCGACGCCATTGTGATACATTCACGCATTTACACACATTTCATAACTCTTAAAGTACGATTCTTGGTTTCCAACATCCTGTTTCACAAGTCAAGAGTCCCTACCCACTATTCATTACTCCTTACCTTATTACACATATACGTATCCATCAACACTCGTCAATATTTCGTCATTATAAATATGAAGCATAATCAAATAACTCATATAGCCTCAGCCTATTAATCATAAACATACCTCAGCAGCATAATACACATCGTCGTCGTAAAAATAACATCATAACACCTCAGTCAAATCTCAAAATCGTCGTAGCTTCCTCCAATAATTAAAAAAATTCTCTGCTCATGTCAAAAGTGTCATCCGCCTCAAACGTACTTTAAAAATCATGAATCCATACCAAATACATCATTCAAAGCTCTCATAGTATCACAATGGTTCCAAAAAAAAAATATGAACAATTTACAAAGTACAGACAAAATACAATTTCATAAGTGTGAAGTTATCCAACTCTGTAATTGCGTAAACATCTGTCACTGATGTAGTAAAAAAAAATGTTTGTTTCTCTGTCAAATAATCAGATAGCTGTGTAATTGTGTGTTAGAGAAATATGGTACCGAAGTGTAAAGTTGTATAAGCAAATACCATATTAGCTAGGGCTCCTTGTGCTTGCCAAACACATGGTACACAATGTGAATGTGTACCCCCCTGAGGATTAATGTAATTATACCCTCAGGTGTTATAGATTACAGCAATGAAATGTATCACGGAAAACTTTCTTTGTAATTCAAAGATCTTGAAAAATAAATGGTTTAAGTACAAAATTAATCACTGAAATGCGTGTCCTGTAGCGCTAAATGTGCATCTTGTTGTAAGATAATCTCTGTGGAAGTGTCGTAGTTATTTTCCTCCGAAAGCTAAGTTAGGCAGAAGCCAATGTACTTACCTCATGATAAACAAAAGTGAAATGCTTTGCGTAGAGATATCTTAGTTATTACGCTTATTGTTGTGATGATGAAAGTACTGTGCTGTAACGTATTGTTGTGCTATGGAAAAGGCTGTCTCCTTGTAGCTATACCACAAAAGTTACTAATAAAACATGTTTTGCTATCCAGAAGAATTCAGAAAAACTGTGCAGATATAAAACAAATACACCGCAAAAGCAACAATGTAAATTATGTCACACATTAGTAGTGTCGTAATATAACCGTGTAGCTGTCAAAGAAACCAAATACTAAGTCATCTTTAATCTCACAGAAAGTACTTTAAATCCCAAATGTATTTTCAAGTAAACCAAAATGTTGCATTAAAATCTCATTAGCAGTACTGGTAAATATTCTAATCGTGCAACTAACAAGCAAGAATGTACACACACAATTACACTGTGTCGTCTGTTCGCAATAACAATGCATTCGTAATTTCTGTTTAAATAAGTTTTCTTGGTTCTTGACTGGATATTTAACTTCAAACATTGTTACATGTTAACAGATTCTAAATCTGACAAAGCATACTAGAAATGTGAAGTGAAAAGTTTTATGGCAAAGACAAAGTTAAAAAGCAGATTATCTTTCAATAAACGGTTTTACATGTGAAATGTGGTGTAAACCTTTACTCTTCCTAGTACGCAGAGTTTCAACTTCAACGCAATTATCATGTGGTATACGTCGGATTCTGTAAGGTCCATTGTAAACTAGAAAGAATTTGTGACTCAAGTGTTTCTTCTTATGTGACAATGAATGAGCTTTAATGAGAACTTTCTGACCAATATATAGTTTCTTTGCATTTGCTTTACCGTGTAGTTCTCTCCTTTTGTCTGCTGCAGATTTTATATTTTTAAGAGCCAAATCAATTATGTCTTTGTGTCGAAGTTTACGTGTATTCGGGAAAGGTACAAGCTCTCTGATTCTGTTCGGTGGTTCTTCATTCTTCAGTACAAGAGTAGGTGGTAAAGCAGTGGAATCATGAGGCATTTCATTCAGCACATTTTGAAATAATTGTAGATATCTGTCCCAATGCTGATGCTTTCTGTGACAATAAAGTCTGCAAAGCTTATTGATTTCTTTCATAATCCGTTCAGACGGGTTGCAATGTGGTGAGTACAATGAAATAAGAACAGGTTTGATTTTATGATTCCGAAGCGTGCGTGACCAAACAGCAGATCTAAATTGCGGTCCGTTATCTGAAATGACTTTAGCAACGTGGACAACTTCACGTAAGAAATTTTTTAACAAAGGCGTTGGATACAGACCGTCCAGTGGCTTTACGTAACGGTGTGAAAGAAACAAATTTTGAAGTAAGTTCAACAGCGACTAGAACGTACGAAAATCCATTAGATGTTCTGACAAGCGGTCCCAAGAGATCAACAGCAGCAAATTCTTTTAATTTAGAAGGAATGATAGGAAACAACGGAGCATGATGTGAGACAGTAGATGGTTTCGCCTTTTGACAAAGTTTACAAATAGACAAGACTCTTCGAATTCTCTTTTCCATATTGTTAAAATAACAAGTCGTTCGAAGAATATGATAACATTTTCGTGGGCCAAAATGTGCGTAGCTGAAATGAATGTATCAAATGAGCTTATTAACAAAATCGTCAGGAATGCAAAGTACCCATAGCTTGTCATCAACAGTGCAGCGTTTGAACAGTATGTTGTTTCTAACCAGATAATAATGCCGAATCTGTGTGTGTGTCTTTTCATGCCATTTGCTCTTGATGTCTTTCCAAATCGGATCTTTATCTTGTTCATGAGCAATGTCCTTTAAAGATGTGGTGATGAAGTTTTCAAAGGCGACTTTCTGAATGTAAAGAATACTGAAATTTTTCTCGAGATTACCTTCTGTGGTACTTTTCTCAAGCCCAGCCGGTGCGCGTGACAGTGCGTCCGCAACAATGTTCTCCTTGCCGGGAATGTAGACTATTGTGAAGCGGAATTCTTGCAGAAACAATGCCCAACGTTTTAACCTGTCATGATTTAATTTTGAAGACATAAGAAATTGTAATGCACGATGATCACTGTATACTTTTACGTGCTTACCAGAAAGAAAGAAACGGAATTTGTTAAATGCCCAAACGATAGCTAAAGCTTCTAATTCAGTAACGGAATAATTTTTTTCAGATTTTGTTAGCACTCGGCTAGCAAAAGCAATGGTTTTCTGAATGGTAGTGCCATTTTCTATGGCTTCTTGAAATAAATGGGCACCAAGACCGACTTTAGAAGAATCCGTGCTAAGGCAGAAATCTTGTGACAGATCTGGATGAGCTAAGATTGGCGCGTGAAGTAACGCTTCTTTCAAAGAATTGAATTCCAACTGTGCTTGTTCGTCCCAGTTCCAAATAGTATTTTTTCCAGTGAGAGAACAAAGTTTCGGTGTAACAAGAATTTGCATATTCAGAAAACGACGGTAAAAATTTACGAGACCTAGAAAACTTCGGACTTGTCTTTTTGTGGATGGAACTGGAATGGCTCTGATTGCTTCTAACTTTTCAGGATCCGGCTGAATCCCTTCAGAAGAAATAATATGTCCCAAAAACTTCACCTTTGTCCTACCGAATTCAGACTTTTCCAAGTTAACTGTAATTCCAGATTCTGCAAAAATACGTAACAAACTGTTGAGGATGCGATTATGTTGTTCCCATGAAGCTTCTGCTATCAGAATATCGTCCACATATAAGGTGATGTGACGTTTTAAGAACTCAGGTAATATGGAATTTAACCCACGAATGAATGCTGCCGAAGAAATGTTCAAACCAAAAGGAAGTTTCCGAAACTGATAACAAACGCCGAAACAAAGGAAAGCTGTGTATTTTCTACATTCTGGATGAAGTTCGATCTGATAAAAGCTGGATCTGAGATCAATGGAAGACAACACTTTTACACCATTAAAATTTTGAAGAAGTTCTTCTAACGTTTGCGGCCTGTCTGTTTCAGGAATAATGATCGTATTGATTTGTCTCGAATCTAAGACAAGCCTGATCGATCCATTTTTCTTCTCAACAACATGTAATGGATTGTTGTATGAGCTTACTGCGGGCTCAATAATGCCCTCATTAAGCATAGATTGTATTTCTGTTCTAACACGTTCCCTATAATGCGCCGGAATTACGTATGGTCTAACACAAAATTTAGTATGCTCACGAACACGAAATTGGTATTGAAATCCCTTGATTGTTCCTGTTTTATGAGTAAAAACTGTGGAATGTGCTTGTAAAATCTCAAAAAGGTCCTGCCTATCAGTATCATTACAATTCTCAATTGTTTGAATTTTATTCTGAATTAACTCATTAGTATCAAATGCGCCGTCGATATCACCCCTGTCAGTACTTGCAGAGTGATTGTTAGTGTCAAGTTCCGTCGAAAATTCCGAACTGTTGTCTAACAGAAGGTAAAGCCGATTAATTTCCTCGTCATGGTTTGAGAGCCAATCTTCAAATTTCAAAGCTACTGACTTACCTTCTTTTTCTAAACTTATTTCAGCATCGTGAAAGCTTAAGATTGCTTTGTATTCATTTAAAAAGTCTACTCCCAGTATAATTTCCGTCGACAATAATGGAACAATAAGAAAGTTCATAGAGAAGCTGTGGATTTGACAAAAGAATTCTAAGTTGGTTTGTTGGCGTACATCTACACTTTTTCCAAAGATTGCACCTTGCAATTTAATCTTACGTAACGGAAGTGTGGGGCAATCGTTCGATTTGTTGCATTTGCTAAAGGCTGTTTCACTGATTACTGAAATGGGACTGCCAGAGTCAAGTACTGCCGTAAATTTTATGTCATTTACTGTAATGTGAATCACAGGATATGCAATGTTGTTATGTTTTACGTCGTGTTCTTGGAGTAAGATGTCCCTAATGTCTTCCATTTTTACGTAATTACTAGCTACGGCAGCTGCGTCGTTAGTTTCATAAGTACGTTTTGTTGCTGCCAGCGGTGTGAGTCATTGCCTATTGTCTCTTTGTTGGCGCGCGTCGTTATTGGGATTTGGAGACCTAACTTCTACAAATTCACCGTGACGAGAGGGCCCTGCTCTGTTTGAATCCCGCCAGTTCTGATGCAATTCAGGTCTGTCGTTACGATCATATCGTCTGTCGTCATGTCGGTAGATTCCATAGTTTCTCTCTTGTCGGTCGCATGGTGGAGAATTTCTCCCTGAATCGTAACTGCGCGCTAGTCCGTTGCGTCTAAAGTTATTCTGTCTCCCTTGATAGTATTTATTTTGGTTCCCATATTGTCTGTTTCTCTTATTGTCTCTGTGATAGTCATTACCACGGAGAGGTGATCTTTCCCTGTAGTTATTACTACTCTGCCAACGGTTGTCATACGGGTGGTGTCTGTTTTGGTCACGATTTGTGTTGTGAGAATAGACTTGTCGTGTCAAGTTATTACTTCTTTCATCGCAGAATTGCGACGGATGTGACCTGTAATTGTTGTGTTCCTGGTTTCGCGTTCTGCGATTGTCAGTGTCAATTTCTAATTCTTGTAAGAGTCCCTGAAATGCTTCAATGTCGTCTTTGCAACGTCCTGCCAAAATAATATATCGTAAATGTTCAGGCAGTTTGATTAAGCAAATTCGGATGAGTTCTGAGGGGCTGTATGGGTTGGAAAGATACTAATTCTTATGCAACATGTCTTCAAAATATTTCATAAAACTGGAAAATTCAGATTGTTCGAAACGTTTCATCATTATGATGCTATGTTTTACTCGGTCTTGTGTGGCTTGAGACCAATATGCTGAGAGGAAGGCATGGTAAAACTCTCCTTCACTGTGGCAATCGTGAATTACCGATGGCATTCTTACAGCTGGTTCATTCTCCAAGTAGCCACACATAAATTCTAATCTGTGTTCTAACGACCAGTTGGGAGGAAAACAATGCGAGAATTGATGGAGCCATGATTGTGGATGAATGTCGTTGCCAGAATTCTTAAATGTTTTGAATTTACGTGTAGTAATGAACAGCTTATAGTCAAAATCATCATGTCGGCGAGTCGCATATCGGTCATTGTTAGGTCGTGTCGGCCGTTCCATCTCAAAATTCGGTGCACATTGCCAATTTCTTTCATAACTTCCGAAATGCCCTGTGTTATTATTTTGTGGCTGTTCCGTATTTCTGTGTCCCTCTTCCCATATTGGGGCGCGAGTATCCTCTGAAATATGTAATTCTTGTATTACCTGTGTCAGCTGATCTTGTACTTCCCGGATTTCTCTTTTGTACTGTGTATTGATTTGATTTTGATTCTGTTTGAATTTTCTAATTTGTTCATACTCTTCTGTGTCAGTGAAGGCTGCAGGTCTTGTGTCATTCAGATCATCATCTACCTTTGTAGATAAGTTAGTAACCTGATCCGAAAGTTCGGCTACTTTCTCTGATAGTGAACACATTTCCTCAGTGTGCTTTTCTGAACCAAGTTTCAGAGTGTCCATTTGTGTGGAAATCGAATCTACTGTGTCCTTTAAGTTTTCCTGAGTTTTTGCAAGTTGCTTAACCGAATCGGTAGATGCAACTGAGTCAATTTTAGCCCACAAGGTCTCATGATTTTCATGAACAATGGTTTGCAGTTCTTTTATGGCTGCTTCGTGATTCTGTAATGCATTTTCATGCCGCGAAAAAATAGGTTGAAAATGCTCACAAATTTGTGTTTTTACGTCATTACAGACTTTTTGACATTTCGATTCAATGTTATGTAACTCAGTAGTTAAATCTTCACGTGTTTGTTCAAGTGTGGTGTCTAACTTTTGAAGATTTTGTTCCATTGTGTCTAACTGTTGCTGTGTTTGTCTCTGGTGTTGTTCCATTGTGTCTAACTTTTTAAGATTTTGTTCCACTGTGTCTAACTTTTGAAGCTTTTGCTGTGTTTGTCCCATTTGTTGTATTAATTGTAATAACAATGCATTGGTGTCTGAAACATGTTCCTCAGTGCTTTTCGGCAGTGAATTTACACCGGAAACATTCACATTTTGACAAGCAGAAAATGTGTCTTGACTTATTTGAGAAAACGGTGAGGATCCAAAACCTGAATCTACAGTATTTGCGAGATCGTGTCGTGTCATTTCGGCTTCCTGAGGCGAGCTATTGCCGACCGATCGATCGATAATGCTTCCCTCTTCACTAATTGTTTCACTGTCCACGCCATTGTTTGATGCCCGCTCCATTTCCCTGTGCACAGTTACCAAATTACTACTTTGAACATTAGTAAATTCATTACTCTGCGGCGCTGATAAACTACGCTCGTCGTCACTATTATTTCTCAGTTTAGTTTGGAGCCTAGTGTTACGTTTTTCACACGCCATTATTGTCACAGTATTTCACACGACAACACAGAAAAACACAATTTGAAGATCAAAAATAAGAGAACACATTAAAATAGCACTGAAAATAATATCTAGTTAATTGCAGCTGCGAAATACTTGGTGCAAATCTACATCCATGCCAAAACTGTTTTACTGTACAACAATGAAAGACTGCAACTACAAAGGAGATTTTCTCTACAATTACGTGCTAGCAATAAACAATAGCTATACTAATTACACAAACTACAAGAAAATAATCAGAAGATTCCAGTGAGGTATCCTGGCAGGGTCGCCATATGAAACGTCCCCTTTGAACAATTATACATGACTGTGCTTAAACTGACACACAATATTTTGTTAGCGCAATGCAATCTGACTTTCAAAATTCCCTACAAAAGAATGGCCCTGACTAACATTAAACTATACCTTTCACAAATCACTTACCTCACAAAAATCTTCGCTGCTCAAGCTACTGCAATACAGCGAGCGCCACTACTGCCAGCTAAATAAAAGATTCAAACTATGGAAGGCACTAACTACTGATAGGGATAGTTAGCAAATGAAAGATATTAATAGAGAACAAACAATGTATTTACCTTGATATCATCATATATAAATATAGCAGTTCATGACAAATTTCAAAACTCCGCCATCTCTCTCCCCACATCCACCACTGCTGGCGGCTCACCTCCAACTGCGCAACGCTACGCGCTGTTCACAGCCAGCGGCCTAACACTACAATGGCGAGTATTACAACAATGCAAAGCAGCCACAGACTGCACACAGCACAGCCAGTGATTTTCATACAGAGGTGGCGTTACCAATAAAAAACCTAAACAGCCTACTTACAGAATCTTTCCACACGATCGAGCACCTGTTCATAATGCATGGTTACACCACAATAACATCCCTGTAATGGACTGGCCTGCGCAGAGTCCTGACCTGAATCCTATAGAACACGTTTGGGATATTTTGGAACGCTGACTTCATGCCAGGCCTCACCGACCGATATCGATACCTCTCCTCAGTGCAGCACTCCATGAAGAATTGGCTGCAATTCCCCAAGAAACTTTCCAGCACCTGATTGAACGTATGCCTGCCAGAGTGGAAGCTGTTATCAAGGCTAAGGGTAGGCCAAACCCATATTGAATTCCAACATTACTGATGGAGGGTGCCACGAAATTGTAAGTCTTTTTCAGCAAGATGTCCGTATAAATTTGATCACATATCATTTTCACGAAAAGTTCGGCGATGATACTACACTGAAAAAGGTCAGTATGACTGTTCTTAGTGTTTATTATTATTGATCATTATTAAGCTTATTCATGCTTCCTGATCAATCTCTGAAACTGAGATGTAAAATAATTATTACTCCTATTTAACAAAAACGTATTCATGTTCACTGAGTAAGCACACTGCCTGATTTGTGAGATGTGTGGCGCTAATGCCTCCCATGAGCCTTGTAACCAAATAAACCACTTGTTGGCACTGTTTTTGAATGTGCTGTGTGGTGTGACCTTAAATAATCAAAACTGAAGGGTCATCCAGATGAGTAATATAAAGAATGCCCCAAAATTTCGGTTACACGACAAATCTCACAAATCTGAAAGTTATCAAGTCAACGAAACACTTAGAACAAACACCGAACGACCGCTCTGTCATCTTCAGCCCTTGGGCGTCACCAGATCCAGATACGGAGGGTCACGTGGTCAGCACACCGCTCCCCCGGCCACTGTTAGTTTTCGTGCCCGGTGACGCTACTTCCCAATCAAGTAGCTGCACAATTGGCCTCACAAGGGCTGATTGCACCCAACTCACCAACTGCACTCAACAGACCCTGACGGTGACCCATCCGAGTGCTAGCCAAGCCCGACAGTGAAGGAAATACCCAGGTATGAAAATTACGAACAGCTCACGTTAGGACTATCACATACGTAAAATTTATCGGTAAGGCGAACCAGAGACTGCGTCTTATTGACAGAGCACTTAGAACATGCAATAGATCGGCTAAAGAGACTGCTTTTACTACTTCTGCTCTTACTGCCGTGCGTCATGGGACCCCTTACCAAACAGAAGCGACAGACTGCATCGAAAATGTTCACAGAAGGGCAGTTCATATTGTGCTATCACGAAACAGTGGACAGAGTGACAGAGGTATGATACGCGAGCTGGGATGAGAATCATTAAAACAAATGCTCTTTGCAAACCCACCCCACAATTGATATGAATGTAGAATTTAATAATCGAAAAAAAAATAGCTACGTTAGCAACAATCGCGGTGGGAGGAGGGGGGGGGGGGGCTTGGAGGCTTTGTTCATAGGACTACCAAGCGATAATGAGCATCGCAGAGCATATTCATCCCACAAGTGCCGCTCCGGCAATGTGTCTGGTCAGATCTGGCAGTAGTGGCAAAATGTCTTACTCCATCACACTAGAGCCAGTCCTTCACAGTTAAAAGGAACCCAGGGGCGAGAGTAATTTGTTCACCCTATCATACTACCAACCTGTAAACTGTTCCCTATAGAAAAAATATCGCAGGCTAGGTATACCGTGTTATGAAATACAAACTCTGTTTAATATCCCGCGCATGTGTTTAACTACGCAAACTGAACACTGCAGGAGACATAATTTCTTTTGATTTAGTGAATATTTCACGTGTAACACTGAAAATGCAGATAACATACCATCTGCACCACAAAAATGTTTCCACCGTTCAATATCCGTCGATAACTTCAACTGTACTTCTAATTCTGAATCTGTAACCTTTATTAAAGAAACTGTATTTAATATGTAATGGACGTAATAGTTTATTTATTTGTGAAGGTATATAATCGATTGAAGTAATAGTATAAATATTGTAAGTTGCTAGATAATAGCCAAGGGAACTTTATTTATTGCTGAGCCATTGTTTATCTTTTTGTATGGAGAGTCTCTGTCCGAATGCGAGCAGAGGAGGCGTAACAGCTTGAGTCATGAAAGAGTGCAGAAGTATTTGCTGGGCGCTCCCGCAGGTGAGGTGTGCAGCTACGATCGCACCAGTGTTTGCGCCCCTACTTCGTTGAACCGTGAGTATTGAGAGCAAGGCCGGAGTGGACTCTGGAGATGACTTGTGGTTCTCAGCCAGCAGCAGCCGCAACAGCAGAAGCTCTGTACTGTCGTCGACTACATTCTTCGTCGTCAGCACAGCTACAACATCGTAACACTGTTAGCCGACAGACTATAATTAATATTGTACAGGCATTACCAAGTGGTGGTTCTTTCACAATGTTTGACTAACTTTTATGAATAATAACCTGCAACACTTACAACTTGTGGGGCACCTGTGATGTCATTGTACTATGACATTATTAGCAAATTGGGTCTCTTTCTTTTCCTTGCAATCATCGAATGTCGTAAAAATATGAACGTTGATTTACTATTTCTGACAGTTTTGTTTCTTTGCTAATGATCAATTTCAGTCTAAATTTTGCTACCTCAACAACTGTTCATTCTTGTATTGCATAACAGAAACTTACTACTTTGAGGTCTTGAGTATTAACTTCACTCACTTAGAGTAACGTAAAAGTTCACTGGCAAAACTAATAACTAAAGATGCAGCATAAACTGAGAATGCACAATTTCATTGATTCTGTATTTGGCTTAGAGAGTGACTTCTGCAGGCTGGGTACGAATCTCATTTTCTTATGTTAAGAGTAAATCAGTTACCCGTTCGCTGAAAGTGAATTCAATTCGATCTTTCGGTATTTAAAAGTAAATTGCTTGCCTTTTTCCAAATTTTTGAATTACGTTACGCTGAGGTTACTGAAAGCCATTTTTTTTCGTAACAAAGTTCCAGTTACAGTCAATCATTTAATTAACCAGCAACTTCATTTAACTTTGCTCTCAAAATTTAATATTTCTGAATAAGTAACTGCAAAGAGAGAGGTTTCATATGGAAAATTCTTAAAGAACACATTTCACGGAGCCAAAATTCATTTGGTTTAGAGGATATTCCATGGAACTTTCCTAATAGACACATGTCAATGTTACTGCGAAAATTGACGTTTATGGATTCACTTAATGTCCTCAAATTACCAAAGTTAAGAGAGAACGTCTGATAGATGCCGTATCGGTAAGTTAAATTTTACACTTTCTACTCGAACTGGTGAATCTGATTATCTAGGAACAGATGGCGTGCTAAAGATCCAGAGCGATTTGTGCAGTGGTGGGTACAGTTCAGAAGACGATAGCAGCTGAAACATAGCGGACAGAGTATTTTTACGATACAAAAGAATTTATGAACACAGTGATCCCCTTATCATATAACGCACGTGGCTCGCGACACATCCGACTTGCAATATATCCCACACGCTACGTCGGCCAGTGTCAAGATTCTGTTCGAGGCTGCACTGTTTCAGTCGGTGGTGCGTGCAAACACCACCACACAACAAATTTTACCAACACATCCAGAAAGACCACAGAATATATTATAACGATGAAATTAAAAGTATTTTCAAACTCTGTAAAAGTGCAATATTAAATTGATGCCTACATTCTTCCAAACATGACTGCTATAGCTCGCAGAGTGTATCGCCTCCCTAAACTCCATTTTGTCTTCCTCTAGTCTTCATGTTACAAATTAGCCAGAGTGTTAATGATCTGGTCAAGATCAAAATCAAAGTTAAAACTAGTCATGTTATTCTTAATTCAGTTGCCAAGTTGTAGCTTCTGATGTCAGCAAGTTGCAAATATACCTGTAGAAGAGTGCCTAAACTTTCTCACTGAATAAATCGGGAGCTATCCTAGTTGTCACAGATGACATAAGGTTAGGTACAAACACTTGTCTAACACAAAATTATTTCCATTTCAGTGTCAAGATTTATAGAGAGTTGGATGTTCTAGTATGTGATCCCCCCACCCCCTCAGTCCAGTCCTTGTCGGACAATTTTGAAAAATAGTTTTTGAAAATAACGCACCCTCTTCCAAGTTTGGACAGTGGTTTAGGTATGCAGACGGTGCGTTGTGCTTGTGGGTGGGCATCCTGTCCTCGACGGACCCCCTCAAGGACGCAATTCATGGTGCACAATTCCACATTTAGGAGAAGTCTGAGTGTAACCAGAAATCTTAAACCCAGGACTTCAAAACATCATTTTTCGACTACCACACTATTGGCCACATTTTTCCCAGAGGTAAAAACGGCACTGCAGCTTTGTAGAAGAGTGGAATATGTAAAATCAAGTGTAATTCTTACAAACTCTGTGTAGGTCATGTGGCCAGGCAATATGGACTCGCTCGAAGGAACACAATATAATTTCCAAAATCAGGAAAGGAGACTCTAGTTTTGCAAACCACCTGTTTTAAGAAGGCTGTAGTCACGAAGTGCAACGTGAAGTATTATGTCACATCCATAAAGGAAGAACGGTGATCTACGTTGAAGGAATGGAAATTAATAAACATCGGTTATGTCCATTTCTGCAAGAATAGTAATGAATGACGACACACAGTTCCCTTACTTGCGACTTCTCACTGCAGATACTACTCATAATCCCATTCAAGCCATGTGAATTACCCCTCTAACTCACATGCCCCATTTATTCCATTACTGTTACTGTAATTACACTTGTCGTATTAAAAATTTACTTTTTATAATCACAAGTTCTTCACTTATCTTCTTAATCTCACGAATATATAACAGGCTGTTTGGAAATTAGGGTCTGTTATTTTTTTCAGTCACTCCATTGGAACATATCACCAAAGTTTATTATTCAGTTTTTTTTCTGAAAACCATCGTTGTAACTTTTTATATCGTTCATTAGCTAAAGTGTTATATATTTTATCTTTTTTAAATAATTTTACATCGTATTTCTACCGATATAAGTCCTCTCGTTTTAGTCCTAATGCAAACGTAAACAATTTTCATCTTTGGAAATCATGATACTCTGTAGATTCACTCCTTTAAAGTCTTAGATCCTACAATACTTTCAGTGCCCGAGATACTTATCTTTGTACCTGATGATTGCGTAACAGCTGAAAACCGGTTTGCGAAACAAAGAACGAAAGCTGTAGAATATAACACTAGTGTGGTGTGTTTTATCATTCATAACGTAGTATTCTACCAAGAAACGAAGGAACAGTCAATCATTGCTAATATTGTAAGGTTGATTGCGGCTTTTTCTCTTGACTGTTTTTTTTAATGATTGCTTCTGTGTTTATGATAAAAAACTGATTTGCTACGGAATGTTGTTGCACACACCTCTCAATCCGGCACCACTACTCGCAAGTACAGTGACATTACCCTGATCTCAAAAACGGATAAATTCCTACCACTGACAATATATCATTATATGTGAAGCGGACGAAATGGTCCACATTTCAGTAGACGAGGTAGTAGATGTATATGAAGTTCACCGCACGCTATGATTTTGCGTAATAAAAGCATTATATTTCCCACACCATGGGCTCATATTCATGGACGCACATGTGTTACGTTCGTGAGAACCTTGAAGTAACTGAAATTCTGTAATGTACCGGTCAATACCATAATGTTGTCTAGGATTTGTTCAGAGTGGTGCAGTGTATGTGCAGCGTGTTCAGGTAATGAAACTTTTCTGATTTCAAATGTATACTGTTTCTTATCAGCTCGAGCTTCGCCGTGATGATAAATATATTGCAAGAACAGACATTCAAGTCAATGGAAACTGACAATTCCTCACACGATCAATTAGTTTTATGTGTCGCGCTGATACGTATTTTCACCTCACAGTCTGCTCTTTTGGCACTTCACTCTAAAATATCCGTTTTCAACATTTATCAGCCACCATCGTGTAAATAGCTAAGTCACGAGGGTTTTCCAAAAAAAAAATTTCAATTTGAGTCTCGAAATGGAGATCAAAGAGAAAATAAAAATATATTGTTTTCACCATTTAATTACACCTTCTAGATACTTCCGTACGTAAGGCACCTCTCCGACAGTAACGTTGTACCAATTTTTCAATCCGATCGTCATAGGAGGGAGCGACCTGTGAATTTCTCCAATTCTCTGTCCTGGTCTGAAGCTCGTGTTGACTGTGACAAAATATTGTCTTCCTAGGCAGTTGTTCATGTGAGAAGAGATGTAAATGAAAGGGAGCCACGTCAGAGCAGTATGACTAGTGATCGAACACTACCTATCGAAAGTGATGCAGGAGTGTCCTTATTGTCCCTGCAATAGGCGGCCAAGAATTGTCATGAAGAAGGAAATGAATGACATTAAGTTCATGTGGGGTTGCGTGAGATCAGGTGAAGTCTGTGGGCAGACGTCCATCCTTGGAGGGAGACAGTATTTTCTTGGCATTTTTACGTGCTCACTGTGCCCTCAGAGCTGCAAAGTGTAACGTGACGCGATCGACGGTCATGTTTGAAACACTGCCTAACACATCAGTGCAGGGCTTCGTCGGATTTTCACTGTGGTTTTCATTTCGCGACCGATCGAAACTTACTTTCTGGACACACCTTTCCCCTTCCCCCACCAAAATATGCATATAAACATATAAGCAATACTTACATACTATACCTACATACTATCAACACCCACAAACTGTCTTGTTTCCATCCTCACGTGGACACTACTTGCACATGTGACAAATGTCATCGTCATTAACGCAAACATAAGGAAGTATTTGACTCAGTCCCTTACAATTACCGAAGACAGTAAAATATTTTGGACGAGCACTTCGCATGAAACCCTTCAAAAATCAAATACAGTTTAGACACACATCGGCTAACATAATTCTAGCAGCTAATACGAGAGTAGGAACGGGATCAAGTAAACTCTAACAAATGTCGACCAGTCCACCAGGTGTATGAATGATCACATACGAACAGCTACGCGCATATTGGCTAAGATTTTTTAGCGTTAGAGTGTTTTCGGAAGAACAGATTTACATAATTCCTTTCCCGTGATTCCTATCGAGGTTTTTCTCGATCACGTATCATGAAAGTTGTTTCTCATACGATCTACTTTCAGCTTTTACTATTTCCCGCGCCTGCTAACTTTTGAGCACTTTTTCTAAAACATTCTGCGCCAAAGAATAGATGTTTGGGATAAATACAGTCTTTCCTCAGTCGAAATGGTAGTTTTAGCGGCGTTCCTTAGCGAGCAGTGTCTCGGCCAACAAAGGATCATCACAGCGTCTGAATGGGAACAAAGGGATTGTTCTTGATCTCTATGTAGTTTGTTGTATGTAGACGCAGGCACTAGCTGGCGCTTGTTACTTTGGTTTGTATGTACAAACTTGCGACGAGATTTGCTCTCTGTTTTCGAAAACATTATTGGAGATATCAGTGATCAAAAGATAAACTTTCAAATTAATTATATAATGCACGTTTATTAAAAGGAGACCGGTTTCGATCATCACATAGTCACCTTTAGACCTTCAGCCATGCTCATGGACATTGGGTGCACGTGGACCAGGATCAACTGAATGACGATAGTCAACTGCACTAGTTAAATTCTTACGTGTGCTAAGAATTTTAGCAATAAACGGGTCCGTTACATGCCAAACTCGAAACTGGAGACTCCCTCTCAGGTTTTTTTCTCACTTATGAATCATTTTGTCCCAGTCGTATCTCGCTGAATTGCTGGAATACCTCGCAGTTGCTGCCATCAACTTCTACGCGAGCGTCGTACTGACTAAATAACGTTATTACTAACTGAGCTGTTTTGACCCACGACACCCGAGAGTTGGTAGTACCAGCACATGCCATCCTGGCATTAATAGTGTCTACTCCAGATCTCATTATGGCTGGTGTCAGAAGAAAGCAAACGGAAACGACCGACGTCATGGGACAGCATTTAGCATCATCAACTGACGTGGTGAGCGAAAGCAATCTGTTTCTGACTTTTCCCATGTGATTGTGTTAAGAGTGTCTAAACGTTTGGGTGGTAGGGTTGGTTGGAAGGTATGTCTGGGGCAGAAAGACTCACTGATTTGAATTAATTTAGAGGAAACACTAGAGAAACGACTGGTCGTTTCAGCCCATTTAGGTGCAGGCAGTCTAATTTTCTGAGGCATAGTGCACCATGCAACCAGCCTTCAGATGTGATCTGTTTTAAATGTAGACGGCAGAGACATTACGCCAGAGAGAGTTAGGAATGCGCAAGACCAGCGCTCATGCCCACGAACTTGGGGTATTTCTGGTAGTGTGTGCAACAACGACTTTAGTATGAAGTCCTTTCCTGTAGTAGTCTTCCTATTGTATTTCTATTATTGTTTTAGACACAGGCTGTATGAGTAAATGAGAAGAAAAAGAGGTTGCCGCTATTGAGGCAGTATTGGCTTTGCCAGAAGAGATGGGGCAAGTATGGGCAGATGTCGTGGACTTGCAAAAGCAGGTAGGTGCATTAAGGGAGGTTAGATCCTCCACCAGTATGAACAGCACCCAACCTCAATGCCTGTATCGGAACCTTAGTTTTACCTTTTATGGCAGAGCAGGAGAAGATTTGTTAGCATTTCTGGACAACCTGCTGATAGCCACAAACGTGGTCCAGGGGGACAATTGTTTCATATGGCCAAGTTAAGTTCGGTTGATGGGATGTGGAGAAACGTACGGGATGTATCCGCATGAGATAATAAACACTCAGACGTTTGAACCTCTGAGGAGGAAGATTGTAGATGTTACAAAGAACAATTAAAAAGTATATCACTAATGTAGGGTGAATCCATAGAGTTCCATATACGGGACAAGGTAGCTTAATCTGAATACAGTCAGTTGATGGGGCGATGATACTAATAAGATTCTTTTAAAGGGGCAGAACAGAGAGCGTTATACGTATCTTTGCGCGGACTACCACCCGGTGTATCGAGAAAGGAACGAGCTTCCTAAAGACCAATTTGGAACCACTGGAATGGTGTAGGAGATAGACTTGGTGACCCGAGTTCGTAATAAGAGGTCGATTTTTCCCAATGAGATCTTTATTAGTGAGGTCTATCAGGACCACATAAAGCGAGGTAGGAAACGTGGAAGAGTGGCTATCGGAAAAGTGAGTGGGTATCGGAAATGTGATGGAGGGCAGAATAGAAAGCATGATAGAAAGGCCGGAATGGAAATGGTAGCCTGCCACTAAACGACAATGGCAGCTCCATAGCCGACGACTGGGGCTTCCAGTAAATTTTAGGTAACTAAAACTTGTTTAGAGGCGGAGATACGCAGAACTATACTTGTAGCTGGGATTGACAGTCATAAAATTCTTTTTGAAGGACATCATCTTCACGCCATTGACTGTTATAAGTTTTTATTACACAATTGCATTTTCGGTCTTAGGCCATTATCACATGCTGTTATTATGGCTTTAAGCCCTGTCAGCTTACATTAAGTTGACGTGGCCTAAAACCATAATATCAGCACTTGATCATAGCCTAAGGCAGAAATTGCAGTAGTGTAATGAAAACTTATAACAGTCACTGGCGTAAAGATGATATCCTTCAAAAAACGCTTAACTAATTTAGTGGATGGAACATACGTTTTTATTGGATATAGACCCGAAAATGTCCGTGGCTAGTTTGGATCTCATAAGAAAGAGGCGGCTAGACACATCACGGTCTAAGTTATGAGAAGTGGATGGTGGTGGCGCGAGTTCGCTGGGTTCGGCGATATTGCGTTTTCAGGTGCGGGCAAGGCATTTCCATGATTGCGTGAAAGTTCTGCCTCTTTTAGGTGGCGGCTACTGAGCAGTCTTAGGGCTAGATTTCCTACATAAGCACCACGCTAAAACTGATCTTGGACAGTACATAGTGGAACTCGATTGGACATCGTGTTACCAGTGCGAAACCGTCAGCAACACACTGTCACAAGTTTTTTCCCATGCACAAGGGGACCGATTAGACTGGATACGAGACCACAAGGGATTTATTCATGTGGTGAGATAACCCAGAGCGCAGGGAAACTGCTGTGGGTGAACGTAGGTACGTATTAGGTAACAGATAGTTTATGTTTCATTGAGCCACTGAACGAAAATGACGAGCGTGACACGGCAGGATGTTTTGCATGTAGGAGCGTGTACGCATACAGGAAATAGATGGTGAGCAGGTAGTGTCCGTTAGAATACAGATCTTTGGGACCGAGCAGATGGGCTTGTCTAAAGGATTAGTGGTCGTCAATTTGGAAACTTTGGAGGAAGATGATTAAAATAAACATTAGGAACGAATGGAAAAATTAGGAATCGAGGAGCTGTTGGTAGAAGTTGCGAATCTGTGAAATTCTCGTGGGTGATTTCCAGCGACTTGTAACGACATAGGTATGTCAGGAATGTAACCACACTTAAAGTCACTCATTTCCGAAACATGAAAGCACAACATTAATTTTATTTGTGAGTTAACTCATTTCAGTTCATAAAACGGTCGGGAATATTTCAAAGTATGCGCCACTGATCTGAGACTGTAAATAGTATCACCATCTGTTAGTAGAGTAAGGAAGTGTTTACATAATCATCGTCATTTCAATGTGAGAATTTCGGTATTTGCTGTTAATGTTATCTGAGTAATCAAATATCTCAAAAGTTAAAATGTACTGAAAGACATAATGTGTGTTAAAGAGAAACAAAATATAGATAACATTTAGTGTCCTTGTACGAGAACTGCCCTCGTTTGGCATATACTTTCTTCGTCGTAACAACTCTGAGCAGTAATCTGTGGCAGTTATTTCGTCATGGTAATGGCGTGTGGTCTGTGTACCTCTGTGAGCAGCTTGTGACGATCGATGAAATACACATGGAGAATATTGATAAAGTGGCTGTACATGGAGGTACTACAAGTAGATAGCACAACCATTGGTAATTAACTTAAAATGGTAGCGAACGGAACAAGGAAGGATACGGAAATTGCCGGCCGCCGTAGTCGAGCGGTTCTAGGCGCGCAGTCCGGAACCGTGCGACTGCTACGGTCGCAGGTTCGAATCCTGCCTCGGGCATGGATGTGTGTGATGTCCTTAGGTTAGTTAGGTTTAAGTAGTTCTAAGTTCTAGGGGGCTGATGACCACAGCAGTTGAGTCCCATAGTGCTCAGAGCCATTTCATAGGGAAATTATTTATCTGCCGCTGAAACTCGGCGTCACAGCAACGATCCAGTAAAGTGATATTTACTTGTAAAGTGCAGTTTATCACTAACAGTTTGCGTTCGCATTCTGTAACTTAAAAATGGAAGACAGTGTACACAACTTATTTCTTTTATTAACTACTTTCACAACCTTTCATTACAAAATATTTTGGGACTAATGTATAAAATTTAATTACGAGCACATTATTCCATTTTAGTAACTACACTGTCTTACCTATTTAAATAGTTATGTTAATTAATCGATGAATAGTATGTCCGCCTCCGTAGCGTAGCGGTAGGGTTAACACCTATTACACAGGGTACCAGGCGGGGGCTGGGTATTGACTCGCAAGTCACCGAAGTGGCGTCAGCTAAAAAGGACTTGCAATACGGCGGCCGAACTCCCCTGAATGGAGCCTCCCGGCCAACAATGCCACACGATGATTTCATTTCAGTATTTTAATGTCCATGTATGATTCTGTAACTGATTGTTGTGGTTCCGTGATGCAACACGACTCGTTGTCATCTGTCGTAGCTATTTGTTTCATTTTAATTATAGGTTTTCAGTGGACGAACTAAAAGGTGGAATAGTACTACCACACGAGCCGAAATGTCGTGATACACAGGAATCTCGTTTATCTGGACAAGGGGGTCCGAATACACTCCGGATTACCGAAAATCAGGATAACCGAAGATATTCCACTAAATGCAAAAACTCAAATATGAACTATAACAGACAAACGTTTCGTTTGGACAATAATAACAAAAATTTATTTGGCACTTAAGCTCTATGGTTACTGTACTATGGTCAACTATATTTACCGAAACAGTGTGTAAGTCTCAGATTCGTGTCAAGTTTGGGAGCAGAACTATCGCTTAGAGGCCTCACTAGCATCTGTTCGGCTGCAGTTGTTTCTGGCTGTCGTTCTAGGTAAATAATTAGTTTATGTAACCGTCCGGTTGTCACTAGGCACAAAATATCACGAAACCAGTTTTTAAAAATGCCACTGTCGATCATTTCATTAGTATGCTATTTGTAGACGACTGGCAAATAACACTGATTGACACGTTTCAATGAACGCGAATGACAGGCGAATAATGCTTCATCCATTGTTTATTTCTTGCTTTCCTTATTGTACCACGTTTCGCAAACGGTCTTTAGCTATCATTTTGAAGCAGCAGTCTTAAATTTATTTTCGTTTCTTCTTCCAGTCTGACACAGTTGATAACCCTACACCTTAAACTGCAGCTATGTTTTTCAGAAGTTCCTCATGTCTGTTTTGTGTAGCGCTTTCAGCAGTTTATCCCTCGGAATAAACACTTTCTGACGCTTCGAAGGAATTTCACTCACGCAGACTCAAAATACGGGTATATATACTAAGATGGTATATACTAAGATGGTATCTGTTTTTTCGGACATGTCCGAAAGAACAGATACCATCGGTGACCATGCAGCTCGCTAGAATGAAATTACAATGAAATGAATACCCTTAGCTGCTTACAGGCGTTGACGTATGTCAACGGGGACAGATGAAAATGTGTGCCCCGACCGGGTCTCGAACCCGGGATCTCCTGCTTATATGGCAGACGCTCTATCCATCTGAGACACCGAGGACACAGAGGACAGCGCGACTGCAGAGATTTATCTCTGGCACGCCTCCCGCGAAACCCACATTCTCAACGTATTGTCCCGCACTACATTCGTTGTGCCCCCGCCCATTATAATGATTACTCGCGGCGCGATACCGATTCCCATAAGAGTTCGGGCACTGTTTGTGCATTCGCACAGAAGAAGAAGATGATCAAGTGACCGGTGAGCCTTAACTATATTTATACTAAGATGGCATCTGTTCTTTCGGACATGTTCGAAAGAACAGATACCGGTGAGCGTGCAGCTCGTTAGAATGAAATAGCAATGAAAAGAACACCCTTAGTTGCCATGTAAGCAGGAGATCCTGGGTTCGAGTCCCGGTCGGGGCACACATTTTCATCTGTCCCCGTTGACGTATGTCAACGCCTGTAAGCAGCTAATGGTGTTCATTTCATTGTAATTTCAAAATACGGGAACAAAAGAGTAGCTTCTTCACTCTGTAAGGAACAAACACCTTCTGACCACAGTAACTTAGGTGGAAGCATGGAACTGGCGACCGACATGCTATTTGCAGTGCGAAATAATAAGCGTATACAAAATGTAGTCTACCATCTGTGCACTCTGTCATGCGTATACCACACATTTTTGCGTTAAAAAAGGCCGGATAAACGATGTTCTTGAATAAAACGGCGCTGGGTGGTCCGACGTCTTCAAGATCATTTTTTAAAAGAATTAACATCTTATATTACGCTGACAGAAGGAAATGGCAACACCAAGAAGGAGTTGTGTGCCACATTTGAAAATTAGTAGGCGTTTTTCTCCATTTCAGTGATGATATCTATTAAAATTTCGAGCCTTTTTCATGAGCCTGTCACTAGTGGCGTCGCTTTAAGGCTGCAAACCAGATTTGTTTCAAGTACACGCTGTAACAGTCGAGAGCATTTGTTACCTTTGAGATAGCACATGGGGAGTTGATGCCTAAGGCGACAAAGAAGGAATTGCCTATACCTCACTGAGTTTGAACAACGTCTTGTGATAGGAATGCGAAAAGCTGAATATTGCCTCTGCGATAATGCAGAAACACTCGACAGGAATATAGGCACTGAACGTGATTGCTGCCACCGATGGCCACGAGGATTTAAAGTCGAAGGAAGGCCGAGCTATGGACGGCCACTTGGCACTGCCGAAGGGGGAGACCATTGTGTTCAGCATATAGCTCTGACGTACCGTACTCATCTGCGGAAGCAATATGAGTAGCAGTTGACACCACAGTGACACAACGAGCTGTTACAAATCGGGTACTTCAAGAACAGCTCCGAACCAGACGCCCTGTAGAGAGTATTCTACTTATCTGAATCCAACACCATCTGCGTCTTCAGTTGTGTCAAGCGAGTGCTAGTTTGAGGTCAGGATGGAGGTCTGATGAAAGTTGGTTCTGCCTCGGTGCGAGTGACTGGCGTGTGTTGCTTAGAGGGAGGCCAGATGAGGGTCTGCGACCAAACTGTCTGCGTGCTATATACACTGGACCTACCTGAAGTTGTTGCCCAGCGTGCTATTTCGTATAAAAGGAGGACCACGCAACCTGACAGTAAAATTGTACGTCAGTCTGGTGATTCGACCCTTTGTGGTGCCATTCATGAGTAGCATTCCAAGTGCTATTTTCCAACAGGATAATGCTCGCCTACGTAGCGCTGTTTAACGCAACAAGCTCTACAGAGTGTCGGATGTTGCCTTGGCCTACTGTCACCATACCTGTCTCAGATCGAGCACGTAAGGGACGTCATAGGACGACAACTATCCATAACCAGAATTATCAGTCCCTGTTATGATTGACGAAGAACAAGAGGCATGAAACTCCATCCTACAGTTTGACATTCGGTAACTGTTAAATTTAAATACAATGTATGCACGTTTGCATGCTTGCATTCAACGTTCTCGCGGTTGCACCTGTTAGCAACGTACCAGCATTTCACTTTTGTAATGGCCTATGTAGTGCTTAAATTAGTCTGTAATCTTGCAGTGTTAATCACTTTCATATGTTACGTAAAAAACGTGTTCCCTAAATTTCATTCCTCTTCATTAATTATTTTATGGTGTTGTGATTTTTTTTCCGTCGGTGTAGTAAGTTCTTCCAACTGCAGCGTTACAGACTCCAGTGATATGGCACAGAATCGCAGTTGGTAATGAACCAGCAGTGTATCTTAAGCCATACCGTGTACTCCATTACTACAACCAGTGATGGAAAAGTTTATTAACCGCCCGTTATGGGATGGTAATACTCAAGGAGTACCTATCCTATGGTTATAGAAGTGGTGGTCGTTTACAAAAAGTGTTTGGATGGAACAAAATACTGTCGTTTTCCTTAAAAATGATAAAATTTTCGACACTTATCCCCCTCTCCCCTCCCCAAATATAACAGAAGCTTTTGAATATGTAGGACTGTGTAATACATTTTTTTCACCGTGGATCTGAGTACCTATCATCAGGCAGAAGCTGCCCTCGAAGATTGACCGAAAATGGCATTGACGGTTCCTTTAGGACGCTACCAATACCATTGCATGTCATTTGGTTTAAAGAATGCGCCAGTCACGTTTGACAGTTTGTTAGATGGCGTTTTTCGAGGGCTAAAACTGAGATAGGGTTTGCTATATTTGGGGTAATGGTCTTTTCAAGGGGTAAGGAGGTACATATGCTACGATTGAGGCATGTGTATAAAAGGTTATGAGCTGTGTACTTAAGATTCAGGGTAGAGTAATATCACTTTATGCTACAGAAATTACGATTTTTAGGGCGTGTGATTAGGCTGATAAAGTTCCCTGATTAGTGAAGGCCATACAATATTTAAACTTTGCTGTATGTAGGAGTTACGGTCTGTCTTGAGCTTTTGTAAATTATTGCAGAAATTTTTCCTCAAATTTGCAGAAATAGCACAACTGCTCACTCACTTTCAGAAAAATGGAATGAAATTCCATTGGAACGACGAAATGCGAAGTTACATAGAAATAGTACACTGAGGTAACAAAAGTCACGGGATATTTCCTAACACCGTGTGAGACCTCCTTTTGCCCGTCGTAGTTTAGCAACTCGATAAGGCACGGACACAACAAGTCGTTGGAAGTCCCCGGCAGAAATAATGAGTCACACTTCCTCTACAGCAGTCCATAGTAGCGAAAGTGTTGGCGGTGTAGGATTTCGTGCATGAACTGACCTCTCGATTATATCCCATGACTGTTCAATGAGATTCATGTCGGACGATCTTGGTGACAAATCCATGAATGATTGCATACGGCCTTCAACTAACCGGACATAACCATTTCTAGCAAAGAGCGGTTCAGCTGGACAAGAGGGACACAGTCCACTCCATTTAAACACAGCCCTCACCATAGGCGAGCCACCGTCAGTTAGCACAGTGCCTTCTTGACAACTTGGGTACACTGCTTCGTGGAGTCTGCTCTACACTCGAACCATACTATTAGGTCTTACAAAATGAATTCGGGATTCATCTGACCAGGCCACGGTTTTCCACTAGTCTACAGTCCAGCCGATGTAGACACGAGACCAGGAGAAGTGTTGCAGGCCAAGACGTGTTGTTCGCGAAGGCACTCGCGTCGGTCTGTAGGACGTGAACGCCAAATTTCGCTGCATTGTCCTAACGGATACGTTCGTCGTACACCCCACATTCACTTATGCAGCTATCAATGTTGTTTGTCTGTTAGCTGTGACAACCCCACTAAAAAGCTGCTGCTCTCGATCGTTAAGTGAACTGCTGGTATTCTCGGCACACTCTTGGCACTATGGATCTCGGAATATCGAATTCACCAACGATTTCCTAAATGGAATGTCTCATGTGTCTAACTCCAACTACTGCCCACGTTCAAAGTTTATTTATTGCCTTCGTGCGGCCTTAATCACGTTGGACGTCTTTTCACATGAATCAACGGAGAACATCGCCCCCAATGCACTGTTCTGTTATACCTTGTGTACGCGATACTTCCGCCATCTGTATATGTGCATACGGCTGTTGTCACCTCAGTGTACGGGATAATTCATGACGTTAATAGACCCTTACACAACGAAGAGATGGACAAAGAAATTCTTCACTTGCTATGAAAGTCCATATCATGTGATTAAATAACCTCACCAGTGAACATAAAGCTACAGCTTCCTACCTCTTCTAAGAACATCCGTGCTCGGTTTATATACCGTTATCGGATGCACCGAACTCTTTACCGTCATTAGCTACATCAGTCAGAAAGAAGGAGAGAGGGTGAAGGAAGGGAAAGGCAACAAAGCAGGTTGATTAGTTCAGGCCTGCACAACCTACGTGTCGTTTGTCTTATGCTTTAAGACTTCCGAAGGCAGAGTGAGGTATCTCCGCTGCAGTTAACACTGTCAGTGTAGATTACCATGAAGGGCAGCGCGCTATTGACACTATTGAACTGCTATAGCTGCGGAGGGGTAGGTGCGTTGAGGGTAAGACCAATAGAGGATATGGTTATTTTGCATCCAACAAGAGGAGTTCCCTATTGAAGTTGAAACTGACATCGAACACATGGGAATAAATGAAGTGTGGAGCTGAATGGAGCTTACATGGGGCTATACCAAGAAGTCAGGCAGAAGGGGTTACTTCGGGCAGAAGAGAATGTAGAGCGAAAGAAATACGAGGTGTAGCGAGTTTCTTACAATCATCAACAGAAGCAGTTACAGCAGGCTGGGGACTTGGCTCAACACTATGTGAAAAGACAGAAAGGATGGATGGATGCAGGTGGTAAGTTTGGAAAAACTGTGCTCGAAACAGCCGACTCTGACAGTATAAACGATTCGTTCACTCAGTTACCGAGGGAAGCAGAATACGTTCTACTAGAATGGCATACTACCTAGTTAACAAACCGGGAACAGTGGGTGTTAAATGATACTAGGCTCTTGCATGGGTTACTGGCAGAGCTGACTAGCTATGTAATGGTAACTACCACTTCAAAAACTCAAGATGTGAACATGTTGCAGGCCTGGCTAGACCTGTTGGATACCCAGTTGTCCATGGCAAATTTGTTCACCGTTGCGATACTGTGGGGCATGCTCGTGTAGAAGTATTTAAGTTAGTAGAAACTATATACTATGCGGTGCTTTGACAGCTAACTCCTACCCTTCTACCTCTGAATCAGTTTGTGGGTGGTACATACATCCAAGACAGAAACTGGAATTGATTGTACCTACAAGTGGAGCATGGACAGCAACCGTTAAATCAATTTGTGGGTGGTACATACAGCCAAGAGACAAACTGGAATTGATTGTACCTCCAGAAGTAGTTGAGTTACCAGAAGCTATACACACTGCGGTCCATGGACAGATAACTCCTACTCTGCTACTGCTGAACCAAATTGTTTGTGGAACATATAGCCAAGAAACAAACTAGAATAGATTGTAAGAATTTTTAGCATATTGCATCCCCGTCAGCAACTGTGAAAGACTAATATTTTGAAGGATCAGCCTCAGTTGCTCAAGTTTTCTAGTCTTTACCAGGTTTCGGCTAGATTAATGTAGCGTTCTTCAGAAGCATAAAATTACTATAACATGCCAGAGTAAGGCATAGTAACGTTAAAAATAAAACCTATAGTACCGTGGTACCACGTCGAATTAAAACTGCTTAACTGAAGTCCAGCCCGGCAACTCTTCAGCACGTAGTTGCCGCTGCCAACCGACTGCGACTTCCGTTAAGTAGTTTTAATTCGACATGGTACCACGGTACTATAGGTTTTAATTTCAATGTTGACTGTGCCTTACCCTGGCATGTTATAGTAATTTTATGCTTCTGAAGAAGGCTAGATTAATTTAACCGAAACCTTGATAAAGACCAGAATCTTGCGCAACTGAGGCTGATCCTTCAAAATGTTTCGAATAGATTGTACCTCCAGAAGGAACGAAAACTGTCACAGCGGAAGTCAGCACCGAAGACACCCGCCTCTACTTGTTAGTGTGTTTAAAAGTAGTAGGCACTGACGCCAGATACGAATATTACGCAGTTCACATTTAACCTGTAAAACAGAGGACCTTAGGGAACTCTGTACATATTAGAAGGAAGAATATTTTACTGGTTATACCAGATATGGAAGACTACTCACTGACAACAGAAGACGAGCTGCAGTGGTGCCAGGGAAGGCATATTTCCGTGAGCTCTTACGTGGTAATAAATTTTTATGGAGACGTGTGAAATAGAATTATTTTTCCTGGGGACTGGTGTGGATGGATGCCCATGGGCCATTCTCGCAATGTAATCTTGTTTGCAGAAGACAGGCCTTACTGACGTCACTAAGTATAAGACGAATATATTGATTGATTATAAAATGGAAATTCCGTGTGGCTAGGGCCTCCCGTCGGGTAGACCGTTCGCCTGGTGCAAGTCTTTCGAGTTGACGCCACTTTGGCGACTTGCGTGTCGATGGGGATGAAATGATGATGATAAGGACAACACAACACCCCGTCCCTGAGTGGAGAAAATCTCCCACCCAGTCGGGACTCGAACCCGGGCCGTTAGGTATGACATTCCGTCACGCTGACCACTCAGACACCAGGGGCGGACATTGATTAATTGATTGATTTTATCAGCGAAGCAAAAGCACCATTGGTCAAGTCCGCTGCTTCCAGCACCGAAACAAAGTTTATTGTGCGGTATCGTTCCCTATCGTCTCTAGTAAAGCCAACCAATGCCCTTGAACAGTGCAAGGAGATCTTTTACAAGTGCTTTGCTAGACACAATTTCTTCGGGTCTGGTTTATGCGAATATTCGGTGTCTTTTAATCTCCAAAGCGTCGCATTCGAAGATCAACTGTGACGCAGTTTCATTGCCCACACCACACATCCTACATTTGAGTTCTTATTCTATTACCCTTATTGTATGTGGGTGTTTCTTGAAATTCTCATGGCCTGTCAATAGTCCAACCATGGGTTTTACTTCTCTCCTGTTCAAGCCCAGGATTGAGAGATTTCTCTTAGAACAAGACTTCGGCATCAAAACCTTGTCATGTTTTTTGCTTTTAGACATAAGCCCAATATTCTACGTGCTGTCTCCTTGCCCAGCCTCGTAGTTTTATTTTGATTATCACCGTTGTGATTGTCAGGACAGGTTCCAGTCCAATGGTGTCATTCCCCCTATCCTGGCCAACCTATCGCTTGCTCATTACCACTAACCCCTAAGTGACAGGGAACAACAATAGGTTTACCCTATTGCTTTCCCATAGCTCCACAAGGACTTCATGTCATTATGTCTCAATCTTAGATCTTGTTGCAGAGGCTGCCTGTGTTTTTAGAGCTGCTTGGCTGTCTGAATAAATGAAAATGCTACGACCTCTGTAGCATCTCCGCTAATTTTCCTCCACGTGCACACAGGTTGCAGACATTTATGCTTGAAACACAGTGGTCATCTTCCCTAGAAAGATTGCACTCTCGAAATTTGGCTGCATCCCGTATACCCGGTCCCAACACCTTGGTCTGTTTCCAGACTATAAATGAACAAGACTATGTCCCCAGTATGGTGTCGAAATTTGTTCTCCCAGAACTCCCTACTTCCAATTACTGCATTAAAAGACTTGTTGAAGCAGCTGGAGTTATTACATAGTCGGCCGACATTTCTCTAACAATACCTGTGTGTACCTCACTCAGAATTTTAGTGTGAGATCCTGGATACCCCGCGAGTTCCAGTTTTTGTCAGTCTTTAACCTGTGTGCCCCAGCTGTTGCCTTCATCTATACCCACAGATGTAATGGGGGCATGTCCAGCATGGTTTCCATCGCAGCAGTGGGTGCGCTGCTTATTCCGCCTGAAATGGCTAAGCAGGCCAGTTTCTGCACCTTAGCAAGCTCCTCAGCAGCTACCTGCTGTTCTACCTTTTTCCATCACACTGTAGCCCTATAAAGAACCATAGGTCTTACTACCGAGGTGTGTATCCAGTACATACACTTGGAGCATAAGCCCCAGTTTCCACCACAAACTCTCCTGATACTCGTTAGAGTACCTTTCGTCTTGGAACATTATGTGAGGGGTCCATGATAGTTTCTCATTCAGGGTTACCTATGATGTTTCAGATACCCTACACTGGTAGAGTTTCATCGAGAAGTTTGAGATTCCAACATGCGTGTTGGATCTGCTGCCTCGTAAATGGTACTTTTTAGGACTGACCCTTAGATCCTATTTCCTGCACCAATTCTGCACAATGTTCACTGCTCCTTGTGCCATTGCTCTGACTTTACTTGAATATTTGCCCAGTATTACTATGACAAGTTCGTCTGCGTATCCCTGGAATGAGTACTGTCTAGAGTTTAATTCTGCAATGTGTTCATTCACCACAAGGTTCCACAGTAGTGGGAACAGGACCCATCATTGTGGTGGAGCTGATTACCATTTTTTCTTGCATCATGGTGGCTTCTACCTTTCTACCACTAAGTGTGGCTCTGATAAACCTGTAAGTGGTGGTCTCCAAGCCATGCACCTCTGCTGCCTTAACCATAGATTCGAAGGTCGTGTTGATAAAAGCCCCTCCCATGTCGAAGAAGATGCAAAGGGCTGTTTCCTGAAAGTGTAGCGCTTTCTCCACCTTCTCGACAAGTTGGTGGAGTGCAGTTTCACACGATTTTCCTGATTGGTGTGCATGGTGGGTTATGTGGTGAGGGATCCTAGCTAACCTCCTCTCCCTAACATGTTCGCTGACCAGTTTTTCTAATGTTTTAAGGAGGAAGGAGGACAGGCAGATTGGTCTAATATCCTTGGCTATGTGTGTTCAATTTTCCCTGGCTTTGGAATGAAGAAAACCTCACTGCCCTCCGAACGTTAGGAATGATTCCTGCTGCTAGGCTAACTCTAAATAATCTGCATACGAATCTTATTAATTTCCCTCTTGCTTGTTTCAGGAGTACTGGAAAAATTCCATGTGGGCCACGTGACTTGAACTGTTGGAATGTTCCCACCGCCCATTGGATTTTACTCTGGTTTACACATTCTCTGGCAGTTTCCAAGTTCTCCCTTCGAATACCTGAAAACCAATATCTCACAGGTACTCATCTTGGTCTATGTTGTCTGTCAGAATACATTGATGAAATTGAGACTGAGGAGTAGATCCAGCATTTCATGTGCTGTCCTTGTATACTCCCCATCCTCTTTCCTTAAAGTACCTCCTCACGGAATACCCTTCAGGACGCCTGCTTTGCATGCTTACTTGCAAGATTGTATTTGACAAGGGCCTCCCGATATTCTGCCCACTGTTCTTACCTTATCGCAAGGTTAAACAGTCTATGTACCTGGATGAGATTTTCACTCTGCAGCGAAGTGTGCGCTGATATGAAACTTCCTGGCAGATTAAAGCTGGTAGAGCACTTGCCCGCGAGAGGCAAAGGTCCTGAGTTCGAGTCTCGGTCGGGCACACAGTTTTAATCTGCCAGGAAGTTTCATATCAGCGCACACTCCGCTGCAGAGTGAAAATCTCATTCTGGAAACTTCCCCCAGGCTGTGGCTAAGCCATGTCTCCGCTATATCCTTTCTTTCAGGAGTGCTAGTTCTGCATGGTTCGCAGGAGAGCTTCTGTAAAGTTTGGAAGATAGGAGACGAGGTACTGGCAGAAGTAAAGCTGTGAGTACCGGGCGTGAGTCGTGCTTCGGTAGCTCAGTTGGTAGAGCACTTGCCCGCGAAAGGCAAAGGTCCCGAGTTAGAGTCTCGGTCGGGCACACAGTTTTAATCTGCCAGAAAGTTTCATATCAGCGCACACTCCGCTGCAGAGTGAAAATCTCATTCTGGAAACATCCCCCAGGCTGTGGCTAAGCCATGTCTCCGCAATATCCTTTCTTTCAGGAGTGCTAATTCTGCATGGTTCGCAGGAGAGCTTCTGTAAAGTTTGGAAGGTAGGAGACGAGGTACTGGCAGAAGTAAAGCTGTGAGTACCGGGCGTGAGTCGTGCTTCGGTAGCTCAGTTGGTAGAGCACTTGCCCGCGAAAGGCAAAGGTCCCGAGTTCGAGTCTCGGTCGGGCACACAGTTTTAATCTGCCAGGAAGTTTCAGTCTATGTACCTGTTTCCTCTATGATTCCAGGTTGCTGTGCCACAAAAATACATTCCTATTTGTGCAGTTCTTGGTGACTGAGCAGTTTTCATGGTATGTGGTCATGCTGGCAGAGGTCACTGCCTCTGCTACCTCCTCAAACTCTGCCGGCTGCGGTGACCGTGCGGTTCTAGGCGCTTCAGTCCGGAACCGCGTGACTGCTACGGTCGCAGGTTCGAATCCTGCCTCGGGCATGGATGTGTGTGATGTGCTTAGGTTAGTTAGGTTTAAGTAGTTCTAAGTTCTAGGGGACTGATGACCACAGATTAAGTCCCATAGTGCTCAGAGCCATTTGAACCATTTTTTTCCTCAAACTCTACTGCATTCCTTCCCATAGGATTGAGTCGAGGTCCCTCCTATAGAACACAGTGTCCGTATTCCTGAGTTTCCTATAGGACATGATCTGTCTAATGTCCATTTCAACCTCGAACGTAATACACATGTGGTCTGATGAGGATGGCTCTAAAGCCACATGCTATTGTTTGACATAACTAACTATCAAAGTGGAAGCAAATGATATGTAAATTACCCCTTGCCTTCTTACATTCCTGAATGTTGGTTCCTTGCCCCTATTGAGAGCCTCTATGTTATTAGCTAGAAGAAATTCTAGAAGTTGCTCACCTCTACTTTCGGAGTCAGTGCTACCCCACACTAAGTTGTGGGCATTAACATCGCATCCAACCTGTTGTGCACAGACTTCTTCCTCCTGAGAAGGAGGAGCACGGTCCTCGTAAGAAAGGTATGCCAAGGCCATTAAAAACTCCCTCGTGATGCCTTCCTCACGTTGCCACATCCTGATGATCACTAAGTCCCTAGAACAAAAGTCAAAAAAATGGTTCAAATGGCTCTGAGCACTATGGGACTCAACTGCTGTGGTCATCAGTCCCCTAGAACTTAGAACTAATTAAACCTAACTAACCTAAGGACATCACACACATCCATGCCCGAGGCAGGATTCGAACCTGCGACCGTAGCAGCAGCGCGGCTCCGGACTGGAGCGCCTAGAACCGCACGACCACCACGGCCGGCAGAGCAAAAGTCCACCATTGGCATGAAGGTGATTCCATTTTTTACATAAATGCACATTTTGGTGTTTCTTGTATTTCTAGCATAAACCAGCTTATTGTCAGTGCCACCGAGGCCCGATATACCCCTTTATATAAATAGGGTTCCTAAATCAGGACCAGGTCCACTTCTTGTCTTCCCAGAAGACGACTCAGGGCAGCAGTGGCACATTTTCTATGTTTCAGAATTATCTGCAGCACATACAATCTTGCCGCCATTGCCGCTTCTGATATCTTTGATTTCCCTGACAGCTACCTGTGAGAACCCCAAGAATAGTCTCAGGTCCTATTCCCGCACTGCCTTCAGGGACTTATCTCCGATTTCCACCACAAGGTTTCAGCCATTTGGTGCAACCTTCCGGTTGATTACCTTCCAATTCTCTGTCGAGACTTCCGGGTTTTGAGACCCTATTTTCTCAACCAGAGTCTCTGAAGAGGTATCCTTAAGGAGTTTTGCCACCCAGATTAGTATCTTTGCGGTCTTGAAGAGCTCAGCCACTGACTTTACCAGTAGCTTCGCATCCTCCCAAAGGGATATTAGTAGCACCTTTTCCTTAAGCAGTCCACTGTACTCACCTTCTCAAAGTAAGAGGTAAGAGCACCGTGATCCGGATAGAATTTCCTGAATTTGGGCCCTGGATCAGCGCCCCCCTCCCCCCCACCAATCTTCTCGAAGAGAGCCATCTGCACGAACTCCTCCAGTTGCGAGGTGATCTTGACCAGTGGATAGCCTTGCTGGATAACCGCCATTCTAGTCTGCTTCCCTATTTCTTGACTCGGATTTCTTTTCTTTTTTGTGGATACGCTTTTCCTGAGAAGTGGGAGTCTTATATTCCTCCCTTGTTCTCTATGTCGAAAGGGGTTTGTACATACCCTTCGCCCTAGGACAGTATTTTCTTGGAGGTCCTGGGCTCAAGCCCCCTTTGTTCCCTCCACTTTTGTTTAGGAAGCCACTCTTTTTATTACTTTAACTTTTATCCTCTAAGAAGTTTCCTCCTCTGAGCCCCAGATAAGTCTTTGATCTTAATCTGGTCCAACTTCTTAGTAGCCATTCCCACTTCTTGAAAAGGTCTGTCCGTCTGTTCAACTGAGGGGATGCTTTCCATTGGTTGCAGCCTCGATATTTTGGTGTCTGAGGTCTCAAATTGCAATCAGTATTGCTATTTTCTTTCGTGTCCATTTTAATCCCGCGAGAGTTAGGGATCTAGTCGGTCCACACCACGGAAACCCCACGTAGTGCAAGGCTAATTACTCAGGGATGTCGTCCGGTATCCCTGAGGCTCTGTTCGCGACACATCTTCCCATGTGCCACGCACCGACCAGCATGGATCATTTCACACCTTGATTTGGGTATTGAGGAGCTCAGAAATGACAAGGAATGGGTGTGGGATGACAGGTAGCTGTGAGACACACTTGGTCTGGTCCATCGGTCAAGATCTTACTGAGCGTAGTTCCCACAGCTGGCATAATCCTCCACTTCACCCGAACACCTGCACAGATAGTGCCACTTCAAGGTGGTGTCCTCCAGACAGGTGGCTTGCTGCGAACAGGGACTTTAAAATTTAACAGACACTAGAATCACGGGATAGAGCTCTAAACCGAACGTATCCAATTTTGTATTTGCCTGATAATCCTCTAGGAATACTGCCAGCTGGGAACCTGAGCTATAGCGATGCTACCTTTCGTCTCGCCATACACAGGTCCTATGATGAACGCATCGCATGGTTGCACAGAAATGAACGATTAGTGGTCCTCTTTTGCATAGCCTATTCTATCAACAGCGGACAAAAACCTGCCTTTCTAAACTTCCAGTCCGATAAGTAATTGAGCAAGTGTGTCACCCAAAAAGATTTGAGAAGTTCTGAGTGCACCAGTCCCTATTAACCACGTGACAGATTCAGCAAAGAAGAGTACACAGTCAGTGTGTGAACTATAAATACGAGTGGACCAGATCTTCCGAAGGGGGAAGGATTGTTGCATCAACACCCCTCTACGTAAGCTTCACAACCAGTGACGAGGCAAGCAGGTCAACTGACTATGAATTCATGCTGCCAGGGCTATGGTACTGGTAAAGCAGCGTGATGCAAAATCCGAGTTAAGGCAGTGATGTGCTAAGTTTCCTCGCGCTGTTACCAAACATCGCGCTCCCCTGTCAAAATTAATCTGAGCATTCTTCCAGCTCAGATCCTAGCAGTATCCTGTCTTCAGCCAAAGCCATGAAATACTGCACGCCAGCTCTCAATCCCATGTGGGCCAATCAGGTTTGCCTACGTGTAGCTGCTGGTGTAAGAGCCACTGCTAGTCATACGTGGTCTCGACCTTGCCACCATGATGATACGCCTTTCAGGTTGCCTTGGTTCAGTCCTTGGACGTCTCCAAGGAATCCTCGGTTCAGGACCTGTGTGCCAACGCACTAGGTGCCTGATCAACCACTGGAACATCCAGCTGGCCAGCTCACACCCCTGTTGATTGTCAAATGCTTGATGTCAGTCTCTTGTTTTCAAGTGTCATTGTGATCCCGTGGCCTATTACGTTGCTGTGTGCTCTCCTGAGAAAGCAGGTATTGGTAGGGGTTGTGGTGGCGGCGGGGGGGGGGGGGGGGGAGGCTTTAAAATACCACCGAGTAGCTGCCATAAACTACTGTATGATCGTCTTACTCTTCTTCTTCAAAGCGTTTGCTGTGACAATATTACTTAGCCAAAGAGATTTTGAAGTGGTGTTCTGAGGATAACTCAGTCTTTGCCAAATATTTATCATATTTCAAAATGATAATAAAATAATAAACATGCCTCTGCTGTATTAATCATGTGAACAAATAACTTATATGGGAGATAGGTGCAGCCATTATTAAATAATGTAAAGCAACTATAGTTGTTAGTCTTGAAGAAGACCACTGCGTAGTCGGTCGAAAAGTCACCAATTAAGTTGATTTAGAGTTTTGTAATGAGGTGGGACTAACACCGAAAATTACTTTATTTCCAATGACATTGTCTTAGGAAGCCTAATAGTGTATACCTTTAACTAATAAAGATTATTGTACATAAATTCACAGAATAGTTCATACTCGGGATTAACTACAGCGTGATGAAAGGAATTGAAATTAAGGTTAGCAGACACACTAATAAATTAAATAAATAAAATAGCTTGAAAACACAGGAAGTGTTTACAGCTAAAATTAATTCAAGATGAACCCGAAACTAACACAAATAAATTGGAATCTAATGTACAAGCAATGTCTTAAATCTAAGTGTCGATCAGTAACAGAAAATACTTAAAACATTTTCGTGACCATTGCAAGAATAATTCTTTGTCCCCGGTCAATTTACATGAAACATTTTAAAGTGTCGTGACAGACGATGGGAAAAATTTCTGCAACCGAGAACCGTGTTACTAGCTCTCCTCTCAAATCAACGCAGGACATACCTATTCAAATCCAACCCGAATAATGAGAAAGAGGATGACAACCATCCCATTTTCAGGCCTCGACACATCCCTCCATGGAACACATTGCTTCCACGTCCCTTTATGACTTCATGTTATCACCAGCCTGATTTGGAAGTTCATACACATAAATGACATCAAAAATATGAACATACCACTGGCTGTACGCTGTAATTCTAAACAGACCCAACACCTCATACTTAATTTTATATACAGAAGTTCCTCCGTAATTTAATGTTCAAGAATTGCAAACTCTGGTTGCAGTGTTAACTATCAGATCGTTGACTCTATGCCATCAATGATTACAATTAACATAAATATAGCACCACTTCTCTATAGAAATGTTCCTGCTCGTTCCATTTCCGTTCTCAGAATTAATGTAGCTTTAACAGGTTTTAAGCTATGTGCAAAACTAGGCAAATAAATAAACATTTAATTAAAAACTTTATAAAATTATAAATATACCAAGCGGTGTGTAGTTACGTCTGCCAACGCATAACGCCTTGCTAATTATATAGGTGTCTTGTTGTGTTGTTGTTGTGGTCTTCAGTCCTGAGGCTGGTTTGATGCAGCTCTCCATGCTACTCTATCCTGTGCAAGCTTCTTCATCTCCCAGTACCTACTGCAGCCTACATCCTTCTGAATCTGCTTAGTGTATTCATCTCTTGGTCTCCCTCTACGATTTTTACCCTCCACGCTGCCCTCCGATACTAAATTGGTGATCGCTCGATGTCTCAGAACATGTCATACCAACCGATCCCTTCTTCTAGTCAAGTTGTGCCACAAGCTCCTCTTCTCACCAATTCTATTCAATACCTCCTCATTAGTTATGTGATCTACCCACCTAATCTTCAACATTCTTCTGTAGCATCACATTTCAAAAGCTTCTATTCTCTTCTTGTCCAAACTATTTATCGTCCATGTTTCACTTCCATACATGGCTACACTCCATACAAATACTTTCAGAAACGACTTCCTGACATTTAAATCTATACTCGATGTTAACAAATTTTTGTTCTTCAGAAACGCTTTCCTTGCCATTGCTAGTCTACATTTTATATCCTCTCTACTTCGACCATCGTCAGTTATTTTTCTCCCCATATAGCAAAACTCCTTTACTACTTTAAGTGTCTCATTTCCTAATCGAATTCCCTCAGCATCACCCGACTTAATTCGACTACATTCCATTATCCTCGTTTTGCTTTTGTTGATGTTCATCTTATACCCTCCTTTCAAGACACTGTCCATTCCGTTCAACTGCTCTTCCAAGTCCTTTGCTGTCTCTGACAGAATTACAATGTCATCGACGAACCTCAAAGTATTTATTTCTTCTCCGTGGATTTTAATACCTACTCCGAACTTTTCTTTTGTTTCCTTTATTGCTTGCTCAATTTACAGATTGAATGACATCGGGGATAGGCTACAACCCTGTCCCACTCCCTTCCCAACCACCTTCCCTTCCCATAGGTGTCTTACATCACGTAATTCACTGATTTTTAACTAAAGTTCAGTTGAATAGAGTCTCTCAAGTTAATTAATTGCGATGTGACACATGCGAGTAGTTCAGTCAATGTGCATTAATGAATGCTACAATTTATTGGTTTGATCTCTTTGTGCCATAAATATTATAAAATTTATCAATGTTTTATTGAATTTCAGTTACATAAATATCCTTGGTGCTATAGCTTCCCATGCACATAAATTACAGAGCTTATCTGCCTACGGATAGATTCGTATTCATCTTCTTTTTATTGAGACATATCGTCCTCCTCTGTAGCTATCACAATTTGCGCAGCATGTGTGCAAACGCGAAGGATATGAATCACGTTCTGTGAGCTCGGATTATGTAACTGACGCCACGTTCTGCTCATTTCAAGTTGACAGGAGAATGCTGTCTGCCCACACTCTACGCTGGTCCAGCACTGAAAGGCTCATCGTAGCCCAGGCTGAAGATGTGTACGCCCGGCTTCCACATCACAGTGCACGCAAACCGAACATTGCTTGCGACCGGAACCAATCAACCTTATTCTAATATGGCACGTCGTGTAACATTGCCAATCTCGTAACTGAAGTGATACATTGGTACCAGCGCAGTGGGATGTGGGAAAAAACCTAAGAGCAACATGTACTCTGACCGTCATTGTTAATCCACCGGGCAGATTCGATCCGGGGCTTGTGCGCTTTCATAAATCTTGCAATCGGCCTGTTAATGCACACAGCTGTCCAAGTAGATCTTATTGAATGCAGAATATGGAACTGATCCATGAGATTCATTTCATATAACTAAGTTTCGGTCTCATTTATTTCCGTTTTGTGGCCTCTTGCTGCCTGTACGCAACTGTAACAATCCTCAAGAAAGGAAAAAAGTTATTGTTCACAGTTATTACACCTATGTTTTGTGTGTATTGATTTTTCCCAGATCCTAGTCCTATGCTTAAACCCTGAGTGTGTTTCACCTGGATTTGAATTTCCCACGGATAACGTAAATCTATAGTACTGTAATGCTTGTGGCTTTCTCTACATGTGCTGCAATATAAGGACCACATCTCAAGTACAGCTTTTTTGCATATCCCAGTCCCTCCCAAGAGATAACGAAGCTGTAGGTTGTTATTATCTAGATGCCAATATTGATGAACTGGTTTCAGGAGATCCAAGTGACTCTATTCGTGAAAGATCTATAATATCTTCTTGGTTAACAGGTTTACTAACTTAGGGATGTAAGTAGAAAGACAGAGAGTTTTAAATGTACCAAGAGGACAGGTTGGTATTCGGGGACTTGCTGTTGCATTATCGAATTGTAGTTTCCCCCACTACACTTTCGAAGCAAGACTGCAGATCAGTACTCATTGTCCTGCAATCATTCGATGGACCTATGTAGCTAGGTACGGACTGTCTTGTTTTGTTAGACATAATGTCACGGAATGGCTACAGACATTGAATTAAGTTCAACAGTTTTGATACACGTTTCTTATAATTGTGGGAAGATATGGTAGTAATTTTCGATGTAATTTTACACGTGACCGAATAATTGTGACTACAGTGGGAATTACTTTGTGTGCGGATTGAATTGCTACGGCGTCTGGTTGTAGTAAGAAACAGCCATGTCCCTTCGATAGATTGATAACGTAAATTCACCGGCAATGTACCAGATAAATTCAAGGAGATATTTGCTCCTTACATGATATTAAATTTATTATTTTTAAAGATGTTTGGGAATTGATAGTTTGTGCATTTGTTCAGCCATATTCCCTCATGAGAGAGTGTTAGGGATAACGCGTCTTGCTTTTAGATCAGTAAAAAATACTATGGTTTTTAGCGCCTGTTCAGTTCGTGTGAGTTTACGAATTAAAGTTTCTTTTGTGGTGAAACAGAGAGTTTTCATATCCACGTGACTGCTATGGATATCCATGTGCCTCTCGGGCTGTACACGGGCTCGTGTTCTAATTAATTAACGTATAGTTATAAATTTCCTGCCTCGAAAGAATATCTAGATATGTGTACAAATCTTATCTGCTTTTTATAATATTCATTTTCATTTACTTTTCGTGGTTCCCCAGCCGTCTTTGATTGAGGTCCCTCTTCTGTGTTAACAATCACGCATTCGTTAGTGTAAACTGTCTCCATGTGTTTCCAAGTGCATTTTCTAAACCTTCCTAATGCAGTGCAGTATTGCAAACTAAGAAGGATGTAACTTTTTTGTGCTAAGATACTACTGTTTTATTTTCAGTGGGGACAATATTATTTGTCATGTAGTACATGCATTGTGTCCACAATGCTTGTTAATAAATCTATTTACTGGAAAATTTAAGACCTGAAGATGTTTGTTTCACAGACCTTCAGCAGATTCGTAACTGAAGTCATGAATTAAATGTTGATTGCGTTATCTTTTGATTAAAACTTGGATTTCGATTCATTATTTCAGACAGGATACCTTTCATATATTATTTAACCTTCCACAATAAAGTAGGAACCATTTACATAGTTGACCTCCTATGGATGTCATTTATACAGCTTACTCCGTGTGGAAGAAACCATTCAAATATTGTTGCCAATTGAGCTCGGGAGATTCTGCACCGTCTGAAGAGCTGGTGATACGTGACATTTCGACCTGCATACGCTATCCTGAGATAACCATCCTGGCTATATGGTGTCTGCATCCGCTGCTCCATTATTCAAGTACACCCATACTGACAAGATTCCTGGAAGCGGTGTTTGACCTAAGCATTGATTCTGTTAATGTTGATCTTCTTTCCCTCACGAGCAGTGAGAACTTCCTCCGACGTCAGTACTTTCATTTATTTCAATTATATCGATAAACACCTACGACAACCCGATTAAATTCTCGATATACGTTAAAGTAACCTAAGTAAGATTCGATCATATACCATAATCGTTAGTAGTGGCACTAAAAATGGCTCTGAGCACTATGGGACTTAACATCTATGATCATCAGTCCCTTAGAACTTAGAACTACTTAAACCTAACTAACCTAAGGACATCACACAACACCCAGTCATCACGAGGCAGAGAAAATCCCTGACCCCGCCGGGAATCGAACCCGGGAACCCGGGCGCGGGAAGCGAGAACGCTACCGCACGACCACGAGCTGCGGACAGTGGCACTAAGATCGAAAGGCTATTAGAACCCAACGAAATGTGCCGAACTGCAAAACGTATCCCGCTCTCGGAAACAAATCGCGAAATTAAACCTTCTAATGGCCTTCGATTGGGAATAGTCCTCGGTACCAATGAAAACATCGCTTTAATTAACTCGAATACCAGTCGCGAAAACCTCAGCGCTCTCGTCCGAAAGCATCCAGTTTAATTTACCTCCACCCCCTCTCCCCTGTCATGCTACATATAGCAGAACAGTGCTTTAATTACGGACGTGTGGCGTCAAAGCTCCTTCGGACGGCGGACGGCGCACTCGCTGCCTTGCATGGGTGAAGCGTTTTAATTAAGTCTCGCGCAGCCACGCACTAATCTACGCCGCCGGCTCCCAACCCCCTGTGAACCACAGGCGCACATTACATTGTTTACACTAGATTTGTCTCCATACCACACCACACAGCAGTACACAAGTGTATGATGAAAAAGATTTGCGGGACGTCGGAAGTCACTTTTGTGACGTCCTATCTCCAAATGGTGTATATTTTGTTGTTCTCGCCACCACAATATTGTCTTTGGTGATTTCATTACGTGGAATGTTATGCAGCGTGTCTCAGGCCTTATAAGCGAACTGAGAATGGTGACATAGGGTAAACAAGCAATTGTATTGAGAGAGGGAACCAATGATTGGAAATGCATATTTATTGTGTTGTGGACATACGAGCGCGTACACTGATCTGCCAGAACATTTCAACCACCAACCTAATAGCCGATATGTCCACCTTTGGCACGGATAACGGCGGCGACGCGTGGTGGCATGGTAGAAAAAAGGCCTTGGTCGGTCTCTGAAGGGAGTTGGCAGCACATTTGAGCAAACAAGTAACCTAATTCCGAAAAATTCCGGCGAGGGTTGAGATGAGCTCTGACGCCAGATGTGTTTGATCAGGTTCAGACCTGGCGAGTTGGGGGAGGAGCAGCGTCTCAATTGGAAGTCGCCAGTGTGTTTCTCGGACCACTCCATCACACCCGTGGCCTTGTAATATGCCACATTATCCTGTTGAAAAATGCCACCGCCGTCGGGAAACATGATCAAATGGTTCAGATGGCTCTGAGTACTATGGGACTTAACTGCTGAGGTCATCAGTCCAATAGAACTTAGAAATACTTAAACCTTACTAATCTAAGGACATAACACACATCCATGCCCGAGGCAGGATTCGAACCTGCGACCGTAGCGTTCGCGCAGTTCCAGACTGAAGCGCCTAGAAACATGATCACCATGAAAGGGTGTATGTGGTCTGCAACCAGTGTACGATACCCCTTTGCCGTCATGGTGCCCTGCACGAGCTCCACTGGAGTGTTGGATGCCGAAGTGAATGTTCCCCAGAGCATAATAGAGCCGCCGCCATCTTGTGTCCGTCCCCAGTACAAGTGTCAGGGAGCTGTTAATCTGGAAGAGGACGGATTTGCGACTTCACATTGGCATGACGAAGAGGATATCGCTATTTGTCAGGCCATGCAGCGCTCTGTCACTGCACCAACGTCCAGTTCCGATGGTTACGCTCCCATTTCAGTCGTAGTCGCCATATCGTGGCACACGCATAGGTTGTCGGCTCCGGAGGCATCGTTAAGGTGTTCGGTGTACTGTGTGTTCAGACACACTTGTACTCCGCCCAGTATTTAAGTCTGATGTTAGTTGCGCCACAATTCGCCGCCCATCGTGTTTTACCAGTATTCTCAGCCTACGACGTTCGACATCTGAACGAGGGTTGGCCGCCCAACCGCATGGCGTCTGGACTTGGTTTCGCCACATGTTGAGGACACTCATCATAGCACTCCTGCAACACCCGACAACTCGTGTAGATTCCAAATGCTCGTACCCATCCTCCGGGCCATCGCTATTTTCCCTTGGTCAGACTCGGATAGATCGCGCCTTCCTCATTCTACACAAGAACAGCACACTCACTGACACATGCACTGTGCGTGTGTCTGACTAGCAGTCTGTGCGCGCGGGCTCTTCTTCCCGTGGTGGCACATTGGAGTGTGAATGTATAGTGCGAGAGAACTTACTGTCCTCCCCTTGTTTCCACTCACATAACTAGACGGAACAAGTTATCTAGTATAATTGTTTATTACATTAAACGTTACAACTTGCACAGGCAGCGCGCCAACTGCAGCTCCTGGCTTAGCTGGAAGACATACACGCCCGTCCGCTACGGGGTCTCGCAGCTACCTGCTCGGCCGTTACAATGGCTAATCCTCCCTGCGCACACAAAGGACCTGGGAGGTCCACTTCCGCACATAGGTTGCAAATTCTTCCGACAGGGAGCAGACTATACTGGACAGTCTGACCTGGACAGTCTGAAGCTGCCACTAGATGGCAGTTGGAGTGAGTAGCAGAGTCCAAACATACTCCCACTCTAAAATGAGTTTTCTCATTTTACAAATACCAAAATTTTAACATACAACAAAACCAAAACAAGTAAACAATAAAAAATATAACTAGGTACAAGATCAATGCACATAAAACATGAATACACTAACATTTTTTACAAATAACTAACATTTTAACAAACATCAACACCAAAACAAGTAAACAATAAAAATATAACTAGACACAATATCAATGCACATAAAACATGAATACACTAACATTTTGGGATGCCCACATCACCAAACACCACTGTCATGCTGCATGTGAAACACGATGGGTACTATCATGCAGGACACAAAACAATAGAGTATTAATATTATAGTGCATAAAAACATGAAATCAATACTAACAGCAGTTAGTCCACAAGAAACATCCACAGCCTCCCAAGCCGATTTTATGAATTATGAGGTTATTCCAGTAAATGACAATTTGGCAGTGGCTCTGTATCATATATCACTACACAGATCTGAGGGAACACTTAACTGATTCACTGTTTAGGTAGGAGACACAATTTTGCTATAGGCCTCTTAATATGCCCATTAGCAGTTTTTATGATTACCACTCGCACACACTTATCAGGACCGGGAAACAGCTGGTCAATGACACCCAGCCTCCACACCAAGGGATGCAAATTATCCTCCTTGACCAGCACATGATCGCCGATCTGGGGTTGCCATGCTCCTTCCGATGTCCATTTTTTGCGTTGCTGCAGATCATGTATATATTCTGTGGACCACCTCTTCCAAAAGGACTGATGCAACTGCTGCACAAATTGCCATCTGTGCAACCTGTTGGCGGGAACCTCAAGGACAGAGGGTTCAGGATGAGCACAAAGGGGCTGTCCGATTAGGAAATGACCAGGAGTGACAGCAACAGGAGAATCTAGGTCATCAGAGAGAAGACACAACGGCCTTGAATTCAAGCATGCTTCTATCTGAATTAACACAGTAGTCAGTTCTTCAAATGTCAACACTGCATTGCCGACGACGCGTTTGAGATGTGACTTCATGCATTTGATTCCTGCCTCCCAGAGTCCACCAAAGTGAGGGGCACGAGGTGGAGTGAACCTCCAACTGATTCCCTCTGAGGTCGAATAATTCACCACACCTTCAACAGTGACATCGTTGGGGAGAAAACGTTTAAGCTCATTGTCTGCACCTACAAATGTGGTACCATTGTCACTGTACATGTGAGAAGGTTTCCCTCTTCTTGCAATGAATCTCCTGAGGGCGGCCAAAAATGAACTTCTTACCAAGTCACTAACTAATTCTAAGTGGATGGCCTTGGTTGCCATACAAATGAATAAAGCAATATAAGCCTTGGTGGTAACTTTACTCCGCCTTCCACCATGCTTTACAGCAATAGGGCCTGCATAATCTACTCCACAGTGCTGGAATGGATGAGACTGGTTTACTCTAGCTGCAGGTAGCTGACCCATGAGTTGAACTACTGTCTTGGACTTAAGCCTAAAGCATTTTAAACATTTTGTGATGACTCCCTTGACTGTGTTACGCCCAATGGGGATCCAAAACCTCCTACGCAACATAGCCAACAAAATTTGTGACCCAGCATGCAACAAATTTTCATGTTCATCTATAATGAGAATTTTTTGTCAAATGATGCTTAGGCGGAACGATAATAGGATGGCACTCATCATATGGTTCCTCAGCATTCATTAATCTCCCTCCCACTCGTAAAATACCTTCGGCATCAACAAACGGGTGCAAATCCCTTAATTTGCTATAATGTGGAATAGGGGAGCTGGCCTTCAACAAAGCGATCTCATTACCATATTCATGCATGAATGCAGTGTATTCCTTCTGCAGATTCGGTTGCCTTTTAAACCTCCTCTCAAGATGCGCCAATCTCCGAGATGCTTGTTGTCATGATTCGCCTAATGATTTACAGTCAGGTTTCACTGGTAGTCGAACCACAAATCTCCCTTCTTCATCTCTTGCCGTGTGGCGCTGAAAGTGAGCCTCACATATTTTACCCTGCTTACTAATCGTTTTCGTAGACAGTTCCTCTAACTCCCAAAATCTTTGCAGTTTGGCATCTAAATTGTCACCTCTAACAAAGCACGAGGTCACTGTAGAACGACGCATGTTGCATGAAACTGAAGGCATCCTACCAGACAAAATCCAGTCAAATTTTGTTTCGACCAGTGAGGGATGACCTGGTTTCACCAGCCTTTGCTTACAAACAACGTCAAAGAAAACCTCAGCACCAAGAATTAAATCTACTGTGGCAGGTTTGTTGAATTCTGGATCAGCGAGCGGAAGATTACAGGGGACACTCCAGGACCTTGTGTCTATCTTGCTCGCTGGTAGGTCACTGGTGACATGATCTACGATAGCACAAGTGGATCTGATATGAAAGTCGTTGACCCTAGACGGCAGTTCAACATCACAAGTGTAAGACACTGAGGCTGCAAAGGCATTGTTTATACCCTTCACAGGAAACGAATGTTTACTTCGTTTCAGTTTTAATTTCTCCGCCATGCCCTTAGATATAAAGGATAGCTGACTCGCACTGTCTAGCAGAACTCTGCAAACCTGCTGTCTACCCATGCTGTCTTTAATGTTGACAACAGCTGTTGCCAACAAAACATTACAATGGATGTTTGCTTTCCCGTTTGTAGCTTGATGGGCCAAGGAATGGCCTCCTGGTTTACTATTCTGCCCATTCCTTGGTTCAGCAGGCTTGTGGAGCAGTATGTTGTGCCTTCCTTTACAGGTCTTACAAGGAGAAATCCTGCATTTAGTCGAGAAATGACCAGAGCAGATGCACAAAAAACAAAGCTTATTTTTTGTCACATATGCCCGCCGCTCATCGACATTTAGTGCCTGAAACCCTTTGCATTTAGTGATAGTATGAGGTTCACTACAAAAATTACATGATTCCTCAGCATCAGCATTAGCGAGATGAGCCCTCCTCACATGTCTTGTTTGATTTGAATTATTGACATTTCCTTGCGAATCCCTTGAGGTGTTATCCCTGAACCTGATCAACTCAAGGGCCTGACATTTTGTTTCCAAAAAATCTATTAGTTGATTTAATGTGGTGAATGTCGACCCAGACATCTTTACCTCCCACTCATGACGATCTGTGGGTCGCATACTGAACGGAATCTCTTCCGAAAGAATAACTTCATGAAGTGGAACATCAGGTTTGAGAGCTTCTAAGGCCTTCAAATGGCTGCATACGTGATTAATTTGTTGCCTATAATCGCTCGCTGCGCCATGGCCGACTGTAGGCAAGGCCAACAAAGCCTTAGCATGTCTGGCTGCAATTATTTTTGGGTTATTATACCTCTGCGTAATAAGTCCCCAGGCTATCGCTAGATTTCCTGCTGTGACAGGTATATGTTTCAAAAGGTCTTTAGCTTCACCTCGTAAGGACGAATTAAGGTAGTGAAGTTTTTGAACGTCATCAATGGAATTGTTATTCATAATGAGACTCAAAAACGTATCCCTGTATGATGACCACTTAAGGTAGTCACCTTCAAAATTTGGCAAGTTAATAGCGGGTAGTTTCAAAGAACTGACACTGCCTGATGGATTCGAGCCCAAAGGCTGCGGAATCTGGGTGTACCTCTTCATTGAACCCTTGAGAGTGGATTCAACAAAGTCCCACGAATCCTCGAATTCTGCCCTGTCCTTACTGTGATCTGCTGATTCGTCTTCAATTTCCAGCCGTGTTTGAGACGACTCAAAATCAGTCTGAATCTGAGTCAATCGATTTAATTTTGATTCCAACATTTCGATGCTGGCACTGTCTGCAGACTGCACAAAGCTCGCTAAGCGCGCGAGAGCGGCCTTTGCTACACCTCTCTGCTTGACTAATTTTGTTTTCTCTGAGGGCTCCATTTTAGGACCAGGAAGATGGTAGTAGGAAGCCAACAGTTGCACTTACCAGGCTGCAGCGGCAGTAGGAGTCAGTACGGACTGGAACGGCAGCGGCGTCACGGGCACTGACAGCTGGCGTGGCAGGCGCTGCAGTCTCCGACGGCGCGAAGTTTCGGCGGGAGCGGGAGGTGACGTCGCCGATGATGCTGGCACCGATGCGTTTCTGTGCCTCTCCGTTTGAATTAGAGACACATTAAATGTTCACAAATATGTCCCCGATCGCCGTTGTTAAGGCTGTTATTGTCGAAGTGCCGAAGAGGCCTTGGGACACTCGATAGCAGTCAACAACGAAACCGATAACGTGCGCAGCTCACACGTGGTTTTTTAGAAGTTCACAAATACCGGAAAACAAATCCGCGCGAACGTAAATTCCGCGTAGTCACTGTATCCGGCCCGGAGGACCAAAAAATGTGCGCGCGGGCTCTTCTTCCCGTGGTGGCACATTGGAGTGTGAATGTATAGTGCGAGAGAACTTACTGTCCTCCCCTTGTTTCCACTCACATAACTAGACGGAACAAGTTATCTAGTATAATTGTTTATTACATTAAACGTTACAACTTGCACAGGCAGCGCGCCAACTGCGGCTCCTGGCTTAGCTGGAAGACATACACGCCCGTCCGCTACGGGGTCTCGCAGCTACCTGCTCGGCCGTTACAACGGCTAATCCTCCCTGCGCACACAAAGGACCTGGGAGGTCCACTTCCGCACATAGGTTGCAAATTCTTCCGACAGGGAGCAGACTATACTGGACAGTCTGACCTGGACAGTCTGAAGCTGCCACTAGATGGCAGTTGGAGTGAGTAGCAGAGTCCAAACACAGTCATTCCTCACCAGTTGACGCTGCTGTCGCCTGAACTGGTTTATATCGATAGTACGTCGGTGGTCGTAATGTTCTGATCAGGGTACAGAGCATACATCGCATAACAACAGCACAGATCACAGTAATTGTTCAGAGCAACGACAGCCAATCTCACTGCTTGCGTGGCAACGTCGCATGAAGTTCTGCCACGCTCTTTGAAGTATCCCTGGTGTTCCAGGAGTCAAGCAGCTTGGACCCTAGCAAACAGGTCTTCATGCGTTTCTACGGAGGTTTTATACACGAACGTCTTGACGTAACTCTAGAGAGAAGAGTGATGTGTGAGATACGGAGAAAGTGCTGTCCGTGGGACAGCGCCTCACCTGCCATTCATTCCAACGATAAGCGCATGTGTTCTTGAGTAGGTCGTGCCCACTACCATCCAAGTGGGCTGGCGCACCGTTTTGTTGAAACCAGTCTCCTAGACGTGTGGCAGCACATCTCACTGGAACACCAAACAATGTAGAACAATCAGACGGCGAAACACCAAATTAGATCTTATTAGATGATCTTGGACATTACCAGCATATACGCTGACACAGAAACGTTAATGTGTGTAGTGTGAGAATTGTCCTTACTCCAGACATGGCTGTTGCGGCTGATAAAAACACCATCATGGCTGAATGAGAGTCTCATCCGTGAACAATACAAACTGTACGAAGTTCGGCACCACAGCACTGCGATGAATAATCTACTGACAAAAGTGAACGCACGGCTCATAATACGTTGGTCCCAGTGCTTGCATTGTTGGGTGGTCGGCCACACTATCCAACACTATCTCCTCGAAATCCGGTGGTCAGACCTGTCTTTAGCGGAAACCTTGGCCGTCTCTCTCTGTCGCGAACGACTCCGTCTCTCGTTAGTTGGTATCCGCGGAACTAACAAGGGAACCTCCCCATCGCACCCCCCTCAGATTTAGTTGTAAGTTGGCGCAGTGGATAGGCCTTGAAAAACTGAACACAGATCAATCGTGAAAACAGGAAGAAGTTACGTGGAACTATGAAAAAAATAAGCAAAATATACAAACTGAGTAGTCCATACGCAAGATCGGCAACATCAAGGCGAGTGTGGGCTCAGGAGCGCCGTGGTCCCGTGGTTAGCGTGAGCAGCTGCGGAATGAGGGGTCCTTGGTTCAAGTCTTCCCTCGTGTGAAAAGTTTACTTTTTTTATTTTCGCAAAGTTATTATCTGTCCGTTCGTTCATTGACGTCTCTGTTCACTGTAATAAGTTAAGTGTCTCTGTTTTGCGACCGCACCGCAAAACCGTGCGATTAGTAGACGAAAGGACGTGCCTTTCCAATGGGAACCGAAAACATTTGATCGCAAGGTCATAGGTCAACCGATTCCTTCATAGGAAAACACGTCTGATATATTCTATACGACACTGGTGACGGCATGTGCGTCACATGACAGGAATATGTTGTCGACACACCTAACTTGTACACTTGGCGAATGGGTAAAAAGATTCTTCTACCTTGCCCGATTTAGGTTTCCTTGTGGATGTGATAATCGCTCCCAAAAAAGCGATGAAAACATAAGAGTTTGTCAGATAATAATCGTCTGAAAATAAAAAAAATTAAAATTTTCACTCGAGGGAAGACTTCAACCAAGGACTTCTAGTTCCACAGTTGCTCACGCAAACCACGAGACCACTGCGCTCCTGGGCTCCGATTCTCATTGATGTTGCATATCTTTCACATGGACTACTCAGTTTGTATATTTTCTTATTTTTCTCATAGTTTCACACAAGTTCTTCCTGTTTCCTCGATTGATCTGTGTTCAGTTTTTCAAGGCCTATCCACTGTGCCAACTTATAACTAAATCTGAGGGGGGTGCGATGGGGAGGTTCCCTTGTAAGTTTCTTCCCGTTACAATGATGCCTGTTGGCAAAGCGTCCTCTGTACGTTCGAGCTACTTTACGAGCACTGCATCCTGCCATACCGTATATCAAAGGCATGTCTGCAAAACTGTGCATAGTAACACATCTCACCGTGGAAATAGCAGAAGCTGTCTGCTGCAAAGGAAAACTGATGCCAGGGATAGTGATGTGCACACGTCACAGGGTAACGCGCCGGTGTGATGCGTGCGTTGTCACAGGACACACGCGCTATGAGCTGAGTTGTGTACAGTATGTCTGCCTGTTGATCAGGAGTGTACACTGTTTATCCCTCGCTGCCTGTTCCACTGTACAACCGACACCCGGTATCTTAGCGAGAGTGAGGCAGAAATGTTTGCGGGTTGCAATACGTGTACTGTGAGTGGCGCTCGTCGCTTTGAACAATTAGCATGAGCTACGCTGTTCTTGGACGGCGTACGCTATTTATGTCCACAACACAATAAATACACATTTCCGACTATCGGCTCCCTGCCTTAGTATAATCTATTGTAGATCCACAATCAATGAAATTAAATACCCCGCACGTCAATTTGACAAAAAGGTTTGAAAAACATTTTATGTATACAGAATACATATAGATACTCAAAAATAGCGATATACGACAAATAAATGTCAACAGCGCCAGCGTTACTACCGTGGCATTCCTGCTCGCTCGTTTCCCTATTTTTAACTCTGTCCTTTGCTGTAACACTTTTCAGTTTGCTCGATAACCTCACTAGCAATGCATCGGTAACCTGCTACAGATGTGCTGTGCTCGACTAGAAGATATAAATAAATATATTTGTGAACAACGTCACAGTAACTAAGAAGCAGAAATTTTTCTAGGAGTTATAGGAACAAATGAGATGCATGTGTATTGAAACAGGGTGCACTTTGAACGTGACTTGTACACGGTGAGGCCAAAATTCGTGCGAAGGCCACAGGACACGTGTCGATCGTCGGCTGCTGAACCCTGTGCAGTGGCTTTGTTTTCATACAACCCACGCATAAATGGGTTTTTCACACTATGCACTAAAATCGGAGGTCATCTGACACGCAGGAGATCGGTGATCGTCCGTTAGTTAGTTAGCTAGTTAAGTGTCCCATAGGTCATCTAAAAGATTCTTTAATCGAAATGGTGTATATCTATACGTGATAAGTGTTAACAATACTGAATACACATTTAGTTCTACTCATGAAACATTTCTTTACTGGTTACCAGTTTTTAAGTACAAATTTGTCAATGGATAACAAGGAGTTCAAAAAATCAAATGGCTCTGAGCACTATGGGACTTAACATCTGAGGTCATCAGTCCCCCAAACTTAGAACTGCTTAAACGTAACTAACCTAAGGACATCACCCACATCCATGCCCGAGGTAGGATTCGAACCTGCGACGGTAGCAGTAGCGCGGTTCCGGACTGAAGCACATACAACCGATAAGAAGGAGTTATCCAGGAGAAAAGATTTTAACTCAGATTAAACATTACTTCGCTAGCTGTCAGATATTTTATGTTTTTAGGCAAACGAACAGAAATGTTCATTGCTACATACTGGACTCCTCTCTGAGCCACTGATAGATTTGACAGTGCGACATAAAGGTCATTCTTCCTTCTAGTGTTGTAGGTATGTACGTCACTATTCTTCTCAAATTGTGATGGATCAATAATGAGGAGTTTCATTAACTAATACTTGTATTATGATGGTGCAGTTAAAATGTCTAACTCCTTGAAGAGGCACCTACTTGACTTCCATGGGTAAACACTAACTATTATTTTTAATGCTCGCTTTTGTGCAATCAGTACTTTGTTTGTGAGTGATGAGTTACCGCAGAAAATTATTCCGTACAACAGCAATGAGTGGAAATGTGCAGAATTTGTCAGGAGGTTGATATGTTCGTCTCCAAGATTAGCAGTTATACGAAGAGCAAACGTAGCTGAACTTCATTGTTTGGGAAGCTCAGTGATATGCTTCTTCTAGTTCAGGTATTCATCAACACGTAAACTGAAAAATTTGGAGTACTCTACCCTACTTTCTGACTCTTCCTCTATTTGTGGTACGTAACTGAGTGTCGTGTGTGTTTCGTTTTTTTTTTTTTTTCAAAATTCAGAGAGAGTGTCTGTTTTAGAGAACCACTTAGTGATTCTTTGGAAAATATCATTTACCAACTCATCTGTTGCTGTCTCTCTAATGAGATTTATTATAAAATGTGCATTGTCTACAAAAAGTACCAATATTGCTTGTTTAATGTCAATTGGAACGTCATTCACTTATATAATGATTAGGAATGAACCCAAAATTAAACCCTCTAAAACTCCGTTTATGGCATTTTTCCCCAGTCACTAGAATTTTCTATTTTCTCTTGACATTGTCTCGAGTTATTCAGCACAACTTTTTGCGTTCTGTTTGACGTATGTGGTTCATACTAGCTGTGCTTGAAGTCACCAGTGCCATAAGCTAGAGTTTTTCTAAGAGAGTATTACGATCCATACAATTAAACACCTTGGAAAGATCACAGAAAGTACCAACTGGGGATATATTATTACACTACTGCCCATTAAAATTGCTACTCCAAGAAGGAATGCAGATGATAAACGGGTATTCATTGGACAAATATATTATACTAGAACTGACATGTGATTACATTTTCACGCAATTTGGATGTATAGATCCTGAGAAATCAGTACCCAGAACCACCACCTCAGGCCGTAATAACGGCCTTGATACGCCAAAGCATTGAGTCTAACAGAGCTTGGATGGCGTGTACAGGTACAGCTGCCCATGCAGCTTCAACACGATACCACAGTTCATCAAGAGCAGTGACTGGCGTATTGTGACGAGCCAGTTGCTCGGCCACCATTGACCAGACGTTTTGAATTGGTGAGAGATCTGGACAATGTGCTGGCCAGGGCAGCAGTCGAACATTTTCTGTATCCAGAAAGGCCCGTACAGGACCTGCAACAAGCGGTCGTGCATTATCCTGCTGAAATGTCGGGTTTCGCATGGATCGAATGAAGGGTAGGGTCACGGGTCGTAACACATCTGAAATGTAACGTCCATTGTTCTAAGTGCCGTAAATGCGAACAAGAGGTGACCGAGACACGTAAGCAGTGGCACCCCATATCATCACGCCGGTCGATACGCCAGAATGGCGATGACGAATACACGCTTCTAATGTGCGTTCACCGCGATGTCACCAAACACGGATGCGACCATCACGATGCTGTAAACAGAACCTGGAGTCATCCGAAAAAATGACGTTTTGCCATTCGTGCACCCAGATTCGTCGTTGAGTACACCACCGCAGGCGCTCCTGTCTGTGATGCAGCGTCAAGGGTAACCGCAGCCATGGTCACCGAGCTGATAGTCCATGCTCCTGCGAACGTCGTCGAACTGTTCGCGCAGATAGCTGTTGTCTTGCAAACGGCCCCATCTGTTCACTCAGGTATAGAGACGTGGCTGCACGATCCGTTACAGGCACGCGGAAAAGATGCCTGTCATCTCGACTGCTAGTGATACGAGTCCGTTGGGATCCAGCACGGCGTTCCGTATTACCCTCCTGAACCCACCGATTCCATATTCTGCTAACAGTCGTTGGATCTCGACCAGCGCGATCAGCAATGTCGCGATACGATAAACCGCAATCGCGATAGGCTTAAATCCGATCGTTATCAAAGTCGAAAACGTGATGGTACGCATTTCTCCTCCTTACACGGGGTATTAAAACAACGTTTCACCAGGCAACGCCGGTCAACTGCTGTTTGTGTATGAGAAATCGGATGGAAACTTTCCTCATGTCGGCACGTTGTAGGTGTCGATACCGGCGCCAACTTTGTTTGAATGCTCTGAAAAGCTAATCATTTGCATATCATACCATGTTCTTCCTGTCGGTTAAATTTCGCGTCTGTAGCAGGTCATCTTCGTCGTGTAGCAATTTTAATGGCCAGTAGTGTATTTTGGGCTTGTACTATTTCAGGGCGTGACGTTCGCTCATCAAACTGTAGCGCTCATTAAGTATGGGCGTCTTAGTGTGAGCATCAGCCGTGTATTTCAGGAGCGCTGACAGGTGGCGAGTGCGGGACGTCGTTACTGTAATAATTCAACAAGTCCGTCGCTGTATGGCGTCGCGGATAGCGTGCTGAGACAGTGGGCTCAGCGTTACTGCACAAAATCGTGCAGCAAAGGGCAAGGCAGATTTCCACACTGGTAGTGGCAGTGGTATTTTAGGATGGGACTGTTAAAGGAGCACATGCAAACCAAGCGTCCTACTGCTGACTGTAAGTACTGGACATTATGTTACGAAATTATTCTCAGCCTCGCAGCTGCCTAGGACGGAGGTGCTGTGCCCGGAGAGGTGGAACTGCCACGAGAAGTCACTGGTCCCAGGCAACAGCGCTTCAAGAGCTCTCTGTGGTTAGTTGCTTCCAGACTTTGGGCAGTGGTGCAGTACTCCATCCAAAGTCTGGTCCAACTGCACGTTCAACTCCTGCCCAAAGGACAGTGGGTCGCTCCTAGTGCACACCAGCCGTCTCCTCCCATCGCATAACAGTGGGCTTACCCCTCTGTGACACAGCTGAGGAGCTGTCGGGAGCCGCAGCAGACACGGCAGTGTCGAGTGTACAACCCACTGACGCAGAAGCTTCGCAGCGGGTGCGTAACGAGGCCGCCGGCGTGTGGCGGAGACTTCGCATCAGCGTCGTGGGGTGGGGTGGTGGGGGTGGGGGGTGCAAACAGGCAGCCCAGCGGAACACGGCGCCCAGTCATCCCGGAGTACTAGACAGCGCCGCGGCTTCAGTAAAGTTAACATTGCGGCCACCTTTCTCTGGAGCCTCCTGCAGCTTCCTACACCCCCCCCCCCCCCTCCCCTAGGGATGAGAAAAACCGACAAATTAAAACCGATACCCGCAGTTTGGTTCTGAATAACCGATATTTGTTCGGCATAGTTTATAACAGTTGATTTTTTTAATTTTTTACTAATATGAAATGAAATGATCGTACGGCATTGTGCACCGGGAGACCCCACGCGTGGTGTTCGGCCGCCGGAAATGCAAGTCCTTATTTTTAGCTGAGGCCACTTCGGAGATTTGCGATGATGAAATGATGATGAAAGACACACCACAACAAGTCATCTCGAGGTAGAGAAAATCCCTGATCCCACCGGGAATCTAACCTGGGACCCTGTGTGCGGGAAGCGAGAACGCTACCGCAAGACGACGAGCTGCGGACTTTTTACTAATAACCGAGTAAAACAAACGATATATCAATTAGCCATAACATAAGTAGCAAAATTTTTGTCTTTAAGTAAACCATTTTTAAAAAAGAAGTTATTTCTATTCGTAAAATCTGCAATGCTTTGATCTGTTATTATAGAAAAAAAGAAAAGCGACGAATGCTATCTTAATAAAAAGATCGAGAGAAACGAGAATCATACACGTGGTGTAAGAACCGGTCCAGCATTGCTGAGAGAATAATGTCCTTGTTGCTGCCTGTCGTGGCTTAAGGTACCCGTGTACGTGAGGTGTGCAAGATTTGTCCTTATCCCCCCTCCCCCCCTCACCTGTTATATACGGCAGTTTGTCGTTTTCGTTGCCAGACATCTGTTGGTTTTCAGACTGGCACCAACCCTAGTCTGGAAATATTTTTACGAAGTGACGTAGAAATGAAGTACAATGTTCCATTTACTTAAAAAGATAAAGATTTGTCTGCCATTTCAGTGAAATAATAAAAGAGAAAGGAAGTTGTGGTAACATAAATGAGTTATAGATATTATCAACAATTCATTCACAGCATACATTAAAATAGAAATTACCCGATCTGCTGCGTGTGTTTACATAACACTCCCATATCAGCTTGTAGCCCTTGGAAACGGATAAATTGAAAAGAAAAATATAATTCTTGAACCTCACTTTTCATCTTTTAGCACAAGCTATTCGTAATGTCCAAACAGTCGTTCGACCGAAAATTACAATACGATTTTTGAGCAGAAGTTCGAAAAATTAGAATCAATAGGTGAACACTAATGATTTTCTTGTAGTATTTAGTCACTTATCACTTTTCGAGAAGAGCCGCGAACGGTGGATGGACTAAGTTTACTTTTATTTGCCTACTTAATTTAGTATTTTATATCTACGTATGTTGAAACTGAGAGAGTCACAATTTTTCAGGCTTTGTTTGATTATTACGGGAAGTGATAGGATCAAAAAACCAAAAATCGGTTATTTCAGAAACAGATTATTTGGAGCGGTTTTAATACGCAGGTCAAAATGACACGGAAGAAACGGATATAATCGGAATCTCGTTGTTTCAGCTATAACCGCCACCACTACCCCCACTACCCCCCCCCCCCCGCTTCGCACCAACACCACCCACAGAACCATCCTAGCTCAGAGCAGCCTCCCCCCTCCCCCCAACACTCACTGGAGGCTCTATAAAGCACTCACGGTCGTCCTGTGTGGTGGTTCAAGCGTGTGGAAACAAAACTGACGATATATCCTAGGTATTGTTCACAATGAAAACCCGAATTCTTGTGTAATCTCACATATATACAATGACCCATGCGTCTCGCACAGATTATTGTCCCTTGTGGAAACTGGGTTGAGTGACGATATGCTGTCACGTTCACTGCTGAGCTTTCCATATCAGGCTTCTCGGGTTCTGTCTCTAGAGTCGCGCCACACGCGGCATTGTGGAGTAATACGTATGAATTTTTTAAATGGGCAACTCTTGCACAGATACAGAGATTGGACAAAAATATTGAAACACGGGGAGTAATGCAGTGTTGAACACAACTGCAGGTTGCGCTGTGGAATTTAAAAATGAATAGCTCTAGTGCAATGTCCTCAACATGTCGCAAGTGGCAGTCGTGGTCCGAATAGTGTTCTGTGTAATTAGAGTGCATTATTTCTCAGCTACATCAGATCAGCTGCGGGAAAAATTTTGGTGCCTGTATGAGAGCCGAAGTGTCTGACGTATCAAGAGACAATGTGTCGAAGACTTATACCGCATATAGGGATAGCGGAAAATCGTCGTTTGCTGGGTCCTAATGCAATGTTCGTGTCAAGTAACCACGATGGAAGGTGATTGAAAAGGATTGTGACGACAATTATGAGAACGACAGCTGCAAAAGTCAGCTGCAGAACATGAAATCAAAATTACGCTAAGAGTGCTTCTTATTTAGACAATTGCTAGCCGAAATGGATTTCGAGAACCACTCACCAGCGATGCAAATGCTCGTAATGGGAAAACTTTGTGCCAAAGCCCTAAAATGTGGACTATGGAGCAATCAAAACTCTCATTTAACTGTATGCGTCCTACTTGAAATTTTTTCAACTTTTAGCCCCAAGTGTGAAAATTGGGGTTGTATCACGGGACCCAAGCTCACTCTGCAGTGTTGCATTACTGACGGAATTATTATGTGACCATTCTGGCTGAACGTGATGCGATGTTAGTAGAGGACAGAGCCCTTTTCACATAGTTCACCTAGTCAGAATTCATCTTGTGAGCACACGAGACTGGATCTCCCCAGTCCACCAGTCACCAGAGTTCAATGTTACTGAGTTTTGTGGTCCACTTTGGAGAGGACGCGTGATCGCTATCCACTTTCATCAACATTACCTGAACTTGCCACTATTTTGCATGAAGTATGGCATAAGAATTTCTTGAAAACCATACGGAGTCTGTGTTTATCCATTACGAGACGATTGGATGCTGTTTTGAATGCCAAAGGGTATCCAACATCGTATTGGGCATTCTTCTGTCTTGTGTTTGTGCTGTTTCCTTATTTTTGTCCGTCCCTAGTTTGTGCCAGGAAGGGCTCTCAACAAGGGAAGTATCCAGATTTCTCGGAGTGAACCAGAGCGATGTTGTTCGGATATGGAGGAGGTACAGAGAGACAGGAACTGTCGATGACATGCCTCGCTCAGGCAGCCCAAGGGCTACTACTGCAGTGGATGACCCCTACCTACGGATTATGGCTCGGAGGAACCCTGACAGCAAACTGTGGGCAATAGGCTGCTTGATACGCAGCTTCACTCCCATCGTCAATGGCAAGGTCCATCTTTGCAACCACGACACCATGCAGCTTGGTACAGATGGTCCCAATAACATGGCGAATGGACCGCTCAGGATTGGCATCACGTTCTCATCACCGATGAGTGTCTCATTTGCCTTCAACCAGTCAATTGTAGGAGACGTGTTTGGAGGCAACGCGGTCACTGTGAACTCCTTAGACACACTGGCCAGAGAGTGCAGCAAGGTGGAGGTTCCCTGCTGTTTTAGGGTGCCATTATGTCAGGCCGACGTATGCCGCTGGTGATCATGGAAGGCACCGTTACGGCTGTACGACACGTGAATGCTATCCTCCGACCGATAGTGCAACCATATCGGCATCATATTGGCGAGGTACTCGTCTTCATGGACGACAATTTGCGCCCCCATCGTGCCCATCTTGTGGACTACTTCCTTCAGGATAACGACATCGCTCGACTAGAGTGGCCAGCACATTCTCCAGAGATGAACAGTATCAAACATCAACCCACCAACCACGCTGAGGAATCTACACCGAATTACCATTGAGGAGTAGGGCAATCTGGACCAATTGCCTTGATGAACTTGGGGATAGTATGCCACGACGAATGCAGGGATGCCTAAGTGCAAGAGGACGTGCTGCTGGGTATTAGCGGTACCGACGCGTACGCAATCTGGAACAACACCTTTGAAGATCTCGCTGTATGGTGGTACAACATGCAATGTGCGGTTTTCAAGAGCAATAAAAAGGTCGATAATGATGTTTATGTTGATCTCTATTTCAATTTTCTATACAGGTTCTGAAATTCTTGGAACCGAGGTGATGCGAAACCTTTTTTGATGTGTGTACATACAAAAATAAAGACACAGGATTGAACAGAGTACTCCAAAATTTTTAACTCCCATTGCGCATGCTCAAAATGGGCATCGTTAGTGACGTCGTAAATGTCAAGCGATAGTGAAAGTCTTGCAGCTCTCTGCTGGCACGTGTCTTTGATTTAATTTTGCTCCTGATGAAATATACCTGCACGCTGCCCACCCTCGCTACTGACGGTCGATATAGCGATCGCATTTATTGCCCTCCCTTCCAGATCTTCCTAATGAAGTGGTGGTAGAGGCAGGAAAACACGAACATTGACGAAATTCCACGAGATGTCAAGTCAGGTGAGAAGGGCGGTTAACTGGTGAATAAGATTGTCGTGATGAGAAGCACGTTCATTCCAGCGTTGAGGCAATTCGGTATTAATATAATCACAAACGTAGTATGGTTTTACACGCAGAAGTTTGCGTAGAATGCACTAGAATGTTGACTGTGGCATCTGCAGCTCTCTGCTGGCACGTGTCTTTGATTTATTTTTGCTCCTGATAAAATATACTTGCACGCTGCCCACCCTCTCTACTGACGGTCGCTATAGCTTATTTTCTTTTAACCACAACAGCAACCAGAGTCATGAAGTGTATTGTACCAGTCATGAATTGAATTGTGTGTGAGCGCTTTTGTCTGATGTTAGATACGAATCGCCGCTGAACAATAAAAATCGATTCACATTTTGCGAATTAAAGGACACAATATACATGTGTGACTCCATTATACAGCACGATCAGACACGTTTCTGCAACTACGCCCCGGCCGGTGTGACCGAGCGGTTCTAGGCGCTTCAGTCTGGAACCACGCCACCGCTACTGTCGCAGGTTCGAATCTTGCCTCGGGCATGGATGTGTGTGATGTCCTTAGGTTAGTAAGGTTTAAGTAGTTCTAAGTTCTAGGGGACTGATTACCATAGATGTTAAGTCCCATAGTGCTCAGAGACATTTGAACCATTTTTGCAACTACGCCATAGCGCGTATCATGAATCGGATGCTGGAGAGATGTTCTATCCACTGACATGTGTCACTCTTCTTAATGTCTTGCAGCTTTCACACAGTCATTTTCCATAATCTCGGACGTATTTACGAATAATCCTTTTCACTTGTTGACAACTAAGCTTATAGGACGTGGATAAATGTCATAAGTGCCAGGAACATATTAGCTGTAACATTACATTACTTCACTTTGTAGGGCCCTAGAGGCGGGATACTGGCTCAGTTGCACGAAAGTGATGGAAGAAGTCGGCCATATACTTTCCATATGAGTCATTTATTCACATGTCTCGAACTATTTATGGAAGCTATGGAAATAAATTGCCCCATGTATCATATACGTTGTCGAGCTAGAGTGGCTCGCATTCCTCAACGATGCAGATGGACGTACGGTACGTGCAATCACAATGAAGAAGTGTCTGTGGAGATGACGAACAAACATGTCTACAGCTACATATACCTGATTACTATGTTACTTATAATAAAGTGCCTGGCAGAGGGTTTAATGAACCACCTTCAAGCTGTCTCTCTACCGTTCCACTCTCGAACGGCACGGGGCAAAAACGAGCACTTAAATTTTTCTCTGCGAGCCCTGATTTTTCTTATTTTATCGTGATGACCATTTCTCTCTATGTAGGTGGGTGTCAAAGAATTTTTTCGCAATCGGAGCAGAACACTGGTGATTGAAAGTTCATAAGAAGATCCCGTCGCAACGAAAAACGCCTTTGTTTTAATGATTGCCACTCCAATTCACGTATCATGTCTGTGACACTATCTCTCCTATTTCGCGATAATACAAAACGAGCTGCCCTTCTTTGTACTTTTTCGATGTCATCCGTCACTCCCACCTGATGCGGTTCCCACACCGCACAGCAATACTCGAGAATAGTGCGGACAAGCGTGGTGCAAGCAGTCTCCTTAGCACACCTGTTGCACCTTCTAAGTGTTCTGCTAATGAATCAAAGTCTTTGGTTTGCCCTATCCACAATATTATCTATGTGATCGTTCCAATTCAGGTTATTTGTAATTGTAGTCCTTAAGTATTTAATTGAATTTACAGCCTTAAAATTTGTGTGACTTATCGCATAATCGAAATTTAGCTGATTTCTTTTAGTACTCATTTGAATAACTTCACACTTTTCCTTATTCATGGTCAATTGCCACTTTTCGCACCATACTGATATCTTATGTAAATCATTTTGCAAGTCGTTTTGATCATCTCATGACTTTACAAGTCAGTAAATAACAGCTACATCTGCAAACAATATAAGACGGCTATGTCGTTAATATAGATAAGTATCAATAGAGGTCCAATAACATTTCCTTTGAGAACGCCGGATATTACTTCTGTTTTACTCGTTGACTTTCCGTCTACTACTACGAACTGTGACCTTTCTGATAGGAAATCACGAATCCAGTCTTACAACTGAGGCGATACTCCGTAGGCACGCAGTTTGGTTAGTAGACGCTTGTGAGTAACGGTGGCGAAAGCCTTCTGGAAATCTAAAAAATATGGAATCAATGTGACATCCCCTGTTGATAGTACTTATTACTTTATGAGTATAAAGAGATAGTTGTGTTTCACAAGAACGGTAATTTCTGAAACCGTGCTGACTATGTGTGAATAAATCGTTTTCTTCGAGGTACTTCGTAATGTTCGAATACAGTACATGTTCCAAAACAGTACTGTAAATCGACGTTAGTGATAAAGGCCTGTAATTCATCGGATTACTCCAACTTCCCTTTTTGAGTATTGGTGTGACTTGAGAAACGTTCCAGCCTTTAGGAACGGATCTTCCTGTGAGCGAGTGGTTGTATATAATTGCCAAATATGGAGCTATTTTATCAGCATACTCTGAGAGGAACCTGACTGGTATACAATCTGGACCGGAGGCCTTGTCTTTATTAAGTGATTTAAGCCGCATCGTTACTCCGAGGATATCTGCTTCTATGTTTCTCATTTTGGCAGTTGTTTCTGACTGGGATTCAGGAATATTTACTTCGTCTTCTTTGGTGAAGGTGTTTCGGGACTGTCACCAGTGACTTCACCATTGTTATCGCGCAGTGAAGGTATTGATTGGGTCTTGCCACTGGTGTGCTTTATGTATGACCAGAATCTCCTTGGGTTTTCTGCCAGATTTCTAGACAGAATTTCGAAGTGGAAATTATTAAAAGCATCTCGCATTGAAGTACCCGCCATATTTCGAACCTCTGTAAAACTTTGGTAGTCATAGGGATGTTCTTTTAAATTTGGCATGCTTTATTCGCTGCTTCTGTAACAGCGATCTGACCCGTTTTGTGTACCATGGGGGATCAGTACCATCACTTATTAATTTATATGGTATATATCTCTAAATTTCTGTCGATGCTATCTCTTTGAAAACATTTCACAGCTTTTCTACAGTTACATGATCAGATCGGAAGGAGTGAAGACTGTATCTTAAAAAGGCGTTAAGAGCATTTTTATCAGTTTTTTTAAATAGATATACTTTGTGTTTCTTTTTGATGGTTGTAGGTGTTACGGTATTGACCCCAGCATCTACTGTCTTGTGATCGCTAATCCCTGTATTCGTCACAATACTCACTATTTGTCCAGGGTTACTTGTTGCTAAAAGGTCAAGTATGCTTTCTCAACCATTTACGCTTCGAGTGGGCTCATGAACTAATTGTTCAAAATAATTTTCTGAGGAAGCATTCAGTATAATTTCGGATGATGTTTTATGCCTGCCGCCGGCTTTAAAGGTGTAATTTTTCCAGCAGATCGAGGGTAGATTAAAGTCACCACCGACTATAATTGTATGAGCGGGATAGGGGGGTCGGTAAAACGATCCAATTAATAGTTTAATCCGATTATCAGGTAAAACCTCTATCCATACTATTTCACACGAACTATCTACTTCAGTTTCGCTACAAGGCAAACTACTTCTGACAACAATAAATACTCCACCACCAACTGTATTTAATCCATCCTTTCTGAACACTGTTAGATCGCTCTAGAAAATTTCGGCTGAACTTATTTCCGGCTTTATCCAGCTCTCTTTACCTATAACTATTTGAGCTTCAGTGCTTTCTTTTAGGGCTTGGAGCTCTGGTTCTTTCCCAACACAGTTACAACAATTTACAACTTCAATTCCAATCTTTTCTACAACTACCTTACTGTGTTTTACCTGCCACTTTTAGACGGACGTCCCTTCTATGGTTCCCTGAGACCCTCTAACCTAAAAAACCGCCCAATCCCCTCCACACAGCCCCCTCTACCCGTGTAAGCGCCTCCTGTGTGTAGTGGACTCCTGACCTACTAAGCGGAAAACGGAAACCCACCACCCGATGGCGCAAGTGAAGGAATCTGCAGCCTACACGGTCACAGAACCGCCTGAGCCTCTGATTCAGACCTTCCACTCGGCTGTGCACTAAAGGACCACAGTCTGTTCAATCGACGATGCTGCAGATGGTGAGCTCCGCCGAAACCAGACAGAATGTGCTCCGATCCAAAGCGACACATGTCTATGGTACCGACATGAGCCACTACCTGCAGTTAGCTGCACCCTGTGCTCTTCATGGTATCCGGAAGCACCCTTTCCACATCCCGGAATCCACACGGAGTGCACTCTGGCTTCCTTCCCCTAAAGAGGGACAGCAGCTGTCCCAGTGGTTGCTGATTCAACTGTCTCGATCACTAACTGATCTGGCCTTCCTGTGGGAATAATGCAAACGGCTGAAAGTAATGGGAAACTAAAGACAGCCTATACTTTCCCCGCGGGCATGCAGCTCTGTTGTATGGTTAACAGATTATGACACCATCTTGGGTAAAATATCTTGTAGGTAAAATTGTCCCCAATTTGGATTTCCTAGTAGCGACTGCTCAGGAGGATGTCGCTCTTAGTATAAATTGAAGTGGCATTCTATGGGTCCGAGCATGGAATGCTAGATACGTTAATCAGGCAGGTAGGTCAGGAAATCGTAAAAGGGAAATGGTTAGGCGGAATTTAGATATAGTGGGGATTAGTTAAGTCCGCTGGCAGGATGAAAGAGATTACTGATCAGATGGGTACAGTGTTATTGATACAAAATTAAATAGGATAATACTGACCCTACGACTTATGTTAGAATATAGATTAAGGAAAGGCAAATCTACGTTTATAGCATTTGTAGAATTAGAGAAAGCTTTTAACAATGTTGAATGGAATACTCCCTTTCAAATTCTGAAGGTGGCAGGGGTAAAATACAGGGAGCGAAAGGCTATTTACAATTTGTACAGAAACCAGATGGCAGTTATAAGAGTCGAGGGTCGTGAAAGGGAAGCAGTGGTTGGGAAGGGAGTGAGACAGGATTGTAGCCTCTCCCCGATGTTATTCAATCTATATATTGAGAGAGCAGTAAAGGAAACGAGCAGTAAAGGAAACGAAAGAAAAATTCGGAGCAGGTATTAAAATCCATGGAGAAGAAATAAAAACTTTGAGGTTCGCCGATGACATTGTAATTCTGTCAGAGACAGCAAAGGACCAGGAAGAGCAGTTGAACGGAATGATCAGTGTCTTGAAAAGAGGATATATGATGAACATCAACAAAAGCAAAACGAGGATAATGGAATGTAGTGGAATTAAGTCGGGTGATGCTGAGGGAACTAGATTAGGAAATGAGACACTTAAAGTAGTAAAGGACTTTTGCTATTTGGGGAGCAAAATAACTGATGATGGCCGAAGTAGAGAGGATATAAAATGTAGACTGGCAATTGCAATGAAAGCGTTTCTGAAGAAGAGAAATTTGTTAACATCGAGTATAGATTTAAGTGTCAGGAAGTCATTTCTGAAAGTATTTGTATGGAATTTAGCCATGTATGGAAGTGAAACATGGATGATAAATAGTTTGGACAAGAAGAGAATAGGAGCTTTCGAAATGTGGTACTACAGAAGAATGCTGAAGATTAGATGGGTATATTACATAACTAATGAGGAGGTATTGAAAAGAATTGGAGAGAAGAGAAATTTGTGGCACAACTTGACTAAAAGAAAAGATCGCTTGGTAGGACATACTCTGAGGCATCAGGGGATCACAAATTTAGTATTGGAGGGCAGCGTAGAGGGTAAAAATCGTAGAGGGAGACCAAGAGACGAATGCACTAAGCAGATTTAGAAGGATGTAGGTTGCAGGAGGTACTGGGAGATGAAGAAGCTTGCACAGAATAGAGTAGCATGGAGAGCTCCACCAAACCAATCTCAGGACTAAAGACCACAACAACAACAACAATAATTCAGGAGTCGACCTAAAACGAATAAGAAAACAGTAATGTAGGTGAGCTATTGAGAGCAGCAGAGTGAACACATTGTTATAGCCAAGATATACACCAAGCCTACAATCCACATAGTTTAATAAGCTAGCGTGCCATCTAGCTTCGCAGATGACGAAGAAATTGAAAGAATGCACAATGAGACATAATAGTTAAGGATGAGGAAAAGTTGTGATGGCTGACTGGAAGAATATGTGCTGGAGGAAATGACTAAAAGAGGGAATCATCTTACAGAAATTTTCAGAGAGCGTAATATAATCATCATTACAACGTGGTTTAAGAAACTCGGTAGAAGAGTGTACACGTGAAAGAGACCTGAAGACACTGGGAGGTTTGTGAAATATTATTTGATGGTAAGACAGAGATTTAAGAACCAGATTATAAACTGTAAAACATATTCAGTGGATGGAGTGGATTCTGGCCCTTAATGTAATGACCATAAATTGTAGGTTAAAAAGGAAGAATATGGTAGAAGGTAGGAAATGAGGGAGATGGAACTTGGATAAGTTGAAAGAACCATAGGTTCTTGAGAGTTTCAAGCATTGGGCAACGACTGACTGAATAAGAGGAAAGGGATACGGTAGACGACGAAAGGGAACCTCTGAGAGATCTAACAGTGAAGGCAGCAGCAAATAGACAACAACACAATGCCTAGCAGAAATTCTTGGATATTACAGGATGTATTTAACTTAATTTATGAAAGGAGAAAATATAAAAATGCAAAAAGGGAAGCAGTAGGAACGGAATAGAAACGTCTAAGAAACAGGGTGGAATTTAATTAAAAATGAGATTGAATTTAATTGATGGAAGGAGAAAATATAAAAATGCAGCAAATGAAGCATACGTAAAGCAGTACAAGCGCTTGAAAAGTTGGGCTGAGAAGAAGTGAAAAATGCCTTAGCAGGAAAGGCTAGGGGACAAATGTGAGGATGTAGAAGCGTGTATAACTAAGGGAAGGTAGATACCGCCTACAGGAATATTAAAGATATTTTTAGTGAAAAAAGAAGGAATTATGTGAAAATCAAGAGCTCAACTAGAAATCAGTACAGAGCAAAGAATAGAAAACTGTTGGTGGAAGGTATATATAGAGGGCCTAAACAACATAAATGAAAATATTAAAGAGGGACGAGGACGTAGATGAAGGTGACATACGATACTGCTAGAAGAATTTGACAGAGCACTGAAAAATCTAACCGAAACAAGGTCATTGGAGCAGACGGAGAGCTGACTTCCTTGGGACAGCCAGAAATGACAGAATTACTCTTCCTGGCATGGAAGATATATGAGACGGGGAAAATACCCACAGACTTAAAGAACCATATAATAATTGCATTTCAAAGAAAGCAGATACTGAGAGGTGTGAATACTATGTAACTATCAGGACAGATAAATACACGGTTGCAAAATAATGACACGAATTCCTAACGGGAGAATGTAAAACTGGTAGCAGCTTTCCTCAGGGAAGATTAGTTTGGAATCTGGAGAAATGTTGAAACACGCTAGGCAATGCTGACCCTACGCCGTCTTTTAGAAGACAGGTTAAAGAAATGTTACCCTATGTTTAAAGCTTTTGCAGACTTAAAGACAGCTTTTGACGATATTGAGTGGAATACACTCTCAATTTCTGGAAGTAACAAGGGTAAAATGCAGATAGATAAAGTTCAAATACGGCTTGTACAGAAAGGAGACGGCAGTTGTAAGAGTCTAAGTTCATGGAAAAGAAGAATTTGCCGAGAAGGAAGCGAGAGAGTTATGTAGCGTATCCCTGATGTTATTCACTCTATTCTCAAGCGAACAGTAAAAGAAGTGTAAGAAAAGTGTAGATAGAGAATTAATGTTCAGAGAGAAGAAATTTAAACTTTGTGGTCTGTCGATACTTCGTTAATCTGTCACACAGAGCAGAGAAGTTCAAAGTGCTGTTAAACTGAATGGACAGTGTCTTGAAAAGGGAATATACGGTGAACTTTAGCAGAAGCAAAATGAAGGTAATGGTATGTAGTCGAGTTAAATCAAACGATGCTGATGGAATCAATTTAGTGCACAAGACACCAAAAGTAATATACGAAACTTGCTATGTTGGTCGTAAAATATTTGATGATGGCCGAAGTAGAGAGGATGTAAGGAGTATAGTGGCAATAGCAAGAAGAGTGTTTCTGAAGAAGATAAATTTGTTAGCAGGGGAATATAAATTCAAGTTTTAGGAAGTGGAGGATTGCCTTGTATGGAAGTGACGATAGGCAATAAATAGTTCGGACAAGAAGAGGAGAGAAGCTTTTGAAATGTGGTGCTGCAGAGGAGTTCTGAGCATCAGATGGATTGACTGCGTAAGTAATCAGTAAGTACTGAAGAGAACTGGGGAGAAAAGAAATTCGTTGCATAATTTGCTTAAAAGAAGGTATTGTTTTGTAGGACACATTCTGAGACAAAAAGGACTCGTCAGTTTAGAGGGGCGGGGGGGAGTGGAGGAGGAGTGCGTCAAAAACTGCAGAAGCATAGCAAGAGACGAGTGCTGTAACCAATTGCAAAAGTGGATAAAGGTTGCAGTAGTTCTTCGGATATGAGGATGTGAAGAGGCTTGTACAGGATTGAGGAGTGTGGAGAGCTGTGCAGGTCAGTCTTCGGACAAGACCACATCAACGAAAACAACACAAAGCGGTCACCGTGTGTCTCCTTTCTTCGTGAATTCTGCCATCCCATACTTCCATTTTCTTGCTTTCTGTGGTTTAACACATAGAGACCTGTGGAGTGTTATGTCCAGGAAACACAGTCTCATTCCCGTAGAAAGATAAGTGAATATCGTTTGATTGGTGCAATTGGCCATTATTTTTTTGAAATATCCATTTACTTCGTGGACCGAATGTTTTGTGTAAGATACTCGTAATTGGAATGCGCAGTAAACGGCGTGACTAAGAGATTAAAAGAGTTATGCATTCTGGAATTTTCCATTTATCAGAGCTAAGATACGGGTTCGGAAAGATTACCTAAGAACACAATAATGTAGTTCTTTGAGTTGGAGTGCATGAATGACGGACAGTAAGTCGGATAAGAGTGAGGCATGTTTGTAACCTTTCATCCACTATGTACACTCTGTACGTTAAGACGAAAACATTTTGGCCCTCCTTTGGTATCCAGAGGATAGCGTTTCTACAGTTCCGTATCTTTTAGAAACCCATATAAATCAACAAGTACAGATTTTTCCACCTTTCTTTGAACTTCATTGATTCTTTTGGTGATTTTATGTGTGAAAATAAAATGAAAATTTTTTATGCTAATTGGTTTTATTTGCGCTGTAATATTATCTCAATGTGGTTTCTGTGTCTTGCCTTTGTACTTCTGGAAGCTCGGCCCGGTAGGATGTAATCTATGTATTAATTTTTAGGAAAACAAGGGAGACGAGTGGTGAGAGGAGAGAGAGTTCGGTTCCAGAAAGTTTTGAGATAACTGGAGGCGCTGGTGTTGTAAAAAGCGGGTAAAATTTCATTAAACCGTGTAGAAAAGAACAGTGCTATTACTGTTGAATGGAGGAGTTCTGTGGGGGATATAAGCAGTAATTTCGAGGCAGAGAACGCCATTACTTACCAGGAAATGCGAATCGAACGTGGAAAGTTCTAAAGTTCTAGTAGGCGATTGGTGAGGCACTGTTACTATTATTTGTTATACTCTAAAAGGAAGAACTTGTCTATAAATCGACACAGAAGAGAAAGCGCAAGAATGAAGGACAACAAGAGAAGCAAGAAGACTAATCGCATAAAACGACGGAAGGAGTAAGACACAAGAGAAATGGAACCTTGTAGAATCCACAACAGTCAAGCTACGAGACCAAAATGACATCATAGGTCACCCATGCAGCAAAACGAACGATTTACGTGATCATTATGGGCCGAAAGAGAGAAAGTGAGTTTTATAGCTCCAAAGCATTTCGAGTGGAATTGGACTGACTGCGTTATGCGCACCGAACTGTGAACAGTTTTGTATCGAATTGCGTTTTATCAGTGTGAACTCCAAGTTTAATACTGAGAAAAGTACCAAACCGATCTATTCCTCGTTAGGCAGTCAAAATCTCTCCATTGCTGAGTGTTTAAGTTCCGTGTTAGTAATATTAATCTAACATACCCCGTCCCACACTTTTCGAAACAATTTTAAGACGAATTTACAATGAGTTCTGCTACATAACGGCACGCCGGAGCCGCAACAGAGTTTGATTTGCAGATTTGGTGAATATTTTGGAAATCGACGGAACAGCCATCGAGGTTTTAGCAGCAGCTCAGCGATATTCGTGGAACAGCAGAGCGCCGACTCTAGTCGACTGTAGTCATCACGAGATGGGAAGTAACTGAGGTGACATCTCTGACTTCAGCTATCAGCAATCCGCCACCGTTTGTGTTACCTGGTCGTACAAAAATAGGCCTGAATGGCAATCCAACACAGCATACCTATGCGCTCAGCCGTCAGCTACTTCAAATTATAATTCCACACTGAGGTAGTTTATTTCTTATTTTGTGCAAGTGTTAATGAGTTTTACAAATCACTCAATTCATATTGCAGTTTACACACACTTCCTGCGCAAGCAGCTTTTAATATTATTAAGCCGGCCATTGTGGCCGAGTGGTTCTAGGCGCTTCAGTCCGGAACCGCGCGACTGCTACTGTCGCAGGTTCGAATCCTGCCTCGGGCATGGATGTGTGTGATGTCCTTAGGTTAGTAAGGCGATCGAACTAAATTCTTAATTCTTACGACACCAATCTGTTATCGTACAGCAGCAACTGTACATTCTGTTCGCTTACATTGTGGATACTATTTACGTAAAGCATATTTACATTGTTCGTTTCCACATTCGCTTTCTGTACCTAACAGATATTAACAATCACCACAGCAACAGCACCTATAACGTTGTGTATTGAGAGCTGTTCATGTATTTCGTTGTACGCATTGGCTGAAAGTGTGACTGTAGGGGTGTCAGTGTGTCGCATGGATCAGTTCAGTCAGGTGTAAGGAGAAAATCAGGCTGGCAGTTGTTTCTATGTGTACACTTGTTCTACTTGGAAGCTTTCTGCACTTAATTAATTATGGCAGAAACAGCGTGGCATCTTAGGCAATATTTACCCGAAGGATATTGTGGTGTGTATACTCTGTGTTGAGCTGTTACATGTTTGTGACAGTATAGTAGCCTCTGGGAATCGAAATTTATGTTCAGTGTGGAAAGAGTACAGGCTGCGAATATATTTTACAGTGGAAGCATATTGTAAAGCTCGTCAACCGCTTACAGTCTCCATGAAATTTCATAAAACGGTCTAAACACGAGGGAGAAGAATTGTTGTGATTCTGTCAGAGGCAGCAAAATTGTTACAAAACCAGTTCAAAGTGAATTTGCTGTAATTCGAATCCCAAAGAAAGAAATTGCTGACAGGTCTGAAAATTATCGAACTATTGTTATTGTTGTGGTCTTCAGTCCAGAGACTGGTTTGATGCAGTTATCCATGCTACCGTATCCTGTGCAAGCATCTTCATCTCCCAGTACCTACAGCAACCTACATCCTTCTGAATCTGTTTAGCGTATTCGTCTCTTGGTCTCCCTGTACGACTTTTACCCTCCACACTGCCCTCCAATACTAAACTGGTGATCACTTGATGCCTCAGAATATGTCCTACCAATCGATCTCTTCTTCTAGTCAAGTTGTGCCACGAATTTCTCTTCTCCTCAATTCTATTCAATACCTCCTTACTAGTTATGTGATCTACCCATCTAATCTTCAGCATTCTTCTGTAGCACTACATTTCGAAAGCTTCTATTCTCTTCTTGTCTCAACTATATACCATCCACGTTTAACTTCCATACATGGGTACACTCCGTACAAATACTTTCAGAAACGACTTCCTGCCACTTAAATCTATACTCGATGTTAACAAATTTCTCTTCTTCAGCAACGCTTTCCTTGCCATTGCCTGTCTACATTTTATATCCTCTCTACTTCGACCATCATCAGTTATTTTGCCCCCAAAAAGCAAAAGTCATTTACTACTTTAAGCATCTCATTTCCTAATCTAATTCCCGCAGCATCACCCGACTAAATTCTACTACATTCCATTATTCTCGTTTTGCTTCTGTTGATGTTCATATTATATCCTCCTTTCAGGACCCCGTCCATTTCGTTCAGCTGCTCTTCCCAGTCCTTTTGCTCTCTCTGACAGAATGACAATTACAATGTTATTGGCCAATCTCAGAGTCTTTATTTCTTCTCCATGGATTTTAATTCCTACTCCAAATTTTTGTTTTGTTTCCTTTACTGCTTGCTCAATATATAGATTGAATAACTTCGGGGAGAGCCTACAACCCTGTCTCATTCCATTCCAAAGCACTGCTTCCCTTTCATGCCCCTCGACTCTTATGACTGCCACTTGGTTTCTGTATAAATTGTAAATAGCATTTCGCTCCCTGTCACCTTCAGAATTTGAAATAGGGTATTCCAGTCAACATTGTGAAATGCTTTCTCTACGTCTACAAATGCTAGAAACGTAGGTTTGCCTTTACTTAATATATTTTCTAAGATGAGTCGTAGGGTCAGTATTGCCTCACGTGTTCCAATATTTCTACAAAATCCAAACTGATTTTCCCCGAGGTCAGCTTCCACCAGTTTTTCCATTCGGCTGTAAAGAATTAGTGTTAGTGTTTTGCAGTGGTGGCTTATTAAACTGATAGTTCGGTAATTTTCACATCTGTCAACACCTGCTTCCTTTGGGATTGGAATTATTTTATTATTCTTGAAGTCTGAGGGTATTTCGCCTGTCTCATACATCTTGCTCACCAGATGGTAGAGATTTGTTAGGCCTGGCTCTCCCAAGGCTGTCAGTAGTCCTAATGGAACGTTGTCTACTCCCGGGGCCTTGTTTCGACTTAGGTCTTTCAGTGCTCTGTGAAACTCTTCACGCAGTATAATATCGCCTATTTCATCTTCATCTACATTCTCTTCCATTTCTATAATATTGTCCTCAAGAACATCGCCCTTGTATAGACCCTCTATATACTCCACCTTTTTGCTTTCCCTTCTTTGCTTAGAACTGGGTCTCCATCTGAGCTCTTGATATTTATGCAAGTGGTTCTCTTTTCTCCAAATGTCTCTTTAATTTTCCTGTAGACAGTATCTATCTTACCCCTAGTGATATGTACCTCTACATCCTTACATTTGTCATCTAGCAATCCCTGCTCAGCCATTTTGCGCTTCCTGTCGATCTCATTTTTGAGACGTTTGTATTCCTTTTTGCCTACTTCATTTATTGCATTTTTCTCCTTTTATCAATTAAATTCAATATCTCTTCTGTTACCCAAGAATTTCTATTAACCCTCGTCTTGATCCTCTGCTACCTACACTATTTCGTCTCTCAAAGCTACCCATTCTTTTTCTGCTGTATTTCTTTCCCCCAATCTTCTCAGTCGTTCCGTAATGCTCTTCCTGAAGCTCTCTACAACCGCTGTTTCTTTCTGTTTATCCAGGTCCCATCTCATCAATTTCGCACTTTTTTGCAGTTTCTTCAGTTTTAATCTACAGTTCATAACCAATAGATTGTGGTCAGAGTCCACATCTGCCCCTGGAAATGTCTTACAATTTAAAACTTGCTTCCTAAATCTCTGTCTTACCATTATATAACCTATCTGACACCTTCCAGTATTCCAGGCTTCTTCCATGTATACAAACTTCTTTTATGATTCTTGAACCAAGTGTTAGCTATGATTAAGTTATGCTCTGTGCAAAATTCTACCAGGCGGCTTCCTCTTTCATTTCTTCCCCCCAATCCATATTCACCTACTACATCTCCTTGTCTCCATTTTCCTACTATCGAATTCCATTCACCCATGACTATTAAATTTTCGTCTCCCTTCACTATCTGAATAATTTCTTTTATCTCATCATACATTTCATAAATCTCTTCGTCATCTGAGGAGCTAGTTGGCATATAAACTTATAGTACTGGGGTAGGCGTGGGCTTTGTATCTATCTTGGCCACAATAACCCGTTCAATATGCTGTTTGTAGTAGGTTACCCGTGTTCCTATTTTCCTATTCATTATTAAACCTACTCCTGCATTACCCATATTTGATTTTGTATTTATAACCCTTTATTCACCATACCAGAAGTCTTGTTCTTCCTGCCACCGAACTTCACTAATTCCCACTATATCTAACTTTAACCTATCCATTTCCCTTTTTAAATTTTCTAAGCTACCTGCACGATCAAGGGACCTGACATTCAACGCCCCGATCCGTAGAACGCCAGTTTTCTTTCTCTTGATAACAACGTCCTCCTGAGTAGTCCCCACCCGGAGATCCGAATGGGGGACTATTTTACCTCCGAAATATTTTACCCAAGAGGCCGCCATCATCATTTAACCATACAGAAACCGGCATGCCCTCGGGAAAAATTACAGCTGTAGTTTCCCCTTGCTTTCAGCCGTTATTATCGAACTAATAGTTTGATAAGTCATGGTTGCAGAATACTAACACGTATTCTTTACAGGAGAATGGGAAACAGGTAGAAGCCTACCTAGGGGAAGATCAGTCTGTAGGAATACGCGGAGCAATACATACGCAATACATACCCTACGACTTATCTTAGAAGGGAGGTTAAGGAAAGACGTACGTTTATAGCATTTGTAGACTTAAAGGAAGCCTTTGACAATGTTCATTGGAATACTTTCCTTCAAATTTTGAACGGGGTCTGCATATCATTTTTCTGTAGAATTCTCCTGATGCCGTCAGTACTTCTTGATGCGACGGTAGCCTAACGGAGTGAGAAGGCGATTCTTCGTCTTCCTTATTACTATTTCGTTCGAGAATCCTGTCCATGGACAAACCACAGTTTCCATTAAGAAATTTAAATCAGATTTCAAGCTACTTTTCTTACTAACACTGAAAACGCGAGAAAACAGATTGTTTAACACTGTTTGCTTCTGAGCTGGGTGGCGGTACGAAGCTTTATATACCTATTTGTATTTGTAGGCTCTCTATAAACTCTGTGTCCTGGAATGCTGTCGGATTTTCTACAGCCAAAAACATGTAGGAACGGGTGACCGACCGATTTCTCCTCAACATCCAAGGTGAGATTGGTTTTCCGATGCATCTCATTTCAGAAACCGCGAAACTTGTGAAGTTCTTCTTTACTGCCGTGGCCGCATAACAAAGTTGTCATCCAGGTATCGGAGCCAACAAGAAAGCCTCACTGTCGCATTACTTAGTGCTTGTTTTTCAAAATGTTCAGTATTAGGAACACTATCAGATTCTTCATAGGATTCATAAAAAATATTACAAATAGCTTGAACGTAGATATAATTAGAACAGTTCTTTGTAGTAATATTGGTTAATTGTTTGTCCAGGAAGCAATCACTCCTTATGAACAATTCCCTTGGTATAAAAGAAGCACACAAGCATGGATTTCACTTTTATCTTTGACATGTGAATGTTTTTTTTTTGGTCTGGGTGATCCCTCTGAGCACCATTGCGAACTTTGGTGTTTTGTCTCTGAATCGTACTGAAAAAAACAACTTCCATCAGCAGTGATAACACGACTCAAAAATTCTGGATTGATTTCCGTTTGCTCTAACAGATCGGATACCACATTTTTCCGTATTTCTTGCTGTTGTGGTGTGAGATTTTTGCGGACTATTTTTGCACAAACCTTTCTCATTCCAAGATCTTCAGTTATTATTAGAAGAACCGTTTCTCGACTGATGTTCAGTTCTTCTGCAATCATTTTCACGGATAGTCTTCGATCAGATCGTACTAGTTGAGGCACCAGGGCCAAGTTGACATCCGTCTGTGAGGTTGATGGTCGTCCACTTAGGTCTTAATCTTCAACATTCGTTCTGCCTTCACTAAACATTTTATGCCAACAAAAAACTTGAGCTCTTGACATAACCTCTTGTCCAAAAGCCTTCCGAAGCTTACCGTAAGTTGTCGTCGCGTTTTCACCCAATTTAACGCAAAAAGAAATGTCATGCCGTTTTGCAATATTATGCGGTTTCATATCCGCGGCGAGAGACCCAAAAATGTGTTAACTTATTGCAGCACAACTCACGACTGAGCAGTTGCATCAATGTGCTGCTAGGACTAGAAGCAGCTTATAGGAAAAGGTCAAAGATATTGTGCCTACGCAAGCCTGCAGGGTTTCCACATTTTGCAAAGAAAATCAGTCTCATTACATTATTGTCGCACCTCGTATTTCTCCTATGGACGCACTGACTGTATGAGTCTCTCAATTCCTCCAAGGGCAGAGGTCTGTCCTACTACGGCAGTCCTTTACTGACAACTGCAGTACAGGTTACCATTTCGGATCTAACAAGTTTATGAAGGTCATAGCCTAACCATAAGTATCAATAATGACTAACAGCACCATCCAGCCGCTGCTTACTGCTGTGATTGTTCTCTGCAACACCACTGAGTTAGAAATGTGACATTTAGAAAGTCTGACAACAGCATCAACGGTCCAGTCACATTAATGTGACCACCACCTATTTTCGATTTTGACGTGCAGTATGCTCTTACAGATGACAGGTGGCAGCATTAGCACTTGGGAGTATGTAAAGCGTGTCGGGGAGTGCGCAGTCGTTGTCGTAATGCGCAAACGGAGCGATTTATTTGACGTCGTAAAGGGTATGATCATTAGATTGCGGGCCAAGGGTAGAAGCATTTTCAAAACGACTAAGTTCCCAAACATTTCGCGCGCCGACGTTGTTAAAGTACACTGTACATGCCAAAACGGCGTTATCCAAAAGTGTGCAACAAGGCGACCGTAGCTCACCACGGGCCACAAACAACAGAGCTTCAGTCAGAAGGACTAACATATAAAAAATTAATAACAGCAGTGAAACATGGCTGCGGAGTTGTGTACGTGCGACACTTGCAACTATTAAGCAACTGACCACCCATATGAACCAATGGGCTAGCAACAGTGTCTCCTCAACGAACGTTCAGCTAACGTTGCTGTATATGGGCCTCCGCAGCAAGCGCTTGTTTCATGCACCCATGCTGCCTACTGTTGATCGGGGACGAAGACTGGAATTTTCCCGCCTATACCGCCGCTGGACGTCGACTGAGGGGCTTCAGGTAGCCTTTTCAGATGAATCACGTTTTATGCTCTGTCGTCAAGATCAGCTATGGCTTGTATGGCCCTGTAACTATCTTCGGGATGATTCACGCCTGAGAAATGTGATCTTGTCATTTTGAAAGGTACAACGGATCAACACAAGTACGAATTTATCCTTGGGGGATTATGTCCGTCTCTACAAGCAGTTTGTTTCTCCTCGGAACGATGGAATCTACTAGCAGGACAATACGATGTGTCACACAATTCGCGATGCATGTGCGTGGTTCGAAGAGTACCAGGATGAGTTTACTGTATCCCTCTGGCCACCAGACACCGCAGATTAGAATCCGGTCGAGAAACTGTGAGATGATTTCTATCTGGCTGTTCTTGACATGGATCCTCAACAGTGAAACGTAGCGCAGTTGGCGACGGCTGTGGAGTTGGTGAAGTTTCACGTCCCTATCGGTACCTCCCCGGAACGTTATTGAATCTTCCTGCACATCTTGCAGCGGCCCGTGGTGCAGCAGGTGGTTATTCAGTCTTCTGGCAGGTGGTCACATCTATGTGAGTGGACAGTATACAATGTAGCCGATAGTCCCAATACCGTTCCACGTACAAAGGCTCCGACCATTTGGGTCGGTACAACACATGACCTAATCTGAGATAATTTCGTTTTTCTTTACTCTGAATCTTCGTACATTTTCGAATTAGGTCTTCCAACATCCAAGTGAAGAAGCGTAGGAAATCCATTACCCTGCCTGATATCAGGATTAAGTTCATTTACTTAATCTTCGACATTAGAATTATGCGAATATGTTATGTGTGCAATTAGGACGTATCATCCATTGAAACTCTTCGAGACCCTTAAATAATTATTCTAGGTCATCTGAGTCGACAGATCTGGTCGAGCGGTTCTAGACGCTACAGTCTGGAACCGCGCGACTGCTTCGGTCACAGGTTCGAATGTTGCCTCGAGCATGGATGTGTGTGATGTCCTTAGGTTAGTTAGGTTTACGTAGTTCTTAGTTCTAGGGAACTGATGACCTCAGAAGTTAAGTCCCATAGTGCTCAGAGCGATTTGAACCATTTTTTTGAGTCGACAGATTCTTACAAATGACTAAAATGATCTCGTTGTTATTACGTCCTACTAACTTCGTTTGTACTGAGGTTCTTCAAGTTGAAAATCTGTATTGACGTAGTCCGAATTGTGTTGAATCCCGCCTTGTGTGATGGCGACATGATCTGACGATATTAGATTGTGTTCTAGACAGCTTTGAAAACAGCACTGAAACGAGCGATAGAAAATCTCCTCTATAAATCTTTACATCTTACTAACCTCTCTCGTAGTTTCTGTTTGTCATTATTTGTCTAACACTATTTGCTTCGAAAGAGCTGCAGTTGGAGTTATGAGAGGTCGTTGAACCACTGTAATTGGTACAAATAAAATACGAGTTTGAGAGTGTTTTTGGCCAGGAAAGATTTCTATGGAATACTTTAGGTAAACAGTGGAAACCAAATTAAAATTCCACGATAAACCATTTCGCTAATCTAAGTTGATATAGCAGCCGGTAAAATGTCCACTGGAGTAGTGGAAGGAGAGCTGAGAGGCCAGGTGAATCTCGTCTGATTATTTTTCGCATCCTACAATTGATGTGCATTTAACTAAGGTGTGAAGGGTGTATAAAATCAGTCGTTACTCTAAATAAACGAGATATCAATAACTGGAAACAATAGAGCCCGTCTACAATTAATTAGTTATCTAATGGGCGGTCAGTGACGCTAATTGGTGAATGTGTTACGTAAATTTTAGGGCTTCCAACACTTACGCCGATATAACAACAAATGCAATTGGCCACTTGTTCAATTATGATACACCACGGTTATATTACTCACTATAGAGAGATTTTACGCACAGAAACGTACGCGTTCCTGTCCTAGATGGCTGACACGGATACATTGGATTAGAATGGGATGTTTGACTCCATGTGTTACTCAATAATTACTGGTCACGCGGAAGTCCAGCCTGCTCGGCAGTGGGCTTAATTAATCCAATTATCCGTGTGGATGGGACACAGCGCGAGGTAAACACTGCTAATGAAAACGCCTTTGTGCTTGCCAACCGAAACGAGCACAGAAAATCTGTATCGATACTGGACCCACAGAAGCCGGCAAAGCCAGATCGCGTTTCCTACCTGCCAGCATTGAGGGTATTCGCTGCACCAGACTATGAAGACTGCGGACTATGAAGCAGTAGACTGCTGGGCTGCTGCGACACCTTCTCTTACAACATGGAGCGTGTTTCGAAGTTTATTAACTCTTTGCTGAGACGTTGTTCGTAGAAGAAAGTTTGTCACGGGCATGTCATGACAGATGACAATCTAAGAAAAAAAGACAGCTACTAATGACAGAAGTTGCATGACTTAGGTATAGTATAGTGTTACCTTGCGGTACCAGAACGGAGTATTAAAATACGAACAAGACAATTAAAAACACTTCGATTTGTTACTAATCGTCCACATGAAATACGGTACAGCAATAGTGCAAGAAAACTTTTAAGTGGTCTAACGAGGTATGAATTCTATGTAGTCTGAGATATCTTGCAACGCACTACAATATCACCTCTAGAAATAACGTTTATTGACATGCATGAACCTTTATATTTAGGATATATTATGAAGAGATTGTAGACAGTGGACGGTATTTAATGTAGGTTGTCCCATCCATGGGCTGTCATTCATTTGTCGGGTTTAGCGAATTTTTCCCTTTAACAATTTATTCCCTATAATATTATAATCGTCCTTGTTGTACTTTATTCACCTGACTATTTAGTGGAAACATTATGTATACTGTCCTAAACTTTTGGCATCGTAATCTATTTTTTGGCAGGATTAGTGCATTCTCAGTTGAATCTTCCGTAAAGAGACTGTCACGATGTTGTACAGTATCTAGGGTACAACAGCTATACAAGTCAAGATAGCACAGCAGCGCTCAAAAGCAGAGACCGGAAATCATTAGAATTCTGAGAAGTAGAACAACGTCGTAGTACGACCGTTAAAAATTATCATGAAAACACGACAAGGACGAAACAGCAGACCTCCTCAGACGCTCTGAAGTTTCAGTTTCTATGAAATAATTAATCTGGAACACAGGAGGATAACTGATATAAGATCTACAGAACTGGGAACGTCAATATGCTTTTAGCTATGTCGATAGAAGTAGTTTCTTGTACCTTCGTCTATGGGGCTGTTTGGGACTATACAGATATTAGAGTCGATAATTAAAATTCTCCGGCCGTACGATAAATAAAAATACTTTAGTAAAACATGTATTTCCTTCGGTGCTACGCGAGGACTTTTCACAACCCACTTTTACACACTGCTACATGAAACAATGTTTCAATTTTTTGTCTATATGCGTAGCCCAGGTGACCAAATATCTTAGTACAATGGCGTTCCTTACTGAGTATCCGGTTCGAGTGCAGGTTGTAGGTCCAATTTTTTTTTTATGAGCGGCACTTAGTCGATACGGAAAGGAGAAGTGGTGGCAAGCAGCTGGATACCGTATTACCTGCCAGCATTTTGTGTTACATGCTAAATAGTGGCTGATGAGAAGTAAGTGCCGCGGTTGACTTCTGTTTGTCCACCAGAAGTTGAAGTTCACGGCTCCTTGATGCTTCGGAGTGAGACAGAAGAAAGATTGACGTTTAACTTCGGGAAGACTAACAGGTCTTTAGAGGAGCAATAAATGCTAGATACAATAAGGGACCGAATGGAACACTGCCGAGTTCTTATGAAAGGTGCCTTCGTGGGTATGCTTTGAATGTTATAGGAGTAACCACGGAAAGCCAAAATCAGAACGATTGAATGGAGATTAGATACCCACTCCTCCCAAACGGAAGTCCAGTGTCTCAACAAGATAGGTACATACGAGATGAATAGCTACTTGGAGGTAACGGGTATCACTTATTTCTCTCATCAACCAAAATAACTCTTACCACTCCACTCCACTCATTAGGTACCATTCACATTCATCTCTACTAAACATATAAACTTAAGATACTGCCATCACATGTTCCTATCTATGAATGGATGTTTTCGATTAGTCGTTCGTTCAAGTTGTGTGGGTTTCTCTGACAACAGTACGACGCACATATATATCTCTCTCTTTTACACAAACACACACACACACACACACACACACACAAACAAACAAACAAACACAAACACATGGGCATGAATGCCATTTGCCGCACGCTCGCTTTCTGTGTAGACGAAGATAATTCAAGACGTGGGAAGACACGAACAGTGGAGCTCGGGATACGCTAGTAGGTGGTCAGATCATATCACCTTAGCAGTACTTCTTCATCTTTTATTACTATTTTGACAGATTTTCCACTAGTCAACCCACGCCTCTTAGATCAAATACAATATAATTACTCGTCTTTCATATTATTTCGGATAACAGCGGTGTTTACACATGGAGAACAATAAAGAAACGCTCAAGTATCATCTAAAGTTAGGGATGCCTGAAGTGTGTCCATGAAGTCAGCTCTGTTTACAATTTTATTTTTAACATGTATTGCAATAGTAAGTAGACATGGCAAGTTTTGGAGCTGATTAACACAACAGAGATACTTGGAGTGGTTTGCTATAAAGATAAGGACAATCAGTATGTTCACGACGAGAGAAGTACGCTGAATTACACTGAAGAGCCAAAGAAACTGGCACACCTTATAACGACAACTGTAAGCAATGTTTTGAACTTTTTTTTCGGTTCGTATCGTTATGTTAAAGAGACTGTGAGCAACTTTTGAAATGAATATTATTATTTATGTTAGATTCCAAATAATGTGGTAATCAAAGGAAAGTGTATTTAATGTTAAAACTATTGTAAGATGTGAAAATTGTAATTTATACACTTGGTCCATACGTAGATAATGCATTAGGATATGTGTAGTAGAAAACCTGTGGTGAATACCCTACCTGTAGGGGAGCGGGAAAAGGTGGAGGCAGGCGAGGCGGGAAAACGCACACTGGCGCGGTTCGGCACAACGGGCACAGTATTACAGTCGGAGGCGAGCAACAGTCGGAAGTACACGTACTGTACCGAGGAGGCTACCCAGGAAAAGTGCATTCCATTGAGCCTCGGATGAACCGATTCCGACGACTACTTGGCATGGCTATATTTTGAGGCACAAAGTTGGAAAGATAACGACGCTAAGAAGAAGGAAAGTGCCGCTGCAGTGAGAGCCTTAGCCGTGCTTGCATGTGTGCCGTGCTTCTCGCTATCTCGCTGCCCGCCATCCGCCACACCGACTTGCACAGGTCAAACATTTATTTCATCTTTAGAAGTGTATCTGTGTGGACCAGTGTCAAAACTGTTTCTAACTGTTCAATAATAACGTGACTTTTACCAGAATTGCCTTAGCCATTACTGATCCTGATCACTGACCTAGACAGGATCCTTACCTCGTATTGTGCAATCCGAGTATCCTGAACTGAAAGTTTAATGTTAGTGTTAATGAAAATTATCAGCAGATTAATCTATATCATAAAGGAGTCTAAAGTTCTGTGTGTTATTGCAAATGTTGGTAAAGAACAAAAGTATGACTAAATTGAAAGAGAGTTTTTTTTAATTGAGGTAGCGATGTTATTTAATTAATTTGAGACAGAAATAATGACAGTTAAATTATTCAGAAGTAAGACAAAAGAGTAGTTATCCATAGATTGATAATTTTGAGTGTTAATTTGCCTTCAGTACTTAATAGTTTCAGTATAACGACTATCACAGTTTCAGGTCTCCCCCCCCCCCCCTTCTCTTGTCCATTCTTTCAAACCTTGAAATGTGTTGATCAGATCTGACCAGTAAAGCTAAGTCTATATTAATCCTAAGTGTATTAGTGTTTTTCCATCATTAATAGTGATATTGTGTGTGTACTTTCAAGATTGTCGATGCTAGGGCAATCTATGCCCGATTTCAGTCTACCCAACATACAAAATGCAGTTCGTAGTAATCATTACTGTGTGGTGTTGTGTAATTTTAGCTCGTCCAAATTAGTACAAAAAGAGAAAACTTTAGTTCAGTGGATTTTTCTTGGTTCCAAACTTTGCCATATAACGCAACGTTACTACGTGTAGTTATGCTTGTACATGCACCCACTTGTACAAGGAAAAACTCACTCATTGCCTAAGTAGGCTGGCGACCGAATTATTAATTATAGGTAGCATCTACTGTGTGTACTTCTTGTCCATGCGAACGAGTAGTTATACTTCACATTTGCTTGATGCATCACTGTAGTTATTGACTGAGTATAAGTCCGATGTTGCTTCTATTAGGCACACGCGGTCAACTAATGTACTAAAATCCTTGTTTATAAGGTGAAGCCCGTGAACTTATTACAGTACAGGCTTTATACAGCTAACGTACGTCCGAGCGGGCGGTAGCGTTACAAGTGGCTTCCCGGTGACAGGACATCCAGCTGTTGTCGGTTACAAATTAATGTAAATACCGAACAGTGGATGTTCAGTGGCACGAATAGCAATAAAAGTCAGTAAAAGAAACTGCAGTGTGAGTCAAGTATAATAGTGTGGTGTAGTTGGCATTTAGTATGGACAGAAACGTAGACGGGGTAGGTGCGCCAAGCGAAATGGAGAATGCGGCTGGCAGTAGCCGGAGTTTACGCGGCCAGATAACAGATGGCGTTAGCGAAAGACAGTTGGCGTACAAACAATACCACGAACATGTCAATGAACAGATTGAAAGGTTGAGATCGCCTCGGACACAGCAAGGAATAAAACAGGAAGTAGAAGGTGACTTTGTAGTTGATAGTGGTTATGTGAATGAATCCACTGACATGTTTGATTCTCCACAGATAAAGAAAGAACCGAAAGAAACTTTTGAAGTAGGATCAGAATACACCGATTCCGTAGAACAAAACAATGTGAAAATTTTAAGCATAAACTATTTATTTGAACAATTAACCAAACAAATTTGAGGACAGAGTGAGCAGATCAAAACACAGAATGATCAGCTTAAAACACATGTTGATCAGCAGCTCAAAATACAGAATGAGCAGCTTAAAACACAGAATGAGCAGCTTAAAACACACGTTGACGAGCAGCTCAAAACACAGGTGGATCAAACTAAAGCACAGGTCGAAGGACAGGGAATTAAAATTAGTAAACAAATAGAACAGGTAGAACAAAAAGTGGGTAATTTAAGTTCTGTGGTAAATACACTGAAACTTGAAATTGATACCATTAACAAAAATATGGATACTATGCAGGAGGAAATTGGAAACATTAATAGTAGATTCGATGTTGAAATTCTCAACATCCAAGACAAAGTAGAACCTCTGGTTGAAACTAAGGTAGACGAAAAAGTTTTCGGTCTTAAAACTGAGATCGTAAACGAATGTCAACATGGGATATCACAATTGAAAAAGGTAGTTTTGGACACTGAAAGTGATTTAAGTAAAAAAGTAACCGGATGTATTCAAAATTGTGAACAAAATACTACGAAAATTCAAGGCAGAATTTTCGACCTGGAGAGCCAAATTAAAGATAGGCCTGGTGTTGTCTGTAATGGCACACCAATTACGAAGCTGTTAGAAGGCGAGGAATGCTTCGATCCAGCCAAGAAACATAACGGGTGGCATCCGTTAGATTTTATTAAAAATTGCGAGAGAGTATTTCCTGAGCACTTGTCTGATGAGGAAAAGATAAACGTTGTAATTAGCGCCTTAGCGGGTGATGCTAAGCGCTGGGGAATAAATTTAAATACCAAACGAATGACGTTCGAAGAATTTAGGCAAAGATTTACGGAAGAATATTGGTCTGAACAAAAGCAGGACCATTTATGGCGGGAGTTCATCATGGCCAAACAGCATGATAACAGGGGCAGGAATTCTTTGAAAGATTTCTGCGAGCATTGGTACCGGAAATTGACGCTTTTAAAAGGCCGAAGATCAGATTCAGAAATTATCTGGGAGCTATATAAAAAGCTTCCAGAAGATTCAAAGAGGTATGTAGGAAGCAATCATCGCAGCTTCCTAGCATTTCTCGAAAGAGTCGAAGACGAAGATCATTGGCGCGAAAGTCGTGCCAATTATCAAAATTTTGGTAACCGTAATAACCGACACAATGACGAACGAAATGACGGCGATGGATTTCGCGTCAATGTAATACAGAGAGGAAGAGGCAGAGGAAGAGGCAGAGGAAATTATCCAGGTCGCGGTCGAGAGTATACCGCGCAAAATAATAACGACGTGGGAAACTAATTACCGCGAATGTTGCGGGCCAAACGGAAGCGGACAACACATACAGGCCCCGATTTAAGAAAAGATATCGGACCGACCGTAATGTAATGAGACAGGATAGTGACAGTCATGGAACGCCGCGACGTGTTGTGGCGAAACAAGCGTCAGGTGCGAGCCAGAATGAGTCATCTCTGCCGCACAGAGCGCTACATGTTAACAGGCGAGTGGAGCATCAGAGGGCAACGGCCCAGCCTAGCAGAACATCTGTTCGGAAAGAAGTCGCTAGCAATACGGCAGCAGTAGGTACGAACGTAGCCGTAAGAGCTGAGGAAAATTTTACGAGTGATAATTCCGTGGCAAAGGAAACAATAAATGAAACTGTGAATACACAGAGAGGTGCGGTTAGCAGTGTTTGCAATGAGATAAAAGGCGAGGATGAATTAGCAGAAGTGACTGATTGGCGTGTGCAGATCGATGATCTGTACAAGGGCCTAAAGCAATGTGAGTGGGAGGATTTTAAAAGGGAGTATGAGTCGAAGAAATTAGTTGGTGGAAAGAGAGATAGTAGGGACGTCCATAAAGTGACGTGGCCCGAATTGGAAGAGGAGAGAATAAATAGCGCCGCGCAAAGTACGCGTGCTGCCAATAGGACGCAGGAAGGATTTGGAGGATGAAATCCTCAGCATTGACGAAGAAATAACTTGTGCTAACAGTCCGCCAATAGTACAAGCTGCTACCGAGAGGCACCGTGAGGAAGGGGTAGATGATTACCTGAAAGTAATTAAAGTCCACGAGGATTACACTAAATATGAAGTCACAGTAGATGTAAATAAAGCTGATGATGAGGCCGTTTTGCCAAAAGAGGAGATTGAATTAAAATCCAAGCCTGACGACAATACAGAGGAAGAACTTAGTGCCTGTCTCAGAAAAGCTTTTATGTTAGAACCTGAAAGCGATCCGGAATGGTCGGATTCCGACGATAGTTCGGATGATGAAAGATACACAAATACAGACGGAAATGAACGTACTAACTCTCCCTATTGTGCAAAAGTAGAGTACTTAAGTGAATCTGATGTTGAGGAAGAGAGTAGTAGTGATTCTAGTGAAGATGAATTTTCAGGTGTAAAGGAAAATGAATATACTTTTACTGAAAGAGGGTATGAGAAAATCAGTGGAAATAAAGGGGATGCAGTTAATTGCGATATTGTACCTAACGATGACGACGTATCAAAACAAAATCCAGACGTTGAAACAGAACAAAGAAAGAAAGAACCACCAGACGACTCAGGGTTTATTTCGCAAAGAGTTCGGGTAATTAATGACTTTGAACTTCCGGAACCCAAGAAACCGCCCGATATATGTGAAGTGAATGTTAAAAGCATATCTTGGGACGATGTTATTGTCGACCCGGATTTGCTCAAGGAAGACCACAGTAATGAAAAACATTCGACGGTTAAACAAACTATAATACCAATTGAAATTTATAATGTGGAATTGCAAGTACTTCTTGATACTGGGTCGCAGACAAGTGCAATTTCTCAGTCATTTTTAGAACACATTTGTGATAAGCCAGGGCTAGTAATTATGTCAGTGACAAGTGTAAAAATTGTTGGTGCAAATGGTAAGGCTAGTAAGCCCGTAAAGAACCAGATTTTGGTTGAATTTAGTATAAAAGGACAAAACTTTGAACACGATTTTTTGGTTGTGCCAGACTTGAGTACTGAAATGATTTTGGGGATAGAGTGGTTGGATAAAGAAAAGGTTATTATTGACTGTAGCCAGGGAGTGATCAAAATAAATAGTACATTTAGGAAATTGGAATTAAATTTTGAGGAAAGTGGGAAAGTGTTTGATTCAGAAATCGATTCTTTGTTGTTGGAGATCGACCAAGGGAATGATGGGTTGACAAACAAGTATGAGGTGTACCATGTACAGAGAATATTAAATGAGAGTGACGAGCAGGAGCAGGAATTTAAGGGAATGGTGGAAAATTTAGAGGGAATATCTCCCGAACAGAAAGCAGAATTGCTTGAAATTTTAGATAGTAACCGCCCCGTATTTTCGGACAAACCTGGCCTAGTTAAGAATTTTGAATACCAGATTGAGACCATAGAGCATAAACCTTTCTTCGTAAGACCGTTTTCGATACCCATATCAAAGAGGCAGGCTGTTCAAGTGGAAATAGATAAAATGATAGAGTGGGGGGTAATCGAACGAAGTAGCAGCGAGTATAATAGTCCGCTTATCATAGTGAACAAAAGGGATAGGGGAGTGAGAGTAGTTATCGACGCCAGGACTTTGAACAAAATTGTAAAGAAGGAAATAGACAGACCTGAAAATCTGGACGAAATGCTCCAAAAATTTTATAACGTGAAGTATTTAACCAGTCTGGATATGACAGCCGGATACTGGCAAATCCCATTAAGTAAAGAATCCCGTAAATATACCGCTTTTCTATTCGCCGGGAAATGCTATCAGTATAAAGCAGTGCCGTTTGGGCTTAGCACTTCTGTGGCAGTATTTATTAGGGCACTGGACTTTGTATTAGGGAGAGAACTGAGTTCCCGGCTAACCATTTATGTAGACGATTTACTGATTGCTACAGAAGCATGGCAAGAGCATTGCGAGTTATTGCGGAAAGTTTTTGTTGCTCTACAAGCAGGAGGCATGACACTTAAGTGGAAGAAATGTGAATTTGTGAAATCAGAGATAAAGTTTCTGGGGCACATTATTAATACAAACGGCTTTGGCAAGGATCCGGAAAAGTTAAGTGCAATATCAGGATGTCCAGCTCCTAGCAATAGAAAACAGTTGAAAGCCTTTTTAGGTTTATGTGGGTTCTATAGAAAATTCATCAAGGGGCAAGTTTTTAATAGTCCTCATCTGAATAATATACTTAAGAAAAATAGTGCTTTTGTGTGGACTGAAGGGTGCATGAGAGATTTTGAAAAATTGAAAAACGAACTTTTGAATGACAATATTTTGCATCACCCCATACCATCAGAACCTTTCCATATGGGTACTGACAGCAGTGCTTATGGAATTGGTATAGAAGTTTTCCAAGAAATCTGTGAAGGAAAAGAAATCGAACACAGGACTATAGCATTTGCAAGTAGAACTCTAACAAAATACGAGAGGAACTACACTATTTCGGAAAAGGAAGCTTTAGCCATTATATGGGGGCTAAAGAAATTTAGAAATTATCTGTGGGGCCATAAGCCCATTATACATACCGACCACAAAGCTTTAACTTTTCTTAAAGATTGCCGTTTACTTAATGGTAGGCTGACTCGTTGAGCTTTGTACCTACAACAATTTGATTTCGATATTTGCTATGTTAAAGGTACTGAGAATTATGTGGCAGATGCCTTATCTCGATTGCCTAATGGTATGAGTGAAGTGCCAAATGAAAATGGTGAAGAGGGTACTTTTCAGATAAGGTATATGAAAGAGGTTTCAGGAAAGAGGAAAATGGAGCAGATATGTAAAAATATGAGATACCATCAGAATGAGGATTCAACCTGGAAATCAGTGAAGGTAAATTTTGACAGTGTGCAGTATCCTCAAATTAAGAAGTATTACAAAATCTTTAAAGGCATTTTATATAGGAGGAAAGATTTAGCCACTGAGGAATGGAGAGTATGTTGGCCACACCAGTTTGATACCGAGGTCATAGACTATTTTCATTTAGCATTGGGGCATAGTGGGCCAAAGAAGTGTTTGGATAAATTGAATAATGTAGTAGTGATTGTTGGTAGTGTCAGTAAGAAGGTAAAGGAACGAATTAAGTCATGTGAAGTCTGTCAAAATGCCAAAGTGCCGAACAAAACTAGTAGGGGACCAATGCAAAGTACGTTGCCTGAAGACACCCTAGACTTATTATCGGTGGATTTATATGGTCCCATCCCAAAGACTTCGGGAAATTGTGCATATATTTTGGTGATTCTGGAAGTATTTTCAAAATTTGTGAAATTATACCCCTTGAAAAAAGCAACAGCAAAAGCTGTATTTAATAGGATGGTCGAATACTTCAGGACCATCAGGAAACCCAAAGCAGTACTATCTGACAATGGACCCCAGTTCATATCCAAAATTTGGAAGGAAGGAATGGAGAAAGTTGGGGTGGAGGTTAAATATATCTCAGCTTATCATCCTGCTAGCAACCCAGTTGAAAGGTACATGCGAGAAATCGGGAGATTGTGTAGAACATACTGCAGTCACAATCATAGAGCCTGGGGCAGGTTTATATCGGATTTTGAGAATGTCATGAACACATTACATCATGAAACTACAGGATTTCCACCGGAAGAAATTTTGTTAGGCAGAAGTAGTAAAAGTTTAATTGAAGAAAAACTAGAGTTTCCACCTTGTACAAGTTTGGGATTGGACCAAAAGAAAGAATTGGTGATAAAAAAGGGCAAAGCAAAAAGCTGAATCTAGATCAAAAAGACATGAAAAAAAAATCTAAAAGTTTCAAAATTTAAAATTGGAGATTATGTTCTTTTAAAAACCCACGAAAAGTCTAGTGAACTAAACCATGAAATTTCAAAATTTAAATATATTTATAATGGTCCATATACAATACAGAATATTCCACACGACAGTGCTTACTACCTGATCTACCCAAAATCCAAAAGACCTTTAGGTGTAAGAAATATTGTGGACCTGAAACTGTATGTTCCTAGGAACGAGTAAATGTGCTGTATCTTATGCTGAACCCAAGTTATTCTAAATGTATCTAATCTTTGTAAATGTCTGTATACCCTTGAAAGTGTGCTAATGTAGTTATGTGAGTTTCAGATTACCAATTGTACTGTAACTGTAAAAATGTATGGAGAAAAGGACTGAAAAGAAAGGATAAATGCTATCAGCCAGATAAAAGATGGGACTGTCAAAAATGAAAATAGGCAGTGTATGAACCATAATATGAAGGACTGCCAAATACCAATGAAGGCAGATAAATAATCGATGGAAAATTGTAAATGTGATCCAGGAGATGTGACAATATGAAGTGAAAAGGACTGTCCAAATCCGCATAATAGGCGGCAAATATGTATAGTTAATTTTCTGAATATATGTGTGTGTGTTTTGTTTAGTGAGTAAGGAAATGGACTGCTATTCAAAGCAAGCAGCGACAAATTATCTTATAGTGTATGCAAAATATGCAATTGTTTTTGTAGTCAAATGTTTGTATTCCAGAATTTTAAATTATTTCTTTGAGAAATTTAGAAAAAATGATTAAATTGCTATTTTAGTGATTTTATGATGGGAAGTTGGACTGTGCAAAAGCCACTTGAGTAAATGACGAGTAATTATTCTAGATGTGTTAAAAAAGTGTAAACCTATGTACAGTGAGAAAAAGGAAATATGTAGTATAAATCTTTTTGGACAATTAAGGAAAGATTCGGAACCACTGTATAATTGTAAGATTTAGTGTTCCCATAAAATTTGGACTTAAGAAAATTTTCTGGAAACAGGGGAATGTGTAACGACAACTGTACATATAATAATTTTTTTCTTTATGAATTTAGATAAATTAATGTAAGCAATGTTTTGAACTTTTTTTTCGGTTCGTATCGTTATGTTAAAGAGACTGTGAGCAACTTTTGAAATGAATATTATTATTTATGTTAGATTCCAAATAATGTGGTAATCAAAGGAAAGTGTATTTAATGTTAAAACTATTGTAAGATGTGAAAATTGTAATTTATACACTTGGTCCATACGTAGATAATGCATTAGGATAGGTGTAGTAGAAAACCTGTGGTGAATACCCTACCTGTAGGGGAGCGGGAAAAGGTGGAGGCAGGCGAGGCGGGAAAACGCACACTGGCGCGGTTCGGCACAACGGGCACAGTATTACAGTCGGAGGCGAGCAACAGTCGGAAGTACACGTACTGTACCGAGGAGGCTACCCAGGAAAAGTGCATTCCATTGAGCCTCGGATGAACCGATTCCGACGACTACTTGGCATGGCTATATTTTGAGGCACAGAGTTGGAAAGATAACGACGCTAAGAAGAAGGAAAGTGCCGCTGCAGTGAGAGCCTTAGCCGTGCTTGCATGTGTGCCGTGCTTCTCGCTATCTCGCTGCCTGCCATCCGCCACACCGACTTGCACAGGTCAAACATTTATTTCATCTTTAGAAGTGTATCTGTGTGGACCAGTGTCAAAACTGTTTCTAACTGTTCAATAATAACGTGACTTTTACCAGAATTGCCTTAGCCATTACTGATCCTGATCACTGACCTAGACAGGATCCTTACCTCGTATTGTGCAATCCGAGTATCCTGAACTGAAAGTTTAATGTTAGTGTTAATGAAAATTATCAGCAGATTAATCTATATCATAAAGGAGTCTAAAGTTCTGTGTGTTATTGCAAATGTTGGTAAAGAACAAAAGTATGACTAAATTGAAAGAGAGTTTTTTTTAATTGAGTTAGCGATGTTATTTAATTAATTTGAGACAGAAATAATGACAGTTAAATTATTCAGAAGTAAGACAAAAGAGTAGTTATCCATAGATTGATAATTTTGAATGTTAATTTGCCTTCAGTACTTAATAGTTTCAGTATAACGACTATCACAGTTTCAGGTCCCCCCCCCCCCCTTCTCTTGTCCATTCTTTCAAACCTTGAAATGTGTTGATCAGATCTGACCAGTAAAGCTAAGTCTATATTAATCCTAAGTGTATTAGTGTTTTTCCATCATTAATAGTGATATTGTGTGTGTACTTTCAAGATTGTCGATGCTAGGGCAATCTATGCCCGATTTCAGTCTACCCAGCATACAAAATGCAGTTCGTAGTAATCATTACTGTGTGGTGTTGTGTAATTTTAGCTCGTCCAAATTAGTACAAAAAGAGAAAACTTTAGTTCAGTGGATTTTTCTTGGTTCCAAACTTTGCCATATAACGCAACGTTACTACGTGTAGTTATGCTTGTACATGCACCCATTTGTACAAGGAAAAACTCACTCATTGCCTAAGTAGGCTGGCGACCGAATTATTAATTATAGGTAGCATCTACTGTGTGTACTTCTTGTCCATGCGAACGAGTAGTCATACTTCACATTTGCTTGATGCATCACTGTAATTATTGACTGAGTATAAGTCCGATTTTGCTTCTATTAGGCACACGCGGTCAACTAATGTACTAAAATCCTTGTTTATAAGGTGAAGCCCGTGAACTTATTACAGTACAGGCTTTATACAGCTAACGTACGTCCGAGCGGGCGGTAGCGTTACAACCTGCCTAATATCGCGTAGGGCCCCCGCGAGCCCACAGAAGTGCCACAACACGACGTAGCGTGGACTCCACTAACGTCCAAAGTGGTGTCGGAGGAAATGACACCATGAATCCAGCAGGGCTGTCCGTAAAACCGTAATAGTACGACGGGGTTGGAGATCTTTTCTGAACAGCACGTTGCATGGCATCACAGATATGCTCAATTATGTTCATGTCTGGGGAGTTTGGTGGCCAGCTGAAGTGTTTAAACTAAGAAGAGTATTCCTGGAGCTAATCTGTAGGAATTCTGGACATGTGGGGGTATCGCATTGTCCGAGTCTGACGGAATGCTCAATGGACATGAATGGATGCAGGTGATCAGACAAGATGCTTACGTACGTGTCACCTGTCAGAGTCGGATCTAGACGTATCAGGGGTCCCATGTTACTCCAACTGCACATGCCCCACTCCATTATAGAGCATCCACCAGCTTCTACAGTCCCCTGATGACATGTAGGTTCCATGGATTCATAAGGTTGTTTCCACATCCGTACATGTCCATCCACTCGATACAATTTGGAACGTGACTTGTACGATCAGGCAACATGTTTCCAGTCATCTACAGTCTAATGTCGATGTTGACGTGCCCAGGCGATACGTAATGCATTGCGCCGCGCAATCATCTGGGGTACACGAGTGGGCCTACGGCTTCGAAAGCCCATATCGATTTTGTTTCTTTAAATGGTTCACATGCTGATACGTGTTGATGGCCCAGCACTGAAATCTGCAGGAATTTGCACAAGAGTTGCACTTCTGTTACGTTGAAAGGTTCTCTTCAGCCGTAGTTTGCCCCGTTCTTGCAGGATCGTTTTCCGCAGCAATGTCGGAGATTTGTTATTTTGCCGGATTCTTGGTATTCACGGTACACGTCCGGAAAAATCTCCACTTCATCGCTGGCCGGCCGCGGTGGTCTCGCGGTTCTAGGCGCGCAGTCCGGAACCGTGCGACTGCTACGGTCGCAGGTTCGAATCCTGCCTCGGACATGGATGTGTGTGATGTCCTTAGGTTGGTTAGGTTTAAGTAGTTCTAAGTTCTAGGGGACTGATGACCACAGCTGTTAAGTCCCATAGTGCTCAGAGCCATTTGAACCATTTTTGAACCACTTCATCGCTACCTCGGAGATGCTGTGTCCCATCGTTCGTGCTTCGACTATTACACCACGTTCAAACTCACATCTTGATAACCTGCCGTTGTAGCAACAGTAACCGATCTAACAACTGCGCCAGACACTTCTTTTCTTATATAGGCGTTGCCGAGCGCAGTGCCGTATTTTGCCTGTTTACATATCTCTCTATTTGAATACGCATTCCTATACCAGTTTCTTTGGCACTTTAAACTTCTCTTAAAGTATGAGGGTATTTCACCTGTCTCATACATCTTGCACAACAGATGGAAGAGTTTTGTTATAACTGGCTCTGCCAAGGCTATCAGTAGTTCTGATAGAATATCGTCCACTCCCGGCGCCTTGATTCGACTTATATCTTCCAGAGCTCTGTCAAATTCTTCTCGTAGTACATCTCCCATTTCATCTACATCTACGTCCATTTTCCTTTTTATGATGTTGCCTTCAAGTATATCTCTCTTGCATAGATGCTATATATACTCCTTCGATCTTTCAACTTTCCCTTCTTTGCTTAGGAGTGGCCCTCCTTCTGAGCTCTTGATGTTCATACAGCTGAGTCTGTTTTCCCCAAAAACCTTCCTGTAGGCGATATGTATCTTCCCACTAGCGAAATATGCTTCTAAACCCTTACATTTGTCCTCTATCCACTTATGGTGAGTCATTTTGCCCTTCCTGTCATTCAGTTTTAAAGCTTTATGTTCCCTTTCCCCTGCTTCTTTTGCTGCTTATTTTATATTTTCTCATTTCATCAATTAATTTTAATATCTTCTGTTTTATCCATGGATTTCTACTTGGCCCTGTTTTTTTTATTTTTAAATTTTTACCTATTTCATTCTCTGCTGCTTTTACTATTTCTTCTCTTAAAGCTACTCATTCGTCTTCTACTGTATTCCTTTGGGTCACTCTAGTTAACTGTTGCCTGATGCTTCCTCTGAAAATCTCAGAAACCTCTGATTCCTTCAGCGTATCCAGGTTTAAACTCCTTAATTTCCTACCTTTTTGCAATTTCTTCAGTTTTGATCTACAGTTCATAATCAATAAATTGTGGTCGAAGTCTACATCTGCTCCTGGAAATGTCCTACAATTTAAAATCTTTTTCCTGAATTTCTGTGCTACGGTCACAGGTTCAAATCCTGGCTCGGGCATGGATGTGTGTGATGTCCTTAGGTTAGTTAGGTTTAAGTAGTTCTAAGTTCTAGGGGACTGATGACCACAGACGTTAAGTCCCATAGTGCTCAGAGCCATTTGAACCTGAATTTCTGTCTTACCATCATATAGTCAGTCTGACACCTTCCGGTGTCTCCTGGTCTATTTCACGTATACAACCTTCTTTTATGATTGTTAAACCAAGTGTCACCAATAATTAAATTATACTCTGCGCAAAATTGTGTCAAATGGCTCTGAGCACTATGGGACTTAACTGCTGAGGTCATCAGTCTCTAGAACTTAGATCTACTTAAACCTCACTAACCTAAGAACATCACACACATCCATGCCTGAGGCAGGATTCGAACCTGCGACCGTAGCGGACGCGCAGTTCCAGACTGTAGTGCCTAGAACCGCTCGGCCACTCCGGTCAGCTAAAATTGTATCAGGCGACTTCCTGTTTCTTTCCTACAGTCCATATTCACCTTTTATTTTTCGTTCTCTTCCTTTTCGCACTACAGAATTTCAGTCCCCCATTGCAGTTTAACTGTCGTCTGCTTTAACAGTCTGGGTTCTTTTATGTTATCATCTGTTTCTTCAGTCTCTTCATCTGCGAATCTGGTTAACATGCAAACATCTACTGCTGTGGTAGGTAGTGGTTTTGTGTCTATTATGGCTACGATAATAAGTTCACTGTGCCTCCCCACATTACCCGCATTATCCCTATTTGAATTTGTATTTAAAACTTTATTCGTGACTTTCAATTAGCAGCTGTGAGGCACGTTTTAAGAAAAGAAATAATGAGCCTTCAACTGCACAGATTTTTATTAAATTCACTTGTTGACTAGTAGTCAAGCAAGCTCTGGACGATGTAAGCTTAGTTGTATGATCTTCTAAAGATGGCAGATTAATTTACCAAAACTAGTCAAGAGGTGATTTGAACAAAAATTTGTGCAACTGACGAATGATTATTTCTGTTCTTAAAAAATGATTTTGTATTTATAACCCTGTATTCTCCTAAACAGAAGTGCTATTCCACCTGCCAACGAAACTGACTAATTTCCACTATATCTATCTTCAACCTATCCATTCCCATTTCCAAATTTTCTAACCTACCTGTCCGGTTAAGGGAACCAACATTCTACATCACGAACGCCAGTTTTGTTGCTCCTGACGACGGCAATGCCCTGAGTAGTCTCCGCCCGGGGATCGGAATGGAGGACTGTTGTACTTCCGGTATATTGTACCCAAGAGGATGTCATCATCATTTAACCGTACAGTAGAGGTACATGCCGTCGGAGAAAATGACGGCTGTAGTTTCCCATTGCTTTCGGCCGTTCGCAATACCAGCTTAGCAAAGTCGTTTTGATTGACGTTACAGGGACAGATCTCTCAACCACTCGGACTGTGGTCCCTGCAGCCACTGAAAAGGCTGCTGCCAACCTTCAGGAGTCACGCGTTAGCCTGGTGTCTCAGCAGACACCCCTCCGTTGTGGTTGTTCCTACGACACGGCTATGTGTATCGCCGAGGCAAAAACCGCGCCGACGGCAGGTTCCTGCTTTGTGGACCTCTTTTTTAATCAGAACTAAATATAAGACACAAAACGGGATGCACGTAATTTATCGATACTGCGGGGATTTGTGAAGTGACCTATGGGAAAAGGTAATAGACTCATGGGAAGGACAGTGGCAGAGCGTGAACACCAGACGCGGTTAAAAGAAACTGTAAGATCTGCCGCAGCATAAGGTCAGGAGAACTGAAACCATGACACTGATTCCAAAAACTTACGTGCACTAGCCAAAGAAAGAAAAAAAAAAAGGCTCGAGAAGCGGTTGAGATTTCCAAGTATATCTCCTCCTCTCATGGTTCTTGAACAGAGTATTCTCTATTACTAGCTGAAATTTATTACAGAACTCATTTAGTTTTTCTCCTCTCTCATTATTTGTCGTAAGCTGATATTCTTCTCTAACAATTTCTTCTACTTCCTCCCCTACAACCGCATTTCAGGTACCCGTTTTAGATTTTCATCTCACTTTAAGTATCGTATTACCCTTTCAGTATCCTCATATACACTTTCTCCATCTACAGCTTGTGACGTCACATGTTTACCTGAAGTATCGTCGTCGGAGTTGGTTTTGCTGTCGATTCTGATGACAGCAACCCTATCGATGAACTTTTCACAGTAACACACTCTCTACTCTGCCTTCCCATTCACAACGTATCCTACTCACGTTATGTCATTTTCTTCTGCTGTTGTTACTACCCTACACTTATCTGGTCAGAATTCCTTGTCTTCTTTCCATTTCACTTTACTGACCTCTACTGTATCTAGATTGAGCCTTTTCACTTGCATTTCATATTTTCTAGCTTCCCTACTATGTTCAAGCTTCTTACGTTTCACGCCCCGACTCGTAGAATGTTATCCTTTCTTTGATTATTTGATCTTTTTCTCATGGTCACCTCATCCTTCGCTGTCCCCACCCGGATATCCGAATGGGAGACTATTTCGGAATCTTTTAGCAATGTACAGATCATTATGACACTTTCTCAATTTCAGGCTACATGATCTGTGGATGTTATGCTTCTTTAATGCAGTGGTTTCTATTGCTTTCTGCATCCTCATGCCGTTCATCAATCCTGATTCTTCTGCCTTTAGGGCAGTTTCCCACCCCAAGGACAAGTGAGTGCCCTGAACCTCTGTCCATTCCTCTGACCTCTTTGATAAGGCCGTTTTCACAATGAGGATTACTTCCTATGTCGGAAGTCTTCAGCCGCCAGTGCTGAGTATTAATCAAAATTTAAGCGATGGCGTGTTTCGAATGCAATACCCTTTTTCTTTACATGCCAGTTTGGTTTATTTGTCAACATAGAGGACAAAATAATACAACGTATTACTAAATTTCCAGTAGTGCAATATATATATACAGGGTGTCCCAGCTATCTTGTCCACCCAAAATATCTCTGGAACAATAACAGCTATTGGAAAACGACTTTCACCGGTACCAATGTAGGGCTGGGGCCCATGAATGTACATATTTGGAAACTTTCTAAAACGAAAGCATATGTGTTTTTTAACACAAACTTATGTTTTTTTAAGTGGACCTCCTATATTTTTTCTTCAGCAATCCATAGCATGACAAAGCACATACACAATGGCGTTCATTGCATCGCAATATTCCCATTACAGCCCGAGATATTGAGACGCGAAGTTGACGCTTGAAACACCCGACATGCGCTGCTAGCGCACTTCCTGAGGCTAAGGCGTGAACCCCATGCTGCCCGTAATCGCGATGTGATTGACATGTGTAATCACACCCCCATACTTATCAAGAGGGACACTTACTTGTCAATCACATCGCGATTACGGGCAGCATGGTGTTCACGCCTGAGCCTCAGGACGTACGCTAGCAGCGCATGTAGGGTGTTTCAAGCGTCAACTTCGCGTCTCAATAATCGGGTTGGCTGGTTGTTTCGGGGAAGGAGACCAGACAGCGAGGTCATCGGTCTCATTGGATTAGGGAAGGACGGGGAAGGAAGTCGGCCGTGCCCTTTGAAAGGAACCATCCCGGCATTTGCCTGGAGCGATTTAGGGAAATCACGGAAAACCTAAATCAGGATGGCCGGACGCGGTATTGAACCGTCGTCCTCCCGAATGCGAGCCCAGTGTCTAACGACTGCGCCACCTCGCTCGGTCAATATCTTGGGCTGTAATGGGAATATCGCGATGCAATCAGCGCCATTGTGTATGTGCTGTCATGCTATGGATTGCTGAAGAAAAAATATAGGAGGTCCATTTAAAAAAACATAAATTTGTGTTAAAAAACATGTATGCTTTCGTTTTAGAATGTTTCCAAATATGTACATTCATGGGACCCAGCCCTACATTGATACCAGTGAAAGTCGTTTTCCAATAGCTGTTATTGTTCCAGAGATATTTTGGGTGGACAAGATAGCTGGGACACCCTATATATATATGTATGTGATGCAATATATATATATATATATATATATATATATATATATATATATATATATATATATATATATATATATATATATATATAGGGTGGTCCAAAAGTCCGGAAACACCCTGATAAAATCCAAATGGCGTAGCAAACAAGGAAACATAGTCCCTACACACGAGGAACTGGAAGGGGGAAACTTTATAGAATTTGCCACCAACATGGCGGCCATCTTGAAAGCCGCCATCTTGGATTCAACTCCAAAATTTCAAATGGGAATGTGGTCATGTGACATATAAAACAGATAGAGAATTTCACCAGAAAAACAATGCCGTTGTTATTTTAGACATAGCTTTATTAATTCTCGGGTTATAGCCAATTACTTGCGGCAGCAATGGGACGCTCGGCAGCGTGAGTATTACGTACTGAGAAGTCATACAATGGAGTCTGAAACGGTGCAAAGTGACTATCCCATGCCTTATATGTTACTTGTGTTTAACTGTTAGGTATCATTTACCCATGCTAACGTTTTAATCATTGTTTCCTTATTTACAGGTTACAAAATGTCCTTAACAACATGAAGAAATCATTGAAATCATCTCGATATCAGGAGAAAGAAGCACACGAGTCATTGCTGAGGATTTCAACAGTCGTCATCCAACCAGACAGCCCATAACTCACAGCGCAGTTGCCAAGCTTTTGGCCAAATTCCGCGGAACAGGTTCTGTCGCAGATAAACCTGAGGCAGGAAGACCAAAATCCGCCACCGATGAAGCAACAACAGTGAGCGTGTTGACATCATTCAGCAAGAGTCCACAACGGAGTACTCGTCGCCTGTCACGAGAATGTGAGCTTAGCCGTACCTCCATACTCCGAATTTTATCGCAGCACATACGGCACCCGTACAAAATTCAGCTGCTCCAACACCTGAGTTCGCAGAATGGGTGACACAGCAGCTGCAGATAAACCCACGTTTCCCCTATCAGGTGCTGTTCAGTGATGAAGCCAATTTCTTTATCAATGGTGAAGTGAACAAGCAGAATCACAGATACTGGTCCGACACAAATCCGCACTGGATTGATGCTTCCAAAACAGTCGACTCACAAAAAGTAGTCTGGTGTGGTGTGTGAGGTACCAAAGTCGTTGGGCATTTTTTTATTGATGGTACGTTAACAGCCAACGGTTATCTGAGGTTACTGGATGAAGAAATGTTTCCCTCGTTGTTAACGGAGGACGGGACATTTCCGGAATTCTTCCAGCATGATGAAGCGCCGCTACATTATGGGCACAATGTGCAAGCATACCTGGATGTGCAGTTCCCTCAAAAGTGGATTGGTCGTAGGGGTGCTGTGGAGTGGCCATCAGATTTGACTGCTTTGGATTTTTATCTTTGGGGTCATGTCAAATACGGGATTTGCATCATCTAAAGCAGCGCATTGTTGACGCGTGTGGTCAAATTCAGCCAGATGTGTTGGTCAAAGTTCATCGGGACTGGATTCGGAGGATAGCATTAACAATCCAACATAATGGACAACATATTGAGCCATTCCTATGACTGTTGGTGGTCTCTCGGGACTGTGTAACATCGGCGTAATGTCTCTTCGGCACATGACACACATGCTGCCGAGCGTCCCACGGCTGCCACATGTAACTGCCTATAACCCGAGAATGAATAAAGTTATGTTTAAAATAGCAACGACATTGTTTTTCTGGTGAAATTCTCTATCTATTTGATATGTCACATGACCACATTCCCATTTGAAATTTTGGAGTTCACTCCAAGATGGCGGCTTTCAAGATGGCCGCCATGTTGGTAGCATAAACTATAAAGTTTCCCCCTTCCCGTTCCTCATTTGTAGGGACTCAGTTTCCTTGTTTGCTATTCCATTTGGATTTTATCAGGGTGTTTCCGGACTTTTGGACCACCCTATATATATATATATGTGTATATATATATATATATATATATATATATATATATATATATATAATAGAATTATTAATATTCAATCATTCACACCATATATATATATATATATATATATAATAGAATTATTAATATTCAATCATTCACACCATTCCTCATTTTGTCCCTACGAATAATCATAAAAGTCTCATAGCAAGTCAAGGCTTTGCGCTCCGCCTTACGATAATGGTCACTGCCCACGTGAAGATTCAACCCAGTGAAGGAGAACCGTCAGCTTTTATGTCAACTGACCTTTAGAGCTGCTGCTGTAAAAATGTTTCCTCTTGACCGGATTCGAACTGTCGATCTATGGAGTTCCGCTTACAGAATCGCTGCAGTCCATCTGAATTCTTCAAGTCTTCAGTTCGAGTTTTAATTCCTTTCTGAGTATTTTGTCATTTTCGTTCGTAATTACTTGCAGTGTCACCTGACCAGAGTGTGAGGCCTACACGAATGCCGCAGCGGCCTCGGGGCCCCCGAAGACCCCACCGTACTTCGCCCTCAGTAGCTACCCTCTGCTTGTTGCCATCACCACTACACGCTTTACGACAATAAATTTAGCAGCTATATGATTCTCATCTTCAGCCGACTTTTGGAAATGGATGTTTAGCATATTTCCAAATTCCCGGGTTCGATTCCCGGCGGGGTCAGGGATTTTCTCTGCCTCGTGATGGCTGGGTGTTGTGTGCTGTCCTTAGGTTAGTTAGGTTTAAGTAGTTCTAAGTTCTAGGGGACTTATGACCACAGCAGTTGAGTCCCATAGTGCTCAGAGCCATTTGAACCATTTGAACCATATTTCCAAATTTTACTGTGTGATCATTTAATGAGAGTGAGAGAAATACTCTTTTCCGATATACGTCCGGAATTCCAGTAAGCTGTCATCGCCTTTCTTGGTAATAAAGAAATTGACATAATTCCCGAAAAGCCACGCTACGGCGTTCTCTTTCATGTAGGGATAAGCTACCTGATCTAGAACCAACACGCCGGAGACTTCTACATATTTACTATCAGTTCGTTTTAGCAAAGCTATTTTTCTTTCGATGTTCTTTCATACATCTAAATAGCGACAACATGTAAATCTGTGAGAGAACGTGTCAACAAGAAGGCATATTTGACACAGATTTGTGTCGCATAAAACAATAGCATAACGTCTCTCATTTGTACTTACAACGTTACTGACGACTCTGTACCAGGAGTCCTTTAGTTAACTTGGTTTTGTTCCGTTTCAAATTTTGCATTATCACTTCTACGATCGAAAGATTCTTTGCGTTTGACTGCTTTCTTCGCTTGATTTTGATGTAAAATTGTCGTACATGTTTTAATTTACGATTCATCCGTGCGACATATGTAGGCGGATTGAGGCATTTGGGGTCTGTCGCTTTCAGCAGTGCAGCAGTGACGGTGTCCGGATGGTTTCCAGTGTACTACAAATTTCACTTTAAATACAAAGCTGCTATTTTTTGTGAATATGTAAGAGACTCAGGTCTCCTTCACCGATCTTTAGTGTTCAAGCACTAGATGCGGCGTTGAATAGGGGCCCTTGCCGTATATAAACACATAATTCAGTCACTACCGGCTTCGCTATCCTTTTTTGGTATTGACTAACATTGTCCTAAATAAAGCGCTGTTGCCAGTCGTTATACACACATCAAAAAAACGTTTCGCCTCACCCCGGTTCCCAGAACTCCTGAAGATAGACGTTGACTGTGGATATTGTATCATAGACGTAGTCCCTTTGAGTGTTCAGAGACGTCAGTAAACCCGCCCAAAGATGTAAAGAATCATGCATGAGCAGTGCCTGTTAGACGGAGGGGGTCCGACAGCCGATCAGTTCCAGTCATTCTATCAGGAAGGAGGTACACGGATCGTGTTGTCAGTAGTTCAACCATGCCTAGACGGTCAATGCCGCGGTTAGATCACGTCGGCATTGTTTCCTTGTGCCAGGAAAGGCTCTCAACAAGGGAAGTGTCCAGGCGTCTCGGAGTGATCCAAAGCGATGTTGTTCGGACATGGAGGAGATACAGAGAGACAGGAAATGTCGATGACATGCCTCGCTCAGGCCGCCCAAGGGCTGCTACTGCAGTGGATGATCGCTGCCTACGGATTATGGACCGGAGGAACCCTGACAGCAACTCACCATGTTGAATAATGCTTTTCGTGCAGCCACAGCACGTCGTGTTGAGACTCAAACTGCGCACTTCCATGGCGAGGTCCATCGTTGCAACCACGACGCCATACAGCACGGTATAGATAGGCCCAACAACAAGCCAAATGGACCGCTCAGGATTGGCATCACGTTCTCTTCACCGATGAGTGTCGCATATGCCTTCAACCAGACAGTCGTCGAAGACGTGTCTGGAGGCAACCCAATCAGGCTGAACACCTTAGACACAGTGTCCAGCGAGTGCAGCAAAGTGGAGGTTCCCTGATGTTTTGGGGGCCATTATGTGGCGCCGACGTACGCCGCTGGTGGTCATGGAAGACGCAGTAATGGCTGTACGATACGTGAATGCCATCCTCCGACTAATACTGCAACCATAATGGCAGCATACTGGCGAGACATTCGTCTTCATGGACGACAATTCGCGCCCCTATCGTGCACATCTAGTGATTGACTTCCTTCAGTATTACGACATCGCTCGACTAGAGTGGCCAGCATGTTCTCCATACATGGACCCTATCGGACATGCCTGGTATCGATTGAAAAGGGCTGTTTATGGATGACGTGACCCACCAACTACTCTAAGGTATCTACACCGAATCGCCGTTCAGGAGTGGGACAATCCGGACCAACAGTGCCGTGATGAACTTGTGGATAGTATGCCACGAGAATGCAGGCATGCATAAATGCAAGATGACGTGCTACTGCGTATTAGAGGTACCGATGTATACAGCAATCTGGACCACCACCTCTGAAGGTCTCGCTGTATGGTGGTACAACATGCAACGTGTGGTTCTCATTAGCAATAAAAAGGGCGGAAATGATTTTTATGTTGTTCTGTATTCCAGTTTTCTGTACAGGTTCCGGAACCCTGGAACAAGTCGGATCATCTGCAAGACGCGCAGGTTTCTGCATTTGTTTTCTCTTGTTTCTGACCTAATATTACGCAACACTGCCTTCCAATTTATGGCATTCATTTTAAGAGGGCACAAAAGGAAGGCCCTGTCTACGGATGTATTACTCCGAGTTTTTTGCCCAGCCTAATTTCATCTGTAAAGAACCTCTTAAGTTTAGCAGGAAACGTTTGGTCTCACTGATCATTGCTCCTGAGGCCTGACAGTACTGGTAAAGTGTGGTTTTCACAACACTTACATCTTCTGTGCTCCTGAATAACACACTTAAGTCATCCTGATAGGCATTTGTAACTTTTTTAGTGCCCATAACGGTGATGCCTTCCAACTCACTGTGTAACTTCTTTAACAATAGGTCTAACGCTATCAGAAGGATCAATATTAGTAGGGCTCCTTATAAATTGATCGTAAAGAAAATGGTGATAACATCTCTGTACTCGCTTACGGTTGCAATGATACTGTGGCTTGGTAGGCACTTCAGAACGTTTGCTTCGCCTGTATCTCTGGGAATTGGCTATCCATTTAATACTTCATTTACAACATCTGTAAATTTGCCACCTATAATATGCCAGAATTTTCTAAAAAATTCGCCAGGTAAACCGTCGGGATCTGGTGTTTTCTTCAGAGCGGTAGCAATTACTGTATCCAAAAGATCATTACCAGCGAAGCCCGTCACAAGGTCCGTGTTTTCTCCTGGTGGGACGCTCTCATTGATCCTGTCAGGCAGTGTGCTCATTGTAAGCAGTTTCACTGTGTAGTTCTGTGAAGAAACGGTGCGTCCTATTGTATGTCATTTTGCTCTTCCAGCAACGTATTGTCTCCAAAGATCATTTTGTCGATGAAGGACTTCCGCTTATTACGTGCCAGCCTCAACACGTGGTATAACGAGGCCCTCTCTTCTTGAAGGGTCGTTCTGAGCTTCGGTCGTATTGTTAGACCTTCGAGCTGTTTTCGTTTAAAAGCCTTCAGTTTCGCTTTGATCTTTTTAATTTCCATGTAGTGCACAGTGAAGTCCGAAGGTTGATTGTAGAGATCCCTGAGACACTTATAGTAAAATACTATCGCGATTTAAATTGAGCTCTCTCGTTCCCACACTAAATCAATGCAGATCTTAACTTCTTCCTCGCACACGACGCCCCCCAGGTAATATGAGAGTTGTACCTAGGACAGGCTCTGAGACATGCACCCCAAATGATTCGTATGCATTCTTCTTACTCGCTGACGTCGAGTATACTCGCATTCAGCTTCCAATGACTACCTCCCCTCCCCCCCCCCCCCCCCCCTTCCTGCATGTTTTCTTTTTGCTAGACCACGTACTACTATTCAGAAAAAAAAATGTGATGCAAGATATTATCGATTGGCTCTTCAGACACCTGATAAATATCGTTACTGAAGCACATATTTGGCAGTATTTCCACAATTGCAAACTCTTAATGGAATGACTCCTGGAAAGTACTGTAATGCTGCAGATGGCATCTGTGGTACGAGTAGCACGAGCGGCGTCAGTCGTGGAATGAACACCATATGAGAGCTGAAAGAGACAGAAAAAAAAAACATTTCAATGTACGCAGAGCAGTTTGGCTCGCAATTTTAAAGACTGCTCAAGGCTACTCCATTTCAGTAGGAATCGCAACTGGGTACACAAGGTACACATTTCAGTCCACCATATGAAAAGCTGTAAAAAATAATGCAATGAATGTACCTTTTATTGAGAGACATTGCTTTAAATAAGTCTATTGTGTAATGTTAGCTTGGATGTTGGCGTCTCCTAACTTCATAGCAGGAAAAAAGAGATTTTCCCACTGAAATACATATTTCATGCTTCAAAAGACGGTCTCGATCGGATATTGGTGTGCAAATTAAGCATTATGTTAGACACTAATAAGTTGGCTTACAAATCTGTTTTTATAGGCCAGGGATGCAATGACCAGTCCCGGAGGCCGCATGCGACTTACCTATTATAGGACGGCGGCCCACCCATTACGTTTAGTTCTAGCGATTATCTATTTAGTCACGGAAGTCATCGGCATGTTAAATAATGAGATATTGTAAACTAAATTCTATGAAACAAATGTGATGAATTTCTTTTCGTTCTGAGTACAGAAATAACTATAAGTTATCGGTAGATAATGCATTAAAATACGATAGCTTTTTTTGGTCACTTTATACGTGTGAACAAATTTTTCTGTACTGAACATTATCAAATCACAAAAACAGGAACATCTTGACGACTGGCAATCTTGCCATTTTTGCGCTTGTCTACTACAAGGAAAATCAAACCAATTTTGCGATCAATAAAGTGTAATGTTTCAAAGGAAACTGTGTACACGTTTTGTAAAAACTCATTGTTATAATTTTATTTGTTAAATAAACCGAATGTTTATGACATAGATGATAGGAATTAATTATTTTCTTTCTTTTGCGGCCTTTATGTAGTCACACGGCAGGATTTGCGTACTAGCAAGACTTTTAATCTGTCGTTTAGGCCAAATTTAAAATATAACTTAAAATCATCCATGTGAAAAAAATTAACCTTTTCAAGATGAAGTACAGAACGGGAATGGCCGACCCCCAAGTATACAGAAATCAAACAGAAACTCCAGTTGAATATCTACTTATACAGTAGCTAATTCTGGTTTCCAATAGTAAATTATGTCTTCAGGTTTCCACAAAAAGTTACACTTTTCGAGAGATATCTCTTATGAAACTGCGAGAAAAAGAAACTGTGAGCTATGTTTTCAGTGTTACTGTCATTACAACACTTATTTCTTTTTAAGAAAAGTCTAGTTTGTCTCACTCTTAGAATAGTTAACACATTTGTTAGCTAATATGGCGGTTAATATTAAACATCTGCTTGCTCGTTTATAAGGGAACAAAATTACGGTTCTTTTTAGTAAAGAAGCTCGAGGTGTTGTTAGACAACAAAATTCAATAAAACCCCAATGAAGAATTCATTAATCGAACATGTATGAGCGAAGAGTAAATAATTCAATGCTATCTTGCACGGAGAAGAATTTACATAGCAATAGATTACCGCAACTAAACTATACTTTAACAGATGTAAAAAGGGGGGATGGTGGAGATAATATTCACGGATGGCGTGCATTGCATGTAGTTTTGTAAGGAAATTATTTTACCTGACACTATTGACTATCCAGATATCGTGGAAAACAAAGGCAATGCTCATATCCTCAACGAAACGTCTTTCAATCCCTGCTACGTACAAGCGTCCCTATCTCAGAACGTATGCGTTTCTGTACGCATGTTTAATGCACTTGTTTTTCTTATTCGACGAACTCTGCCACGGCTTAGAATATTCAACAATTTTTCAACACCCAGCTACTAAGATTTCCGCCCCTTAATACGATGAGTGAACTCAATCAAATGTAGATACTGTTTAGCATCCATGTGAAATCACTTTAATGGGAAATTCGCCAAACCATTCCTCTAGAACCGTGGTGAGAGATGATGGATTTGTAGTACTTCTTACAAGCGAGTCCAAGTCTTGTTCACTAGAACTATATTCCGGGGCATTAACGTGATGTACTAAGTTCTTATTATGCCTTACTTCTTCTTAACTCTATAACACCTTACTGAATATGAATCTGGGAATTACTAAGAAGTGGATACCGCAATAAACGTCATTGTAAGGGAAGTCTAATAAGTTCACTGTGATTCTGATGATCGGTGTGTAGCATCCGTAACAGTTCTGCAACAAACCAACTTGTCATAAAATTCCATGTATGAGGCTGGCACATGTTTCTTGGTAGGCTTCATATTCTTACTAGGCTTCTCTGGAACTTCTCAGGTTTGGCTGGAAGAGGCACTTCATAAAGTTTCTCCGTCAGGGTAACTCAGGCTTTTCGAATGACTAAACGTGTGTCTGTGTGAATTCCTAAGGGACTAAACTGCTGAGGTCATCGGTACCTAGACTTACACACTACTTAAACTTAACTTATGCTAAGAACAACACACACACCCATGCCCGAGAGAGGATTCGAACCTCTGGGCGGGACGCGCCGCGCAATCCGTGACATTGCGCCTCAAACCGCGCGGCCACTCAGCGCGGCAGTGACGAAATCATGACAGATAGGTTGTGATAATCTACATCTACATCTACATTTATACTCCGCAAGCGACCCAATGGTATGTGGCGGAGGGCACTTTACGTGCCACTGTCATTACCTCCCTTTTCTGTTCCAGTCGCGTATGGTTCGCGGGAAGAACGACTGTCTGAAAGCCTCCGTGCGCGCTCGAATCTCTCTAATTTTACATTCGTGATCTCCTCGGGAGGTATAAGTAGGGGGAAGCAATATATTCGATACCTCATCCAGAAACGCACCCTCTCGAAACCTGGCGAGCAAGCTACACCGCGATGCAGAGCGCCTCTCTTGCAGAGTCTGCCACTCGAGCCTGCTAAACATCTCCGTAACGCTGTCACGGTTACCAAATAACCCTGTGACGAAACGCACCGCTCTTCTTTGGATCTTCTCTATCTCCTCCGTCAACCCGATCTGGTACGGATCCCACACTGATGAGCAATAGTCAAGTATAGGTCGAACGAGTGTTTTTTAAGCCACCTCCTTTGTTGATGGACAACATTTGATGCACTTCAGGGAGCTACATGCTTGTGTGCAGTGGAATATTCAAAGAACCTGTACTTGAAAACGGTAAACTTCTCATTATCAGCACACAGACGTAAATAGATTTTTTTGGATATGACACGCAGTCTAAAAACAGATGTCATTTCACTTAAGCTACAGTTAACTTCTTGGCAGTATTTCACATGCCAGAATACGATTACTGTTTGGTGCAATAACAAAGCAAGCCCTGGACAGGTCTGTGTCTTGACCCAAACGCCTGACACTGACGAGTCCATTCCCTATGTTATTGTGAGTTGGTGTCACTGTTAGGTCTCATTCTTGCGCAGCATAATACAGCAGTTTTCAAACTATGCAGTGGTAATAAAGTGGCCATATTTCATTACTGCACCAATTCCTTCAACTGTTTTATGTATTTACAATTAGCGTACTGTTAGTTATCATTATCCGTTGTAGCATGACGTCATATTAACGGATCATATTTATGCGCGTTACTACTTGAGGAATTTTCCAAAGGTCGATTCAGTTTGGAGCAAAGTGATCGACAACCTAGATCCTACAGAGACTGACCTTGCTTTCCGTAGCACACTGTAGACTACACCGCCAATGTATGTGCTATCAAATAATTTTGATAAATAAATTACTCAGCACAACTGATGCCATAAAGGGTAACTATTTCATGCTCCTGACACGCTAACTTCAGGTAACTTTCCCAAACTTTATGAAGCACAACTTGTGAGAAATGAGCCTGCATTACTTGTTTCATTTAGAAAATGTAGCATCTTCGCATTTCATTTCTTCTAGTGTTTTTAATTTAGTGTTTCATGTAGACGACAAGTCACGTTGTTACGAGGTTTTAAACATGTGAATCGAGCTTAATTAAGCATTGTTTACGAAACAAGAGCAAATTTAGCGTCGCCGTGTCACTTCCACTTCCAAGACGGGAAATGGACTTTTGTTTTCTCTCTGTGCATTCTGCAAGAAATTTAATTAAACCAAGAGAGTTACATGAGCGCTCTGTTTGCCAATTTTCTGAAAAACTGGAGACGACAGTGAGAGCCCGAACCTAGCAGCTAGAAATTAATCTACTACGAGATGGATGGAAGGATGTTGTTTTTCTCAGAGGTGCGGAACCATACTATATTTTTTAGAGCTTTGTGTTAAGACTTATGCAATACTGAAATAAACTTTAATTTCTCTTATATCAAGTACGATCCTCCAACTTATTGAAACATAATTTGACTGATAAACCACAGTAGAAACTTAGCGCCGGAAAGAAAGACCATATATTTTCTATATTTTACGTTTAAAGGGACGTAAGTTTTAGTGACATGTTCACCAAGACACCACAACTACACCAATTGAAATGGTTCATTATCAACTTATTTGTGATTCTGAATTATATACCTGGGAGTTACAGTATTCTTCGAAAGATATAAATCATATACTGATCATACATTGAGGTCACTGCCATCTTATTCGGGAGTTTGGGGTTTATTACGTCTTCATATTTCTCATATTAGTTCCATCTCTCACTCTATCACAGACCTTCTTAAGATACTGTTACAATAATTAATGTGAAGGATTCATGAAATGAAAATATTAATTAAAATACTTCGATTTGTTTTATAGAGGTTATATAGAATTATGGCAGTGAAGTTTTATTGTCTCCGTTCAGTTTTAACAGAAACGTACATTGTAGTACTCGTTATTAAATAGTACGTGCATCATGTTTAGAGTTCAGTACAAGCCGACGTCTAAGAGGAATCTCTTTTGGATTACGTCTTTAGGACAGGTTTTCAATACAGCTTACATGTAATAATTAACGAGTAAATAATTGTCTAAGAGCATTCACAATGGTCAAGTTATTGTCCAATCGCTGATAGTACGATCGAAGTGTTGATCGTTTAGATATACACTGAGGTGATTTAGGAGACAGCCCACACGACGCTTGTCCGTCCTCTTTTAGAACACTGCGGCGCGGTGTGGGATCTCTATCAGATAGGGTTGACGGAGTACATCGAAAAAGTTCAAAGAGGGGCAGCACATTTTGTATTATCGCGAAATAGGGGAGAGAGTGTCACTGAAATGATACAGGTTTTGGGATGGACATCAGTGAAACAAAAGAGTTTTTCGTTGCGGAGCAACCTTCTCACGAAATTCCAAACACCAACTTTGTCCTCCCAATGTGAAAATACTTCGTTGACGCCAAACTACATAGGGAGAAACGATCACAATGATAAAATAAGAGAAACCACAGCTCGTATAGAAAGATAGGTGTTCGTTCTTTCTGCACGTTATACGAGACTGGAATTATAGAGAATTGGGAAGGTGGTTGGATGAAACCTCCGCCAGACACTTAAATGTGATTTGCAGAGTATTCATGTAGGTGTAGATGTACATATGCACATATGCATATGGCATAGTATCGCGCATAGAAGATATAAAAGAGAAGTGCATTGCTGGAGCTGTCATTTGTACGGTACACAGGTGGCACATGTGAAAATGTTTCCAATGTTAGTGGAAATTAACAGACTTTGAACGCGGAATGTTAGGAGCTAGAGGCATGGGACATCCCATTTCGAGAATCGTTATAGAATTCAATATTCAGAGTGCCACAGCGCCAGGAGTGTGTTGTTTATAAAACTGTATTTCAGGCATTGCCTCTCAACACGGAAAATGCAGTGGCCGACGGCCTTCACTCAACGATCGACGCAAATGCTTTTGCTAACAGCAAGACATCTCATGGGTTTTTGATCGTATCGGTTGCATCCTAGACGACTGGCAAACCGTGGCCTCGCCAGATGCGTCCTGATTTCAGCTGTTAAAAGCTGATGGCAGTGTTCGAGCGCGGCGTAGACTTCGCGAAGCCATGCATCGAAGTTGTCAACAAGGCACTGTCTAAGTTAGTAACGGCTCCATAACGATGTGGGTTGTGTTTACATGGAATGGACTGGGCATTTTGCTCGAACTGAACCGACCATTGACGGGAAATTTTTATGTTCATCTACATGGAGACCACTTGCAGCCATTCATGGTCTTCAGGTTCCCAAACAACGATGCAATTTTTATGGATGGCAATGAGCCATGTCATCGGGCCGCAACTGTTTCCGTTCGTTTTGAAGAACATTCTAGACAGTTCGAGAGAATGATTTGGCCACCCAGTTTACTCGACATCAATCCGATGGATTATTCAAGGGACATTATGCAGAAGTCAGTTCATGCTCAAAACCTTGAACGTAAACACTTTCTCTGTTATGGACGAGTATAGAGCGATCCGCAGACTTGAGTCCATTGCGCGTCAAGTTACTGCATCATGCCGGGAAACAGGAGGCCCGATACCATATTAGGAGGTATCCCAGGACTGTTATCATCTCAATGTAAGTATTTTAGGAATAAACGGTAAAGATCTGCATATTGCATTCCAGAATCCGCTGTGGGCAGAAGACGGTATAAAATAGCAGTCTAAACGTAAAAAAAAAAAAAAAAAAAAAAAAAAAAAAAAAAAAAAAAAAAAAAAAAAAAAAGATTGCTCACCCGCAGGAGACATCACACCGGCCTTGGTAATGGCCTCGACTCAGTGAGGAAGAAAAGCCACAACTTCTTATTTATGTCACGCTGAGCTCAAGCCACTAACAGAAAGTTAGATCCTATAGAGCTACCAAATTGCGGGAACGTTGATTGGTGTTTTTCGCCTGCCAGTCAAGTTGCAATAGGCTGCCACAGTTTTCATCAAACCAGGATCATGAACGCGTAACCTTGTGAATAAGGCTGTTATCGTCTTGAAAAACAGTGTGTCCACAGCATGCTCAATATGGAGAAACAGTAGCATGGGCGGCACTTGTTCACAGAAAATGCTGAAATAAACATCCTCGCTCGTGGTGGGCTCAAGTCATGTTATGGAGAACACACTAACAAAATATTATAGAATTCCCTCCGGCTTCATCTAGAGCCCTATACAAACTGCACGATAAATACGTCATAGGGCTTTCGATAGCTTCAGTAAGCAATGGTACAGTCTCTGTGCTTTTTTGGCCCCTCCAAGACGTGCAATTTTACACTGAGGTGACAAAAGTCTTGGGATACCTTCTAATAACGTGTCGGACCTCTTATTTCCCGGCGTAGTTCAGCAAATCGACGTGGCGTTGACTCAACAAGTCGTTGCAAATGGCTCAAATGGCTCTGAGCACTATGGGACTTAACATCTGTGGTCATCAGTCCCCTAGAACTTAGAACTACTTAAACCTAACTAATCTAAGGACATCACACACATCCATGCCCGAGGCAGGATTCGAACCTGCGACCGTAGCAGTCGCGCGGTTCCGGACTGAGCGCCTAGAACCGCTAGAACACCGCGGCCGGCAAGTCGTTGCAATTTCCCTGCAGAAGTAAGGCCATGCTGCATCTACAGTCGTCTATAACTGCGAAAATGTTGCGAGTGCAGGATTTTGTGCACGACCTGACCTCTACATTATGTTCCCTAAATGTTCGTCGGATTTCAGTTTGAGCGATCTGGCTCGTCAAATCATTGCGTTGTATTATCCTATATATGTTCTTCAAACAAATCGCGGACAAATGTGGGCCAGTGGCAATAGCACATTGTCATCCATAAGAACTGCACAGTTTTTTGGGAACATATAGTCCATGAATAGCTGCAAATGGTTTCCAATTAGCCGAACATAATCATTTCTAGTCAATGAGCAGTTCAGCTGGCCCAGAAGACCTAGTCCATTCCATTATAGAGCAGCCACCAGTTTGCACAATGCCTTGTTGACTAATTTGGTCCATGACTTCGGGAATCTTCGCCACGATCGAAAGCTGCCATCACCTCTTAGTAACTGAAATCGCAACTCATCTGACCACGCAACTCATCTGACCACGCCACGCTTTTCCAGTTGTCTAACCGAAATGATCACCAGGCCAGGAGACGTGCTGCAGGCGATGTCTTGCTATGAGAAAAAGCGCTCGCGTCGGTCATCTCCTGCCATAGCCCATTAACGCCAAATGTCACCGCATTAACGCCAAATATCGCCGCACTGTCCTAATGGATACCTTCTTCGTACTCCCGTATTGATTTATACTGTTATTTCACGCAGTGTTGCTTGCAGCGTCAAGTGAAGGCCACTGCGTCATCTGTCGTGAGAGGTAATACCTCAAATGTAGTTTTCTCGGCAGACCTCTGACATTGTGGATCTCGGAATACCGAATTGTCTAAGAATGTCCGAAATGGTATGTCCCAGGCGTTTAACTCCAAGTATCATCCCGCGTCTGTTAATTTCTGACATGCGGCCATAAGCACGTCGGACGATTTTTCACATGGATCACTTGAGTACAAGTGACAGATCCGATAGTGCACTGCCCTTTTATACCTTGTGTACGCGATACTACCGCCATCTGTGCATATGCATATCGCTAGCCAATTTTTGTCTCCGCACAATATTCGCTTGGAAGAGTGTGCTGATAAAATAACTTCGTAGTTGGCAATCATTTACAACCACTCGTTAGTCGTAAGATCTACACATGCAGAGTGGGAAGTTGTACAAGACTCATCAGTACCGAACGAGGTGGTGCAGTGGTTAGCACACTCGACTCGCATTCGGGAGGATGACGGTAGAACCCACATCCGGTCATCGTGATTTAGGTTTCTCCGTGATTTCCCTTTGAAACGTCACGGCCGACTTCCTTCCCCAATCTTCCCTAACACGATGAGACCTCAATGTCTGGTCCCCTTCCCCCAACCAACCTCACCAGAACTCAAAAAAGGATACTGGAATAACTCAAAGAATTTCACACCCATAACGCTAACACTGATTTGCCGCAGGATTTTGCAACATACACCGTGTTTCAACATACTGACCTAGCTCGACGCAAACGATTCACTGTCAAATAGTCATTATGGATTCATTATCATACTTTTGAAACACAACTAACTCTTTATTCTCTGGAGGTGACGAGTGCTGTCGACAGGGGAGGACAAAGTTGGTCCTATATTATTAGAATTCCAGACGGCTTTTGAAACTGTTCTTTGCAAGCGACTTCTGAAAAATTTGCGTGCCTATGGACTATCGTGACAGTTGTGCGACTGGATTCGTGGTTTCCTCTCAGAAAGGTCGCAGTTGGCAGTAACCATTGGAAAGTCATCGAATAAAACGGAAGTAATATCTGACCCGTGGTCTACGGGTAGCGTCTTTGATTAGTAATCAAACTATCCTTGGTCCCGGTTTCGAAACCCGCCACAGCGTAAGCTTGATTAATGATCAGTATTGGTGACTGAAGACTTCTGGCAGTTCGGCAATTCGGATATCGGGGTAGGGACTGGGAAGGATGAGGCGACAATGAGAAAAAGACTGAATAAAAAACGAGAGGGTAACGTTCTATGAGTCGGGACGAGGAATGTCAGAAGTTTGAAAGTGGTAGGGCAGCAAGAAATACTGAAAGGGAAATGCAAAGGCTCAATCTAGATACAGTAGAGGTCGATGAAGTGAAATGGAAAGAAGACAAGGATTTATCGTCAGGTGAGTATGGGGATATCAACAGCAGCAGAAAAAGCAATCTGAAGACGAAGAGATACAGAAGCAATGAGTATATTGAAAGGGTAATAAACTACCTAAAGGCCGACCGTGTGGCAGAAGGGTTCTAGGTGCTTCAGTCTGGAACCTCACGACCGCTACGGTCGCAGGTTCGAATCCTGCCTCGGGCATGGGTGTGTGTGATGTCCTTAGGTTTCATTACATTTATTTTCCCAATAATTGTTTAAAATAAAATTGAGGATGTGTTAGTAAACGAGCAGTTTGGCTTTAGAAAAAGTAAAGGCACAAGAGAGGCATTTCTGCCGTCGCGGTTGATAATGGAAGCAAGACTGAAGAAAAATCAAGGCACGTTTAGGATTTGACCCAGAAAAAGCGTACGATAATGTAAATGGTGCCAGAAGTTCGAAATTCTGTGAAGAATAGTGATAAGCTATAGGGAGAGACGCGTGATATACAATATGTAAAAGAGCCAAGAGGGAATAATAAGAGTGGACTGCCAAGAACGAAGTGCTCGTATTAAAAAGGGGGTAAGAAAGGGGTGTAGTCTTCGCCCCTGCTGTTCAATCTGTACATCGAAGAAACAATGATGGAAATAAAAGAAAGGTTCAGGAGTGTAATTAAAACCCAAAGTGAAAGGATCTCAATTATACGATTCGCTGATGACATTGCTATCCTGACTAAAAGTGAAGAAGAATCATCCGCTAAATGGAATGAACAGTCAAATGAGTGCAGAATGTGTAATGAGAGCACATCGAAGGAAGACGAAAGTAATAAGAAATGGCGGTAACGAAAACACCGAGAAATTTAGTATCAGGAAAATTTGGAAATTTGTGGTAAGGTCTTATGGGACCAAGCTACTGACGTCATCGGTCCCAAAGCGTACTCACTATTTACGCAAACTTTAACTGACTTACGCTATGGTAACACAAACACCCATGCACGAGGGAAGAGTCGAACCTCCGACGGGGGGAGCCGCACGGACCGCGCGGCTACCCCGTGCGGCATAACATCAGGATTGATAGTCACGAAGTAATGAAGTTAATTAATTCTGCTACCTACGCAGCAAAATAACCAATGACGGACGGAACGAGGACATCACCAGCAGACTAGCAGTGACAAATGGGCATTCCTGTGCAAAATAAGTATACTAGAATCAAACATAGGTCTTAATATGAGGAAGAAATTACTGAGAATGTGCCTTTGGAGAACAGCAATGTATGGTATGGAAACATGACCTGTTGAAAAACTGGAAAGAAGAGAATCGAAACATCTGAGATGTATGCTATAGACGAATGTTGAAAATTAGGTGGACTGATAAGGTAAGGAATGAGGAGGTTCTGCGCAGAATCGGAAGGAAAGGAATATGTGGAAAACAGTGATGAGTAGAAGGGATGGAATGATGAGGTATCTATTAAGACATCAGGGTATGACTTCCATGATACTAGAGGCAGCTTTAGAGGTCAAAAGAGCAAAAGGCGCAGGGAAAGACAGAGACAGGAGTACGTCAAACAAATAATTGAGGACGTAGACTGCAAGTGTTACTCTGAGATGAATAGGTTTTGGCACAGGAGAGGAATTCGTGGCGGATCCCATCAAACCTAACACAAAAAAAAAAAAAAAAAAAAAAAGTCAAGTCTTCCGAAGGAAGCGTCATAGGCTCTCTGCTGTTCCTGATTGATTTAGGAGATAATCTGGGCATCCCTATTAGATAGCTTGCCGTCTAGTAAAGTCATCAGACGATCAAAACCAATCGCAAAATGATTTAGTCGACACATCTGTAAAGCGCGAAAAGTGGCAATTGACTCTAAATAATAAAAAGTGTGAAGTCGTCCACATGAGTACTAAAACTAGTCAGATAAATCACAGAAACCTGTTGCCTGCAAATTCAACTAAATACTTGTCATTGCGGCATGATCTTATCATGCAATTTCAATCAACAAGTTTTTCCTCAGGGTGTGAAAACGGTTTTCTGGCGCTCACATACTTGAGGAGAAATGATCATCATCATTATAAAATGAGAGAAATCCAGCTCACACGGAAAGATTTAAATGTTCGGATTCCCCTGTAATGTTAGAGGCTGGAACGGCGGAGAAACAGCTTGAAAGTGGTTCGATGAACCCTCTGCCAGGTACTTAACGGTAAATTTTAGAGTACTCGATGTAGATGTAGAAACTAGTGAGACATACCTGCATTCAGTGACAGCAGCCGTTTCTGTCCAATTTGAAACAGAATGTCAATGACAGGACGTCACATTCACCTCCGTTCCCGACCAGGTAGAGTGTTTTAAGACTATGGTTCTCACGCCGTCTTACATTGCGAGTGGTGCATTAATCCATATGGACACACTAGATATTCCGCGGTGCTATATCAACAAATCGGACAGGTTTATTCACTCTCTGTTGATCTATTATGGACGCGAGACGGCGGTTGATCAAATATTCACCAAGGAAAACCGCCAAACAGTCGTACGTTTTGAGTGGTAATTTAATTTTATTTTGACACCCCAGTTTCGGCATTTCAGTATACCATCTTCAGGCCCCTGCATGTTAAAGCGAGTATAAATATAATGTACGTCAAGGTGTACCACAATTGACTGTACAGAAATGGAAGCGTAATAGTAAGAGTCCTTAAAACCTAAAAAATCTAATTAGCAACGTTAGGAAAAGAACCTGCACATATACAACACAACAGAGTGGAATATGTTGACATACTGGTTAGCACTGGAACCGATCAAAACTAGACAGCGTACAACCAAAAACACAAACGAGCAAAGCTTGTGTAGTTTTATTTTTTATTTTTTCTATGTAAAGCCTACATAATTCTTACAGATGAGGAACACCCTAGTTCATAGTAAGACCTATTCCCATTTAAAGTGTAACGTCGCGATATAATCTATGAAGTACACAATAGTGTGAATATCTATCGCCTAAGTGTTATCACTATTGGTGATACATCACAATCAGACTCTAAAACCAGCGGCAGACAACATATTAAGTGAACAACGGTATGAAAATAACATGTAGGAATGCTCGTAAAGTACCTCGTGAGCATATGTTGTATGCCAAACCAAAACAAAAAGATATGACTCGGCGTCTCTTAGATAATTATGAAAAGTGTGACATAATCCCCATGAGTGCTAAAAGGAGTCCAATAAATCACACAAACCTAAAGCCTGTAAATTCAGCTAAATATTGGAACAAAGAAGGACCTCAACTTCATATTAAATAAGTCCTCCAAAATCTCGTCTGACAATGTAATACTATTTCTTGGGAATACAAGGTGTCACAGGGGACTCTGTTGGTAGACCCTTGGTTCATCCGACCCGTTAGTTCCTCATTAGTTACATGTCTCTTCTGCCCTACACATATCCGCAGCCGTCGTTTACCTGTGTAATCTATTATCCGTGGTGCACCGCAACTGCCTCGGCATTTTAGCGTACACCGTATACTTTAAACAGAGCGGAACGCATACAGTTGACACAATTAGCCGTTTCGGAAATTCTTCCACCTTTGGCCCGAAAGCCTATGATGATGCCCTTCTGGTCGTCAGATATATCATTCCGTTTCCGTATTACGAGACAACGACTGTGTCCCCTCGGCACCCATTATATATTGTCTACTCCTATTACTGCCAGCTGCCGTCTGTGAGTGGTTATTGAACGTTGACTTCGAACGTAGCTCGTGGTCACATTAATGTAACTGACCGTGTATTTCCGCCGTTACCTTTCTCTTACCTTCTATGAAATGCTCCTGACTTTGCTTTATACGAAAATGTAAAGTACAGTTCGCTTGATATAATGTCAGAATTTTTGGATGACTACTGTGTAACTGTGTGAAGGCTTTACCACCCAGCTGGATGCTTGAGACATGTCCATGACGAAGTCAGTGTTCCAGAACATATACTTCCTGACAAAAAAGTGAATCAGATAGAAGGGAGGAGAAAACGAAGCTTCACGAGTTGATTGGTATGTGACGTTATTTTCGCAATTTTAAAACGAGTCAAATTTACAATGGACTTTGCAGTGTTAGCCGACTTCTCCGTATGACGCTGCATCCCCTGTGGCCTGCGTGCATGCACTGATTCTGTTGAGAAGATCTTGTTCTCGGGCAGTCTCTATCTAGTATATCTATAGATATCTTCTCTCAAGAGGTGAGCTGTCCCACATCTGCTGTAACTGTACGTTGACGGAGTTGACATCCGAACTGGTCCCACACACATCCTGTCTGGGAGGTATGTGGGGTCTTGCTGCCCACAGGAGTACCAGATAATCACATATTCAGTTCCTAGAGACACATGGCTTGTGTGGCCAAGTATTGTCCTGTTGAAAAATAACACCACCTTACAGTCACATGTGAGGTGAAACGTGAGAAAGCAGGCTGCCAGTGACGTATCGTTGTGCTGTCAGAGATCTCTTAGTCTCTACCAGGCGTGACCTGAAGTCATACACGATGGCTCCCCATATCATAACACTAGAGTACCGCGGCTGTGCCTCTCCGGAACTGTGGAAGAACGGGACCTCTCTTCAAGTCGCAGCCACAATAGGCGATTATGGCCATCCGGTGTACTGCGGAAGCGCGATTCGTCGCCGTCCATGCTTTCCGATCACTAAATCACTCCGAACGTCGCCGTTCGTGTTGTGCTGTTACTGGGAGTCTACGCACGGGACGGTAATAATTACTATCACTGTCATATCTTCCCAAAAGATCTGGCAGAGAACCAGAGGAAATTATAGAACACCACTAAGGAGGTCAAGTGCTTCCATCCAGTCACTTGTTGACCAGTCTAATGTGACAGTATAAGATAGTAAATGCTAAACCGATGTTACAAATTTCGCCGGCCGGAGTGGCCGAGCGGTTCTAGGCGCTACAGTCTGGACCCGCGCGACCGCTGCGGTCGTAGGTTCGAATCCTGCCTCGGGCATGGATGTGTGTGATGTCCGTAGGTTAGTTAGGTTTAAGTCGTTCTAAGTTCTAGGGGACTGATGACCTCAGAAGTTAAGTCTTATATTGCTTAGAGCCATTTGAACCATATTGTTACAAATTTCGCGTTTAAGAAATAATTTACGTTGGAGAATCGTGCAAACATACCGCCGTTTGACCATCGCACAGACTGCCCTAAGAAGGACATACTACCAGGCATCCGTCGCATAGAGAAACAGCTGATGGAGTTGAAAAAATAAAGTCCCCAGGTCCGGTGGTATCTGAATTTGGTTTTACGAAGAGCACTTTGCAACACTGACGCCTTAGTTTGCATTTATCGCGAATATCTGGTCCATCGCAAGGTCCCAAGCGACTGGAAAAAAGCGCACGTGATTCCTGTACATAAGAAGGGTAAGAGAACGAACCCGAAAAATTACAGACCAATACCTTCAACATCGGTTTACTGCAGATTTCTAACATTTTCCTTGTTCGAATGCAATAAATTTCCTTGAGACGTAAAAACTGCTCTCCGCGAATCAGTACAGTTTTAGAAATCATCGCCCGTGCGAAACTCACCAAGCCCTTTTCTCAGATGATTTCCTGCGAACCATAGATGAAAGACAACAGGCAGTTTCCGTATTCCTGAATTTCCGAAAAGCGTTTGAGACGGTAAACCCCACTGCTGACCGTTAACGAAGGTACGGACATAGGGAATCCGAGAGTTCCCAGATGTGTGAGTGGCTAGGAGACCTTTTATGTAACAGAAGTCAGTACGTTGTCCTCAGCGCTGAGTGTTCATCAGACACATGAGTGTCGTCAAGAGTACCTCAGGGAAATGATATATGACCACTGTTACTTGCTGCATATATAAATGATCTGTAGTGGGATTTTAGAAATTCTGATGGAATGTTGTCTATCCCTTCTGCCTTATTTGACCGTAAGTCCTCCAAAGCTCTTTTAAATTCCGATTCTAATACTGGATCCCCTATCTCTTCTAAATCGACTCCTGTTTCTTCTTCTATCACATCAAACAAATCTTCACCCTCATAGAGGCTTTCAATGTATTCTTTCCACCTATCTGCTCTCTCCTCTGCATTTAGACAGTGGAATTCCCGTTGCACTCTTAATGTTACCACAGTTGCTTTTAATGTCACCAAAGGTTGTTTTGACTTTCGTGTATGCTGAGTCTGTCCTTCCGACAATCATATCTTTTTCGATGTCTTCACATTTTTCCTGCAGCTATTTCGTCTTAGCTTCCCTGCACTTCCTATTTATTTCATTTCTCAGCGACGTGTATTTCTGTATTCCTGATTTTCCCGGACATGTTTGTACTTCCTCCTTTCATCAATCAACTGAACTATTTCTTCTGTTACCCATGGTTTCTTCGCAGCTATCTTCTTTGTACCTATGTTTTCCTTCCCAACTTATGTGATGGCCCTTTTTAGAGATGTCCATTCCTCTTCAACTGTACTGCCTACTGGGCTGTTCCTTATTGCTGTATCTATAGCGTTAGAGAACTTCAAACGTATCTCGTCATTCCTTAGTACTTCCGTATCACTTCTTCTTTGCGTATTGATTCTTCCTGACTAATGTCTTGAACTTCAGCCTACTCTTCATCACTACTATATTGTGATCTAAGTCAATATCTGCTCCTGGGTACGCCTTGCAATCCAGTATTTTATTTCGGAATCTCTGTCTGACCATGATGTAATCTAATTGAAATCTTCCCGTATCTCCCGGCCTTTTCCAAGTATACCTCCTCCTCTTGTAATTCTTGAACAGGGTATTCGCTATTACTAGCTGAAACTTGTTACAGAACTCAATTAGTCTTTCTCCTCTTTCATTCCTTGTCCCAAGCCCATATTCTCCTGTAACCTTTTCTTCTGCTCCTTCCCCTACAACTGAATTCCAGTCGCCCATGACTATTAGATTTTCGTCTCCCTTTACATACTGCGATACCCTTTCAATATCCTCATACACTTTCTCTATCTGTTCATCTTCAGCTTGCGACGTCGGCATGTATACCTGAACTATCGTTGTCGGTGTTGGTCTGCTGTCGATTCTGATTAGAACAACCCGGTCACTGAACTGTTCACAGTAACACACCCTCTGCCCTACTTTCCTATTCATTACGAGTCCTACACCTGTTATACCATTTTCTGCTGCTGTTGATATTAACCGATACTCATCTGACCAGAAGTCCTTGTCTTCCTTCCACTTCACTTCACTGACCCCTACTATATCTAGATTGAGCCTTTGCATTTCCCTTTTCAGATTTTCTAGTTTCCCTACCACCTTCAAGCTTCTGATATTCCACGCCCCGACTCGTAGAACGTTATCCTTTCGTTGGTTATTCAATCTTTTTCTCTTGGTAAGCTCCCCCTTGGCAGCCCCCTTCCGGAGATCCGAATGGGGGACTATTCCGGAATCTTTTGCTAATGGAGAGATCATCATGAACTTCTTCAATTACAGGCGACATGTCCTGTGGACACACGATACCTTCTGCATCCTCATGTCGTTGATCATTGCTGATTCTTCCGCCTTTAGGGGCAATTTACCACCCCTAGGACAAGAGAGTGCCCTGAACCTCTATCTGCTCCTCTGCCCTGTTTGACAAGGCCGTTGGCAGAATGAGGCTGACTTCTTATGCCGGAAGTCTTCGGCCGCCAATGCTGATTATTTATCAAAATTTTGGCAGTCGCGGGGATCGAACCCGGAACCGAAAACGTTTTTGATTATTAATCAAAGACGCTACCCCTAGACCACGGGTACGCAAACAAGGCAGAAAGGATAGATAACATTCCATGAGAACTTCTAAAATCATTGGGGGAAGTGGCAACAAAACGGCTATTCACGTTGGTGTGTAGAATATACGAGTCTGGCGACATACCATCTCACTTTCGGAAAAGCATCATCCACATAATTCCGAAGACGGCAAGAGCTGACAAGTGCGAGAATTATCGCACAATCAGCTTAACAGCTCATGCATCGAAGCTGCTTATAAGAATAATATACAGAAGAATGGAAAAGAAAATTGAGAATGCGCTAGGTGACGATCAGTTTGGCTTTAGGAAAAGTAAAGGGACGAGAGAGGCAATTCTGACGTTACGGCTAATAATGGAAGCAAGGCTAAAGAAAAATCAAGACACTTTCATGGGATTTGTCTATCTGGGAAAAGCGTTAGACAATATAAAATGGTGCAAGCTGTTCGAGATTCTGAAAAAAAGTAGGGATAAGCTATAGGGAGAGACGGGTCATATACAATATGTACAACAACCAAGAGGGAATAATAAGAGTGGACCATCAAGAACGAAGTGCTCGTATTAGGAAGGGTGTAAGACAAGGCTGTAGCCTTTCACTCCTACGCTTCAATCTGTACATCGAGGAAGCAAAGATAGAAATAAAAGAAAGGTTCAGGAGTGGAATTAAAATACAAGGTGAAAGGATATCAATGATACGATTCGCTGATGACATTGCTATCCTGAGTGAAAGTGAAGAAGAATTAAATGATCTGCTGAACGGAATGAACAGTCTAATGAGTACACAGTATGGTTTGAGAGTAAATCGGAGAAAGACGAAGGTAATGAGAAGTAGTAGAAATGAGAATAGCGAGAAACTTAACATCAAGATTGATGGTCACGTAGTCAATGAAGTTAAGGAATTCTGCTACCTAGTCAGTAAAATAACCAATGACGGACGGAACAAGGAGGACATCAAAAGCAGACTCGCTATGGCAAAAAAGGCATTTCTGGCCAAGAGAAGTCTACTAATATCAAATACCGGCCTTAATTTGAGGAAGAAATTTCAGAGGATGTACGTCTGGAGTACAGCATTGTATGGTAGTGAAACATGGACTGTGGGAAAACCGGAACAGAAGAGAATCGAAGCATTTGAGATGTGGTGCTATAGACGAATGTTGAAAATTAGGTGGACTGATAAGGTAAGGAATGAGGAGGTTCTGCGAAGAATCGGAGAGGAAAGGAATATGTGGAAAACACTGATAAGGAGAAGGGACAGGATGATAGGACATCTGCTAAGACATGAGGGAATGACTTCCATGGTACTTGAGGGAGCTGTAGAGGGCAAAAACTGTAGAGGAAGACAGAGATTATAATACGTCAAGCAAATAATTGAGGACGTTGATTGCAAGTGCTACTCTGAGATGAAGAGGTTAGCACAGGAAAGGAATCATGGCGGGCCGCATCAAACCAGTCAGTAGACTGATGACCAAAAAAAAAAAAAAAGAAAAAAAATGTGGGATACAAGATGGCTTAGGTATAATTTCTAGTTGTTAGTTTGATGAACTGGAGCTAGATTTAAGTGTAGATAAATGTAAGTTAATTCGGATGAGTAGGACTAATAAACCCATAATGTCCGAACACAGCATGAGTGGTGTACTGTTTGACAGTCGTATTTATTTAATTTCTAGGTGTAAAGTTGCAAACGGATATGAAACGGAACGAGTATGTAAGAATTCTAGTAGGAAAGATGAATAGTCGACTCCAGTATATTGAGAAAATTTTAGAAAGTATGATTCATCTGTAAAAGGGACAGCACATAAGACACAATACAACTCATTCTTGAGTACTGCTCTAGTGTTTCTGACTCACACCTGGTCGAATTAAAGGCAGACGTGGAAGCAATTCATTGTCGGGCTGCTAAGTTTGCTACCAGTAGGTTTGAACAACAGTCAAGTATTACGGAGATGCTTCGGGAAATCAAATGGGAATCCCTGGATAGAAGGTGACATTCTTTTCGAAGAACAATAATTAGAAAAATTAGAAGTCCGGCATTTAAAACTGACTGCAAAACGATTCTGCTGCAGCCAACGTCCACATCGCGCGAGGACCACGAAGATGAGACAAATTTGGGCTAGTACGAAGGCAGCATACAGTCGTTTTCATCTCGCTCTGTTTCCAAGTGGAACAGGATATGAAATGCATTGTACCCTCCGCCAAGAGCCGTACGGTGGCTTGCGGAGTATGTACGTAGATGTGAATATAAGTACAGTTTTCTATTCCGACAGCTGTTTTTCTCCGATAAATGGTGCGGGAAGACAGAATGTCCCATTACTTATTGGCGTTTGGAAAGCACAGATATGAAGACGTTACGATGTGCTTGGTGCACGGATTAGCGATGTTACCTTGTGGTAGTCAGGGGTCGTCTATCAGAACCTAGACGACGAGTGTGCCTGACATTGCTTTCCCATGCAGTCAGCATGGGGCCACTGTCACATTCGTATGCACCGCAAATACGGATATCGCACGATCCCACCAGCCGACCAGTAGGGGACCCACAATTCGGATTCTCCCAAACTCTATCAGATTCAGAAAACGCAAACGAGTACGCATCATCTCCGTGTGCCTCACGGCGACCACTCAACATCCGACGCTGTTCACGCCCTGTATACGTGCCGTACCATACCCGGCAACAATACTTAATACGCAAACAGCACTGTCACAGAGATCTACAGCTCTTATCATTCTCACACACCCGGTGGTGTGTACGTGTATGAAAATAAACTGGAATCCCACTACGTATTTTGAGTGCTTCACTTTTTTGTCGGCAATATACATGTCGTCTCCCAAGTTCCTGCAGACAATGCTAGCAGAAATACTGGTCACATCGGGTACGGAAATGTTAAATAGTTTAGTATTGGGCTGCAGATGTGGCAGGTTGAGCACAGATGGAGCGAAACGACCAATCATTTATGGGAAAGGCGACTCACAACACGGAATACAGGCTGTGATTACATTAATGATTTTAAACGTAAAAGAGTTGCCATCGCCATTTATTTGGTGTGGGGTAAATTTGATACCAAAAATCTCGAAAAGTTCATGACAGAAGTACATCAAATTGTTAAAAAAAATGTTTTCCGAACCGTAATGTTTAAACTCTCTTAAAATCTGGGCGACCCGGGCAATATTCAAAACAACGAAGAGAAGCCTGGTGGAATCATTGGTGTTTCCTGTGTTCTTGTACGGCTGCGGGACCTGGACCGCGGAAGCCAGCGACAAGAGCAGAATTCATGCTTCCAAGACGTCGTGTTAGTGGAGGATGTTACGTGTACCACGGAGAGAAAGAAGAACCAATGCTGCCATTATGGAAGAACTTAGCATCGCAAGAAGTTTATCTTTCGTGTCAGCCAAAGATGCTTCCAGTTCCTTTAGCACATTTTGAGATGATTACGAGGTAATTCAAATAAAAAAAAATTTGCAAGGCAAAGTAGGCACATGAACAGGAGGAGGAGACGCAAGCAGATGGTTGGATCAAGCAAAGAGGATTATCAGCCTATGTCTTCACATTCTTTTCGATAGAGCTAAAAATAACTGGGAAGGCTGACACGTACGCGAAGATTCATTTAGTTAACAAATTAATTAATGTATGGGTCGACGAAAATTTCTACGTGTTGTACACAAATAATATAATGAACCATCGGCCATTGGAAAACATGTGTGTCAACATAAATGTTTTAAACATTGATATACAAGTAGTCTGTTGAGACCGAACTGCGGAAAGTAAAATGCAGTGCTTTGCTGTGCTGTGTTGTGAAAGTGTGTGGTTTAGTTTTCTTTCTCGCAGTCAGTTTTAAGTAAGTTAGCGGAACATTTCAACCATTAGAAATTTTGTTTCGTGTGTATATTCTTTCTCTTTTCACAGTATGTAATCGTAAACAAAATCTGTAAACACAATGATGAGTTTTTTTCCTTGTTCACAGTCGTTTTTGACACGAAACGGAAAAGTTATATTTATGCCTTACGGTATTGTGATTAGACTACTACTACGGAATCTGAATAGTCCGGTTCTTCGTAATCCTACGTGTTCGCAGATTCAAACTGTGCTATATACTGTCATTGAAGGCGCTACCTTCACAAATACAGCAGCTGGAGGGATCTCTCTCATATGATGTATACCAATGACCCCAACCGAATTACGTTCTTATTTAAAACGGATCAATCCCCATTCCATGTTGTCTGGAATAACAACAAACAATGTTCAAGGTCAGTGAGTGGTGGAAAGAAAAGATGGTCAAAGATGGTTGGGGGGAGGGGGGGAAGAGGAGATGAACAGCGAAATATGGAGAGGAGGAGGGGACAGAAGGAGATGGACAGGGGGAAGGGAGGCAAGAAGTGACGGACAGAGAGGTAGGGGAGATAGATATTAGGATGTATATCCAATTCCGGTATATATTTAGCAAATGAGAAGCATTGCCCAGTTCGCTAGTGCTGTATAACAAGATACATATGACTGTTAATGATTTTTGTAATAGTAACTATTCGATATGAAACTACAGATCGTTTGTTTTGAGTTTCCCTTGTTGTATGGCCGACGCAGACATAGGACGTGGCCTGGCGGTTGGCCTTTCTGCAGTGGGGGAATTTGAAGTCTCTGGATTAAATCTTCATCGGTAGTCTACCGCAAGGGGAAGCCGGAAGCTACTAAAGTTTACTTCCCCATTATTAATAAACGCACACTGCAGAATTTGTAATGTTCTAGTTAATATTACTATAAGTGCGTGGTATTGCCACTATAGAGCATACAACTGAGTATTTACGTTACTTAGAGGTCTATATGAGTGACACATTGCTGTACTCTTTGGAGGCAATAAAGCAAACTAACGTGATTTGAAGACACGAGGCTAAAATCCGGTTTCGCAGCAGAACAGAGCGGACCAGGTTTTGGAAAGGGGCCAAGATCAATTACTGTTAGTTATACAAGAACACACAACTTTATTCCTCGGAAACCGATGCACAATTTTCTCTTTAAAACAGCAAGTATCAACTCACGGCTGAGGGCCCACGTGACTTCTCAAAAATAAGTTTAAATAATTCCTTTTAAAACACAAGGATTTTGAGTAACGGCTGAAGGCTTTACTTAAGTAAAATTTCGTATCTTCTCGGCTAAAGGCCGAAATAACATTTCAAATCAGCAAAGGAAATTCTTTAAAAGGCAAGTAATTACAAATTTCGGCCAAAATCCATATTAAGGAAAATTTAAATTAATTTCTCGGCTGAAAGCCCAATAATATTTCAACATAATAAAAGGGAACCTTTAAAGATAAGCACTTACACAGTACAACATAATACCATCTTAAGAAAACTTGAAATATCTTCACGGCTGAAGGTCCAAACAATAATTCAATATAATTAAAGACAAACCTTAAGATAAGCATTTACACAGTACGGCTGAAGGCCATTTTAAGAACTGAAAATAATTAAAGAGAAACCTTTCAAATGTTCGCGAAATCTTGTGGGACTTAACTGCCAAGGTCATCAGTCCCTAAGCTTACACGTTATTTAACCTAAATTATCCTAAGGAAAAACACACACACCCATGCCCGAGGGCGGACTCGAACCTCCGCCAGGACCAGCCACACAGTCCATGACAGCAGCGCCTTAGACCGCTCGGCGAGTAACCTTTGAGACAGGGCTTTACATGTTACGGCCGAACGCCACAGATTTTAAAACAAACGCGGCTGAAGGCCTAAATACAGAGAAAACAAGAATTTTAAATAAAACACGGCGAAGGCCTAATCTTAAAATACTTCACATGAGACTCGGCTGAAGGCCATATACTAAACATAGAACAGACTAAATTAATACACGGCTGAAGGCCTGGCACAGTACCTGCGACCAAAGAAAATGAAAATCGCCAACAACCAACAGTGGTGCTCAGAAGTGCCCCAAGGGTCGTCCTGGGGAGGAAACTCTAACAACACTTTAGGTGAGACAGGCAGCCAAGCGTAACACTAAATAATCGGGTTGCAAGACGACCTAGGACGGCTGAACAGCCAACCAACAACCTCATCAATTCCCTCTGTCGCAACCTGTCATCTGCCTACTCCAGTACGCAGGCAGCATTCATCTGCTCAGTGGAAATCACAGAAGCTAAACAGAGTTCCACGTAAACACACTTGCACAAGAACTTGTACAATTGTAAAAAGCAATCACTGTGGAACAAGAAGGACGAATCAGTTCGACGACACACACAGAGTTTTCACAAGCGTTCGGCGACTAAATACATGTCGTATGATGAGACGTCAGACTGAACGAACAAGCCAAGTCGTTCCCACTCAAGTTATGTGTGTCGGCAACTGTAGGGCGAGTCTTGGCCGTCCGAAGCTGACTGCAGCTCCTACCCGACTCAACTCCATGTCCCTTCGGAACTCGGAGACACAGCGACCCGGGCACACTGGCTCGGACCCAACCATGCCGAGGTAACTCTTGCCCATTGGCCACGACGTCTCTGCACAAGGAATGAACCGACCCACGTCCAGCAAGATGACCAACTGACGAGGCCCAGAAACGGTCAAAGGGCCAAATACACGTCACCCGATGAGACGACCAACCGAACGATAAACCAACGGCCGTCCTGCTTCAATCTCCTTCCGTCGGACATTTCATGTGTATCGTCAGCGGTCGGCAAGCACTGGCTATCCGCACCTCACTGGCGCTCTGTCCCCGACTGCTTCTCCGTGCCCGACTGCTGCTCCGTGTCCGACTGACTTCCAGACACGCGACGACCCGGAAATACTACCGGTGGCTTCGAAGATGGTACGAGAGAGCACTTATCGATAAGCGCTGCTGAGGCCACTCACAGGCAGGTAAGGCAGGAAGTTCGAGACGCCAGCAAATGGAATAAAAAAACGAGGTGGCAGTACGGTAAGAGAAGATGACAAAAAGTAAACGGAATTGAACACGAGCCGCGCACGGCTCAATGGCAACAACTGAGTTTGCCTATTTTATGATTCATACACGAAGTAGTTTATTTTGTGAAGTGTTTTTCTGAAAGTTTGATTAATTGAATAAGTATATTGAAATAAGTATTTCGTTTGTGATCATTACAGACAGTGGGAAGGAACATCTCTGAATTTAAAATAGTTCGCCGAAATGTGTACCCAAAAAAGTATTTTATGGTCATTAAGACGGAGTTTACTAGCAAAGAAATATAAACGAAAAATATTACAGCTTTGCTTTCACAAGTACCTCTTCTCCTGCCTTCCAAGCTGTACAGAAACTCTCCTGCGAATCTTGCAAGACTAGCACTTCTGGGAGAAAGCATATTGCAGAAACATGGCTTAGTTCAGGTCTGGTGGATGTCTAAACCTGTGTGCCAGACCAGAACTCGAGCTTCGACCTTGTCGCAGGCACATGTTCAACTAACTTTTTCTAATACCATTTTGAACCAGCAGCCACTATGAATTCAGACGCAAAGAAATTACAGACATTGGCTGCAGTGGCCATTGACACCAAGGCTGTATGGTTTTCCAATGATTCACTAGCAGAGCATTGTACTGAAACATATTGTTAGCACCACTGATAGTCCGACAAACGGGAATGCCAAATACTTAGCCGCTCACCTAAAACCATTTGGAGGAAAAATTGACACCTATGTTAGTTATTCTGTTTATTTTATCGGAAAACTAAAATCTTTCAGGTTGAGTCCATGTGATGCCATGGTCAGGTTTGATGTTGTGTGCTTCTTTACTACAGCTCCTCTTAATGAGGTGATATTACAGTTGCACATGTCTTTAAACATTGTCCCACATCAACTTACTTTCGATGGGACTACAAGTCCTATGAGCAAACAGATGGTGTGGTCACGGGAAATCCACTCGGGCGTACTTGTAGTGAATTTTTATATGGAAACATTTGAAGAATCAGTCTTACAGACGACGACCCTCATGTTGGTATGTGGATGAAGCTATCTTTATATGGCCTCATGAGGATCAAGAACTCTCCGAATTTCTAAATTTTCTGAATTTTATTAATCTGCTATACGTGGTGTATGTGTGTATTTGTGGGATTTCCTCCCAAGTCTCTGGATCGATTTAACCAAACTTGAAGTAGAAACAACAGGCCTCACATGTGTCAGCATTCCGGTGTTTATAGCCTCCTAGATCCAATAGGAGTGAACATAGAGGCAGAAATGTGTTTCTTCCAGCCTTTGGCTTGTAGTCCGCTTGCGCGACAGGCAATTTGTGTAGGAACAGTAGCAGTCTCCAAAATGAACGTGCTTATCTGGGCAGCCTGCATATCAGAGGGAAGGAACGGTTGTCTGGGTCCTAACATGCAATCTGATCTACATGAGAGGAGTGTTTTGTTGCTTCAGTATCGGCCTGCTTTATAGATCCGCTTTGCATTGTGCATTGCAGCCTTCACTTCAGGGACAAATAAGTGACTTTCAGGCCACTGTTGAGTAGCTTACCCTGCATGACAGGGGTGTTGTGGCCTGCTTTACTAAACAGTATTGCAGGGGCTACATCTAACGATAAGCATGGCTGGCGACAGGTTGAGATAAATAGAGGGGATCGCCAGAGCGAGGGGGAGAAGAAAATCAACTTAGAGAGGGGAGGAAGAGGAGATGTATGAGGCAGTTGGGAGATATATAGGGATTTTGTGTAAGAGTGGGTATATTCGGAGTATGTGTCAGATGCATATGTGGGTGAAGTTGTGGGGAAAAGGCTATTTCTAAAATAAAGTTTACTATGGAAAAAGAGAAAGATGGTAAAGAGAGAAAGATGGTCATATTTCATTTTTAGATATGTATTTAATCAGAAAACCACATGGAATTTATGGCATAAAGTCTGCAGAAAGCCCACTCTAATCACCGTACCAAGCTCAAGAGAGAAGTGATGAAGATATTAAATGACTCTGTTAAAGGACTCTGTGACACACAATACTTGGAGGACGCGCCCAATCATTTAAGAACGCGCTTCAGAAGAAATGGCTGCTCCGATAAAGACATAAATAGGGCGCTACATTCTAAAAGGTCTAGAGTTTCTAAAAAGAAACAACTTAGGGGAAATTTTTCCTTCACGTAGTAAAAGCTACCAGGGATTGCTTCACCAAAGTACTCTGAAAACACGGTATTGATGTGATATTTAAACAAATGAGAAAGATTCGCGAATAGCTCAACAGTGTAAAGGATCTACATCCGCCTGTTACCATAGCAGGTGTATATAAAATCCCTTGCTCTTGCTGCGAAGTGTATATAGAAACTACAACAAGAATCATTAAAACCCCCTTCAAGGAACAGAAGAGCAATGGTCACCTAAGCGAGATGGATAAGTCAGTAGTAACCACGCACTAGGACCAGGAAACCACCAAATTCGTTCTCTGCCACCGTCAACAGTTAGTACACTATGATGAATAAAGAGAACATGCACATTCAAAATCACAAAATCAATTTCAACATGAGCGAAGAAGGACTGACATTGACAAATTTTGAGCCATAGTGCTAAATAAAACAGACACGCCGACTCCTCTCTCCAAGCTCCACAGCACATGCAGGCGCAATTACACGCTCTTGGGCAGCTATCGGACCCCACGAGAAATGAGGGCTGAGACACGCTTGTGGCGCCACACTAGGTGCCTTGCCCGGCATATATCGTGAAGGCTCCGTCCCGCCCGGGGCCCAAGGGAAATTAGTATACCAACGAAAAGGCACCCATTAAAGTCTGAACTCTGCGATGTGTCCTCGAGAGCTAGTATGTCTCCACACTGGAGACGGCCGCTGTCACTCGTTACAGAAGTGTCACGTGGTGTGACGCACGTTGCAGGACGCGTATATCTCGTCGGCGCCTGGCAGCGGTCTGATGACGTCACGAACATAAAGCAGTTCTGCTTGCTGAGCTTGTTTTGAGTCTGTAACAGCTTAGTCTCCAGCAGTAGAAGACGAAACATTAGGCGGAGTATTATGCCTTGGACTACTGCCTTATGTCCATAAACCAAACATCAGCAATATCGCTAATACTAGGCGTGAAGGCCTACACTATATGTCTTTTGTTTTGGTTTGCGAGTAGATTTTGGAGTGGCCTTATGCCAGCGGCACACGAACAGTGCTTTCGAACGTCACGATGAGCCGAGTTCAACGCGCTGCTGAATGCTCAGAAACGAAGCGACTTGCGCTGGCGGTACGTGTTGTCAACGTCGTATACGAGAGAGCAGCGCGCTCCAGCTGTAGTTGTCGACTGTATCTGGCTCACACAGCATTCTGTTTACTATTTGGATGCTTCAAATAGCTCTAAGCACTATGGGACTTAACATCCGAGGTCATCAGTCCCCTAGACTTAGAACTACTTAAACCTAACTACTCGCCGGCCGAAGTGGTTCAAATGGCTCTGAGCACTATGGGACTCAACTGCTGAGGTCATTAGTCCCCTAGAACTTAGAACTAGTTAAACCTAACTAACCTAAGGACATCACAAACATCCATGCCCGAAGCAGGATTCGAACCTGCGACCGTAGCGGTCTTGCGGTTCCAGACTGCAGCGCCTTTAACCGCACGGCCACTTCGGCCGGCCAGCCGAAGTGGCCGAGCGGTTCTAGGCGCTACAGTCTGGAACCGCGAGACACCGGCTTATAAAAGTTCCTTTACAAAGAGTGTGGTACAAATATACAATAGATACAGAAGATAAAAATTATTTCAGCATTCTCTCTTGTTAGTAAAATCCTAAGATCTTTCTTACTTGGTCACTGTTTCTATTCAGCAGCATAACCTCTACAACATACGAAACACAATAAACGTGGAAGTGCAAAACATGTTACTGCAAATAGTGCAAGCTATCTTGTAGATAAAGCCAATCGAAAAAACTCACCACTCAGAAAGAGGGCACTTCTATTCACATATCACCGAATATTATAGAATTTGCCTTTATTATCCTAATAAGGAAGTATCAGAATATAATAGAAAACGCGAAGGCTAGTAAAAACACTTCTTGATGCAGCGAGACGCGAATCAGCAACACATTACCAGTTCACTTTAAGTTCTGCGACTCTCCTCATTGAGTTGCTGGAACTATGAGAGTTACTGCAGTATAATTTGCCTCTTACCGTCTCCTGCAAGCTTTCATCGTAGAGATGTCATTGAATGACATTTAATTATAACAAATTGTGCCAAGAACATTGCATTTCTTAGGCATCCGCAGCGAGCCGTTGCCTTGAAACGTCATACGTCCATTATATGCAAATTACGATAATTGTTTAACCATCACTAAGACGTTTCCCGTCATTTTACTACAACAAATCATATAATTTACGACGAGTTTTCGAGAGAGCCTCAATTTGGTCATGCTTAGAAATAACATACGCGCATATGGGCTTCAACCGAAACCCAATACGGCATCTCGCGACTCTGTACTGAAGAGAGATGTTGTGTATGCGACGTAGTTGGCGTTCTTCCATCCCATTGGTCAACGTACAGCCGCACGTTCAGTATATCTGTCATGCTAGATATTGCTGTGCAAGTTCGGAAAGACTCTGCAACGTACTGCTTCCACGCTATGACGTGAAAAACCCGGCACGATCAACGTTCAGCTCCGAATGCACCATCCGTATGCCGATGACTTTACTGAGGTCTCCGTAACTTACGTACTTCTCACGGTTCATCTGACACGCTTTTTGGAGAAGCTTGTTCTAGAACTCGTTTCCTTAAAATAGGTGCACCAATTGTTGGCAACCGTGTGTTATTGTCAACGGCAGGCGAGGTATTAGCCTTATCGCCACGAAGTGCGACATGCATTTGTTCGGCAGGGTTTGTAGATACGATCCCATCGGACACAACAGTCTATATGAACGTTCGAATTTGCTGTCGCGGAGTAAGGCTGTGGTATTCCATGAAAGTCACTTTAAAGATGAGCAACACAGGGCGCCTACGGCCATATTCAGCACGGAGATAACCAGTGGGGTTGCACACGTAACATGCTCGAGGTTGCCCTTCATTAATAAGAAGATCTTTTGAACGTCATTGCGTTAATGTAGGAGGGAACATGAGTGCAAAGTTCTGTGCGTGCACTTCTAAACCCGTTATTAAGTTGGAAATGCGTATTTCCGTCCCAAAACTTGGCAGTAGCTCTATAAACAATTGAATAATTAGACAACACGTACTTGATACAGTTTGGTTGTATATGCAGTGGGAAGTTATGAACTTTCACTGTACGAATTCCAAGCTAAGCATAAATAATGTTTTCAATACCCACCTGATTTGTATTGTGACAATAGTCAGCAGGTCCACTGAAGACGTCGCAGTCCGGTTACACACCGCTTCATTAATAAATTTCACGTAGAATGCAGTGCTGCAGAAGTCGTGTGCAATCCCAGCGACATCTCCTTCCCGCTCCATACAGTTTCGAAATTTAGAACCTTAGGTCGAGGAACACCAAAGGTGAAACTACCGCTAATCCTTTCAGTTCTCCAGTCGCGAATAAGAAAATAAATTCTAGAAAGGTTGCTTTACGAGGGCGCTGTTCCATTTCCGTTACTCATTATGTCAATAAGAACAAGGAAGTGTTGATGCAGATACTAGTGTTCTGGGCAAATCTGAAGACCGCGAAGGCCGCGACATCTATACTGACTTACCGAAGCACAACTTGCAACCTCCTTCTACCTTCCAAACTTCATAGAAGCTCTCCTGCGTATCTTGCTAGATTAGCGCTCCTGTAAGACAGGAAATCTCGAAAACGTGGCTTGGCCACTGTCTGGGTGATTGCTGCCGGAATCGATTTACAAAAACATTCATGCGAATTTCTAACAAGAGGTCTTAGTGCGTTAGCGCCACTATTCTATCCAAAGAAGACGAAACTGCAAACTAATAAATAACTAGTAAATGCAAAGAAATAGTGATGTAAGCGTGGCTGCGCCTAAGAGCGAAAAATACTGGTTACCCAGCCTAATATCATGTAGGGCCCCCGCGAGCACGAGAAAGTGCCACAAAACGACGAGGCATGGAGTCTACTAATGTCTGAAGTAGTGCTAGAGGGAACTGACAAGACGGATGCTGCATGGCTGTCCATAAAGCTGTAAGAGTACAACGGGGTGGAGATGTCTTCTGAACAGCACGTTGCAAGGAGTTTGGTGGGCAGCGGAAGTGTTCCTCGAAACACGCTGTAGCACGGGTGGCGTGTCGCATTGTCCTGCTGGAATTGCCCAAGTCCGTCGGATTGCACAATAGACATGAATGGATGCAGGTGATCAAACAGGATGCTTGCGTACATGTCACCGATCAAAGTCGTATCTAGACGTATCAGGCGTCCCTTATCAATCCAACTGCACACGCCCCACACCATTACAGAGCCTCCACCAGTTTGAACAGTCCCCTGCTGACATGCGGGGTCCATGGATTCAAGAGGTTGTATCCATACCCGTAAGCGTCCAACCACCCGGTACAATTTGAAACCAGACTCGTCCGACGACATGTTTACATTCTTTGTTGACGGGCCCAGGCGAGACGTAAGGCTTTGTGTCGTGTAGTCATCAAGGGTACACGAGGCATTGAAACCTGCAGCAATTTGCGGAAGGGTTGAACTTCTGTCACGTTGAACGATTCTCTTCAGTCGTCGATGCTACCGTTCGTGCAGTATCCTTTTCCGGACGCAGTGATGTCGGAGATTTGATGTTTTACCTGTTTCCTGACAGTCACGGTACTGTGGTTGAATGGTCGTACGGGAAAATCCCCACTGCATCGCTACCTAGGGGATGCTGTGTCCCATTGCTCGTGCGCCGTCTGTAACACCATGTTCAAACTCACGTAAATCTTGGTAACCTGCCATTGTAGCGGCAGTAAGTGATCTAACGACTGCGAAAGATACTTGTTGTCTTGTGTAGGCGTTGCCGACCGCAGTGCCGTGTTCTGACTGTTTACGTATCTCTGAATACGCATGTGTGTAACAGATTCTTTGGCCACTCCAGCATATACACGGTCAGGAATAAAATTACAAAATACTCGCTACGTGTCATAGGACAATAAACGGTCCACCTCGTAGTTGTCAATTGCGTGAATCAGCACAGTTATCTGCCGTAAAATTGATGGGTCTTAAATGAACATAATATCACAGGGTAAGGTTAACCCATTGTGTCTAAAACTAGATATCGAAGCCACTTCCTGGCAGCATTATAAGCGTTGCCAAAAATGTCGTTAAATATTACATGGTTGGTTAAGAAAGATATTTTTTTATTTTCATCTGATTTCTTTTTTTTATGATAGTATTCAAGTATTCAACAGACGATTTCTGCATAGATTGCGATCCGTACAAAATTTTCCTCCAAGTCAGTGAAAAGTTACCCCATGGTAATGCTGGTAATGTAAAGGTTTGTTTGGTTCATGTTGGAAGTGTCAGAGTTCACTGCTGACAACATTAAGTGTGAGTGTGTGTTACTGAATATTGATTTCTGCTACTAAATTAATATTTATTTGCTACTTATATGGAGATCGAGAACTATATAGCCGCCACTGTTTATGACATTTCTGGATCTACGATGAACGTGAGGAAAACAAGGTACTGAATTTGTTATGCTCAGTTAAAAATAAATGATTTGTAGAGAATAACATAGATTTACGAATGCTGAGAACGTGAAATCAAGAGGAAATAAGGCGTTTCAATATATTACCTTCCTACGAGCAGGAGTCAGAGATTTGTTTACTTCTGCTCTTTCTCAACATTACAGATTGCACAGGTACGGGTATCAGACAACTGTGAACAAAAATTATGCCTAGACATGTCTAGAAGGGGATTCAAGGGTATCATACAACGCACGTCATTTAGTGACATAAATAATGATCAAAACCTTGCAGAAATCTTATAAATCGAAATGTATTGAAAATGTAAATGTGGTAGGAGGGCCAACATGAAACGCTAGACGTTAACAAATGGGAGTTCAAGGTAAGTTGTATCTCCGGAAAAGCGTACAAAAAAAAAAAAAAAAAAGAAAAGAAAAAAAAAAAAAAAAAAAAGCGTAGGAAACTTCAAAACAGTAGAACATCTATAAAATTCATATAAATGTTTTGCTATCACTGATCGCTGAGCGAGAAATGCAGTATATTTACAAATTCAGTGCACGTGAGTGTAGTCTCTCCTCATGTGTGTTCCTCGTCTCGCTTGCCCCACATTTTGAGTAGGTATTTCCTTTCACGATTCAGTTACAGGACAGCACCGTCTTGAGGACAGGAGAATGGTCTTACGAACAGTGCCAGTTACTTTCTCAAGTCTCCAACCGTCTTTAAGAGAATTATCCAGGCTCTATAAGCCGTATTGCTATTCATAATGTGGTTCCATCCTATATTCGCCGATGAGAAACTCCTCGATATCCTATTACGGCATGTCAAAGTTTCAAAACCACGACACCACTAGGTGTTTCAGTTAACTGCCGGGAATGAAAATTGCAACACCAAGAACGCGTCATACTACTAACGTCGAACTGTCGTGAAGTGTGTCACATGCTTGGATGTTATAATAATTAGTAATTTCGGCGTAACCATGCAAGGTGCGTACGAATAACACCATTTACATTCTACACTGCTCAAAAGAATTCAGGGAAGGTGTGTATCAATGTCGAATATGTTAAATCTAATTTAATACAGGCGGTACGTATGGTCTTACTGCATGACCTGAGATCTTCTGTTTCTATTTATGCAACAGCTAATATCATTTGCCATGATCGGTTGTGTTATCCATTACAGTCTCATATGACCACTCAGTTTTCAAACAAGGTACATGAACGGAGCTTGCCATTTGTGGACATTGTATTCAACTAAGCACGTGAAATGCGACATCTGAATGCAGAGCAAGTTGCGAGGGTAGTCTGTTTGATCCAAAAAGGTTGGCCCTGCAATTGTGCTGTTAAGCTGCCTGGAGGCAGTCTGTCTGCGCTACTTGACAACTGCTAATGAACAGAGTCATTTTGGACAGGAATAAGGACAGGCAATGAAGTCCGAATAAGACACAGTACATAGGTAATAGCGTAGAAGCGGTACATTTATAATGAAAAATGGTGTGGAGTTTACAATATGGGAAAGTATGATAAGTTACAAAAGTAACACTAGCAAGACTCACATCATAAAGGTTCAAATGGTTCAAATGGCTCTAAGCACTGAGGGACTTAACGTCCAAGGTCTTCATCCCCTAGACTTAGAACTGCTTAAACCTAACTAACCTAAGGACATCACACAACTCCACGCCCGAGGCAAGATTCGAACCTGCAACCGTAGCAGCAGCGCGGTTCCGGACTAAAGCGCCTAGAACCACTCAGCCACAGCGGCTGGCTTCATAAAGATCGACGTCGAAATTTCAGCAGGAAATATGCACTCTTTGGGATCTAATCAACAATTTACGTATGTTATTCAGGGTGGCTACCAAACTGCCAAATTGCTGAAGAGTCCTTGGGGGTATTGTACCACTCCTTTCTCAAGGTGATTTTCAGTATTTGCATGGTTCGGAGAGGGGGTGTTCGCTAGGAAACAGGTCCAATCTGAAGATGGTCATTACAAACCGAAACCGGTAATCTGATGACAGTCGGCCGGAGTGGCCGTGCGGATCTGGTCACTACAATCTGGAACCGAGCGACCGCTACGCTCGCAGGTTCGAATCCTGCCTCGGGCATGGATGTGTGTGACGTCCTTAGGTTAGTTAGGTTTAATTAGTTCTAAGTTCTAGGCGACTGATGACCTCAGACGTTGTCGCATAGTGCTCAGAGCCATTTGAACCAATCTGATGACATAAAAAATTGTGACCGTAGACGTGAAGTAAGGGAAATGTACGTCAGCTTAGAGCATGCCAGGCATGTTGTTGAGGATTTAGGTCCGGGGAATAGGCTGGCCATTACATACGTTCTGTACGTTTCCAGTGCGTCTGACACCTCAGCGGTCCTTTGTAGGAGAGCAATGTCGTCCATAAACAGAATTTGGAAACATGATCCAGAGTAGTCTCCCTGCAATATCGCTGAATACAGCGGTGTTCGCCCATTATGCATATTTCCTGACCACATCGTAAGGCGTAGCCTACGCCGCTGACGTCATGAAAATTCTGTGGTGTGTAACGAGTTCCCTCCTCTCTCCACACTCACTGGTGATGAGAATAACCTGCCACAGTGAAGCGGGGTTCGTGGGAGTATATCACTCTGGACCACTGTTGCTGACAACCAGTATGATCCTGCACCAATAGACTCCTTCTCGTCGATGGAGCGGTTAAAGTGGCATGCATTTAACAGGGTTCCGAGCATAGACACCAGACTAATTTAATCGGTTCGAAATGATTTTGGCAGAGACACATAGAGGTTGCAACGTTTCCAGTGACCTGCCCAGAACTGACTTGTCTGTGCGATTGTCTTAGCTAGACTAGCTTTTGCGGTGTGATGGTCTGTTTACGACCACCGGCATGTTATCGCATAGCATTTCCACATTTAGATGATACTTCCGGACAGACCCATTACGGTGGCCACATTACTGACATTTTCACCGACTCGAGCAGTCCAACTGCTCGTTCACGAACATAAGCACTCAAATGATGTCTTGCAGACATGTTGCGGTACCACGCGGAATGTCGTATTAATCAGTTCCACAACATTCGTTCAAAATGGTTCAAATGGCTCTGAGGACTATGGGACTTAACTGCTGAGATCATCAGTCCCCTAGAACTTAGAATTACTTAAACCTAACTAACCTCAGGACATCACACACATCCATGCCCGAGGCAGGGTTCGAACCTGCGACCGTAGCGGTCGCGCGGTTCCAGACTTTAGCGCCTAGAACCACTCGGCCACTCAGGACGGCCCGCAACATTCGTCAAACACCGTACAGCATAGACTGCGCAAAGAGTGCCTGTGGACAGGCTTCGTTACATTTGACACGTCACACTCTCTAAATTTCATTTTACTATCACTGGTCGGGTGTTTCGTAGCAATGACGGTTGTTCCGTAGCAACTTTCAGTCCTTCCTTAGCAAATGTCAGTTATTCCTTAGCAACTGCCAAGTATTCGACGGCGCTTCGGTGACGTCCGGCGTGTCGATGAAGATGAGATGAAATAATTAGGACACCACGCAGTCCTCGAGCAAACGAAATCACCAAGCGGGCTGGGAATCGAATCGAGACCCGCGATCTAGAGACAAAACGGTAGACCGCTAGCTGCAAACGCTCGACCCTATAAATGCCGTACAGCGACGCTGGAGCAAAATGTCTGGAAATGTACTCTTTCGAACATATACAGTGGCGCCAGACGACAGAGACGCCGTCGTTCGCTCATCTACGACGGGATGAACGGCAAATTGGCGTGCCGGGGCGGCCACCCGGCGCGCCATTACGTCGGCGTATTTCCTTTTTGTTTCGCGGGATGCTTTAACGAAGCGTCAGCAACTAGGGCAGGCGGCCCGTCCCGCCCCGGCCCCATCCGTCGCGAGCAGCAGCAGACGCCCGACGCCCCACCCCTAATGGCGGCGCGCATTTGAATGTGGGGAGGGGAGCCAGGGGCGGGGGGCGGTAATTTGCGCGTGACAAACCGCAGTGCGGGAGCGGGAGGCGCATTATGCCGTGCCAAGAACTGGCGGCAGCCGCCCCCGCGTCTGGCCGGTGCTGGCGGCCCCAGCGCCAAGGCGCGTCACCCACCAACAGCTCGTCCGATACAGACGAGCGCCCGTATCTGACAGTCGCAGGCGCCACCAATAGCAGAGGCTTCCAAGTAGCTTATATTCCGGCCCCTATGCGCCCTGCGCCCTCTTCGCTATTCCAAAGAATCGACCTCTCTGTTCACAGACATACCGTTCTGAATTATCTCTCAGTTCCTTGTTTTCATCTACATCCACATACGTACTCCGCAAGCCACAGTGAAGTGCAGGTCGCCGGGTAGCTCGTATTACTGTTGGTCGTTGCCTCTCCTGTCCCACCTGCAAATGGAGCGAGGGAAAAACCAAGGGTCCCGGCGGAGGTTCGAGTCCTCCGTCCGGTATGTGTGTGTGTGTTTGTCCTTAGGATAATTTAGGTTAAGTGGTGTGTAAGCTTATTTTAAGCTTTGACAGTGTGGTTTGGGACGTGCTGGCGACTATAATGAGGGGAAAGAGAGTGGACTGGAAAACCAGAAGACTTATAAACTCATTATATCTTAATCCAAAAGTTTCGCCGGCAGCGGTGGTCACGCAGTTCTAGGCGCGCAGTCCGGAACCGCGCGGCTGCTACGGTCGCAGCTTTGAATCCTGCCTCGGGCATGGGTGTGTGTGATGTCCTTAGCTTAGTTAGGTTTAAGTTGTTCTAAGTTCTAGGGGACTGATGACCACAGCTGTTAAGTCCCATAGTACTCAGAGCCATTTGAACCATTTGAACGAAAAGTTTCAGTTAAAGTGAGAGGAGAAAGTACAAACTGGATCAGACTAGGAAAAGGAGTAAGACAAGGATGCTGTTTATCACTTACTCTTTTCAACTTCTACTTGGAAAATATGATTGACCAATGCTCATTAGATGACAAAGGAGCAGAAATTGGAGGAAGAAGAGTAGGGTGTTTGAGATTTGCTGATGACACGGTCCTTCTAGCCACAGGGGAAAAAGAATTACAGGATTTGGTGGACACGATTGCAACTAACGGAAAAAATATGGAATGAAAATTAACAAAAATAAACCAAAAGTATTGGCACTAGTAGGAAATAAGGAAATAAAAATTATGCTGAATGGAGAAATACTAGAACAGGTGCAAAATTTTAAGTATCTTGGAAGCAGGATAGACACCGACTGTAAGTGCACCACAGAAATCAAAACAAGGATAGCAATGGAAAAAGAGGCGTTTTATAAGAAAAGGAGAATTTTCTGCAGCAGTCTGGACAGAGAGCTCAGAAAGAGACTCATAAAATGTCTTGTATGGAGTGTTCTTCTACATGGCGCTGAAACATGGACTATGAGGAAAAAAGACAGAGAAAGACTGGAGGCTTTTGAGATCTGGACATGGCGGAAGATGGAAAGAATAAGTTGGATGGACAGAGTAAAAAATGAAGAGGTACTGAGAAGAGTGGGAGAGAAAAGACAGTTACTACATGTAATAAAGAGAAGAAAAATAAATTGGATTGGTCATATACTAAAAAAGAATGACGGACTGATAAAAACAGTTTTAGAAGGTTATGTAGAAGGGAAAAGGAAGCGAGGAAGGAAGAGATTCCAGATACTGGATGACATGATGGACGGTACGACATACAGAAGCCTTAAGAAGGAAGCAATAGATCGCAGAAAATGGAGAGGCAAAGGACCTGCTAATATAGCAGATAACTGATGATGATGATTGTGTAAGCTTAGGGACTGATGACCTTAGCAGTTAAGTCCCATAAGATTTCACACACATTTGAACATTTGAAAAACCAAGCCGTGATTTCTCCTGGCTTGTCGTCGCTTTCCTTACGCGGGATATATAATTGGTATAAAATTTATGAAGATCTTCGCGTCTTAGGAACGACACAGGTAATGAAGGAAAGTTGTTTGGGATTTGTCGCTGCCCAATGTTTTATTTTTCAGTAGTTCAAAAATGGTTCAAATGGTTCTGAGCACTGTGGAACTTAACTTATGATGTCATCAGTCCCCTAGAACTTAGAACTACTTAAACCTAACTAACCTAAGGACATCGCACATGTCCATGCCCGAGGCAAGATGCGAACCTGCGACCATAGCGGTCTAGGGGTTCCAGACTGTAGCGCCTAGAACCGCTCGGCCACACCGGCCGGCTTTTCAGTAGTGTTTAGCGAAAAGAACGGCTCTTTCCATCAGGCGATTCTCATAGGAGTTCATGTAAGACTTATCCAACACCCGCGTGTTGATCCAACCTACCGGTAACAAATGTAGCAGCAAGTCTCTGAACTGCCCCCTCTCTCTTTAATCAGACCTGGTGGGGATCTCAAACACTCGATCAGAACTGGAGAAGGGACACACAACTGTTCTGTGAGCGGTCTCCTTTATAGATGAGCTACACTTTCCTGGGAATGTCCCAACAAACCAAAGTGGGCCATTCGCCTTCCCTTCAGCGAACTTTTCGTGTTCGTTATATCTTATGTTTTAACATGACTACTGTCTTACAAACTGGATTACTGTAGCAGGTAGCATCACTGCTGCCTTTAATGAATCTGATGAGTGAATTGGCGAGTATCTAAATATGTGACACAAATGACCGTGCCGACTGCTTCCATTGACTTAGACGCTTCAGCTTCTTATACCGCCAAGAGACTAGCATGTGACATAAATTTCAGCTTAATATGTTGAAACTTCCCCTTTGAATGTAAAGAATGACTGTGCTGGTAAAACTTCTACGTTACTTGATTTTCAAACTCCAGAGTGAAACTGAACGTACTGAGACTGTTTTCTCTTTACTTGTTCTCAACATTTCAAAAGTGCCACACAAAATTTTAGCACAGCACCAAATATTAATTTTTTTTTTCTACAGGTTGAGTTCTGAGGTTATCTACGGTGCCGTAATTTGTTTCTCGCTGGAGATGTAGGGGCATGACGTTTCATTTTCTTAAAAAAATTCTAAATTTCAGAGCGTTACGCCTTAGTTTCATGGTTGTGTAACTGCTGAGTCAGTTCAGTGGGGCAAGTTTGCAACATTCTAGTCGAAGTTTAAGGACAATTCTGTTTGACTTATTCCGCCCGTTGCTGTTCTCCCAAGCTGGCCCCTTTGTTAAAATATATACAGTCTGTGGTTTAAATCGCAATAACGTTTGATCGTTATTTGCCATTAAAGGTTCAAATTTCACGGTTTCGTCTATAAAGATGTATAATTTGATAGTACGCCCTTTTTCATTTCATAACTCTTGCTGTTGCTCGTTGTCCCCTTTGTTTTACTTTCTCTGTATTGTATTCGTCGCTGATCTCAGATATTGTTTCTCTTAGTAAATGTAGTGTCTTTTAAATGGTAATAAAGTTCGTCAAATGGTAAATGATGTGCACTTAAAACCCTGGCCCAGTCATTTCATGAGTTTGATTTTGGTTAAGCCGCACTCTGAAAGCTCTGGTTTGATAACCCGTAACAAAAATTGAATGTGACGTTAAACATGCAGGTTTCCCCGTTTCTTTGCAGTGTTATGCCTAGATATTTAATAGACGTGACTGTGTCAAGCAGCACTATATTAGTACTGTTTTCTATCATTACGAGATTGTTTTCTCTACTAACCAACATTAACTTACATTTTCCTGCATTTAGAGCAGGCTGACATTCAATCACATCATATACAAATTCCATCCAAGTCATACTGTACACAGAGCGGGCGGCTCGCTTCGACCTCTCGATGGTCGGTTGTGCCTTTGTGTGGTCATCTTTGCCGGAACTCACATCTGCGGCGCGCCGGTGGGCCTTGCTAGTTGGAATGTTGGCTCGGAGCAGTAAGCGATCGGAGGAAGGACCGCGGCGTGAAGGATGTGGCCACGGACCGCCCTACTGTTAGTTTGACACGCTGTATGCCTGCTGGGACAGGGGGTGTTTTAGACGGCCAGAGGCTTGTTTGCAAGGAACGAGACGGTGACTCAGCCGCGTTCTCTGTTAGTGCCTGTCTGGCTATGTCTCGGGAAGTTATGAGCGACAGCCTGAAACGTAGAATTTCGGCCATGCCCTGCCAGATGCCGAAAAAACCCCTGGTGTGAAACTTGAGACCCCGTTTTGCACTTTGGACTCTCGGTGCGTTGAAACGGGGAAGCCGTCTGATCTTTGCCTCAGTAAATTAAAACTTTGACCTTTTATATGAACCTTGCAGTCGTTAAATTGTGTGCAGTTATGAGTTGTGCCACGTAAGGCGTTGTACCAGGGTATATCACAGGCTGTGCCTATTCTACAGTCTACCACTCCCGAGTGAATTACGGAGTGATATAGCGCAGTGGTTAGCACACTGGACTCGCATACGTGAGGGCGACGGCTCAAACCCGCGTCCGACAGTCCTGATTTAGGTTTTCCCTGATTTCCCTAAACCACTTCAGGCAAATGCGGGAATTGTTCCTTTGAAAGGGCACGGCCAACTTCCTTCTCCGTCCTTCCCTAATCCGATGGGACGGATGACCTCTCTGTTTGGTCCCCTCCCCCGAATGAAACAACCGACCGGAGTGAATTAATGAGTTTAAATTATTATTCTGATTTTGTAATTGGTATTGCGGTACTGGCCATAGAAGGGTCTTATTGTGAGTTATTTTTAACATTGTTAATTGTATAAGCAGCTTTAAGTAAGAATACTGATTAAGCGTCCTGACCGTTTGTTATATCATGGCTTCGTGGTTGTCAGTATACCACGTCCTAAGTATGAGTACGGTGTTAAGTTGGAATTCTGGGGGCTACTGTTTACCCTTACCTAATGGCCGTAAGATGCAGGCTGAATTATTCTAATCCCTTATTATTAGTATCTGTTTCCTGAAAATTCGCCGAAGCTGTAATTTTAATTTTGGTGCTAATTGGCGAAATATTTATACCACTAATTTAAGCGCATCACAGTCTGGCTTGTAATGAAATGATCTCTTGAATTTTTGTATTAATACTGAAGTTAGTTTTATTGTGGTTGCTGAAAGTTCTTAACAGGCCCTCTGTAGGAATAGGCACTGTCATCTCAGCCTGACCATTTCACTATCACGATGCTCTAATCCCCCTTCTACAGATGTATGGCTTTGAGTGTTAACGGGACTGTAATCGTGTAATCTACTTTATTTTTTTATTTTGATAGATTTAGATACTGCTCTATCTGGCCTAGCAGATTATTAACTCGTTTTGCCCAGAAGGCCCGGCCGTTGTTTCCCGGGCACTTGCTGTGGGTTCATATGGAGCCTTGGTCAACGAAGCCATTTCCTTAAACGTTCTATTATTGTTGTATCTAATATAACGTTGTTAACTTAAATAAACGATATGTTTACTAAGTCGCTTTATTTAGTAGTTTTTTTAGGCGTTAAACTTGTCATTTGTTGATAAGCTACCAACAGATTTAAACCGAAGTTTTTAAGATTCTGAATTTTGTTGGCTTTTACATTTGTTAATTTCATTAATGTAACAGCTGTAAATGATTTCTAATTTCAGGTGGAAGCTTCTACCATTTATGAGAAATCATCCAAACAATTTTACTAAGACTTTCTGGCAACGATTCGCCGCCGTCACCTCACTGATTCACTAAGCTGCAATGATTTAATGTCTTGCCTCAATTTGTTTCATATTTTTAAGCAAAATCTTGTATTTGTTTCTACTGTGAATTATGCAGCTGTTGTTACCCTCTTGGATCTGCCGTCCCACCCCACAGAGAAGAGTGCTGAATTCTAATGTAGTTTGTTAAGGGAATGCAATGAATTACCAGTATGCTCCTTCAGCCATTCAACTACGATACGTTAGAGTAGACTACAGAAAATAGTTATTAAGCGAATAGTTATAACCTCTGAAAGTTATGCTGCTGCAGCAGAACGCAGCAGTAGCTGTGATTGAATGATCACATAAAACTCACTGTAGTAAAAGTAGACGCTCAGCTGAGAGTCATTGGAAGAATATGAGAGAATGTACAGGGTGATTATAATTAAACCGAAGGTATTTCGAGCCTCCAGTGCGTTTTTTATACATGGCAGAACATTGAAACATCGTAGGTGTGTTCATTAACCGTTGCGCTCGTAGAGTATGCTGAAAAAAGTAATAGTTTCACTTTCCACCACCAGGTAAAATTATAGCGTTGTAAGCTGTGATTATGTGGTGAGGGCGCAAATAAAGGGGAGGGCTGATCAAACTCGTGATGACGGTGGTTCCAACATGTTTGTTAGGATGTGGTCACAAGCTACAACCTATGCTCTATATGGTATCCCAATGCAACAACGTGCTGCATCCATAAAAACACATGATGTAGAGTTGCTCGCAGCATATCCGGTGTAATCAGAGCGATATGTCGTCATGTGGTATCCTTCAGGAATAGTCCGGACACATGTAACGTTTATTATGTATCGACTTGACAGAAAATCCTAGGAAGTTCTGGTCTTACGATAAATCAGTAAGTGGCACGAAACAGCATATTCAGACACTCCTGGATGATGATGGCATTGAAACAGACAGGCGTAAAGCTGAAATACTAAACACCTTTTTTCAAAGCTGTTTCACAGAGGAAGACCGCACTGCACTTCCTTCTCTAAATCCTCGCACAAACGAAAAAATGGCTGACATCGAAATAAGTGTCCAAGGAATAGAAAAGCAACTGAAATCACTCAACAGCGGAAAGTCCACTGGACCTGACTGGATACGAATTCGATTCTACACAGATACGCGAAAGAACTTGCCCCCCTTCTAACAGCCGTGTACAGCAAGTCTCTAGAGGAACAGGTTCCAAATGATTGGAAAAGAGCACAGGTTGTCCCAGTCTTCAAGAAGGTTCGTCGTGCAGATGCGCAAAACTATAGACCTATATCTCTGACATCGATCTGTTGTAGAACCAACATGGATTCCGGAAACAGCGATCGTGTGAGACCCAACTCACTTTATTTGTTCATGAGACCCAGAAAATATTAGATACAGGCTCCCAGGTAGATGCCATTTACCCTGACTTCTGGAAGGCGTTCGATACATGTCCGCACTGTCGCCTGATAAACAAAGTAAGAATATCAGACCAGCTGTGTGGCTGGATTGAAGAGTTTTTAGCAAACAGAACACAGGATGTTGTTCTCAATGGAGAGACGTCTAAAGACGTTGAAGTAACCTCTGGTGTGCCACAGGGGAGTGTTATGGGACCATTGCTTTTCACAATATATATAAATGACCTAGTAGATAGTGTCGGAAGTTCCATGCGGCTTTTCGCGGATGATGCTATAGTATACAGAGACGTTGCAGCATTAGAAAATTGTAGCGAAATGCAGGAAGATCTGCAGCGGATAGGCACTTGGTGCAGGGAGTGGCAACTGTCCCTTAGAATAGGCAAATGTAATGTATTGCGAATACATAGAAAGAAGGATCCTTTATTGTATGATTATATGATAGCGGAACAAACACTGGTAGCAGTTACTTCTGTAAAATATCTGGGAGTATGCGCGCGGAACGATTTGAAGTGGAATGATCATATAATATTAATTGTTGGTAAGGTGGGTGCCAGGTTGAGATTCATTGGGAGAGTCCTTAGAAAAGGTAGTCCATCAACAAAGGAGGTGGCTTACAAAACACTCGTTCGACCTATACTCGAGTATTGCTCATCAGTGTGGGATCCGTACCAGGTCGGGTTGACGGAGGAGATAGAGAAGATCCAAAGAAGAGCGGCGCGTTTCGTCACAGGGTTATTTGGTAAGCGTGATAGCGTTACGGAGATGTTTAGCAAACTCAAGTGGCAGACTCTGCAAGAGAGGCGCTCTGCATCGCGGTGTAGCTTGCTGTCCAGGTTTCGAGAGGGTGCGTTTCTGGATGAGGTATCGAATATATTGCTTCCCTCTACTTATACCTCCCGAGGAGATCACGAATGTAAAATTAGAGAGATTCGAGTGCCCACGGAGGCTTTCCGGCAGTCGTTCTTCCCGCGAACCATACGCGACTGGAACAGGAAAAGGAGGTAATGACAGTGGCACGTAAAGTGCCCTCCGCCACACACCATTGGGTGGCTTGCGGAGTATAAATGTAGATGTAGATGTAGATAGGAAGGATCTCGCAATCATATCCAGAGACATATAGATTTAGGTCGAATAATCTGCCATGATCTGCCATGAAATGGCCTGTAGGCGAAGCGATCGTTACCGAAGGTTTCTCTAAGCAAATCTTTCACCTAGCAAGCGACATGTGGTACCGCCTCATCTGGCATGAAAATAGTGCTGTGAACATCGTTGCGTTCTTTTAAAGCTGGAATCACTTATTATACAGGGGGTCCTTATAACTTGTAGATGTCACTGTACACCTAAAAATCTGGCGAGGTGTCGTCTCCTCGAGGAAAACCGGATCGAGAATGTAGGAGCTTGTGAAATCACACAACACAGACACATAAACTAAGTGGAATGGATGTTCCTGCACAGTATGTGGCGTAATAGAACCTTATATGCGACAGTTCTGAGGATTCACGTCTTCGTGCAAAGTAAAATGTACCACGGCCTTCCAAAGAACATTCCCTGACGACATTTCATTCATTCCCACGTGTACCAAAAAACGAATGGTGAAGTCTCGTCACTGTAGCCTATCTTTTCGCTTCATTTAGTGCACATTCTGAAACTTGTATGGGTGTCAGTGTAAAATGCGACGCAAAATCTTTTGACTGTTACCAGGCGAGACACAATTCCCATGACAGCTCGAGCACTGGCTGCAGCACTTGAGACATGTGCTGCACGGTCGGCAACAGCTACAGAAACTTGATCAACGACTGCTGTGAGAATTGACCACCTCCCTCTACCTGTTGCATTACGTAATTCAAATGGCTCCGAGCACTATGGGACTCACCATCTGAGGCCATCAGTCCCCTAGACTTAGAACTACTTAAACCCAACTATCCTAAGGACATCACACACATCCAAGCTCGACGCAGGATTCGAACCTGCGACCGTAGCAGCAGCGCGGTTCCGGACTGAAGCGCCTAGAACCGCTCGGCCACAGCGGTCGGCACTACGTGATTCACCTGTGTCTTGATATTCTTTTGCCCTGTTATTGGCATCGGATCTCTTCGCAGCTGTTTGTGTGTTAGACATTCCCGCAATGGACCGTTACTATTGCTGTCGTATTTTATAACATTACCAGCAGTGCACGGTCTTTCTTCTAATAGCCACTGCTGCGTTGGTTGCGGAAAACTTAAACCTTTTTAATCCTTTACAACAGCTGTCATTTCATTAAAGAATCAACACATGTTGCCAGGCGTCAAATAGCAAAGTGATATCAAAACAGGAAACATTTCACATTCTGACTGCTTAAAGTACCTGGTGGCAGAGATTGGAATTATTAATTTTTTCACCATATTTCATGAGCACATTAGGTAATGAAAATAACTTCGATGTTGCAGCATTCTGCGATGTATACAGTCCGCACTGCAGCACTCGGAACACTTCCAGTTTAGTTACACTGAAGCGCCAGACAAACTGGTGTAGGCATACGTATTCAAATACAGATATATGTAAAGAGGCATAATGTAGCGCTGCGATCGGCAACGCCTGACGCAGCGTGTCCCAGGTAGCGATGAATTGGGGACTTTCCCGTACGACCATTTCACAGGTGTATCGTGAATATTATGAATCCGGTAAAACAGCAAATCTCCGACATCGCTCCAACCGGAAAAAGATCCTGCAACAACGGGACCAACGACGAATGAAGAGAATCGTTCAGCGTGACAGAAGTGCAACCCTTCCGCAAATTGCTGCAGATTTCAGTGCTGGGCCAACAACGAGTGTCAGCGTGCGAACCATTCAACGAAACATCATCGATACGGGCTCTTGTACCTTTGATGACTGCCCGACACAAAGCTCTACACCTTGCCTGGACCAATCAACACCGACATTGGACTGTTGATGACTGGAAACATATTGTTGGTAGGACCAGTCTCGTTTCAAACTGTATCTATCGGATGTATGTCTACGGTTATGGAGACAACCTCATGAATCCATGTCAGCAGAGGACTGTTCAAAGTGATGGAAGGTCTGTAATGTTGTGGCGCGTGTGCAGTTGGAGTGATAGAGGACCCCTGATACGTCTAGATACGACTCTGAAAGGTTACACTTACGTAAGCAGCCTGTTTGATCACCTGTATCCATCCATGTCCATTGTGTATTCCGACGGACTTGGGAGATTCCAGCAGGACAATACGACACTCTACACGTCCAGAAATGCTACAGAGTGGCTCCAGGAACACTTTTCTGAGTTGAAACACTTCTGCTGGCCACCAATCTCAGATGTGAACATCGTTGAGCTTATCTGAGATGCCTTGGAACGTGCTGTTCAGAAGAGATCTCCACCCCCTCGTATTGTTATGGATTTATGGGCAGCACTGCAGGATTCATTGTGTCAGTTCTCTGCAGCACTACTTCAGACATTAGTCGAGTCCATGCCATGTCGTGTTACGGCACTTATGCGAGCTCGAGGGAGCCCTACACGATATTAGGAAGGTGTACCTGTTTCTTTGGGTTTTCAGCGCATAACCAACCTGTATTTCATCAAAGAAAGAAGTGAATTACTGAACACTTGAATACCGGTTGATCATGTCTCCAGGATCCTAAGCAGGTTGAATTATAAGTAGATCTAACCGCTCTAACACGTGCTTCTTCAGCTTGCAACGGCCCACGCAATGACTCCCCACACCATCAATGGTGATATTACTGACCTGAAGATGGTCTGTTTACGACTGAAACCGGTTACCATACCATATAAATAAACAGTAGTTCCGATCTGGAGTGATATTTTTCTTTAACATTACGGCACAATATCGCTGATAGAGTATTTTCACAATAAACCTGGAAAGTAACAACTTTTAAACGTGTCTTTCGATTTTAACAAAAAATAACATCTTAGACGTTAGCAAAACGCTATAGCTATCATCCATGTAAGCTACACATCTGCATCTATTATATTGATTTAGTACATTTTTATATGTTTTTCATAATGCAAATGTCTGTCAGAACATCAAATTCTGCACAACACCACAAAAACTGAATGCAACATGAATACCTCATATCAAGTCATACTCGTGTAGTTTTTAATGAATATTTTACTGCTTTTACTAGAAACTTTATTTAAACGTTGATTAGAGTTGATACTGAAAATATTTTAATTTAAAACTAGTCAACTGCATCCCTTAGCTGACACCACCATTGAAAAAACTGCCAAAATACGTGCCCGTCAAGCAAGCCTATGTGACTGTTTAAGGAATATTTAACAGCATTTGTTGTTATTTAAAGTGAGCGCAAATGCACAAGAGCTATTATTTATACTTATTGTAAACCTGAGTGAGACCCAGTTATTTTGATTATTCTTTTGTTAAATATTATTATAGTTTATTAGTTTAGTGGGGAGAGTGGTCTAGTCCAGCCAAATCATGTCTGTATAATAAGAATGACCTATGTTTGGTGGGGATGGCCTTCCGCCAATGAGAATTAGGCAGTGACACTGCTGGAGTCAAGCGAAGACAGACAGTGTTTGAATGGTGTGCTGTTCAGATCACTGGAGTCAATGGACGACAAACACTTTTCGAATGGTGCTCCAGGGAATTATTCAGATCACACATTTATGCTGGAAGAAAGCGGGCCTGCCTGTGGTAACGTGCGGTATTCGCTTCTGTAGGTGACAGATTCTGGCCGGTGAATGGCTTGTTGAGTACTTTAACTTTTCAAGAGACTTTAACTTCCGTAAAGTCTGAAGTCCTCCAGTGCAAAACTTTAACTTTATCCACTTGCATTACAGAATTAAAACTAGACAGAGCATAAGTTCCATCTTTTTGTCCCTCACGGTCGATGTGGAAACCGCTGTATTGAACTATGAATTATTTTGACCTAGTGAATACTTCGTTTACTGTGATCACGAAATGCACCAAAGCTTTTGCACTTCCTGGAAGACTATTTAACTCAGTCATTTTGCTGCTATTCTAGTAACGCCCTTAACGCAACCTTATTGCTTTTTAATAATGTTATATTTCTCTCCGTTTTATAATTATTAATTGTAGGATCATTTTCCGTTTATTTAAAACTAACTTAACACCCGCTGATTCGCCTGTGTTGATTGCATGGTGTGCACAGAATTATGTTTTTATTTACTCGAATTTGTATGTTGTTACGCCAGTTTTTAATGTGTTAATCTACTCAATGTGAAAAAAGTTTATCTTGTCTACCCAAACTAAGTTTCAGATAGGGTATTAAGATTTAACAAAGTAATTATTCATACAGGATTTGCACTCTTTTATAAACATTTAATCTAGGGAGGTGAAATAAATGCTATCATAATGACAAAAGTGCCACAAAATGTTTATCACTGTTAGAGGCTGAATTTTTAAAAATATTAAACAAGTATTTTCTCAATTCTAACCGATAACCGAAATACAAAATTTCATAGGTTCTTATGGAAATGTTCAATCCTCATTTCACTCCTTTAGGGGTTGAATTCCCAGGAACATTGAAGCAAGTATTTTTTTATATTTCTGGCCGAGTAGTAAAATACCAATTTTTGTAGTACTATCTTCAAAACTCTTAATAGTTACATTTTTAAACAGCCCTTCATCCCCTATTGCACTCCATTGTGGGTTGAATTTCCGAAAATACTAGAACACGTATTTTTGTGTTTGTAACTGAGACGCCAAATACAAATTTCGATAGACTTACCCTTGAAATTGCTTTCGTAATGAAAGATTTTCGTAATACTTGCCATTCCCTATTGAACCCCCTTAGTGCTTGAATTTCCAAAAACACTGTAGCAGGTGCTTTTTTGTTTCTGACTGAAAAGCCAAATACCAATCTTCGTAATTCTAGCTCCAAATTGTCTTAATCGCAACGTATTTTCAAAAAACTTTTCATGCCCCATTTCACTATTTAAAGGTTGAGTTTCCAATAATTCCAAAATACACATTTTTTATTGCTGAGCAAAAATTTAATTTCGTAGTTCAGACTGCGAAATTGACGTAATAGAAACATATTTTTACAAAGCTTTTCATCCCTTACTTCACCCCTTTATGGATGGAATATCAAGAAATCTCTTATTAAGTGCTGCTTTAAGTGTAAGACCAATATCCTCTGCAAATTTCACGATTCTATCCTTAGTCGTTTGGGCTGGGTGGTGAACAGTCAGTGATATATATATAGTAATCGGTTACGTTCACGGGGATGTTCAATATTTGATGTTTGTTATATGTGACGAATAGGTCGATTAATTGTGTTAGTGAGTGGTTATGTTCAGTGGAATTCACAACATACTATGTTTATTGTGTAACGTTTCGGAGATTGTGCGGGGTAATGTATTCAGCTACAGTTCGTTAGATTTTGCATGTCATGAGTAATGCGTCTGTGTGCTAGGTGGCTGCACCAGCAGTAACGTTTATTACTTACAGAAGGCACAGTTGTTTGCATTGTTAATGGCAATCTGTTTCGAGTTAGTTATTGTAGGATTTCTTGCGCTGTTTATTTACTGGTGGACTGACGTTCCAGTACCATGGTCTGTGTGTTCTCACTGGAAACATCCGAGCTCCTGCCAAGGGAAGCTTCCTTCCCAGTTTTAATTGGTTTATTGTACACAGAGTGAATATTAGTGTATTGCACTCAGTGTTGTGCGTACTTGCTGCATCGGATAGTGTGCTATGTTATGAAATTGAACAGGGCGCTAAAGTTTAATTAATCATTTCCTTAAACGTGTTGTTATCTTTTGATTGTGGAGTTATGTTGTTCATTAATTTTATTGCTCGCCACACAGATTGGTTAGCTCATGATATGATATGGAACACAGAGCTAATTTTTGAATAAAATATTGTCGTTCGGTTGTTATGATCATGTCTCGACTATATTAATAAGTTTAACTCACAGTGCAGACCAGACTAAATTTGTAGTGTTATCAGTAAACCAGTCATTGTTGTACAGCGATATTAGTCAATAGATTCCACCCTTTTACATCTCCTATGGGCTGCCATGCTTGCACTTATTGTATGCTGTTTTTCCGTTTCCTGTTGCAACTCCTTATTCACTATTTTGACAATATTATTAGGCACTTTTAACGTTCAGTGCTACATATTGGCGCTCGTACCATTACATTAGTTACGATTTGCATCTTCAACTCGTTAATGCACACGAACAAGGTAGAAACGTTCTGCATATGCTGTTTTTTACGTACAATTATTGAAGTGTTGGAAAGAGCTGGCCGGTTATTAGTAATATACTCGGCTAAGGTGATGCAGTTTTGTGCTTTTCCATCTGTTGTGGCAGAGTTAACATTTGCACAAATTTCAACAAGTTGGTTATAGTGAGCCTGTTACCAACACTAACTATTAGTCTGGTGGGATATGTGCCAGTTGCTATTCAAGAAAGCCATAGACATATTTTTAGTCAACAAGTGATCAGCATTGTTTTTAGCGGGTTTGATGGCAGCTGACGTAAACGAGTTCACCTGAGACTAGTAGCTCTGCACATGAATTTAAAAGATCAGCCCTGTTTCGGTGTGATTTCAATCACCGCGGAAACAACAGAAGATTACTAATTTTGGATCAAAAATCAAAATAGCGGTACTTCAAAATTATGATCAAATTATTCACCGCCCATTTAGTCCTGATGCTCTCGCACTGTGTCTCTTGCTGCTCCCAGATCACCCGCACTTTGAGTTCACAGTACGGGCATTCTACGATACCCCATCATGAACGCTACGTCGGTTCCTCTAGTGTCTAGCACGGCTGCCTCATATAGAAGACTGATATATATAGCAGCATGACAGGTACTGCCGGCAGCCCTGCATTCCGGTCAAAGTGATACGTCAAACTCGTGACCTATCTGCTGCGAAATGAATGCGATCCATCAGAGGAAACACAATCCCCCGAGAAATTATACACCTGCGCTGCAGACCGGGTTAGAAGCCGTAATGATTCGCCATTGGCCCCGGAATGCCTCCAACAGCAGATGGTTATGAAACCCACAGTCTCTGCGCAGTGCAGAGCAGTGTATCCACACGGGACATGTCAGTGGAGACATGCAGTGGCTCATATAACTCACGAGGGCGTACTAACCAGCAGTGTTATTCGAATATCTGTGAGGTTGTACTGGCGCAGCGTTATCGTACCGTGTGGCACACATGCGCGTAATGGTGAAACACGTAACTGAGTATCACGTCGCCGTCCCATCAATGAGCGATCTGCGGCTAATCCTTTACTGCTGATATACAAAATTTGCAGGCAACGTGTACCATCACCGTAACACACGAAATCGACTTTTTTAAAATAAAACACGGCGGTTTAAAACCTCTGTCCTGTAATCCATCCCGTAAAGAAAGTTCGAAGATGTTTCCATCGAAAGGGCACGGCCAAATTACTTTCAAAATACGAGCTAGTACTAGGTTTCTGATTATTTCATCGTCGACGGGACGTTTGTCACAAATGTTGTTAACAGTTTAAGCAAGTGCGCTATAGTTAAAGCCATGTGGCATTAACGTGCTCACCAGCATGGAAACAAGTCAACTACTTGTTAATTATAGTCTCCGGTCACATTAATATGACTACATGATAAAAGCCTGAATAACCACCTTAAAAGCAGCGCGTACTGCTGCAAGACGTACAGGAAAAGAGACAATGAAGCTCTGGAAGATACCGACAAGCATGTGGAGCTACGCCATTCGGTGTCCATCTGTGCTAGGTTACTCGGTTGAAGATCCATGAGGCGAATAACCTTATCCCAGTGGTACCACAAATTTTCGGTTGGGATTAAATCCAGAGAGTTGGCTGGCCAGGGTGCTATGGTAAACTAATTTGTGCCTTTCAAACCACGCATGTACGTTGAGAGCTGCGTGGCACATTACATTGCAATTCTGTATTTGTGGGGATCTGCAGCCTACATAATCTTAGTAAACACAAAAATGGTGAACTGCTTGCCCCCAGGAGCCGACACTTGAGCGATAAACTTTCGTGAAAGTGAACTCTATTTGCTATGAATAACTTCATTACGAGTTATAAAGTGTCAAAAACTGATAATGACGAACTTTCTTTACAAAAATATTAATTATTTATTTATAAATTTATTTATAAATATTATTATAAATATAATTATATATTTAATTATAATTACAATTATAAATAAATATAAATATAAATAAATAAATGTAAAGAATTATAATATAATATATAAAATATATTGTGCATTGTAATATTACAATATATATATATATATATATATATATATATATATATATATATATATATATATATATATATAATGTAACATATTAATATAATGTATTAATATAATATAATATAATAATTAAATATAATTATAATTATAAATTAAATAAATAAATATTAATTATAAATGTTACTCATAAATATTAATTAAACATGTCATGACCTACAAAGAACTGTTATATGGGAGAAACTAATGCCTATAATCATTGTCAGTCTTAGAACAAATGCTCTGATGATTTTTATTGTTCTCATTTCTTCTTCCTCGATTTCTGATATTGTGTCTTGAGCTTTCTGGAGGCCAGACGCGATTTCTCTAAGTGTAATTCGGTAATTTCAAGCAACAGATGAAATTTTACCTGATTTATTGTAGTATTTGCTAAGCTAACCCCACGAGCCTACGCGTTGAGAAGTGTCCGTGAATAGGTTAAATAACGCGCGGGAGGTGCAGATGCTATTCATATTATTGTCGGCCATCTGAAAACCGATAACGTTATTTCACTGTATTTCTGGACTGATTAATAGTATACAACTCAGACTTGTTTCAAAAAGTAAATAAGTAATATTAATAATACTTTTTCAGAGTGGATAGGTATTTCGCTTAATTTCAAGGAATTTTATCTAAAAACTGTTAAATCCTGACTAATCGTCAAATGTGGGGTGTCTAGGAAAACTGCTTTCTCGGATCGCTAGACAACATTTAAATAAGTCGTATTGACAATACTTAACTTTGAGAATTACATAGGTGTGTCGCAAGCAAAGAGCGACATCCGAAATAAACAAGCTTCTTCAGTATAACAATTCCAAATACAAGCTAAATAATGAGCTTTCACTCTTCTACTCCTGTCGCAAGCCTTGAAGCTTCTCTTCGCCTGGGCCGCGGCCAGTCGGGCACGACACTTATGTCCTCTTCGTGTAGAGCCCGCCGCTGTCGCGTTGTCGTCCTGGAGAGGGGTCCGTCAGCGTGCAATTCGCTGACTTCTTCTTCACAGCCCCCTCTGCTCTCTCGTCACCGACTAGTGTTCCGACGCTTGACTTTACGCCCTAATATTCCTCCCATTCCCCGAAAAGCGACGGACTGTCGTGGTGTAGAGCGCACGACAAACGGCGAGGAAGGTAGGAGCGTGGTTGCTATGGCTGCTGTGATCGCGCTGGGATTACGTGGATCTGGGGGATGATATACAGAAGAATCAAAGTGCATATGACAATGACGAATTTGATTGTGACGTCGGTGCTGCAGTTAGTCTCAAATGAGATCCATGCACGCGCCAAGTCGACGAAGGATCTTGCCTCGCGCCGACCGTCTGCTGCCGCTAAAAACCATGAAAAACACAATATCATGTGGAGCTAAGTGATACTTGCCGCCTTCCTTCGGTGCCGGATGCTGAAGAGGGCGGAACAGGTGGAGCAGTGTCCGATTTCTGCGGCCGTGAAGCAATTCCGCCGGCGATGCTTCATCTCGTGTATTGGAACGATGGGAGGTGAGAAACAGCAGCAGTACTTGATCTCTGGTGTGTGCGGGTCTGACAAACCGTTACGCTTCACTGTTTGACTGTGGATGGAACGGTGCACTAGTTAGGTGCTGTATGCCATTGAGTTCACAGAATGATTCAAATTCATTTCACGTGAACTGAGGGCAGTTGTCCGACACTATGCCTTCAGGAAAACCTTCGAGACAAAAAGATGAGGATAACACCTGAATTGTGCAACGTGACGTTGTTGAGTTTAAGGGGACAGCAAAAGCAAATTTGCTAAAAGAGTCTGTCACATTCAACCAACGTGTGTTCAAAAAAAGTCCCGCAAAGTCTACGTGCACATGGTGCCTGGTGATTGCGACTTAGACCAAGCTGAGAACAAAACTGTGAGCAGGTACTGAGGCACTGAGGTCCACTAAGTGTTCTGTTCCACTTGCTAACCAGTATTTTATTTTTGTGCTGTATGCGGAACACTGTGTGTGTTGTATCAATTACTTCTGAATGTATTGTTTCTATGCAAAAAATGTGTTAGAAAAGTGAGCCGTACACGCAGGGTTCGCAGCCAGAGCAGTGTATCTTTCGTCATCGATGGTAGTCCATAGTTTCGACTCCAGAGACGCTGGTCCGAGGGCTTTTGACTGGAAGACTAATTAAGGGCGCGCGACGATGGACGCCAGAATTTATTAAAATGAAAAAGAGAATTACCTGGGTCTTGGCTGTGTGCCAAAAATATACTAAAATGGAAACGGGAATGTCGTGTAATGAGAATGGATAGAATAGCCTCACACTGGGCACCAGACATGCATTAAATTCAGATTAATGAAATGGAGGAAAATTTGCATTTGTTACATTATGCAGAAGTCATTAATGCAAGCCACCCCAGTTCGATTTGCCTACCGTACTAGAATTATACACAATTCAGTAACTATCCACCCAGTTGACCTTTATGTAACGGTTCAGTAAAAGGAACTTCCCTTAAAGCACAAGGTATCTGAAGTACGGCTAAAAAACAACAACAACAGCACATAGTTCTTTAAATATGGACACCGTACTGAACTACAGCCAACTGAAGTTTAGACATTCCTTAACGAGCGAAAGGAACTTGAACACTAAAACGTGGGCAAATTACTAATAGCAAATCACTTAGATCAACCAACTGTTTCATAACACCGGTGTTCCGACGGCTTTGCAAGTTACATTCAGTGTAGCTTAACGATGCCTTGTTGCTTGCTTTCTACCTAATTGGTCTCCAGGTAAAACTGCTACGCATCAATCGCCACAGCTCTATTATACAAGCCGGAGGAATCTCTTATCTCCCATTCCACATGCAGTAATTAGACGGCAGAGGTAGTGTCCAAGTTGTATTTCGAGGAAGGGTTCTAAAAGGGCAGCACAGTCGAATGCTTATATTTCATGCATTACGTCGACAGAAAGACCATTTCTGAGGCAACAGAAATGGGATATAAACAGTGTGCCAATAGACAACGGAATGAGTGCAGTTGTCAGACACGAAGTCTGAAAACTGACTGACATGTTTCCAGATGAAAATTCAGTAATGCCCATGCCAAATAACATGCCAGTCACCATGACAAGGTATGAACAACTCCCCGATGGGTCTCCGATGTGGCTCTCAAAAATGATAACAGGAGCAATCAGATAAGCTCCAAGTGGTTCTCAGTGCCTCAGTCCCCGCTCACAGTTTTGTTCTTTCACCGCTCTTGTCCTTAAGGATGCCCATACCCTGCCAAGTACGGTGCCGTTGCGCTAACCGTTTCGTACAAACAATCCCCCCGTGTCCTTGGTGAAATAACTGCAACACTTCTTTTTGCAAAGCTTTGGGGTTCAACACAAATGACTGTCCACTGTCATTTGGTACAAGAAGCACACCTTGCTGTATAGCGAGCAAAGTAACGGCCCACTGCAGAGCTCTGTATGCTATGCAATGTGCGAGGCCATGTTGCGCGAATGTATTTTAGCAAAATGTTCAAATCTGAATCAGCTTCGATGGCCTGTGCAATTTTCCTATAGTTCAGAGGAAAGAACTGAAGCAATTCAGTTGAGAATCCTTCAAGTTTGTTCTGCGGTGGTCCGCGGCTACTCCGCAGGGCGGCGAGTCTCGCGGTGCTGGCAGAGTGACAGAGGGAGTGGGCTGTGCAGTGAGGGAGGGGAGTGTTGTCCGCCGTGACTGTGCAAAGCCGGCGTGTTCACTGAGTACCAGTACTGTACTCGAGTCTGAGGAGTCAATTTGCGCCCGCATCTCGTGGTCGTGCGGTAGCGTTCTCGCTTCCCATGCCCGGGTTCCCGGGTTCGATTCCCGGCGGGGTCAGGGATTTTCTCTGCCTCGTGATGGCTGGGTGTTGTGTGCTGTCCTTGGGGTAGTTAGGTTTAAGTAGTTCTAAGTTCTAGGGGACTGATGACCATAGATGTTAAGTCCCATAGTGCTCAGAGCCAAATTAGTCAATTTGCACTGGTGTTCACAAACAGCGGCTACACTTTGTTAGTTTGGTTGGTTTCGTGGCTAGAAGGCTATTTAAAGCATTACTGTGTCCCACAGTTCGATTTCAATAGCAGTAAAGTTAAGTTATTCTAAACTATGCTTTCACTGGGTTGCATTACTGAGCGTATATGTTATGGAACAGTTCGTTGGTCTAAGTGATTTGCTATTAGTAACTTTCCCACGTTTTAGTGTTCAAGTTACTTCCGCTCGTTAAGAAATGTCTAAACTTCAGATGGCTGTAATTCAGTACGCTGTTCATATTTAAAGAACTATGTGCTGAACCGTTACATTAAGATCAGCTGGATGAATAGTCACTGAATTGTGTATAATTCTAGTACGGTTAAGTGGTCTCAGCCTGATACTTCTCGTTAACCGACGAGGTGTTTGTGAAGTAGCTGTTGACTTACTGAGTGCGTGTGGAATACGTTTAAATTGTTTGCACAGCTGTTGATACGAAATTGTTTCATAAAGTCAGGTGCTCTTGCTTGCGTTGGTTAAATAATTATGTCTTACTTGAAGTGTCCGGAAATCGCTCAAATTGTTGATTTCTGAACCTCGTGAGAGAGAGAGAGAGAGCAATCATCTATAGGCGTAAAAAAAGATTAAAATAAGACTGGTGCGTGGCGTTTAATGCCAAGCGATAATTATAATACTTGCTTTTCATTGAAAATTTTCTGTCTGTCTGTCTTTCTCCCCCCCCCCCCCTCTCTTTCTTTCTCTCTCTCTCTCTCTCTCTCCCTCTCTCCGTGTGTCTGTGTGTGTGTGTGTGTGTGTGTGTGTGTGTGTGTGTGTGGGGCCGGGGGGGGTGGTTTGGGGGGGGGCTTAGTGTTTAACGTCCCGTCGACAACGAGGTCATTAGAGACGGAGCGCAAGCTCGGGTGAGGGAAGCATGGGGAAGGAAATCGGCCGTGCCCTTTCAAAGGAACCATCCCGGCATTTGCCTGAAGCGATTTAGGGAAATCACGGAAAACCTAAATCAGGATGGCTGGAGACGGGATTGAACCGTCGTCCACCCGAATGCGAGTCCAGTGTGCTAACCACTGCGCCACCTCGCTCGGTGAAGGGGGGGGGGGGGGGGGGTTGTTACGTATGTTCGTTGTCGTTACTAAACATCTTAATTAAGCCTGTTACTATCAGGTTTATGTTATAAGTATTATGAGTTATTCTAAGCATTAGCGCCAAGAGGCGGACTGTTGTAAAGAGAAAGGTCAGCAATTGCGTTAGAGGACCTACCATTTGTAAAATAATACCTAGAGTTTGGTGCATAAGCCCCTCCTCCCCCCCCCCCCCCCCCCACCACACCACAAAAGTTAAGTACTGGTGTTTATTCCTTATTTGTCACTGGATTCGCAAGGACTGTACCTGTCGTTTAATTGATTCTCTTGAGCGGTTTCTCGAGCCAGCCATTTGTTAAACTGGGAGTTGTAATTATGTGTTTTAAGGAGAAAAGTTCATACTTGAAGCTTCAAATGGTTCAAATGGCTCTGAGCACTATGCGACTTAACTTCTGAGGTCATCAGTCGCCTAGAACTTACAACTAATTAAACCTAACTAACCTAAGGACATCACACACATCCATGCCCGAGGCAGGATTCGAACCTGCGACCGTTGCGGGCGCTCGGCTCCAGACTGTAGTGCCTAGAACCGCACGGCCACTCAGGCCGGCTACTTGAAGCTTCTTGGAATTGTCTATACATATTGTTTACTGTCAATATTATTTTACTGTCAGCAGTAGGTGTCAAGTCAATAATGTTCTTTAATTCTCGTTATCTGTGTTCAGGGGATTAAGGGTTTTGAAGAGACTGACAACAAATTTGTTTTTAAGGCATGTTTGCAAAGTGGTTTGATGCCTTATCACACCCCTCCCGTTCCTACGATGTCATTTGTAACCGAGCGTGGTCCTAGGAGATTAGTGCTATGATAGGACAAAGTTGGGACTGATATTTGCTCTTAGTAACTCTGGAGTATGTTCCAAGTGTTTTCTGGGTGTAATATTCGGGGGCGAAATGTGTTACTTCCAGCGGGGTAGAAGAGTCAGTGAATAAGCGACTAGTTCATAAAACCAGTCTTGCAAGCAATCCGAGATCTGTTTCCGATGTAATAAAAAAGGGCTTATCATGCAAAATTGTGACAAAGTGCCGGGTAAGAGGGGAAATCGGTCTGGGAACTATTACAGATGCTATAAGTGTGATCAAGAAGGTCATTTCGAGCGCGAATGCAGAAATGGACGGAATGAAGATAGTGGAATTTTATGCCAGAGGAAAGGGGAGTGGTGTAATAACATTAAGGCTATAAACATAAAAACGCGTGAAGTGAGACCGGGTTTGTAAACCAATCTGCCTTTTTATTTGTGCTACTATTCATGGCAAGCTCGCTTGTCCGCTGCTAGACTCTGGTAGTAGTCTTTCTCTGATTGACGAAAAGTGGTGTCAACATCTTGTGCGCGTGTCCAAGGCTTCACAAGTTCAGAGGTCAGTATTACTCTATCGTAGTGTGAGTGTGGAAGTTATCCCAGAGGTAGGAAGAATTGTTCTTCGTGTTAAGATTCATGAACTGAGTTGGCCTATTCAATTTACTATTGTAAAGTGGCTGGCTATGCATGCCTTTCTCGGTGGTGATTTCATTAAGAAAACCGGCTGTCTGTTACGTTGTGCAACGCTCCTATTTAGTTTCAGTTTCGTCCAGTGGCTAAGTTTTTGTGGTGTCAACATCAGAGGGGACCGGAATTGTGTAGTATTCAGGCTAGCAGTCCCAAGTTTGCAACATCACATTTGGATCCGGAGCAAAGTAATGCTTTATTAAGGTTATTAGAACATTTTCCTGAGGTACTTACGGACAATTTGGGGCTACGGACCGTACTGAATATACCATTCAGCTACTGATAAGATTCCTCTACGTTAGTCTCCGTATCCAGTGTCTCCTCCTAAGATGCGGGAATTAAGGAAATTGATGGCTAATATGATTGCTGAATGGTAATGAGACCGTCTGTATCCCCGTATGCTTCACCTATGTTTTTAGTAAAGAAACTCCAGGGACAAGGCTATCGGCCAGTAGTGGACTACAAGGCGCTCAATCACAAGGTTGTACTCTAGTCGGCTCCACTGCCTGATCTACATAGTTGTTTTGCAAGTTTTTCTGATGCTAAGTATTTTTGTTTACTTGATTTGAATCAAGCATATTATCAGATATCTTTAGCTGAAGAAACCAAAGCCGGACTGAAACTTATTCGAGTAGAACATGGTGGCTTTTGTCTTGCTACGGGAGCTGCGGTGTTGAGTGTTGAGTTGTTAATGGATGCTGTGTTGGGCGATCAGAAGTACAAATATGGGTACAACTGTTTGACGAACTGTTTATTTGTAGTGGAAATTTTGAGGATCATTTGCGGCATATTGCTCAGGTACTTGAACGATTGCATGAGGCGATACTTACGGTCAAGCAATCCAAGGGTATTTTGGTGCGTAACGAAATTTCATTTTTGGGTTACATAGTTTCTGCTCAGGGAGTCCGTATGGACCATCAACGAACTGTAGCCGTGCTTAGGTTTTCTATGCCGAAGAGTAATAAAGACATCGCGACATTCGTTGGAATGGCGAATTTCTTACGAAAATTCGTTTCGAATTTTGCACAACTGGCTGCTCCACTTAATCATTTATGGCGTAAGGACCAACCTTTACTCTGGGGGCCGTCGCAGCAGGCGTGATTTGAGCCTTTGGAAGCAGCGTTGGTTAACGCTCCAGTGTTGGGCATTCCAAATTTTGATGCGTAATTAATATTGCAGACGGACGCATCGAAGGGTGGGAATGCTGCCTTTTTATTACAAGAGGAAGAGGAGGAAAGAAACCCCATAGCTTATGCCAGCCGAGCTCTATCTGAGATTCAAAGAAATTACTGTGTATACGGGTAGGAAGGTTTAACCATCTTCTTCGGTCTTGAAAATTTCAGATTTTATTTAGAACATAGGCCGTTTTTATTAGAAACGAATAACCAACCGTTATCCTGGGTGTTCGAACGTTCGCAAAAGACAGGGAGGCTGGCGAGAATGTCTGCATTCCATTTGGAGCTAGACACATTAGGGGATGCCGATGTCCTAAGCCGCATGTTTTAGACTGAAGAGGAAGCCAAGTAGACAGCTTTTGCTCCTGGTAGTAGGCCGTTCGTCGGAGTTGTTCATGGCGAACTACCTGAATTGTTTCCTAATTTGGGAGATGAGCGAAAGAAAGACCCGAAGTTACGGCTAATTAAGAGCAGTGTTGAAGTGGGCGAGATAGTTCCAGGGTACTCAATGAGTAAAGGACTCTTATGTTACAGAACCAAGAATGATGACAAACATAAGATCTGCTTGCCCAGCCAATTAGTCCCTGCGATCTTCAAGCACTTCCAGGAATCCACAGCGACGGTCACCTGGCTACGTCTAAAACAATCATGAAGATTAAGGGAAGCTTGACATGGCCTAACCTGACTCAGGATGTTAGGCGTTTAGTAAACCTGTGTCAGGATTGTCTGAGAGCTAATCCCAATACAAATTCGAGGAGTGGCGCAATTCAGATCCAAGAAACCCCCATGGAGATGGTGTTTATTAACTATGATTGAGTCCTCCCGCGCAATATGCAAGGAAATGGGTATTTGTAGGTAGCTGTTGTTGCGTTTTCTCAGTTCATGTGGTAGTTTCCGAGTAAAGCAAGTACCTCCAAGTTTCAAGACGCAACATCTGTCTAATGTCTTCATTAATTTTGGTGCACCTAGGGTGTTGGTGAGTGATAATTCTCCGGCTACTTATCCAGAGAATTTAGAAGGTTTTGTTTTTGGCGTGCAATCCGCCATGTGACAACCACACCGTACTGTCCACAGCCTAACATGTCAACCGCAACTTCAAGTTTGCTCTCATCACATTTCATTCAAAGAGTCAAACTAGACGGAACCAATGGATTGGATGGTTCACGTTTACGATGAATACTGAACATCACGAATCAAGTGATGCAACACCTGCCAGTCTTATGTTTACCTTCCTTGTTAATTCGCCTTTATCCAGTGTTTTGTCAGTTAATGACACCTTGCCGAGCCTACTAAAAGAAACTGGGAGACGGTTAGGAACAACATACTGCTTGCAACAACATACTGCTTGCAAACAGGCAGGTGACTGCCCGATGCAACTAGGATAGGCGTCCCATCATTCTGCACGTCGGTAGTATATTTGAAAAATATTGGGCCCAGAGTAAAGGCGCCGACAAGGTGACGTCCAAGATGATGCCACGTTTTTTGGGGACATATGAGGTCATCGTGTTGCTGTCTCCAGTAACATGCCCAGCAAATCCATGGTGGTAAGGAGTGAGATGACATATTAGCCGGCTTAAATTTATCGTAATCTGGGTATGAGAAAGCACTTGAATAAAGGTTTAATTACGCCACCAGCTCACGCTATTTCATCTTAAGGGGTGGGGGAAGCGGAGGGACCAGGATAGCCTAGAGCGCTAACGCGCTGCTTCCTGGACTCGGGTAGGCGCGCCGGCTCCGGATCCAATCCGCCCGGCGGATTAACGGCGACGGCCAGTGTGCCAGACAGTCTGAATGTGGTTTTCAGGCGGTTTTCCACATCCTACTAGGTGAATACCGGGCTGGTCTCCACGTCCCGCCTCAGTTACACGACTCACAGACATCTGCAACACATTCACCCTATTTCACGATTTACACTAGCCGCAGACAGCTGGGGTACACTAATTCCGTCCCGAGGGGGTACGGGGTGGCGGCAGGAAGGGCATCCAACCACCCCTTAAATTTAACCATGCCAAATCCGTGCTTAACCCTGCCGACCCTATGCACAATGCGGGATACAGTCGGCAGCAAAAGAAAGAAAGAAAAATGGTGGGGGAAGCGTTGGAGGGGGGGGGGGCATTGAGCCATTTGAGCTGTGAGCGCTGGCTTCGTCTGCGGTCAAGTCCTTCAAGTTTGGTTCCGCGGTGGTGCGATGACGCTCCACGAGGTGGTGGATCACGTGGCTGCTGGCAGGTGAAAGAGCGAGCGGACGGTGCAGTGAGGGATGTGCCGTCCGCTGTGATTGTGCAGAGCCGGCATGGTCGCTGGGAACGAGTCCTAAGAGTCCGAGGGGTCAGTTTGCACTGGTGTTCACAAACAGCTGTGACCGTTTGTTAGTTTGGTTGGTTTTGTGGCTTAAAGGCTGTTCAAAGCGTTAGTATGTTCCACAGTCTGGTTACAGTAGAAGTCCGAGTACAGTGACTGTATATTGTACCACCCTATGACTGGATTGCACTACTGACCGTATATGTGAAACAGTTGGTTGGTCTAAGTGATGATGTTAGTATTTTACCCAAATTTTGGCTGTAATTTAGTACGGTGTTCATGTTTAAGGAATTATCAAGTGCTGTTGCTGTTCTTTCGCCGTTCTTCAGATATTTTGTGGTTAAAGGGAGATCCTTTTACTCAAACATTACCTAAAGACTATCTGGTTGGATGATAACTGAACTGTGTATAATTCTAGCACAGTTAAGTGGGCTTAGCCTGTTGCTGCTAGTAAACGGAGGAGGAGTTTGTGAACTAACTGTTAACTTACTGGGTACATGTATAATACAAGTAACTGGCTTAAAGTGTTTTCACTGCTGTTGATACGGAATTCTTTCATAAAGTCATATGCGCTTGCCTGCACTGATCAAATAATTGCATCTTACTTGAAGTGTCTAGAAGTCTCTCAAATTGTTTGTGTGCCAAGTTAGTGTGAGAGGGACCAATCACCTGTAGGCTTAATTCACAGAAGGCTAAATTAAAAGGTTAAATTTAAACGGGTTTGTGGCGTTTCATTTCAAGGAATAATTCTAATACTTGTAACCGCTTTTCATTAAAAATTTCCTGTGCGTGTGTATGTGTGCGATCGCGCGCGCGCGCGCGCGCGCGCGTGTGTGTGTGTGTGTGTGTGTGTGTGTGTGTGTGTGTGCGTGTGTACGGGAGAGGAAGGGGTTATGCGTGTATATTGCCTTATTAAACACGATAATTAAGCGCTGTGACTTCTTGTCGATGCCTGGTACTAATACTTTTATGTTACAGGTATCGTAAGTTATTCTAAGTAGAAGCAACAACATACGGGCTTTTGAAAAGAGAAAGGCTAGCAAGGGCACTGGAGGACATAGCATTTGTTAGACTAATGTGTCGTATAACCCATGTCCCCTCCTCCACACGTTAGGTTCTGTTTTATGCTAAATGACGATCAGTTTGGCTTTAATGAAGGTAAAGGCACCACAGAGGCAATTCTGATGTTGTAATTGATAACCGAAGCAAGGCTAAAGAAAAATCAAGACACGTTCATAGGATTTTTCGACCTGCAAAAAGCTTCGATAACGTAAAATGGTGCAAGATGGTTGAAATTCTGAGTAAATTAGTGGTAAGCTATAGGGAGAGATGGATCATAAACAATATGTACTAGAGCCTAGAGGGAATAGTAAGAGTAGACGGCTAAGAAAGAAGTGCTCGGATTAAAAATTGTGTAAGACAGGGATGTAGTCTTTCGCCCCTAATGTTCAATCTGAACATCGAAGAAGCAATGAGGGAAATGAAAGCAAGGATCAGGATGGGAATTAAAGTCCAAGGTGAAAGAATATCATTGATACGATTCGCTGTTGATGTAGCTATCCTAAGGAAAAATGAAGAAGAATTACAGGATGTGTTGAATGTAATGAATAGTTTAACGAGTAGAGAATATGGATTGAGAGTAAATCGAAGAAAGACGAAAGTAATGAGAAATAGCGGAAATGAAAACAGTGAGAAACTGAACATCAGGAATTATGGTCATGAAGTAGATAAATTTAAGGAATTCTGCTACCGAGGCAGCAAAATAACCAATTGCGGTCGGAGCAAGGAGGACATCAAAAGCAGACTAACACTGGCAGAACGGGCATTCCTCGCCAAGAGAAATCTAGTAGTATCAAACGTAGGCCTTAATTTGAGGAGAAATTTCTGAGAACGTATGTTTGGTACCCAGCATTAAATGGTATTGAAACATAGAATGTGGGAAAACCGGAAAGAAGAAAATCGAAACATTTGAGATGTGGTGCTACAGGTGAACTGATAAGATAAGGAATGAGGAGGTTCCGCGCAGAATCGGAGGGAAAGTAGTATGTGGAAGACACTGACAAGTAGCAGGGAAGAGATGATTGGACATCTGTTAAGAGATCAGGGAATGACTTACATGGTACTGGAGAGAGCTGTAGAGGGAAAAACTGTAGAGGAAGACAGAGATTGGAATACATCCAGTAAATAATTGAGGACGTAGGTTGCAAGTACTACTCTGAGGCACAGGAGAGGAAATCGTGGCGGGCAGTCAGAAGACTGGTGACGCAAAAAAAATGGCAGACCAACGGCCAAATTGGATGAAATTTAACTAGGACTGTTAAGCAATTTTTAATCTTTACAGGAATGATTAATAACTTCCTTAATCAGAATCCAAAGTGGGGAAGGTCAAGTGTTCCGAAGCTGTACCAAAATAGCAATTAAATTTCTTCAACAACAGCAGTTGGAGAATAACAGCGGTGCCATAAACACAGGAAAATCAGAATCAGCAGAATCCCGCTTAGCCGCTCAGGCGGGAGTACACTACCACGTCCGCCGCCGACTGACCAACCGATCCGCCGCACTAACTCTGAGGCTAAGTACGGGAGCACCAATGTCTGCAATACACAAAATATCTCTTAGAAATACACACAACGGTTGAATACCATTGTAAGGGTCCGACCGTAATCTCGGCTGTGAGTTCACCCTAGAACACATCGATGAAACAAAATCTTCAGGCTAGCGAACTAGGAACGCAACGAATAAGTATTGTTAAGATGTTATCTGCCTCTTATTCCCCCGGAATTATAAACGACTTGCGAGGAGCTCTAGAAACGGGTCAGGTAAGACTAATCACAAAATTCAACACGGCAGAAGAGAGCACATGAAGATAGCAGAAATTACGAGAAAATTTAACTAGGCTTAATCACACTGCTTTCAAAATTGAACAGTCACACCAGGTTGAATGCGTTACTATTACACTAACTTATCTGAACTTTAAACTTTCTGCGGAATGGAAGCAAGTTACACAATAGAGCGGCCACAAGCAAGTAGGCCCACTCAATTTCAGACTTTAAGACGCACAAATAAAACATTAAATTCAAAATTCGCAATTCTAAAGTCATGCACAAAAAAATAATCAGCGAAGTTAACATTGTCGGGACCCGCAGGTCAACGGCGAGGCAAGCACAGGAATTATGTTCCAGCAGAACTAGCGAGCGTTACGATTCTTTCCAGAAGCGTTGCTGCAGATCCATGAGCTAGCCGTCGCATTAACATGCATTCAAATGGTTCAAATGGCTCTGAGCACTATGGGACTTAACATATGAGGTCGTCAGTCCGCTAGAACTCAGAACTACTTAAACCTAACTAACCTAAGGACATCACACACACCCATGCCCGAGGAAGGATTCGAACCTGCGACCGTAGCGGTCTTGCGGTTCCAGACTGCAGCGCCTAGAACCGCTCGGCCACCCCGGCCGGCTAACCTGCATTCCGTGGAATTAAATTGACTGCAGCGACCACTACTAAAATGCAGCACAGAAACCGAATCATAGAATAATTCCACACCACGTATGTCACTACCGGATTCTTAGTCGTTGTTGAAGACAGCTGATCTGGCTGGCGGCGGCAGGAAGGTCAGTGGACGTAATTCCAACAGGTCACACCTCCAAAAGCCGATCCTACTGCAGACAGACCAGACACTTCGGACCTCTCTGCTTCGTTCCAAGTGGACGTCCCAACGAGCGCCACACTTTCCACCTCTGCGTCGTATGTGAGGACGATGTCTTCTACCGGACCCAGGAGCCTTGGAAGCCTGAAGGCCACGAGCTAACACCGCACCACTTCAGTCCGCAACCACCACTCAGCGCCCTCTACCTCGTCTCGGGCCATACTGTCAAGTCCTTTTCCAGCGAACGTGTACTCTCTCGTTGACCTGTTCCGCGAACCAGAATCTTTGCCTCAGAGACGTGCTAAGATTTATCGTTAGATCGTGGCACTGCTCAACTTTGTCTACCATTTTAATAAATTTGTAACACGACGAGGTAACAAAAGTCACGGGATGCCTCCTAAAATCGTGTCGGACCATCTTTTACCTGGAGTAGTGCAGTAACTCGATGTGGCGTAGACTCAAGAAGTCGTTGGGTTGGAAGTCCCCTGCGGAAATAATCAGCCATATTGCCCCTACAGCTGTCGGTAATTGTGGAAGGTTCGGTGGGTGGGTGGCCAGATCATTCACTCGAATTGCCCAGAATGTCCTCCAGACATCAGGAATTGTGGCCGGGTGACATGGCTCATTGTCGTCCAGAAAAATGCCATCGTTGTTTGGGAACATGAAGTCCATGAATGGCTGCAGATCATCTCCAAGTAGTCCAACACAACTACTTCCAGTCAATGATCGGTTCAGTTGGACTAGAAGACCCAGTGCATTCCATGTAAACACAGCCCGCTCGATTATGGAGCCACCACCAGGTTGCACAGTGCCTTGTTGACAGCTGGGGTCCATGGCCACGTAGGGTCTGAACCACACAAGAACCCTAAAATCAGCTCATACCAAGTGTAATCGTGACTCATCTAACCAGGTCACGGTTTTCCAGTTGGCTAGGATTCCAACCGATCCGGTCACGTGCCCAGTAGAGTAGTTGCAGGCGATGTCGTGCTGTTAGCAAAGGCACTCACGTCGGTCGTCTGCTGACATAGCCCATTAACGCCAAATTTCGCCGCACTGTTCTAACGGATACGTCCACAGTGATTTCTGAGGTTATTTCACGCTGTGCTGCTTGTCTGTTAGCAGTGACAGCACTACGGAAACGCAACTGCTCTCTGTCTTTAAGTGAAGGGTTTCGGCCACTGCGTTGTCCGTGGTCAGATGTAATGCCTGAAGTTTGGTATTATCCGCACTCTCTTGACTCCGTGGATCTAAGAATATTGAATTCCTTAACAATTTCCGTTATGGAATTTACCATTCATCTAGGTCCAACTACCATTTCGCGTTCAAAAGCCTGTTAATTCCCGTCGTGTGACCATAATCACATCGAAAACCTTTCACACGAATCACCTGAGCACAAACAACACCTCATCCAATGCACTGCCCTTGTATATCTTTTTTACGTAATATAGCTTACACTATAAAATCGGTAATTATTTTTCTGAGGCCGGCGGTCGACATCAGACATAGCTTACTTAAAATTCAAATTTCACAAGACAAATTAATCCAATGCAAGAATGTCATACTTAAGCAGCGAAAATAGCTGTGCCACGTTACTGTGTACTACGTTCTTCTTATTTACAAATTAATTGACAGTGATAAATGTAGTTTCTAGATTAGGTCCTGTTATTTTAAGTATTGTTGATTAAAGTGCTCATCATTTACATTTTGCATTTTGGAAGTGATTACATTGAACTTGAGCTTATAGTGCAACATGACGATAGTCCTTATATATCTGCCGTGAAGTTGTACATTAACGTTAACTTCAAAGTATAAGTGCCTACTACCTTGACTTACTTTAAGTATTAACTTCAGGCAGTAAGTATATCGTAGCTTTTGTAATTACAATACATTGGGTCAGTAATTTCAGTGACGTTACAGCCCCTACGTACTGACATTCTGCGTCTTTGTGAACAGTGATAAGCACCGCCGTTAATGCGTGTGACGACAGTTATGCTATCTTTAGGTTTGAGGCTTGAGATTTATAGTACATGACCAGCACCAATTAGCTGTCATTGCCATACAAACAAAATGAATCAAATAGTCAGATGTTCTTTCATCAGAGTATAATGATCTATTTCTCTAATATTTCCAGGTCCGTATTTATTGAGACATGTACGTGCCTACGAGATGAATTAAAAACTGAACTGAGTTTTCTGTATTAATACTCTTAAAGAAAACTGTTAACGCAATAATTTTTTTCTTATAATTCATTAAAAATGAAGTCTCCGTCCTCAATAACTTTGATTTAATGGATTATGTACTCATTTTGAATCAAGAAATTCAGACTCTTGTATGTGGTTGCGTTTATGTTTTCAAAGCTAGCTTAATTTGTTTGTGTATCTTTCCTATTTCGTGCCGGCCGCGGTGGTCTTGCGGTTCTAGGCCCTCAGTCTGGAACCGCGCGACTGCCACGGTCGCAGGTTCGAATCCTGCCTCGGGCATGGATGTGTGTGATGTCCTTAGGTTAGTTAGGTTTAAGTAGTTCTAAGTTCTAGGGGACTGATGACCACAGATGTTAAGTTCCATAGTGCTCCGAACCATTTGAACCATTTTTCGTATTTCGTGTATTTGTTCGTGAAGTAACGGCTAGGAAATACTCCAGCAAGTTTTAAAGTTTCCATTCTTGTATTAATGCTTAGAGGGCGTGTGAGAGGTGGTTGATTTCACATTTTTCTACAGTCAAATACAGGACAGTTTACTGTTTTGTTACAACTCTTCGAAAAATCCTTTATTTCATTTTAGCGCCTCTGAGCCTTGGAATTTACGTTAACTTATCAACAAAGAATTTTCAAAATAGCGAAAATACACAAGAAAAAGGAGAGTTGAGGATCATGTTTCATCGAAGGAGTTGGAAATGCATCCCACTCTCGAAGTAGGCGAACAGGGAGAAAGAAGTCGTATTGAATGAACCACCTGAGCATTCTCTTGAAGTGACTGACAGAAACTGAATGAAACTGAAAGAGGATATCTGCAAGAGATCTGAACATGTCGTTCTACAATTCTCTCAGTAGCGCATGTAGAACATTTGTTCAGGCAACACATTCGTCGCACTAATTTTGTTCTGAGGTCACTTGGAATGTCACAAATCTGTCAAGTGGGTGCAGAAATGCTATGATGTGTCTGTCAGCCACTTAACTGTGATTTGCAGAGTAGTGACGCAGTAGATGTAGTAACTCATCCTCTTAGTTTTGACAGTTGTAGTGATCTGGATATTGCTAATTTTATTAAAATTTAAGAAAATTCTATATACACGAGAACATGGATTTTCAGTGGACAGAAAATAAAAATATGGAGAAGGTATTACAATTCAGGGACAATCAATTAATGAAAACTTCGAGGTTTGCCGATGATATTGTAATTCTGTCAAACTCATCAAAGGTCTTGGAAGGGCAGTCGCCTGGAATGGACAGTGCCTTGAAAGAACACAGAAAAAGAGCAAAACAATGATAATGGAATGTTACCGATTTATTTCAGGCAATTATGAAGAAATTAGGGAACGAGTCACTAAAAGTGGTAGCTGAGTTTTGCTATTTGGACAGTAAAATTAATGATTATGGCCGAAGTAGAGAGGATATAAGACGTATACTGGCAATGCCAAGAAAAACATTTCTGAAATTTGCCAAATCGAATGTAGATGTAAGTGTTAGGAAGTCTTTTCTGAAGGTATTTGTTTGGAGTATAGCCTCGGGTGGAAGTGAAATGCGGACGATAACAGTTCAGAAAAGAAGGGAAAGAAGCTTCTGAAATGTTATGCTATAGAAGAATGCTGCATATTAGATGAATACTTCCGTAGCTAATGAGGTAGAAGGAAACTTGACTAAAAGAAGTTGATAGGATGTGTTGTAAGAGATCAAGGGATCACTAATTTAGCAATGGAGGGAAGTGTGGGGAGTAAAAATTACGGAACGAGACTAAAACGGGTGGGTACAGTAAGCAGATTCAATAGGATGTAGGTTGCGGAAGTTATTCGGAAATGGTGAGGCTTGCACAGGAAAGAGTAGTATCCAACCAGTCTTAGGACTTAAGACCACATGAGCAACCAGGATGAAAATATAATTTTATTTTTTATATCAGTGGGTTGCTGAGAATCTTGCGACGGTACCTAGCAGTACCGCACACGAGAGCGCAATCGCCAGTCTGAGAGAGACAAATAGGAGCCTAGTTACTCGGGGGACGCTTGGAAATATGCAGGTGCCCAAAGCGAGGAGGCTGAACCTGCATATGACACTCTTAGTCGCGGAGTGTCCAAAGTAAATCGCTGACTAACATGATTGTCGGTATATGAGGTCAGGATGTAGTCAGATTTCACCGGAAGCACACCCTTTGGTAGCCACGGAAGAACGCATCCACGTAACAAATATTTTAAAATCGCAGTCACAACAAAAACTGCACGATGCAGCAAAGCTACGTAAGAGGTAAGCACGTTATATAAAAGGTCTCGTCGAGAAGAAACGGATAAACCAACGCTGAACCTTGTAGCGTAATTAATTTACGAGCTACAAAGTCATAATACACCAATTATCGAAAATTAAGAAAATTTACAACTTCTGTTGTATTAATTGTACAGAGATGAGCGATGGCTCAGAAGCAGAATACTGAAATGGTAAAGAAAGGCGGGAATTCAAATTTCTTTTGCGTTACTACAACTTTGCTTATTTTTCAAATAGATTTAGTAAACGGTATTGTTAATGTTGGTTAAAAGTAAGAAAACCAGTGCAGCATGATGAAACAGACGGGTCGATTGAAATGCTGCGACCTATGGTGCAATCAGACTCAGTCGTGACAACAGACATTAAGCCATATCAAAAAACCTAATCCCATTTGTGAATATCAATAGTAGCACCTAAAAATAGCACACATTCCCTATAAAGTTTATCACATGAAAGCCTTCCTTAACATGTGATAATATTGCAATCTTATACCAATTTTAATAGACGTGTCTTTGTGTAAAGTTTTACACAACATAGCAATATTTCAACACTGCAGAAATTATGGAAAAATAATCATTACTGATAACTTACAAACGCACCGCGAGATGTTCGCTTGAAAGACGATTATTGATCTGCAGCACACCTATGCAACGCAAAAAGCTTGTAAATGGCGAAGCAACATCTAATTTCAATGGCACTGTAAACTCGTCGTCGGAATTATGTGTTTGGAAGAGCGGTGCTCATGCAAGCATTCTTTTACTGATCAAGGTTGCAGAGAGTCATGGAGGTAAAATGGATGAGAGCGCTCACCTGTAGAAGTTCTGCTAGTTTGCTAAGCTGTCGAACTCAGATATATTCTGAGCGTTGTCGGACTGCAAATTACTTTCGACAGATTCTGGGTGTTGTAGGACTTTGAAATATTTTCCTCAGTTGTTGGTTTCATACGCAAGCTCGTGCAGACTTTAATTTTGTGTAGGTAGCTATGGACATTGAAATATTTCTGACGAAATTGGGTTTTTGAATGTTTTAAGTGAGACTGGAACACTATCACGTCGTAACCACAATCAAGTCTAAATTCGAAAGCAGAAGTGCCATTGAACTACAACGTTTAGCACAATGAAAGCACGTTTATTAGTAACACCAACATGCAGATAGAACAAAACTGAACCCCAGGGCTTGGAGTTCTGATATTTTAACATCGGATGTTCCAGAATACGCAAACAGTACCAATGTACGAAATTACTAGAGTCTTCCAGAAATGATTCATATTAATAATAAATAATAGGTGGTGGTTGGGTTTGAATCGGGGACCCGAAGCACTAACCACTGCCGTTAACAATTACGTCAAGCTGCACGCAGCACAGCTGCTGGCAATATGACACAAAGTTGAATAATCTCTCTTTGATCCGTATCCACATAAACAACGCGCAATTCACAGTGTCGCTGTATTTGAGAGAGTAATAAATGCAGTGAATTTAATAATCCCTTTCATTTAAAGAATAGCCCTGCCACTGTACTCGGTTAAGAAAACGCATGGCCGTTCCGAGACTCGTTAAATAAATTACATTTCTCTAAGCATGAAAGTAAAAATAAAAAAAAAAAAAAAAACCTAGCCTCCTCTCTGGACCTCCTACACTCTCATGTACATTACAGCCATAAATAGTAAGTCCCATGGGAGCAGTAGTGACGCAGTGCTTTTATTTGCAGAGACAAATAGGAAACTTTCTGTTTCAGTGTGTAAAAATTCTTACGTTTAGTGTCAGCGACTAACGCCCATGTTTCCGAGACAAAAGTAGTGAACAGCAGAAAACCTGTTTTGAAAATTTTAATCCTGATGCTGAAACTCTAAATGATGTCCATCACATATCTTTTACGTGTAGTTTGTTTGGAGGTATTATCAACACAATATGTATTGTGTATTGTAGTAACAAGTGTATTATTTTGTTGTAAAGCTACATTTTTTCCCTTTACCTGATACTTTATCGATGAGACTTACAGACAGTCGCGTTGTTTAACTTCAGTTTTTGTCTTACTTTGACTACGTCTCACCTCTTGCCCAAGAAGTGCACTTGTCCCACTTCACACATGAATAACTCTCGGGCGGCTTCATACCAACGTTAGATGCCTATCTGCCGCTACATTGCTGCCCCTTTTCATCACCTTTCCGTTTTACACTTACATCGCTTCCAAAGATGGTATTAAAATGCTGGATCGCATGAGGTGGCCGGGTGCATTACGGTCGACGTAGGTTTCCTACCGGGTTCGACTATTTCGCAAATTTTGCATTAATAAATGCACGTTTATGTGTGTTTTATCTTCTATTTTTATTTGGCGTAATGTAGGTTAATTACATAGCCACCAAATTCTCATAGCGGTCGTATACGGTACCATAAAACGCAAGTACGTGAAACTGTACGATGTATAGCCTTTTTACGAGGCCACTCTCTTCAGCTGCAAACTTACGCTGTCAAAAGAGCAGAAACACATAGCGGTATTTTCCAGACCTAATGAGAAGGAAATTAAGAGCAGATACAGATGAACCAAATCACCTATAATTCCGAAATTACCAAAGTCATAAGCTAATTCAAGATTCAAAGAAAATATTTACTGAGGGAAAAGTATAGGTAGCTGATGTCCAAAGTCAATTTTTGTCACAGACAGAGACACGGTACCAAACTGACGATTTCTTTCGGATTCCAGAGTGAATCGATCTCCTCTGTGCGCTACCAAGCTTCATTGCACCCTGCACATCAAATATTTTGCTTATGACCAAAGAAATACTTGTATGAATATGCATTGCATGAAGTGCATATCAGCTTTCCACACTAAAAACTTTAGGTGTCAACCTGTCACCGATGACAAATTTTAATTCCACGCAAAGATAATATGGAAGTATTTAGTATCAAAAATTATCTAGGAAAGAATATTCTACAATGTAGCTCATTGCATCCTGAACATCAAATATTCTGCTTCCGACCAAAGAAATACTTGTATGAATATGCATTGCATGAGTGCAGATCAGTTTTCCACACTAGATAATTTGGGTGTCAACGTGTCTCTGATGACAAATTTTAATTCCACGCAAAGATAATATGAAAGTATTTCGTATCGAAAACTATCTACGAAAGAATAATCTACAATGTAGCTCTCTGTTCGTATCAGTTTATTTTCGACACCAGTACATGAAAACCAAACTTCGATGATTCCTATTGAAAAAAAAGCAACGTCAAGTGGACTTTTTACAAATCAGTGGAAATAGTATCCATCAGGTAGGCAGGCGGCATTAATGAGTGTGTGAGTATCTATCTAGGATACGTATCAACACACACACACACACACACACACACACACACACACACACACACACACACACACAACACACAAACGCGCACACACACACACACACACACACACACACACACACACACACACACAATAAAACGAATCCACATCATATGGCTACGAAATGTGAAAAGTGGCTACACTGAGTCACAGCGCCAGAGATTGCGCCAAAGATGATTATTCCACCGCCTCCAGTGGTGCAGTAGTAGTTTAGAGGTTGCCGTGAGCAGTACTTGTTGAGAGGATGTCGAGAGCAGTAGTAGTTCAGAGGATGTCGAGTGCAGTTGTTATTCTGTTGGGCGGGAGAGTAGATGCTGTTCGATTGGTGTAATGTGTAGATGGAAGATGTTGCAATGATCACAGTGTATTTTTCGTCAGTATATACTGAGGTAAAAAAGAAATAAATAAATAAAAATTCACATTTCTTTAACGACAATGCCTCTTGGTCACAGGTTCAGTCAACAAAGTATCTGGCTCGTGTTCACGTGTTAGACTTGTAATTCTGGCTTCTATGTGCAATTATAGTATCTCTGGTTTTTCAATTAGTTCATTGTAAATGGTGTTTAAAATATCTTGTCGTATTGAGGAAGAACCGTGCCAGATACATGTACGTTGAGTCATACTACCACACACAGAACAGTTACACTTGTGCTTTGTTGTTTCGTAGCTGTTATAGTTGCACGGGACTTAATTAACCAATTGTGTTAACAGAAATTTCTTGTTATTCTTTATTTTTATTTTATGCAGTCAGATTGCGTGCTAATACTACTCAGGGCCAAACGGTTACGAGACTTCGCAACAGGTCACACAGCTACTAAAGTTATTGCATTTATTCATTATCCTTTCTAATTACGCCCTCATGCACGTGGCGACCGCTGCTTCGGATCGCCCCTTGGATTTCTTTTGATAGTAAAAATAGCAGACAGTAGTACTGTTGTAGTAATTTGTAGTTTAGTAATTGCAGTCTATATTCCATGTGTAGATTTGGTAATTGAACATTTGTAGTTGTGAAACTTCCTGGCAGATTAAAACTGTGTGCCCGACCGAGACTCGAACTCTGGACCTTTGCCTTTCGTGGGCAAGTGCTCTACCATCTGAGCTACCGAAGCACGACTCACGCCTGGTCGTCACAGCTTTACTTCTGCCAGTATCCAGAGTGAAAATCTCATTCTGGATTTGTAGTTGTCTTGTCATTCTTCTAATGGTATTTTTGCAGAATTTAATTTTTGATGTCTCATATACGGGTTTGGCAATTTTGTGCAATTGTGAAGGTTTTAATTGTTTGTTAATCGTGTTTGTCGGGAAGCATTTCGTGTGAATGGTATTGTTGCTGATAAAGTTTTATATTGTGTGTAATTTTCGTATAGTGACGAGTTTTGTATGTTTTGTAAATGATTACGCGATCGATGAAAAGGGCAAAAATGATGGATAGTCAGAATGACGAAATTGTTAACATGGCGAACTCGCCAACACAGGAGAACAGTATGGTAAGTAATGAAGTTGAAAACAATTTACTAAGCCGGGAAAATAGTCCAGAACCAGTTCAAAATTTTTCAGAATCAAAAAATTTTCAAAATACGAGATTAACGACAGAAGATTCTGGAATAGTATCGAACACAGATAGCTTTACAGCTATGACGAAGGAAGTTAGTTTTACGGGAAATGTTAGGGGCGAAATGAATTTCGAACCAGTTAATATGGAGCAGTTGATGAGTGCAATATTAAATTTGGGATCACGGTTACAAACTGATATGGGAATAATTGAAACACGGTTAGACACACGATTAGAGACATGTTTTAAAAACATGAAAGATGAATTAAAAAAGGAAATTGCAGAAGAAGTACAACCGATTTATAATGCTCACAATAATAGCTTCATTTCAATAGAAATTAGACAAAAGGAACAGGATAGAGAACAGGAAGAAAGAGATCGCGTGATAGTACAAAAATTTTCAGAATTAAATTTACAACGTGCACACGCTAAGGAAGAAATATTTGAAAGAATCGATGAATAAATGACCCAACACAGTAATATGAACAGTTAACTACCAAATGTGTCAATACTGAAACCCGAGTCGCGACACTTAACGGAAGACGTAAATAAACAGAAAGAACACATAGGTGACTTATCGGAAAGAGTTGAGGAGATTTCAGATAAATTGACAAGTCTTAGTTTAAATGGGGACAGAGATTCAGATGATACAGCTCCTTTGCAATTTGCAGAAACAGAAGAGTACCAGAATATAAATAAACATGTTTAAAATCAGGGAAAATTTAATGAACGCGTTGAAAGGGAATTTGCGGTGTTACGAAAGCAAATTAAACAAATTCAAAGCGAAATTGTAGGAAAAGACAGTAGAAGAAATTTAGAATCAGCGATAGCAGCGGGTTTTGAAGAAAATAATTTATTTCATTTACGAGATGCAACAAGAGAGCGCCAGGCGCGCGAACTTGACAATAATCGACATTCGGACTGGGACAGACGCGGTAGGTCTTGTCGCCACGAGGCGAAAACTTTGACTATAAACACTTTTTAATTGTTCGGAAATTTAAGATCTTTCGCAATTCTAAGAATGACGTACATCCATGTTCATGGTTAGATCAATTTTTGTACGCACTTCCACCAAATTGGCCACAAAGTCACAAACTGGAATTTATGTGTGGTTATTTAGGTCCTCAGGGGATTCACTACACTAAGTGAATATGTGCCGTAGAATGCACAGGGCCCCGAGCTGTAGTAGTGCTATTTCCCATTTAGTTTTCGGCACTGCTGCCTACTCTTTTACTATTCTTTGTATCTATCAAACCAACTCTTCAACTATCAATCTGCCTAGAAAAGGAGTCAGTAAAGAATAACCGTATATGACCATTTTACCATTAAGTGACAGTTTTCAGCACGCACTTATTAGAGATTGTAATAATTTAAATGATTTTTATCACGCATTTCTATCGGCATATTGGTCCGAAAACACGCAAGTCAGAATCAAACATAGTCTTACTATGCAGCGTAATTTTAAACAGTCGAAGTTCCGCATGCCGGCAGAATACTTTGAAGATATGATTCGAAGGAATCAATTCCTTTCCAGCCCTTATAGCCCGACTAAATTAATTTGCATTCGTTTAACTAAGCTGCCACAATCGACAAGACACATTGCTTTAGCCGGAAGATGTAAAGACGACATTGAAACTCTTAAGACTTTGCTACAAGAACATGAGTATGACAACGACGACGGAACTTCTTGTAATTTTTTCAGTAATAGTAATCACAATAGATTTTCAGAGAAAAGGGATAATGAGCGGAATGGACGTTATAGCGGTAATTTTGAAAATGACAGACGAAACAGACAGGACAATAGATAGCAGCCTTATGACGATAACAGACGTTCTAACATAAATTACACGGATAATTATAATAACAGAAATTCCTACAGGAATGATCAATCATACTGAAACAGTAATCGGTATCATCAAGACAGAAATTATTCATACAATAATAGAAATTCTTACTACAGAAATTACCAGGGTAGCAGATATAACAATAATTTCAGAAGTGAGAGTCGAAATTACACAAGAAGTAGTCATGCAGGTAGCCAGAAAAATAGAAATTTTATTAACAGACACAGCCAAGAATTTACATGTAACAGACAGGAGGGACCTAATTGGCATCCTCCACGTGACAGAAATTCAGAGAGACAAGTGCAAATCGTAGAAACTGATCCGCGAAATGACGCGAATAATCAAAGGCGTGACGCAAACAATCGACAATGACTTGTAGCTTTGGTTTCTGGCAGCAATATAGGCGGTTCAGAAAGTAATGACACTACGACTTTACACTACGTACGCTTGGAAGACATGATAGATATTTTGCTAGACGAAAAGGAAAATAATGTAGACGCATTTTTACATCCTGTTATTGAAGTGTGTGTGAGTAAGAATAAGTTCACTGTGGTTTTAGATTCTGGGAGCCCATTGAATGTTATTAGTGAATCAGTTTTTCGTATATGTGTAAGAACTATTGGTTTGAAAATTTTATTTCGTCTTCACTCCAGGACATCGCTAAGGAGCAAAACAAAGATCCAATCTGGAAGGACATTAAGGAGAAGTGAAGAAGAAAGGAAAGCGTAGCGATTAGACAGTATTATTTAGTTCGCAATTATATTCTCTTTAAACGAAAACCGGTTGACAACTGTGTTTGGTTAGTTTGCATTCCTGGTGAGTGGGTTAACAAATTGATTTGATGTACACATTTCAGTTATGCACACTTTGGTCCCAGAAAATGCTTTCATAAATTACGAGAAAATTGCTACTTCAGTTATATGGAAAAACGTATTCGATTTGTTCTTGCCAAATGTAAATTATGTCAAAAGGCTAAGCCGCCAACTATTTCTTACAGAGCACCGTTGTTTCCTATCATTCCAGTGAAATTAAAGGACATGGCTGCAGTCGATTTGTTCGGTCCAGTGGTTCGTTCTACTAATGGTTTTGCATACATTTTGGTAGCAGTGGCATTCACATCAAAATATGTTTGTTTTACAGCTTTACACAAAGCAACAGCTCGTTCAGTATCTAATGATTTCATCAAACATTTTCTTAAAGAAGTGGGTCATGTTGATAAAGTTATATCAGATAATGGATCACAGTTTCGCTCTAAAATTTGGCTTCGTACTCTACGGCGTCATAAGATTAAACCAATTTCCATTTCACTTTTTCACCCTCAATCTAACGCTTCAGAGAGATGGATGAAGGAAATCAATAAATTGTGTCGTCTTTATTGTCATCATAATCACAGAACGTGGGATCAGTATCTTCGTATTTTTCAAAACGTTCTGAATGAACTCCCTAATGATTCAACTTCTTTACCGCCTACATTGATATTAAAAAATAAAGCACCGACAAATCGCATTTCTGAAATAGTTCCTTTTCCGCCTACACGGAAACTGTGGCATTCTGAAGTTCTGAACCTAGCTCTGCAAAATATTGCATCTGCGGCTGCTAGAAGAGAGAAATCAGCTAAACGTCCTGATCGTTTAAAAACTTTGTCAGTTAGTAAAAAGGTGTTAATTAATTCTCATCGTTTGTCTTACAAAGGGAGAGGCTTGTGTCGCAAATTTTTTCTGCTTTGTAACTGTCCATATAGAGTTCGTCAAATTATTCATGATAACACTGTCGAAGTAGAAACTCTTAAATCACGGCGCTCTAAGGGAATACATCATATATCTAATGTTAAAATTTTTGTGGAATGACATGCTTTTGAGAGATTAACAGTTGCGCGTGGACGTGCAGAGAATGGAGGGGTGCCGCGCCGTGTTTTGGCGGCGGGACATACATAAAGCGACAGGCAGTCTGCGCGCCGCACAAGGTAGTCGTTGACCGCAAACAATTACTTCCTACGTCACGCTTATGTACAGCTGATCGAGCGCTCAGTGCGAATGCACTGACAGCCGTAAACAAATACACAGTCTAATTTCTCCGATTAAATTCAGTATAAAGCTATAGTGACTTGATAACTTATGTTATTAACTTCCAGTTTTTTCCAGGATACAGTTGTATAAAATATTTAAGAACTTCACGTAAATTCTGTGCGTGTCCGACGTTAAGAGGAGTTGCTATCGAGAAAATTTCAGGAAGAATGTAATTTCGAAGAAGAAAGTAATAAACTAAAAAGGTAACTATTATTGAGTTTATTTTTCAGGTAACGTATTTCTACTTAGGTATGTACTTTATGCGTAATTTGCTTCTCGCGATTACGTGATTTATACTTTGTGTTAACTGATTTTGACAATGATTGATAAATGAACAGGGTTGTTACTTACGTATATTATGCATCGCTTGGCTGCTCTGCTTTTTCACTGATGTCATAATTTTTATTATGTGCCTGCTGTGCCGATTTATTTAAATTATAATTGTCACCTCAATAGTTGTGCTGATATGGTTATGTGTGTAAGTTATACTTTGTGATTTATCTGCTTGTGCCTCCATGTTTACTTATTGAGATTACATATGAACATTTATTTGCTTATGCTGATATTATGCTAAAGACCTGTTTATTATTCGAGATATATACTTGCTGCTTTGCGTATGGATTGCATATTTACACATTTCTGTTTTGTTGTCATAACTACTCTTTAATTTGGTATATAGAAATGCTTATATACTGTGTACGAGCTTGGAGATTGGGTTACACTATGATATTAATTATAGATTGTTCACTTGGCAGAGCCTCGTTGTAGGGATTGTGCTGCATCCACTTGTTGACATTCTGTCTCTACTGGTGTATTTGCTCGCTATTGCATGTTTTGCTTACGCTCCGTGGTTTATATTTTAAGATAAGAAAATGAACTGCTGTAATTCTACGAACTACATTGGTACAAGAAATTTCATTGAAGTCACATGAACTGGAGGTTTTATGGAGGCTGTATTAATTCATTATAATAGAAAGGAAGCGGACGACATGAAATACCAACACTAGCTTTAGACCATTGACAGCTGTTACACTGCATTCTTCGTGAACAATTGAAATAGCAAATGACACTTGACGCAAAGAAATACTCCTCATGTTTGCTTCTGTTTTGCCATGATTCTTGAAGTGGTGTACACACTGTGAAACATTACGATTTATTCATTCACAGTCTTTTGTGATCATTCATACTACGTATTCGCACCTACTTACTGAACGTTATTCAAACTGAAGGATGTTAGAGGTCATGTATGCATTTCTTTTACTTTATGATGGACAAGGTAACCAAAATGTATTTCATAGTTCATATTTAGTAGAAGATTTGGCTCAGGTGGATTACACAGAGGTTGTGTGTGGGCATTGTGTCTTCAGATTGTATGTGATGGTGAATTGAAGTTTGCACTAGGATTTTATCTGTAGTTGTTCGAGGAGACTGACTGGAGGAAAGAGTTGTTATGGAAGTGAAATAATATTGATGATAAGGTTTATCAGTATCGACTTATTGAAGACGTATTATTGAGGTATTGAGACTGTGTGATGTTGATGATTATGGGAGTTTTGGTGGACTAGAGGTAAGGTAAATGATATTGGTGATAATGTTTACACGAATCGATATATTGAAGAGGTATTACTGAAGTATTGAGATTATGTGATACTGATGATTATTGGAGTTTTGGTGGATAAGAGGTAAAGTAAGTGAGGAGCATATCTTTTTTTTTTGTTGGTTTATATGGCCCAAGAAGGATGAAGATGGCAGACTAGAACACTCCAGTGGAAGGAAGATTGTCTACACACACACTTTCTTAAATCAATATGCAGTATATACTTTTTTTTTGAAGAGAGGAAGTATTTGCATATCTTGGCACACTGGCAGTTGTTCAGCAACCGTACATTTTGATTTGGCTTGGCAAACATTGGTTTTGACATGATAACTATGACGTTGACTAACTATTATTGACTATTATACGCTGCTGCCACTACTACTTGATACACATGTTGAACATCAAATTTTGAGAGAATTGCATTTACACAGTTAACACTATTCAATTACACAGTAGTACTTAATATGTAGATGAAAGATGAGTGAGTGTGTTTTGTGTGTTTTCCTTTCCTAATCCCAAATAATTGGTACCAACCTACCTCCTAAATATTATTTTACTTGTTTGCTGTGGCTTGCACATCAAATTTTGACAGAATTGCATTTATGCAGTTAACACTATTCAATTTCACAGTAGTACTTAATATGTGGATGGAAGATGGGTGAGTGTGTTTTGTGTTTTCCTTTCCTAATCCCAAATAATTGGTACCGACCTACCTCCTAAATATTATTTTACTTGTCTTTTGTGGCTTGTACTGACACCCATAAATATTATAGGCTTACTGATATTCGTGTATTTGTAACAGTTAATATGACATCACTTAAAACTTCGGGGTAGATAGGCCGTGGTCGAAGTATAAAACTCTCTCCTGACGTTTCGTCTCCGACTGCGGGAGACATCCTCGGAGGTAAAGCGGCGAACTGCGACGAGAACTCGAGGAATCGCTCATTATGTAAGCAGTACAAAGGGTGCCACAGTCGATCACGTGGCGTCGGCTATGAGATTGTCTCTGGTGATGCCAACATTCTCGATTGAAAGTAATCGATCGTCTCGCTTGCGGTGCAACGCTGACATCCAAATTTTATCCAGTTTAACACCTTCATCTTTCCTGTTAAAGTTATTACGACGCTTATCAATCTCGATAGCCTCTCTATACATGCGTGCATAATAATGTGAGGTTTTTGATATGATGCTTGTCTCGCTGAATTTTATTTCATGATCACCTTCCTGGTAAACATGTTCCGCTACGGCCGATTTATCCGTGTGACCCAGGCGGCGATTCCTCTTATGTTCAACAAGACGGGTGTTCACACTTCACTTTGTGGCACCGATGTAAACCTGTCCACAACTACAAGGAATTTTATATACCCCCGGAGTAGCCAAAGGGTGTCATGTATCTTTTGCCGACCTTAAAAATTATTTTATTTTCCTAGTGGGTCTGAAAGTAGTTTCCACTCCATACTTGCCTAAAACTTTCCCGATGCGATCTGTGACTTTACTAACGAACGGAAGAAAAACTTTGCCCTTGGACGACTGTTGTTCGTCGTTGCTCCTGATTCTCTGCCTAGAGCGAAGTGCTCGATCTATATCCTTGTTAGAATTGCCATTCTTCACGAAGGTTGACCGTAGATGTTCAATCTCATCTTTTAATTAAACAGGTTCACAAAGTTTGTACGCCCTGTCTACCAAAGTTTTCATTACACCTCTTTTTTGTCTAGGGTGGTGGTTTGAATCTTTATGTAGATAACGATCAGTATGTGTGGGCTTTCTATACACCTTATGGCCCAACGTTCCGTCCCGTCGTTTAATCACAGACACATCCAGGAAATTCAATTGCCCATTCCTTTCCGTCTCCATAGCATTAATCCGAAAATCCAATTCACTATGGAGTTAATTATATCAAAATGATGTAGCCGAAACTGTAAAATGCTTTCAAAGTCTCCTTTATAGTACCACAAACTGACAGACGTTTAGTTCTTAAAACATAACGTAACACTGATTTGCAGAACTGAGGCACTGCTAACACTGCGCGGCTACTGCCTCTGGTCCGTGGCCAAATTACATGAAACGAATTTTTGCAATAATGTTTGAATTATTTTTCTTAATAACCTTGTAAACGCGGATTTGACTTCGATACCAACAAGAATCCTGTGTCTTTAGGATTGGCCAATAACAATTACTATCACTTTTCTAAGTACCAATTTTGTAGATCACACTGTGGAGTACTCTGTACTGTGGTTCTTACATAATCCAGTTATTGATTTGATATTGTGACTTATTAATTATATTTCACCTTTATTACTGTTCAGGTGCCTCAATTTTATCAATTCACTTAATTAACAATAGTACAAAGCATGGTTACAGGTGTACATCAAAACACGGTTATAGCTGTACAAAACTTCACGTGATGATTGTAATGTTGTATCGGATGTTTGAAGACGGCCGGAATCGTAGTTTATCTCAAATGTCTCACCGTTCTAATATTTTTCAAAACACACACACACACACACACACACACACACATACACACAAACACGCACGTACGCACGCACGTCGTTTATACCGTGAAGTATGAAGCCTGTACAGGCTATAAACTAAAAAGAATAGTCGTCCAGTACTATGACAGATACTAAAGTATTTTTTCGTGATTTACAGTATTGGATTAGTGGCTATCCGGCTCAATTAAAAAAAAAAAAAAAAAAAAACAGCTTAACCCTAGTGACAACGTACGTAACGTGTGTCGGACGGCTGCCAAAAATAATTAAAAGAATCACATTTTCAGACAACATTTCTGTACATTTAGTAAGAACATTTATTGATGAAGCATTCCGTCGCTTAAATTATAAGAAAATATATTAATGTAGGAAAAATTACAACATTGCTTGACAACATTGTATTGAAAAATAAAATTTCCAGCAAACGCATGTAATATGGGACTGATATATGAATCTCTGCTGCTTTCGCTACCTTGGAAAACACACATGATACAAAATTTAACTGACGAAAGGAAAAGTTTTAAAAATTCAACAAATTAAACAGAAACGCAGACGTCTAAAAACTGCAACTGAGAGAAAGTGGAAAATGTCAAACCAGGAATAAAGAGAGGACAAATACGAAGCAGTAAATCGTAGCACGTTTATGGGGAGAAAGGGTGCCGCCTACGGGAGAAATAAGGCGCTCTTAGAAAAAAGAGGCTATTGTGCGTATATTAGGAGCTCAGGTGGCAAGCCGCCGGACTATGTGAAGATGGTAAGACCGAACTCTGGAAGGAATTGTACTATGGCTACACGTATGAAACGAACTTGAAGACGAAGTTATAGAAACATACGAGGAAGTATTTGAAGAAGATATGGGGTATGATATGGGAGAAGAATTTGACAAGGCATTGAAAGACTTTAGACGTAACAAGGCACCTGCAGCAGAGGATATTCACTCAGAATTAATTACTATTCCAAAACAATTCCAACTGGTATGTGGAATACATGAGACAGGTGAACACAAGTGAAATACGATGAGACTTCAAGAACAACGTAATAACGCTCATTCCAAAGAAGGCTGGTGGTGAAAACTGTTAGTATTATCTAATCATGAGTTTAATAAATCATGGTTGCAAAATACTTGGACTAATTATTTACAAAATATTGAGAAAATTGATTGAAACCGATCTCAGGATAGATCGATACCGGTTTAAAATAAATAAAGAACTATGTGAGGCAATATTTATCTAACGACTCCGAAGATTAGAAGAAGGAAAACCTACGTAACGTTTGGAGATTTACAGTACTCTTTTGACAGTCTTCACTCAAACTCACACTGTTAAATTCCAAAAGTGGCTCGGATAAAGTAAAGAGAGCGAACAGTTTCTCGTTGTACAGAAAGTAGGCTGCTGGAAAAACATGAAAGGAAAGCAATTGTTGAAAAGGGAGTGGGACGGTGTTATTCACTTTGCACATGGATAAAGCAACAAATAAAACAATGGAGATATTTGGAAGTGGAGATAAAGTTCAGGTAGAAGACAAAAAAATTTGAAGGTTTGCTGGTGACATTGTAATTCCGTCAGAAAATGGGAAGGTGTTTGATGATTCATATAAGTTAATTGATAGTAAGTTAAGCAGGACCCATTACATGAAAATCACCCAGGTGGCGGATAGTGGAATGCTCTCCAGATATGGAGGGTACCGGGGAAATAAAATACGCTGGGTGGACCAAAACTATCAACCGAAATCCACTAACGTCTGCCTGGTATCCAGCGGTTAGGGGTCAGCGTCTGTTCGCCTAGATGGTGCGGCTGCAGAAACCTTCCTGACCTCAACAATCAAGTCGTATTCCTCGTGATCTTTCCTCGGAAGGACCACCACCAAGTTAGTTTTCAACTTGAAAACCAAACACGATGATAACACAAGGAATGAATCCACTACCCCGGGCACCCGTCGCAAGGCTGGCTTTACCTGGTCATCGGATTCCGGGGGACCAGGAACATCATGTTACACCTAAGGTTGAGAACCAGACGACGTCCAAATTATTACACACAAAACAAAGACACTTCATCGGTACACTTAATACTAATACTCTTTTCAAACTGGGCAAGATCAAACAACTTACAGACGTGCTGCAAAAATTCCAGATGAAAATCCTTGCAATCCAGGAAACACGATTTCCGGACGAAAACCGTTTTGATACAGACAATTACAGGATCTACAAAGGAAAACCACCAGTTAAAACTAATGAGAAAGGACTGAAACAGTTTGGCACAGCATTTGCAGTACATAAATCTATCAGCGACTCTGTCATTGACTTCCAGTCTGCCTCAGAACGTATATCAACGCTCTCCATCAAATCGGCCAACAAAGCATATACCTTGATCAACGCACACGCACCCACAAATAACTACAACAAGAAGAACCGCCAGAAAGTGGATGACTTCTGGAATGACCTTGAAGAGACGACAAACAAAATTGCCAAACGCCATGTAATAATCTTGTTAGGCGACTTTAACGCACAATTAGGTAAAGAGAAAAAATACAGGAAAATCACCGGAATCCATACAGCTCACAAGAGAACTAACAAGAATGGGGAAAAATTGATAAGCTTTTGCGAAAATTTCGGCCTCGTAATTATGTCAACACAATTCAAAAAACTCAACAAGAAACTGTATACTTGAAGTCGCCCAACACAATTTTGGGTGAATTCCAGATAGACCATGTGGCCATATCCAAGAGTAACACAGCAGAAATTCTGAATGTGACAACGAGAAGAGGATTTTTTCACTCAGAGCACCATCTTCTACAGATAAATAGCAGATTACAACCCAATAGAAAAAAGCCAAAACTAAACAAAGTGCTGAGACAAGACCCCGAATACATAAAAGTCAACATGGAAAACATCCTACAGGAAATTAGTTAGACAAACACCACAAACTGGACAGAACTTGAGAACGTCCTCAAATCCACGATGAAATTGGGTCAACCCCCGAGAAGGAGAAAATACAGGTGGTGGAATATAATATGTGACCAAGCAATAGAAGAAAGGACCAATGCCTGGAAAAACTTCAATAGTCACAAAACATCAGAAAAATGGCAACAATTTCTAGTAATCCGAAAACAAACATCGAAAACTATTCGGAGGGAAAAAAGAAATTATGACAAACGGCGACTAGATGAGACAGAACAAGACTTTAAGAAGAACAACACCAGGAATTTTTATAAGACATTTAAAGAACATATTGCAGGATACCAGCCACCCAATCTTTGTTTCAAGAAACTGGATGGTTCACTAGAAACTAACACGAAGAATAACTGCCAAATCCTCGCAGAGTATTTCAACAAACTTCTCAACTGCGAAAGACCTACAGAGGATATTCACTACGAGACGTCTACACCAAAACCTGACTCTAAACCACCAACCATCAACGAAATAGTAGAAATTATCAAGACACTCAAAAACAATAGAGCCCCAGGAGAAGATGGAATTATTGCAGAACTATGGAAACTAAATGATGAAAGATTAACAGGAAAAAATCACAAAATCATATTAAACATTTGGGAAACAGAACAGATCCCTTCCGAATGGAAATGCGCACTCATCCATCCACTCCACAAAAAAGGGGACAAAACTGAACCGCACCGAGCGAGGTGGCGCAGTGGTTAGACACTGGACTCGTATTCGCGAGGACGACGGTTCAATCCCGCGTCCGGCCATCCTGATTTACGTTTTCCGTGATTTCCCTAAATCGCTCCAGGCAAATGCCGGGATGGTTCCCTTCAAAGGGCACGGCCGACTTCCTTCCCTGTCCTTCCCTAATCCGATGAGACCGATGACCTCGCTGTCTGGTCTCCTTCCCCAACACAACCAACCAACCAACCAAAACTGAACCAAATAATTACAGGGGTATTTCACTCGTACCGGTCACATATAAAATCCTGTCAAAAGATCTCATGAATAGATTAGAAGAACAAGCTGATCCACAAATAGGAGAATACCAGGCTGGTTTTCGCAAGGGACGATCATGCATAGAGAAGATCTGGAATCTGAAAATGATTCTCCAGATGAGAAACACCCGAAACATAGTGGTTACTTTTGTAGATTTTAAAAAGGCCTACAGCTCAATAGACAGAGTAGCGCTCTGCAAGACGCTGGAAGAATTCAGAATTGACAGAAAGACAAGAGCAGTCATTCGGGAAACGTTAGCTGACACAGTCTCCAGGGTTAAATTTATGGGCGATATCTCGGAACCATTTGAAATCCAAACTGGAGTGCGACTGGGCGACGGACTTTCACCATTACTCTTTAATATCATTCTTGAAAAAATGATCAGGACATGGGAAAAAGAAGTCAAAGGAATCCAAATTGGCATTAGAAAAGATAATAGATTCAATGTGAAGTGTTTAGCTTTTGCGGATGACCTTGCAATCCTCACAAATAGTAGAAAAGAATCCACTAACGCCATAGAGAAGTTACACGAAATTGCACAAAGAACTGGCCTGCAAATCTCATATGAGAAAACCCAGTACATAGAAAGAGTGCCACAAGACAAATTGCCTATTGTGACAACCCATGGGAAAATCGTAGAAGTACCACATTTTAAGTACCTGGGAGAAATCATCCAGCTATCAGGGATCAACCTAAAGGCCAATGAGGAAAGAATAAAAAAACCACAGAAAGCATATAAACTCACGTCGAACTATTATAACAAAAAGTCCATATCCATTAACGCAAAATTGAGGCACTACAACACTGTCGTACTTCCGGAGGCACTGTATGCATCTGAAACAACATAAATAGGTGGGCAAACTAAAATGAAAGAAATAGAGAAACAAGAAACGAAAATCCTCAGGAAAATTTTTGGCCCGATACAAGAGCAAGGAATCTGGACGAAGAGACCAACATCAGAATTATGTAAATACAAAGACAAGATTACGGATACAATAAGGAAAAGAAGAATGCAGTTCTACGGAGACATCCACAGGATGAATGAAAACAGAATTTGAAAGCGAATTCTTAAAGTCATCAACTCAGGCAGGGGAAAAACAAAATGGATAAAAGAAGTTGAAGAGGATCTCAGACAAGCACTCATAACAGTAAACGATGCAGAAAATAGAACTGAATTCAGGAACATCATCAAAAGACGTAAATTTGACACCACAACACAGAAGAGACCAGGATGCAAATGGACAGCGGAGCGAAAGAAACAACACAGTGAACACATGAAGAAAATTTGGGCTCAGAAAAAACATAAACGATCATCATAAAGGAATTCAAGTTCAAACGCTGTCTTCAATGGGAATAATCGAAAATAATAATAATAAAGCAAAGAGTAATGGCATGTATTCGAATTAAATCAAGGAATGCTTAGGTAACTTGATTAGATAATGAGGCATGAATAAGAAGATGATTATTTTTTTATTTGGGCAGCAAGATAACTCAATTCATGTAAAATGCATACTGGTGTTAATGCTTAATGCGTTTCTCAGAAAATGAAATTCTTTGATGTTGAATATAAATTTAACAGTTAGGAAGTCTTTTCTGAAGATATTCGTTTGGAATGTAGCCTTGTACAGAAGTGGAATGTTGGCGATAAACCGTTAAGACCTTAGCAATTAGACTCACTGTATTGCGAATGTTCCACAGTATTCGTCATTATGAAGTTTGAAGTTTCTCTATCACAGGCAACTGAGTGCGAGTTAACGAGCATTGCACTCTCATTTAAATATATGGCCGAAAGTGTCAGCCTACAGGAATTGTGAAACGAACGCTGTCGTCCAGGACTGCATGCCACAAAGGGCGCAGATTCACCGAAAGATGGGGAAAATCACAGGCGTCTTTTGTCTATTGAGAGCTAAACACTGTAGTGTGCAAGTGAGACAGACGAGAACCTACGTCATAGGAATACCCAGTAGAAGCCGTTTGGGGCCAAGGATACACAGCAGTGTTAAATGTGGCGGACATAAGATCGTCTATAAGTAATGCAGGGAATCAAGCCACAGTAATTTTAATCTGCCATCCTCCATAAATTTTCATGGTGATACCAATAAAACGAATATTGATCATATCGATAATAGTTTAGGATTTACTGTTTAAGTGAAATTAGCAAGTTTTGTAACAAAGACATGTATGCTAAAATCTGAACGCTTTGATCGATCTTAACGATCGGTATTTCATATAGAGGCGCATCATTAAAAAGACAAACTTTGTAAATATCAACTGTGTAGCTTTATTTGTTTAGAAGATACAGTAAACTTAAATTATCAGTATTTACAGTTAAGCATTAGATCATCGTTTCCTCCACACAAAACACATTGAACGATGACAGCACGACACTTATTGAATCATTAGGTAACAGAAAATTTGTATCAAAGTTTAGTGCATAATAGTTATTTTTGTTCTTTACTTATCAGAAAGCTCACTGATGCAAGGCTACTGGCCATGGCATTCAAAGCTAAGAAGAAAATTTTATTGGTTTTATGTAAAAGAATTTAACGTTTATTATGAAATGGATATTATTGCTACTTTATTTAGAACTTGAAAGCGGTCAAGCTTTGATTATTTAAAAATGTTAAAATGTAAAATAATGTAGAATAAGCTGTAGCCAATCAGATGGACGGCTTCAGGAAAGAGAACTGTCCTAGTCATTGACCGAGGATGTCGGCGTGCGGGGAAACGCGTTATTATATGTTATGCTAACTTTGTATTTCGTAGACTTGCTATTAGACAGACAATTTAACCAAAGGGTCACAAGTGTCTAATTTAGGTCGTGTAATGCGACACGTGCGGTTCAACCCTAGGCGAGTTTGAGCCAAGACATTTCGACGAAGAGGAACCGCATGTGAGTCCGAACATCTTTGGGATGTTAGCTCGCATGAGGAGTCAATTAACACAATGTGAACTTACTTTGTTTTGGCAGAAAATTCTCCTTTCTTGCTTGTAACTTGTTTGTACCCAAATTGTGCCCTGCACTGTAACACCCCAAATATGGAACCCCTAATGAAAGCCCTTTGGCAGTAAAAGAAATATCAAAATTAGTCACCCCGACATTGACGGGAGCTAGTGACAACAAAATTAACACGATTGCAAGTTATGTAACTAATAACGTTTATTATAAAGAAAGGACTAAATGAAAAACTATTAGATGATACGAAGCTTGAAATTTTAAATAAATAATTCAAAATGTATTCTTTACGAATGTTAAATCCCAGACCATAAACAGATCAGAGATAACATTTATCCCAGAAGAGAGTTGTAGCCGCATCGAACTGTAAGTTCGCTGCCACTACAATGTAGCACTCCAAAAAAGTTTTCAAATGTGTGCGAAATCTTATGGGACTTAACTGCTAAGGTCATCAGTCCCTAAGCTTACACACTACTTAACCTAAATTATCCTAAGGACAAACACACACATGCTCGAGGGAGGACTCGAAATTCCGCCGGGACCAGCCGCACAGTCCATGACAGCAGCTGTAGCACTGCAATGGAGATGTTATTTCAATCTCTCTTGTAGACGTCGCAATAGTAGTAAGGCTACTGAACGCTACTAGATTCTTTCAAACCGATCTGAAATTAGTTTTCCAGTATCGGCTTGACGTACTAGTCAGAATCTCGAACTGAAGTAAAATAACATTTACGGTTTAGCCAGACAACGGAGCAGTTATTATATGTGAAAGAAGAGTAAATCGTGCGATACCTGATTAACGCTGGGACTTAGTCTTCGTGATCTGTGATTGTCACGATCATCAAAGGACACAGCAATATACCAACAGCCGAAACTATGTCATTAGCATTGAGTAGGAAACAGCTACATGCGATCACGAAGAACTTTAAGCTACGTCGGGTTGTCGGAAGTTGTAGCCTATGTCAGAATCGCTGATGCAAATAGATTCAAGACCCTGAATGGCAGATCGGTGTGTTTTCAGTGCAGGTTTAAATAATTACGAAGTTCAATAAACTCCAATGTAACCTTAATGCTTCTTGTCGGCTACGTCATTTAATGGAAATTTACTGTGTAATTGTGAAATTAACTATTTCTTGAGAGAACGCAGAAGTTAAAGGTGATTTAGTGATTTTATTAACAGTGAAAAGCAAGTTTACACCGAAATACGACGCCTTCTGTACGTTGTCCGAAGAGTATTTTATCTCTGGAATTACTTCGAATTAGTTGTTGAATTAACACCATAGCTAGGCCTTGACGACGCTATATTAATTAATAAATCAACATCTTCGCAAACCTATGATCTGGCATAGCCTTGACTGATGGACTTTATAATTCAAGATATCCTATTATCTGCGTTCGAACACTCATTCGGTAACCGGGCATAGGAACTACAGTTATTAAGTTTGCCTAACCTTATCAGCCTGTCGCGAACACGCGAAGCATATCTGGTTAATTGTTTCAGATCAAGGGAGTTGCGGTACCGAGTGGTGCAGTCGCTATACGTTCGAAGTCAAGAAGACCGACAGACTTCGAACACCAGGGCTTCAATTTTAAACAAGGGTTTCTTACACATTCCGGAGTGCTGCTCCATCGGTACGCTGATATCAGTCTAAGGCAGATAGTGTCTGAAACTAATCAACCAAGCGACGAGTTTGTTTTTAACACTCACAGATCGGAGTCGTCCGGATCGACGGACGCTGTACCATGTCAACCAGACTGGGACAACCATCACCATCAAGCCAACACAAATAAAACGCAACAGCACGAAACAGCGGAAACGCTACGAGGGTAACTTGGCTGAAAAAATGAGAGTCGTGTTAAAATTTATGTTATTTCCGGATGCCAGTAGTGTGAACATCCAAACAAAACATGTAACTAAACACATTATACATCAATTTCCTCTTTTCCAACGCTTTAAGAAGAACATTAGGACAGCATTACAAACAAAAATTCTCGTTAGAGAAAGTACAGGACCTAAGAAATGCTGATGTAAGACTTCTCTGGTTCTCCTCTCGTAAATTCTCCTTTTAATTATCTCACGTGGTAGATTTTAGTTTCCGGTTCCAGTGGGTCTCCGAACATCAACAGTTTTGTAACATGAAACAACAAATAAAATAGACATTAGTAAGCACGTCGCTAATAAAGGTTGAGTTATTCATGAACTGAGGTAAATATTCATATTGCAGGTCTGAGTTGCGGTCTCTCAAATAGAATTTAAATTTTAATATTAGTATAACTTTGCTTGACTTTTATGGAGATTTTCTTTTCAGTGATTTTTGCAAAGCCTCGAAGGAGTAATGGCTCTCGTAATGAAAACAATTAAGATGTTATTTTGTAACTTACGGTCGCTGGACAAAGAAGCATCAGACTTCGACGTTTAAAAAATACATGTTTGCTGGTCTATAAGGACACATATCATGATACGAGACCAATAATAACATGTTGGGTAACGGCCATTATCCTTCATCAATTACCTTCACTCTGATTGCTGCAAATATTACTACACAAATACAAATTGTTTGTGACAGAAGCAGTTAGGCTCAGTATTCTGCCATTTATAAAATACACCGAGACTTCCGATGACTTACTTTATCAGCTAAATAATTGTGCAAAGTCTGGTAGATTAAGCTAAGACGTTCCTCTGAAAACTCTAACAAATAAAACAGAATAATAATGATAATAGTAATAACAATAACAATAATAATTAAATGTTTTTGTCTTCCGTTTTAGAAATAAAAATTACCTACAATGTTATCTCTTACGCCTATCACATGTGTATAAATTTATTCTTTTTTCCGCTACTCGGCCTATTTATTCCATACATAATTTTTCTTTTCCCTTGAAAGATGTATTACAAGAGGCAACTAAAGAATCAGTTAACACAGTGTGAACCTACTTTGCCTTTGCAGAAAATTCTCCTTTCTTGCTTGGCACATCTGTTTGTATCTAAATTATCGACCGTTGTTAGTCGAGCTGCGGTTATGTGTCAAATAGTTTTATCTTCCGACTTCGGTTTTATGCACCTGATTCAATAGAATGCCCATGAGAGTAGTTATTTTTTTAATTTTTTAATTTTTATTTCTGCGACAGTGATTTTATATCAGATGGTCTGCCTCATGTATCGTTATATCCAAATGATTTATACATGTTAAGCTACATTCAGGTCCGATGATGGCACCTTTAGTGTGTTGAAACCGGTCATCTAGTAAACAGTATTTAAGCGACCTTGGCTTTTGAATTCTTCCTCCTAGAAACATAGTAACACGCGGTATCAGACAGTTCACAACATAGCACCGCGGGTAATAGCGGCTGGAGCTCTAAACGCAAAAAATCCCGACTGGAACTCCCAAATACGAACCTCCAACGGCAAGAAACTATACGAACATGCTATAGGCCGAAACTACATTATACTTGGCCCGGACGTTCCCACGTACGTGGCTGGACAGACCCGACACAGGCCAGACGTGTTAGACATAGCCCTCATCAAGGGCATCAGGAGCACACTCAACCTTATGTTTGAAAACGATCTGGATTCAGACCACATGCCTGTAATATTACACAAAGCAGAAACACTGCAGAACACAGAACCACGCAGGATAGTCGTATTCCGGATACCCACGCAACGAATTGATGAGGCGGTGGAAGTGCTTACTACTGCCGTTCAAGACACAATGACTTACGCCATTCCACGTTCAACGCCAAGACAACACTGGACTGCCCTGCCCCAGGAAGTCCTGATCCTTATCTGAATGAGGAACTGCCTCAGGAGATATTTTTCAGCACACCAGGCTACCGTTCTATAAACTGCACGTCAACAACTTTTAGGGGATAATACGGATCAAAATACAAACATTTCGAAACGAAAAATGTGCGCAGAAACTCGCAGGGCTAGATACCACACGTCCTGGCGTGTGTAAGCTAATCAGACACTTCACCAGGGAGAAACATTACATTCCCACTCTACAAGGACCGGACGGCCCATCTTACTCCGCGACAGAGAAGGCAGAGCTTATGGTCACAACACAGCGTCTTTCATGCAGAATCTGGCTCCTTCAGATCCATTATTCGCACTTGAAACGTACCAGGAAGTTATACGATTTGTAGCCCAGCCCTCACGCGACGAAACCAGACGCACTAGTACAAACGAAATAACTTGGGCTGTCAAATATGCCAATGCTAGGGAAGCCCCTGGACCTAATGACATTCAAAACCGTGTCATCCAGGAGTTCATGGATAGAGCCGTAGAATACCTGCCACACTTAACGAATGCCATCTTAAAACATCACCACTTCCCTGACTTTTGGAAGGCGGCCAAGGTCCTGAAGTTTAGGAAGCAAGGGAAAGAGCTCTTCCTCCCACAAAATTACCGACCCGTCGGTCAGCTGTACTCGCTTAGATAGATTGTTGAGAAGGTAATACTAAAACGCATCACTAGGCACTACATCGCCAACGACACCCTAAGGCATGTGCAATTCGGCTTTAGGATCACCATTCAACAACACAACAACTCCTCCGCGTAGTCAAACATATAACACACGGCTACAACACGAACAAAGCCACAGGAGCCGCGTTCCTGGACATCGAAAAAGCTTTCGACCGTCTCTGGCACAAATAGTTATACGCAAACTAAGCGAACCTTGTTTCCCAGATTGACTCGTACGTCTCATACACTCGTATCTCACGAACAGATGTTTTAACACTGATGTCCTGGGCAAACATTCGACACAATACGGTATCCAAACTGGAGTACCCCAGGATGCATCCTGGGGCCCATCTTGTTCAAACTGTGCATTAGTGACTTTCCAGCAACACAAAATGCAACGTTACCATCTACGCGGATGACATGGCCTTGCTTTCGCAAGGTTGGAAACTGTCGAACATAAATTCACGAATACAGACGGCACTCAGAACTGCCGAGCCCTGGTTGGAGCGATGGCGAATTGTCGACAAGTGTGAAGCTGTTCTGCTCACAAGCAGACCGAAGCTATACCGCAAACATAAAAATGGTTCAAATGGCTCAGAGCACTATGGGACTTAACATCTATGGTGATCAGTCCCCTAGAACTTAGAACTACTTAAATCTAACTAACCTAAGGAAATCACACAACACCCAGTCATCACGAGGCAGAGAAAATCCCTGACCCCGCCGAGAATCGAACACAGGAATCCTGGCGTGGGAAGCGAGAACGCTACCACACGACGACGAGCTGCGGACCCGCAAACATCAACACTGTAGACAGATAACACTACATGCACGCCCAATACGTTTCCGAGAGAAAGTCACATATCTCGGTGTTCGGCTGGACCGGAAACTTACAAGGGAGGACCATATCGAATACGTTTCCAACGGAGTACACGCGAGGCTCAAAAAACTCTGCCCAATACTCAACAACGAAATTACAGTGCATAGGAGGGTGTCGAGGTCCATATACATGGCTCTGATTAGACCGCTGATGACGTACTCAGCTCCCGTCTGGGGGTATGCAGCTCCTACACGCCAGCGCCGGATGTAGATCATACAGAACAAAGTTCTAGGAATCATTAGCAACGCTCCACGCTACACATGCATCGTGGATCTTCACAATGAATACCGCCTTGAAATCCTCAAGGAAGTATTCAAAAAACACGCCACACGACTATACAGGAACTCGAGACACTCGAACAATCGTTTCGTCTTTACTCTGCGAAACGTTGATCACAACCATAGGTGGAAGCATAAGCGGCCAAAGACACTACTACCTAGGGCATAACCACCTGTGGCAAGCTAACATACACCCACAAGCGATAAACTTCGGCAAACCCCTGCATATCAGTAACTTTGACTGGATATGCCATCTGCTATTAAAGCCGACCAAACGGCTACAGCAGGGAAACTAACAAGCTCGCACACTGACGCTCAACAAAATCGCCAACGTTACGCTTTACTGTGAATCTGATATATGACCTATCAGACACAAAACCATGATGAACCTGTTACATGTATGCTGACGCTGAACGAGAAATCAACGCCGGCACCCAGCGGCAGCCGCCGAGCATCAGCACTGCCCAACGCCAAAGGTATCGACCTGCATGATACCCACTACTAAGAAAGCCTACCCTTGTATGATCTGTCACAGGCAGCAAGAAAATCGCCACTGCTTTTACAGCCCCTCCCAACTATCGCAGAGGATCTTTTTCCGCCTTGGCTCTTGCCTTGGTACTTTTTTCCCTCTGCCCTTCAAACCGCTAGCCTTTGTTCAACTTTCGACCCAAGCTATGTCCAGATGAGCGCGTATTATTGGTTAACCTAAACCAGAAGAAACCAAGAGACTGTGTAAAGCAAAATGTTTCTGGGACTCTATCATGAAAGAGGAAGTGGAGATACGGTGATCGACCGGGATAGTGGCTTCCAACTTAGCACCACGTGGGACACTACGTTATCAAGAATAAGAGAGCGCACCGATGGAGGCAGGTCGGTGGCGGCGGATGGAATAACCAGGCCGCATCGAGACGAGACGCCAGGAGCCGGAGCCCCGCGGTTACCCCCCCCCCCCCCCCACCACCACTAACACAACCGCACCCCCCCCACTCCCACCCCCACCACCACCGCCACCACGCGCCACTGCCATGATTGCGCTCGCGCCTGGTTAGCTCGACCGACGCCGAGGATGCAGAGACGCCCGTGGTCCAGCGGCTATAAAAAGATCCGGACGAGACGTGAACGCGACACTTCGCCTGAAGATAGCAAGTGAGAAAGTAGCTGAAACGTTGCCGGAGAACAACGCATTGACTCGGCTCTCAACCCGAGGAGATTTTACCATGGGAATCGCCGAGAAAGCCTGCATTCCCAACTCCTAGTCCAAACCCTACTCCACACAAACCCCGTGCTAGAATAATACTCTGAATCCAGTATTTTGCAAGAGTATTCGTTCTGGAAAGCAACAGGAAACTGTTCAATATTGTACAGGTACTCTCAGCAAAGTTATCAAAGACAAGGAAAATTTAGTTGCTGTAACAACAGACAATGCTCGGAACATGCTGGCTGCAGGCAGCATTTTTCACCAATTATATACGTATATCACCAGCATATGATGCACAATACACAGCATCAACGAACTAATAAAAGGCTTTAACGATCTATAAGTACCTCATGAACTTAAAAATGTCGCCAAAAATAAAGAAATTTTTGAAGTTCAGCCACGTTGCCAAAGTAGTATTGGAGCCTAACAGAAAAGAGAAACACGTCAATCAACATGTCCCACTGTCATCCGGAGCGCGATAGGCTGCTGTAGCAATATCCGTACGTATTCGAAAATTTGAGATACTTATGCACTTCTGTCTACACGTGTGGACGTATGTCCCACATATTTCTCTAAACAACTGCTTCGGTTCCAACCAATCGTGGCACACACATCACTTACTGTCTGGAAAGAATCGATGTGTGGGTGAGAACAACCTACCTATGAAAGAAGTGGGGGTGAAAAAGTAGTGTAGTGTATGACGCTTGAATACCCATACTTTATTCAACAAATATTTGAAAATGAGAGCACTTAGAGACTTCAATAAGCCTTGCACATGATTTCAAACGTTTGCGAAACTTTCTCTCGCTGACCACCTCCACGAAGTAATGAAAGGAAAAAAGAAATCGTCCCTTACTTCCGTTTTCGCGGTATGCAATAAAAGTACCGAATGAAGCATGGTATTTTAATGTATTACATTTTGCGGCCTGCGTCGAAACATGCCACCGAGTGCACCGACAAAAATGTTCATTGTCCGACGCATACTTCAGGAGATACGACATCAGAGAGACTGGAGTGGCTGAGATGAATGAAAAACTGCCGCCACAAGCATGATGTTCAGATCTGTTAATTTTTTCTCACTAGCTCTATTCACAATACATTTTGAAGACAGAAGCCACCTATACCACTGCATGTAGCTGCAAAATTATATCATTGTACTACAGTAGTTCCAGAGATATGCTGTCATATACACTGAGATGCGTCAAATTAAACTGCAGGGCGATATCGGCCTGAGATACAGATGAAATATGTGTATAAATACGTATGAAAATGTTAAATATGTGTGAAATATATTTTACAAGAGCGGAAACGGGCAAAGCAGTGGGTAATTACTCATCCCAAACTCCAGGAAATATTTCAACCAAATTTGGTACACGTATTAGATCTGGAGGAAATACTGTGGGGATAAGAACCACCAGCCTTCTATTGCGGTGGGGGATGGTGTGGAAAAAGAAGGGGGCAGAAGAAGATGAGCAGACAGCGAGGGGGAGGGAGGAGATATACAGGGAGGAGTAGGAGATGGACAGAGAGAGGGGACGAGGAGAAAATAGTCAGATAGAGGGGAGAGGTGGACATGGACAAAGAAAGAATAGAGGAGGAGGTTGACAGAGACAGGTGGGAGCAGAGAGTTAGGAGAGGAGGAATGGACAGTGGGGGGTGGGGGGCGGAGGAGGTAATGGATAGAGAGAGAGGGGAAGAGTAGGTAGACAGAGAGTAGGGAAGGAGGAGATGGGCAGGGGGGGAACGAGAAGATGGGTTGATAGAAGGCTGGAATACATACGTAACCGGACATGCTGAGTGTATTGTATTGTGTATTGGACTGGGGACCTAGAAACGATGGAGAGGCTTCGTCCCGCCGTAGCCCTCAGTGGTTCACAACCCCACAACAGGCCACAGCAGTCCACCCACCCCACCGTCGTCCCAGACTTAACCCAGTGTTCTGTGCGGTTCGGCCCCCAGTGGACCGCACTCCCCAACCCGTGGTAGAATAATTACGGTGTACACGTACTTGGAGATAGTGTTTTGGCAGCATTCGCCGACGTAGTGTAACTGAGGCAGAATAAGGAGAACCAGCGCTCATACGCCGGCGTAGATGGAGAACCGCCTTAAAACCATCCACAGCCTGGCCGGAAAACCGGATCTCGACATTAATGCGCGGGGCGGATTCGTACCAGGGACCGAAACGCCTTCCCGCTCGGGAAGCAGGGCGTTATACTGCGCGGCTAGCCGGGAGGGCTACAATACTGGGTATTCATCTACTATTTCGATATGTTTTGGAAGCTTTTTATAGAGCAGGTAACATGTATTGGGAAATTTTATTTTTCTCAATGCGCGGTTTGGCATGCCTATGAAAGCCGAAGTACTAGAGGATGAAACAGAAATTGTTACAGAAACCTATGCATGCAACTATAACGCCAGCAAAAACAGATAACACGGTTTTGTCGGAAGCACATGAGCATTTTACTGTGACTTCAGGCAACGTAGAAGCAGCGCTTAAACAGCAAACAAAGGCCAATTTATACATTTTAAAAGTTACGCACCTGGATGCGTTTTTCTGTCTGTACGTGACGGTTAATCTCAGGAACTACTGCAGGGATTATGACACGGTTTTCGCTAACAGACTACTGATTCGAGAAGTGTAGTGAAATACTAAGGATGTGGGGGTCCGTAATTGGTAAGCTGCCAGACTGAAGAAAATAAAATTTCACACTAACAGTTTCTCAAAAGCACACTCTGGTAACCTGATCGCGCTTACTTATTAAGCTAAACACAGTAATTACTGAATTGTTTAAGATCACCAACAAGACAATTTGACCATCAAAATATCTTTCTTAAAAGGATCTCTGTGACTCAGTGTTCTATTAATTCAAAACTAATAACTGACTGATTTCCAGTACCAAGAGTTAAATTACAATCCACAACCTTATTACAATAACAAAACGCAGGTCAGTAGCCGACGAAAAAGTTGAAAACACGTCCTGAAAAACTTTCTTCAGAAGCTGGTACGAGAATTATTTACGTTCGACACAAGCCTCAGCAGGCCTTCCCACAAGATTTAGACAGTTATAATGAAATAAATAGGCTTTAGAGCTCTAAAATAAGGAAAACAATATTACTACACATACCACAGCATCTTAAAACAGTGATTTATAATTTAAGCGAATTTACCAGTGTTGCACGTTTTCCACAAATCAACAGCATAAATCAGTTTAGCGTATTAGTGTTGCAGTAACTCGGTTGACTACACAGCCCTTTTTTCCCAGTTGCACACTCGGTTTACAACACAGCCCATTTTTCTCAGTTGCACACATTTAAACCGAACATCAGATAATACCTCGGAAACTACACCTTGCGAATTTACATGTAACTGGTGACCTTAAATTATGTAATTAAATATTTTACATTATTATACACTCCTGGAAATGGAAAAAAGAACACATTGACACCGGTGTGTCAGACCCACCATACTTGCTCCGGACACTGCGAGAGGGCTGTACAAGCAATGATCACACGCACGGCACAGCGGACACACCAGGAACCGCGGTGTTGGCCGTCGAATGACGCTAGCTGCGCAGCATTTGTGCACCGCCGCCGTCAGTGTCAGCCAGTTTGCCGTGGCATACGGAGCTCCATCGCAGTCTTTAACACTGGTAGCATGCCGCGACAGCGTGGACGTGAACCGTATGTGCAGTTGACGGACTTTGAGCGAGGGCGTATAGTGGGCATGCGGGAGGCCGGGTGGACGTACCGCCGAATTGCTCAACACGTGGGGCGTGAGGTCTCCACAGTACATCGATGTTGTCGCCAGTGGTCGGCGGAAGGTGCACGTGCCCGTCGACCTGTGACCGGACCGCAGCGACGCACGGATGCACGCCAAGACCGTAGGATCCTACGCAGTGCCGTAGGGGACCGCACCGCCACTTCCCAGCAAATTAGGGACACTGTTGCTCCTGGGGTATCGGCGAGGACCATTCGCAACCGTCTCCATGAAGCTGGGCTACGGTCCTGCACACCGTTAGGCCGTCTTCGCTCACGCCCCAACATCGTGCAGCCCGCCTCCAGTGGTGTCGCGACAGGCGTGAATGGAGGGACGAATGGAGACGTGTCGTCTTCAGCGATGAGAGTCGCTTCTGCCTAGGTGCCAATGATGGTCGTATGCGTGTTTGGCGCCGTGCAGGTGAGCGCCACAATCAGGACTGCATACGACCGAGGCACACAGGGCCAACACACGGCATCATGGTGTGGGGAGCGATCTCCTACACTGGCCGTACACCACTGGTGATCGTCGAGGGGACACTGAATACTGCACGGTACATCCAAACCGTCATCGAACCCATCGTTCTACCATTCCTAGACCGGCAAGGGAACTTGCTGTTCCAACAGGACAATGCACGTCCGCATGTATCCCGTGCCACCCAACGTGCTCTAGAAGGTGTAAGTCAACTACCCTGGCCAGCAAGATCTCCGGATCTGTCCCCCATTGAGCATGTTTGGGACTGGATGAAGCGTCGTCTCACGCGGTCTGCACGGCCAGCACGAACGCTGGTCCAACTGAGGCACCAGGTGGAAATGGCATGGCAAGCCGTTCCACAGGACTACATCCAGCATCTCTACGATCGTCTCCATGGGAGAATAGCAGCCTGCATTGCTGCGACAGGTGGATATACACTGTACTAGTGCCGACATTGTGCATGCTCTGTTGCCTGTGTCTATGTGCCTGTGGTTCTGTCAGTGTGATCATGTGATGTATCTGACCCCAGGAATGTGTCAATAATGTTTCCCCTTCCTGGGACAATGAATTCACGGTGTTCTTATTTCAATTTCCAGGAGTGTAATTGAATATGAAATATGGGCAACGTATGAGTGGCCACGTAAGTGGTCCCGACAGTCGGGATACCAGTTACTTTGGAATAAGGCTGGGCATCTCGGACATATTCTGAGTCGTGGTCACCTTTGTGTTCATACGGCAAAGACTACCGAATCCACCGGTTAGTCCCTCAACCGTTAGGGGTAAAACTCAATTGGACTCGGAGCAAGTTAAGCTAGCAACCTGCTCCCCTGTACTTTAAATATGATGCTGGCAGCAATCAGAGCAAAATGCCTCGGACCTTTGGAGGTGACGGAGTCCCACCTCTAACTGACAAACCAGGGACTCCTAAGATACGACTTGGAAAACAAATGGTAATGAGATGGGGAGCTATTAATATCAATGGGGGCTACTCTGGGAAGAAGGTAGAGGTGGCAGAGGCTGCAAGTAAGATGGGGCTGGACGTTTTAGCTGTTAGTGACATTCGGGTAAGGGGTGAGAAAGAAGAGGAAGTGGGAGAATACAAGGTCTACCTGTCAAGAGTCAAAGCAGGAATAGCACAATGGGGTGTAGGGCTTTACATCAGGAAAGAAATGGAACCCAGCGTAGTTGCAATAAGGTATGTAAACGAACGGTTGATGTGGATAGATTTGACAGTGTCTAGCAAGAAAATTAGGATTGTGTCTGTATATTCGCATTGTGAAGGGACAGATGAAGATAAGATGGATAGTTTTTATGATGCACTCAGTGATGTAGTTGTCAGAGTTAAAGGACAAGGACAGTGTTCTGCTCATGGGTGATTTTAAACCAGGATTGGAAATCGAACAGGAGGGTATGAAAAGGTAATGGGTAAATTTGGAGAGGATATGGAGGCCAACAGGAACGGGAAACAACTCTTGGATTTCAGTGCCAATATGGACTTAGTAATCACAAACTCCTATTTTAAACATAAGAACATTCACCGGTATACTTGGGAAGGCAGGGGAACCAGTTCTGTCATTGACTATATAATAACAGACCAGGAATTCAGGAAGGCTGTGAGGGACACGCGTGTATTCAGGGGATTCTTTGATGACACTGATCATTATTTAAACTGCAGTGAAATTGGGATTGTGAGGCCGAAAGTGCAGGAGGTCAGGCCGATATATAGGAGGATAAGAGTGGAGAAACTTCAGGATAAGTAAATCAGGCACAAGTACATAACAATGATCTCAGAAAGGTACCAGTTAGTTGAATGTAGTCAATTACAGTCATTGGAAAAGGAATGGACAAGGTACAGGGACACAGTACTAGAAGTGGCTAAAGGATGTCTTGGAACAGTAGTGTGTAAAGGTGGGATGAAGCAAACAGCTTGGTGGAATGACACAGTCAAGGCAGCCTGTAAAAGGAAAAAGAAGGCGTATCAAAAATGGCTACATACTAGAACTCAGGTAGACAGAGAAAGTTATGTTGAAGAAAGAAACAAAGCCAAACAGATAATTGCAGCATCCTAGAAGAAATCTTGGGATGACTTTGGAAACAGGTTGGAGACTTTGGGTCAAGCTGCTGGAAAACCATTCTGGAGTGTAATTAGTAGTCTTCGAAAGGGAGGTAAGAAGGAAATGACAAGTATTTTGGATAGGTCAGGAAAACCGCTGGTGAATCCTGTGGATTCCTTGGGCAGATGGAGGGAATATTTTGAAGAGTTGCTCACATGTAGGCGAAAATACGATCAGTAATGTTTCAGGGATTTCGAGGTACAATGGGATAGGAATGATGATGGAAATAGGATCACATTTGAGGAAGTGGAGAAAATGGTCAATAGATGGCAGTGCAATAAAGCAGCTAGGGTGGATGAAATTAAGTCGGAACTCATCAAATACAGTGGAATGTCAGGTCTTAAATGGCTACACAGGATAATCGAAATGGCGTGGGATTTGGGACAGGTTCCATCAGACTGGACGAAAGCAGTAATCACACCAATCTTTAAACATGGAAACAGAAAAGATTGTAACAACTACAGAGGTATTTCTTTAATCAGCGTTGTGGGTAAAATCTTCTCAGGTGTTGTTGAAAGGAAAGTGCGAGTATTAGTTGAGGACCAATTAGATGAAAATCAGTCTGGGTTTAGGCCTCTTGAGGTTGTCAGGACAAGATCTTTAGCTTACGGCAAATAATGGAGAAGTGTTATGAGTGGAACAGGGAATTGTATCTATGCTTTATAGATCTAGAAAAGGCATATGACCGGGTTCCTAGAAGGAAAGGATAGGAGGCAAACTTTTGCAAGCAATTAAAGGTCTTTACATAGATAGTCAGGCAGCAGTTAGAGTTGACGGTAAATTGAGTTCATGGTTCAGGGCAGTTTCAGGGGTAAGACAAGGCTGCAACCTGTCTCCACTGTTGTTCGTATTATTTATGGATCATATGTTGAAAACAATAGACCGGCTGGGTGAGATTAAGATATGTGAACACAAAATAAGGAGTCTTGCATATGCGGATGACTTAGTTGTGATGGCAGATTCGATTGAAAGTTTGCAAAGTAATATTTCAGAGCTAGATCAGAAATGTAAGGACTATGGTATGAAGATTAGCATCTCCAAAACAAAAGTAATGTCAGTGGGAAAGAGATATAAACGGATTGAGTGCCAAATAGGAGGAACAAAGTTAGAACAAGTGGACGGTTTCAAGTACTTAGGATGCATATTCTCACAGGATGGGAACATAGTGAAAGAACTGGAAGCGAGGTGTAGCAAAGCTAATGTAGTGAGCGCTCAGCTACTATCTACCCTCTTCCGCAAGAAGGAAGTTAGTACCAAGACTAAGTTATCTGTGCACCGTTCAATCTTTCAATGGGACCGAAAGCTGGGTGGATTCAGGTTACCTTATCAACAAGGTTGAGGTTACGGATATGAAACTAGCTGGAATGATTACAGGTACTAGTAGATGGGAACAGTGGCAGGAGGGTGTCCACAATGAGGAAATCAAAGAAAAACTGGGAATGAACTCTATAGATGTAGCAGTCAGGGCGAATAGGCTTAGATGGTGGGGTCATGTTACACGCATGGGAGAAGCAAGGTTACCCAAGAGACTCATGGGTTCAGCAGTAGAGGGTAGGAGGAGTCGGGGCAAACCAAGGAGAAGGTACCTGGATTCGGTTAAGAATGGTTTAGAAGTAATAGGCTTAACATCAGAAGGGGCACCAATGTTAGCACTGAATAGGGGATCATGGAGGAATTTTATAAGGGGGACTATGCTCCAGACTGAACGCTGAAAGGCATAATCAGTCTTAAATGATGATGATGATGATGATGAAATATATAACTATTTTATTTAACACGTTATATCAATGTAATCGTATATTTTAATTATAAATATACAATTTAATAATTATTAAAAATAGATTATTTAATTTTCATATATTTAAGTTGCATGATGATGATGACCGCCATGATTTCGCAGCATGTACAAGCTTAGACATAAAAACTGACCGCCGGCCGGCCGCCACAGAGACGAAGTCCGAGACGTTCACTTAAGGTGGCCAATAAAACTGACCGCCCCTTACAACTCAAAGTCCGGCCATCTGCAGAATCTGGCAACACTGTAAGATGCGGAAGTGTTAGGAGGCAGTGTTGTCTACTTCCTAGATTATATGGAGGAAGAGAGCCTGTGGTGTTGCGGTAATCGTCGTGCATTCTAACCTTAGAGTCGCATGTTCGCGTCTAACAATTTATTTATTTATTTATTTATTTTTACCATGTTTCGGTCTAAAGTTATGAGTCTGATTGGACATCGAAGACAATTCGTTTAACATTCTACCCACCCGCAATAATAAGTATTCCAGAAACAATTCCGCAGGACAGCTGGTGGCTGCGTCGCGATCACAACAGCTTACGCTCGGGCTAACGGCCACCGACCAGACGCCACCCGCCGCCTGAAATCCGGCGCCGCCCATGTGAAGGCGGCGCCACGCTATCAGTGTATGTATCAATGCCATTTTCGAATTTGAAGTTCTAGTTATCATCTTGCGGTTAAGCATTGGAATTTGCATACTTGAAAATCATGAACTACAGTTAAGCATTGTAAAATTGAGCTGCAAGTGGAAAAAGGTGTAACATCTGCAACACAACGTTTACTTTTTGTATAACAGAGGGGTGAATGTAGAGGAGGCAGCTAGAAAGATTTGAACTGTGTTTGGAGCGAGTGCTTTTGGGAAAAATACGCCAGAAAAAGATATTCTTGTAGCAACAAATATCGTTCAGGCATGAATGATTTTCCACATTAAGGAAGTCGCGACTATTGATATATGTGACAGATTACCATTTTTCCATCATGCGACATTCGGATTCAACAGGCAAAGTTCACAAGTCTGGTGTAGGAGTACTGCATGCTCTAATTCGAAACAACAAAAATCAACAGAGTGACTATTATTGAATGTCATCAGGTCGCTCATTGAGCATTCCTATGCAGTACTGTTACTGGTGACGTGTTATGATGCCCTTTATCGTTAACTTCCTAAAAAGAAATGAAAGGCTGAGCCCCACCAAAAGACGTAGACTAGAGCAAAGAGTAGTGTGAACATAATATTTTACATCTAATAGCTCTCAAAGTGTGTTTTGGACTACGAATTCTGCCCCAAGGGGTGTGTGCAACACAGCTGGAATTTGTTGTCAACAACTGAGACACCTTTCGGTCGCAGTGTAAGAAAGTCGGGCTACAAAAGTACAACACCTGTGCTACTGCATGATAACTCACTCTGTTGATTTGAGAACGAAAACTATCCAGGAGATTGATAGGAAAGTCGTCTCTCAGGCACTTGTATTGATAGGGAAGTCCTCTCTATAGCACTCGTCCCTCTCGTCATATATTCGTAAAATATTACTTTCCCGCTCTTGATCGATCAACCGTCAAGGCAATTCATTTCTAGACGAAAATACTCTTAAAACTACCATGGTTTAATGACACCGTTAAAACAAGTAGGTTTCTACGGGCGTAGAATTTGTAAACAACTGTAGCATTGTCGGATTATTTTAGATATCGTGAAAGAAAATTCAGCTGCTGATTAATTTCTCATTGATGATTACTGTTGCGTTTATTAAACTAATGGAAAATTTAAATAAAATATTCACCGTACTAATACAAATCAAATTCAGCTTACTACAGAAACATCATGACGGCAGTCTATCTTAATAAAGCATTAAGTGTCTGTAAGGCGATTGAGCCTATTTAACACGAATTAGTAGGATATTACGGACTTTTGACTTCGAGAAGATCTGTATTACTTCATTTCCTGTATCATTCGCAAGTATTATGGAAATGTGGCATTTCATAGATAAAATTATGTATTCACAACGACAAAAAATACGTCGGCAGAAAACAAAAGTGGCATTATGAATTTGGCAGTACCGTAAGGTTTTCGCTCTGACACTAAGGGTTACTGTAAGTAGCAAGACGAATTTTGTTCGAGCGTTTTCTTACGATTCCCTTATTGAGTTTGTATCTGCCTGCTTGCAGCTCAGCTACAAAAGAATTAAAAGCCCCCAGGGGCTCAGCATTCGTTTGCTGGGTACGGGCTTGGCGACCCCGGGGTTCCTGAGCTGGGGACTGGTAAGCGCCGCCAGTCCCCTGTCACCGTAACCTCTAAGCATACTTCAACGACCACCGTGCGTCGCGGCGGTGGAATGTTGTGTGTCTCAGGGAATGAGGATCTTGGCTTGACCGCCCGGATCGCGAGGATGGAATAAACCTCTATAAAAAAACCCTCAATCTCAAGGTGTGCTGCGCGCTGATGAGATGCATGGCTGTTGAGGTGGAACAGTCGATAGCGGGCAACCTCTGGGGAACCTGCCGCACCTCAGTTGTATAAGGCTTACCTAGGCACGCGGGGCTCTGTCTAGGTGGACTTCTAGTTCCCTAGCTGCTCGTGGGACCGAGATGGATCCTTCGAAATTCTCTTTTCTTCCTCCCAGCGGAAAGGGTGGGCCGCTGGAAGGTTCTAACACCCAGTCTCTTAAGAGGGCCCGTGCTTCTTTGAAAAGTCCTGTCTTAGGTAACAGAATGCATTCTGGTAATCCGAATGTGTTTCTCATTGTGAAACGGAAGGAGGGTAGTTTCGAGAAGGTTTCGCCCTTCTATATACAAAAGGGATTGGAGGGAATCTGTGGCTCCTTAAAATCGGTGAACCGCTTACGTAATGGGACCTTGCTAGTGGAAACTTCCACTTCCCAGCAAGCAACTAACCTCCAATCTGCTAAATGCCTTGGAGAGTATGCCATAGACATCGAACTGCACAGCACCTTGAACTATAGCAAAGGTGCTGTGACATGCCGGGATCTAGCTGATATTCCCAAGGAAGAACTGCAACGTGAGTGGGCTCCGGAAGGTATCGTTGATGTCCAACACATCATGAAGAGGGTTGATGGCACTCTTGTCAAATCCGACTCCTTTATTCTGACCTTCAGTAGCACAACACTTCCTGAACATGTTAAAGCTGGCTTCCTTCGCCTTAGTGTGAGGCCTTATTTCCCGGCCCCAATGCGCTGTTTCAAATGCCAGCGTTTTGGGCATACCACCTTAGGCTGTAAAGGCGATGCGACTTGTGGAAACTGTGGTCAGGCTGCACATGAAGGAGTTGGTTGCTCGTCTCCGGCTAAATGTCTTAATTGCTCTGGGAACCACACTGTTTGGAGTAGGGACTGCCGCATATTTTTAGAGGAACGCAAGGTCCAGGAAATAAAAACAACCAAGCGTATCCCCTATGGTGAGGCCAAGAAGATTTATAAGTCGATGCAACCTCCCACATTTGCTACATCTTTTGCATCCCTGGTACAGAAGCCTACTCCAAAAGTCGATGCCTCAACGCAGACTGAGGTGGTGAGTGTTGGCACTAACACCTGTAGCTGTCAGTGCACTTGCAACGCAGCCAGTGTTCCAGAGCCAGTAGCCCCTACTCGAACGGCAGACAAAAGTACAGTGGCGGACTTGGTCCAGCCCCTCGCACCTCCAACAGCTGAGGTTGTCCCCAAGCCCAGTGCGCCACTTACCACTCCCACATCCGCTCCCCCAAAGTCCACCAAGCCACAGAAAGCTACTGTGCAGCAGCAACAGCGGGTCAAATCCCGTGGTAAACCATCTGACCATGCGGATGTTGTTTTACGCAAGGCTTCTTCTGACTCTTCCCCAGAGTTGATGGAGTACGATGTATGTGTGGGGCAATCATCTCGTCCCACGCCTGCCCCTCCACCTGCTGCGGTCTCCCCACCCCGTCGGAGAGACAGGATGAAGGTGCTACCCCCAACATAGATGGCTCCCATACTCCAGTGGAACTTGCAAGGGTTCAGGACGCATGTGGAGGAACTTCGTCTACTTTCTCAGGGTAGACCACTGTGTCTCTGTCTCCAGGAGACGTATTTCCATCCATCATACTCCCCTGAGATACGAGGCTATACACTCCACAAAAAGGACGACCTGCGTGGAGAGAGAGCTAGAGGAGGCGTAGGTATTTTCGTCAGGACGGACTACCATTCCTCGCCTCTCTCACTTACGACGACTCTACAGGCCGTCGCTGTGTCCGTGCACGTGCGTCATCCATTGACTGTATGTTCACTTTACTTGCCCCCACATGATGCTCTTGATGAAGCAGCCCTCACCGACCTTCTTACACAGCTCCCCCAGCCATTCATTATTTGTGGTGATTTTAATGCCCACAATGTGCTTTGGGGCTCTGCAATTACCTGTCCCAGGGGTAGAGCAATTGAGAGGCTTCTCCTGTCATCCTGTGCCTACTTGCTCAATGGAGGACAGAGTACTCATTTCTGCACGGCGACTGGGTCGTTCTCTGCCATTGATCTCTCGCTTTGCTCTCCAGCTCTTGCCGCTAGTGCTCACTGGGAAGTGGTCGCTGACTTGCACGGCAGTGATCATTTCCCAATCTGGATTCACCTGCCAGATGGCGTGGGCCCCGAAAGGAGACCACCACGATGGGTACTCAGTGGAGCTGACTGGACACTTTATAGCCAGTTGGCCCAATTCGAACACTGTGCGAATGTTGAGGTGTGGGTGGATCATATTACCAAAACGGTCCACCATGCCGCTGCGGCATCCATTCCACAGTCCACAGGCCACCGGAAAAGGCCACCTGTGCCTTGGTGGAGTGACGAATGCCGCTCTGCAATCAGGACCAGGCGTGCGGCTCTGAGGCGGTTCAAGTGTCGGCCGACTGCTGAGAATCTTGCAGCCTTTCGGGTGGCGAGGGCGAGATGTCGCCGCATTATTCGTGAGAGCAAGAAGAGGTCATGGCAAAAGTTCCTGAACACCGTTAATCGTTCCACCAAAAGTTCCATTGTGTGGGAGACCATTAGGAGAATTTCTGGCAGAGGAGGGAGGTGCCCCATACCTGCTGTAATGAATAACGGCACTCTCCACACAGATCCGCGAGACATTGCCCAGACTATGGCAGCATATTTTTCGACAGTTACTGCCACAACCAGTCAGGATCCAGGTTTCCAGCGCCATAGAGCGGTTGCTGAGAGGTGTAGTCTGAACTTCCAGCCCACCTCTCATGAAGTTTACAACTGCCCTTTTTCTATGTGGGAGCTGGATTCTGCATTGTCTGGAGCTCGTGACACTTCCCCTGGTCACGACAGGATCCATTACAGTATGCTATGGCACCTCACAATGCGCAACAAAGAAATCCTCCTCGCACTTTTTAATGCCATTTGGGCGTCGGGTCACTTTCCTGACGCCTGGCGTGAGGCAGTTTTAATCCCCTTTTTAAAACCTGGGAAAGACCGCTCGAGCCCAAGTAGCTACCGTAGTATTGCCCTCACTAGTTGCATAGGGAAGACCTTGGAGCGGATGGTCAACCGCCGCCTTGTCTGGATGTTAGAATCCCGGCAACTACTTAGTCGCTATCAGTGTGGTTTCAGGAGGTTTCGTTCCACCTTCGATAACCTTGCCCTCCTGGAGGCAGCTATCCAACAAGCTTTCCTACGCCGTCATCACCTTATAGGTGTATTTTTCGACATCGAGAAGGCCTACGATACCACTTGGCGGCGTCTCATCCTGGAGCAGCTTCACGAATGGGGTATTCGTGGTTGTCTTCCTCTTTTTATTCAGTCTTTCCTCTCGCCACGATATTTTAGATACCGAATTGGTGACGTCCTGTCTGATCGCTTTCAGCAGGAGAACGGTGTCCCTCAGGGTAGCGTTTTAAGTGTGACTCTGTTTGCCATCGCTATTAATCGCATTACGTCCATGGTGAAAAGTCCTGTCCAGTGTTCTTTGTTTGTGGATGATTTCTCTTTGTTCTGCTCTTCTTCAAGCCTTGCAACGACAACTCGTCAGTTCCAACTTACGATTAGGCGTTTGGATGACTGGGCGCTGAAGAGTGGATTTAAGTTTTCCACCGAGAAGTCTGTATGTGTTCTTTTTAACCGTTCTCGTTCGATTTTCTCCTTTCCTGAGTTGCGCTTGAGGGACACTATTCTTTCTTTTAAAGACACGGTGAGATTTCTGGGGCTCATTTTTGACTCGAGGCTCACGTGGTTACCTCATCTTAAAGACCTGAAACGGCGGTCGCTTCAGGCTTTAAGCACTTTAAAATGTCTTAGCCACAGTACATGGGGAGCTGACAGGACTTCTCTGCTCCATTTTTACAGGGCGTTTGTGCGATCTCGGCTCGATTATGGGTGCACGGTGTATGGGTCTGCGAGGCCTTCGTACTTAAAGATTTTGGACGTTGTCCACCATGAAGGGCTGCGGTTGGCCACTGGGGCATTCCGAACTAGCCCCATACCAAGCCTCTGTGTAGAGGCTGGTGAACCGCCACTTCATATGCGGCGACAGCTACTTACGGTACGCCAGGCGTATAAAACTTTGTCCACACCGTACACACCTGCATACCATACCGTTGCTCAGCCTCCTCTGGCACGGTTATTTCATAACCGGCAACGTGCGACGCAGCCATATGGGATTCGCGCACAGGATTGCCTCGCTGCAATGTCTATGGCTGGTCTTCGTGTTTTACGTCGCGGTTGGAGCAGATCTCCACCTTGGCTCCTCCGGAGACCCAAACTTATTTTAGATTTGACTCGTTTTAAGAAGGATGGCACGCCAGATTTTACATTCCAGTCGCTTTTTTTTAACATTTTAGATGTGCATCACGGTTTCACTGTCGTTTACACTGATGGCTCCAAACAGGAGAATTTCCTTGGCTGTTCTGTGGTGTTCCCTGTCCATGTTACCCGGATTCGCCTCCCTGCTGAATATACCGTTTTCGCAGCGGAGCTCCACGCGATCCTGACGGCACTGGAGCAGATGCATCGTGTTCGGGGCGATCGATTTCTTCTCTGCTCCGATTCTCTTAGTGCCTTACAATCGCTGCAGAACCTGTACCCGACTGAAGAGATGGTCCAGCTGATACATAGCCAACTGTACTTGCTCCAACAGCGGGGTAAAGAGGTATCCTTCTGCTGGGTGCCTGGTCATGTCGGCATCTGGGGCAATGAACAGGCTGATCGGGCTGCCAAGGAGGCCTGCAGAGAGCAGGATGTGGTCCAGTGTCCTATCCCCTTGCAGTCAGTCATCGCTGCACTCCACAGGAAGTGCATGGAGTTGTGGGAGGACGAATGGCTGGCGGTGACGGCCAATAAACTGCGGTCGGTAAAGTCAACAACTCGGCCGTGGCGTTCCTCCTGTCGGTTGCTCAGGCGGGAAGAGGTGGCCCTCACACGTCTTCGGATCGGGCACTGTCCTCTGACGCATAGCTATTTATTACGGCGGGAGGATCCTCCGTTTTGTGATGCTTGTGGCGTGCACATCTCTGTCCGCCACATTTTAACAGACTGCATTTTATACCGTGATGCAAGGGCAGAAGCACAAGTTGATGGTGATCTGCCCTGTGTTTTAGCTAATGATGAGACGTGTGCGTCTAGGGTTTTTAAGTTTTGTGATGTGTCTGGACTCTGGCCTAAACTTTTAGGCTGGAAGTTTTAGTGTATTGCAGAGTGGCTGACTCCTCCCTTTTTTTCCTTGCGGTCAGCCAGCCACTTCCATCTGCTACATTGTTTTAGCCCCCTCTCTCGTTTTCTTCCTGTGTTGTCCATGTTTTACTGCTGACGCCCTGCTTCATCCCACGCTTCGGTGTGGGTGAGCACATCTTTTCCGATGATTGTTTCCCGTGTTTTATGTTCCGTTTTATGTAAATATTCTGAGCTTTTTTTTTTTTCCTTGACACCCGTCTCACTATGATACTGAACGGGCGCTGAAGACCTTGCTGTCGTGCGCCCACAAAACCCCTCTACAACTCTCTCTCCCTTATTGAGTTTGTATCTGCCTCCTTGCAGCTCAGCTACAAAAGAATTAAAAATCTGGCTTTCAGCGAGTCTCGAAAGGCGAACGAAAGCAGCTTGCACCTGGTAGCCAAGCATGTTACCTGGGAACTGGTTTCTTCCTAAAGTGGGAAGACATTCTTTTGTGGTTGAATTGTTGGCAAAAGTCAGTCAGACGTGTGCCGTTGGTCTAAGCGTTTCGGTATGTTGAAATTGTACCAATGGTTTTTCTATAGGTTTTTTCTGTTCCAAATAGAGTTGAAGTCTCCCATTAGTATTTTCACGTCATCTTGGTGAATTTTGCTCATAGTATTTTCGAGTGTGTTCCAGAATTTTTCAACATTTTTGGTGTTTTTCTTATTTTCAATGTTGATGGGAGCATTGATGAGTGTATATTTTTTACTGGGGCTCTGAATGAGCGTAGTCATATGACGATTATTGATGGGTGTGATTTCTTTGACAGTGTTGATGTAAGATCGGTGTTCGAGAAAAGCAATGCCGAAGATTTGTACGCCTTTCGCTACCTTTTGTTGTATTTTGCTCTTGCAGATGCAATGGTTTCCGTAATGCAAGGTTTCACTGTCAGTTAGTCGTGGTTCGTGAAGAGCAAGGATGAGAATTTTTTGTTGGTCGATTTCTTTTGTGAGATTATTTAGTTTTCGTGCTTGGATCAATGTATCGATGTTTAGTTATAAAAAAAAAAGTTCTTATGTATGTGATATCTTATGGGACTTAACTGCTAAGGTCATCAGTCCCTAAGCTTAACACTACTTAACCTAAATTATCCTAAGGACAAACACACACACACCCATGCCCGAGGGAGGACACGAACCTCCGCCGGGACCATCCGAACAGTCCATGACTGCTGCGCCCTAGACCGCTCGGCTAATCCCGCGCGGCGTGTAGTTTTCAAATGGATGTTTTCTGCTAGTAGGGAAATTTACAAGAGATCTTCAATATTCTCTGCCGTGCTAGCCTTACTCCCCAGAATCCGAAATTCCAACTGCCGCCTGTCGACAGCCGGGTTGTGTACCACCTGGGGTAATGTTGACTTCGCTTGCACAATTCATGTTTGCTTGTGTTTCATTGGTTTGGCTGGGTGATTCCAGGACCGGAGAGGACCAGAGGGTGTTGAAACCTTTGGAAGCAAATATTTTCAGCCGAGCTCATTGAGCTAACAGACAGTGACCAGAGCAGCGGTAGTTTTCTCTCAGACGTGTCTGGATTTTGAGTTCAACGGATTGAGTAGCCGTTCAGGATTGTGTTAGTATTTGGTTCACCCCAAGTATTTGATTTCCTCGGTACTACCCATATGGGGGAGGATTTCCCCTATCGGCCCCACGGGATTATTATTATTATTATTATTATTATTATTATTATTATTGTCATTATGTCATCAGCAAATCCAATATGGCGCATCTTCCCACCACTGAAATAGATGTGCATTGTTCGATTCAGTATTCCCATCACATAAATATGGGTTATAATTACGTTACATTGCTGCTAGTAGACACATTTCTTACTTTTTCTTAGGTAGTTGCTACCTGTTACTCCATCATAGGGATTTATGTGCGCAGCATTGTTGCAATACAGACGTTCAAATTATCCGATTTCTGTAATTTCATACACTAATCATCATCATCATCATCTGTAATTTCATTTCGATACCAGATCGTTCTAATCGGATTCAGCAAGTCAGGCTTAATGTGAATATACAAATACGACTCTCATCATTTGATAGACTGGGTAAACCACATTCTTAATCGGACGGTTGAATCTAGATCACTTATTTATGACAGGACCTGAATTCTTAAACACTGTGGAAAATAATAATATCTGATAGTCGGTCAAGCTTTGCTTTGTCGCAGCTCTTTAGATACAAGTCCATTTACTTTCAGTCTCCTCCTTACAATTCTTGCAATGCAAGGTAATTGAAAAATCTCATCCACTCGACGCCAACTGAGGAATTGACTGGTGCATGTGTTGTTCAACACACAGTAGTTGTCACCTTCACTGGAATCGATGACAGTTTGTGTGTGTGTGTTTTCGTGTTCACGCACAATCTGAATCAATACTATTAACATTAGAGAGACAACCAACAATAAATATTGCATCAAGTATGACTGTAAAGTGTTTTAATGCGATGGGAAGCTACAAACCGAATTTCTACCCAACCCACGACCTGCATATTACGTTAAGTAAGATGTATTAACTCCATAGTATCGTTAGCAAAGACAGTGCGCTCTTATTGTCGAGGCTCGCGACAATTGCAGTGATTAGCAGTGCCCAATGCCACCGCGATTTGTTTATGTTGGCTGAGCATGGACACTGCAGCAGAAGCATCACCATAAACAGAAAAAAATCACCTTGGCTCTGACTGCAGTGAGCGGATATCACTGCCTGCTTGTTCTTACAGTAACCAACGCGAGACTCTACTCACAGGTGCCATGGAGCAATTGCAACGGGTATCATGTCATTAGTCATCAGAATATTAACCAGTGATGAAATGTCCACTCTATTTGAATCCCAAGAAAATAGGAACCTTCTCACAAAGGAATGTGAGGTGATATCAAAATTTATCCGGATTTCAGGCGCGTGGCGTCCGGCCGGTGGCCGCTGCAGCGCGAGGAAACGCCCGAGCGTAAGCTGTTATGATCGCGACGCAGCCACCAGCTGTCCTGCGGAATTGTTTCTGGAATACTTATTATTGCGGGTGGGTAGAATGTTAAGCGAATTGTCTTCGATGTTCAATCAGACTCATAACTTTAGACCGAAATGTGGTAAAAAATAAATAATGAAATAAATTGTTAGACGCGAACATGCGACTCTAAGTTTAGAATGCACAACGATTACCGCAAGACCACAGGCTCACTTCCTCCATATAATCTAGGAAGTAGACAACACTGCCTCCTAACACTTCGGCATCTTACAGTGTTGCCAGATTCTACAGATGTCAGGGGCGGTCAGTTTTATTGGCCACCTTAAGTGAACGACACGGACTTAGTCTCTGTGGCGGCCGGCTGGCGGTCAGTTTTTATGTCTAAGACTGTACATCTCGTTGAACTACTTTTATGACTGAACGAGAACCTTGTATCCGACACATGAAAATGTTTGAGAGTAGAATGGAAACGCCACGTAACAAACAAAGAATATATATGTGGCTACCAGGCACATAGTCAGCTCCAAACTGAATAAATAAACCTAGTGACAACCCATACCAACAAAAAACTCTGCAGTTAGAAAAAAAGAAACGAAATTAACCATAGTCATCGGCCACCTCCGCTAGATTGAAACCCAATCACGGATACAATGGTTACAGTTGCCACTCCCTTTGGATTCTTAAATAAAAGCAACACGTAATTATTGTATCACAATAGATGGTACCCGGTTCCTAAACGTCAAGCACAGAATCAATTTTTGTCAACATATGAATGATGGGGCAGCAGATATCGTACGAGCACTATCAAGATTTACCCACGCAAGTAGAATGTTCATTCATTTTGGTAAAACTACTCCCCTTTGACATGTATCTCAGCAGACAGAAGTTCATGATTAACTTCTGTTACATGATGATGATGACTGCCACGATCTCACAGCATGTACATCTCGTTGAACTACTTTTATGGCGGAACCAGAACCTTGGATCCATCGCTTGTAACTGTTTGATACCAGAATGGAAACATCAGTCACATAGACAGCTCCAGACTGAATAAGAAAACGCCACCTTACCAATCTGACAATCACATCATGCATTGGCAACATTGACGTGATCGCCGCTGCCAGCAGACTCGCTGGTCGACGTATTTTCAAAGTTCAACTGTACTGTGAGTGCGCACTGTCTTAAAGTATGCACCTGCTAAACTCATGCCCACTTGCGACGCCGCAAGTAAACCCCAGACACCACAGATCAAGGCACTGAAGCTAGCTTACAACACATCGATACGAAAGTATCAGTTCGTGTATACCACTACATATTATCAAGTGGTCCGGCAGTAGATGATGCAACCGATGCGAAGACTTGGCGGGCCACTATTCAGTTAAAAAGGTTTCGAAAATCACAGGAACGAGTTTACGTGCAAAACTATTCACCCTGTAGCAAACCCATAAAGGAGGAACACTTCCTGCAACATGGAAAGTCACAAACGATATAGCAGTTCGAAGTAGTTTACTTGAGCCTAATGCCAGAGTTTCTGCGGCAATTCTATACACTCTGGCGTCAGGTTCAAGTGAATTACTTCGTGTTGCTATACCGATGAGTTTCCCTCCTGCAGAAAGAGTTCATCCCTCTGCTGTCTTTTAAAAAGATTGGGCAGCTGTCAATCACGTCTCTTCTTCGAGGTGTTGGTGAGGTATGTGCTCTAACCAACCTCTGTGCACTTTGCCATCAACGATTTCAAATGTAACAACTGCGGCAGAACTCACTTGGATTCATATGGTAGTACGAAACCGGTTGGGTCCATTGCAGACAGAAAAATATCACTGCATTGGAACCTCAGATACAAGTGTGATAGAGGAAATATACGAGATCCTCCAGAAAATACGTGTCCTTTTTCGCATGTGGACTCAATGTAATGGCCGTATATATACTACAAAGTAAATCAATAACTTCGTAAATTTATTTGACACATCATGTGAGATCTCTCTTTAAGCTCTTAGGAAGTGGTTTTTCTTTTCATTGCTGCAGTTATGTTTTCAAATGCAAGTGTAAGAAACTGTTCTCTAGAAGGAGGGTAAACCACTTAAATAACTCTTTTCAATTAAAAAATAAATTACTCTACAACTGGAAATTCTGAGCCTGAATGACTGAATATAAACTGGATAAATAGTTTTTGTACAATGTTACACTTTCCCAAACCAGTGCAGATGCACCATTTAAGTCCATTATCAAACTATTTTGAGCCAACTTATCTTTTTTTTAAACTGATCTTACTGGACCGTGCAAATCACCGGCGGACTCCTAGATGACACTAAAGGATACAGTTCTACACTTCCTTTTCTGATGTTGTTTCTTCTATAGTTTTTGTTATTTTCCTTCCGTGTACTTCTACGTGCTCTACGTAATTGACCCAATCCACAATGAGATCCACTCTATAGCGGAGCGCTGATATGAAAATTACTCGCAGATTAAAATTGAGTGCCGAAACGAGAGTCGAACTCGGAGCCTCTTCCTTTGGCGGACAAGTTATCTGCAGACTGAGTTACCCAAGCACGACTCACGACCTGTCTTCACAGCTTTACTTTCACCAGTACCTCATCTCCCACTTTCCAGACTTTAAGGAAATTGTCCTGCGAAACTTGCAGGACTAGTACTTTTGGAGGAGGGGACATTACGGGGTCATGGGATAGCTACAGCCTAAGAGATGTTTCCAGAATGAATTTTTCACACTACAGGTGAGTGTGACCTGATGTGAAACTCCATGGCAGACTAAAACTGTGTACTGGATCGAGACTCGAACTTGGGACCATTGCCTTGGCGGAAGTATAGTTGTGAGGACAGATCGTCAGCCGTGATTAGATAGCTCATTCGGTAGAGCACTTGCACGTGAATCGAGCGTCCATAAATGTGTGGTTTACGAGGAGCTGCTCGCCCATACTACCTCACTCTTTTAAACAACTTACGCACAATCATTGCGCTAGATGGACTGTTCTTTTTGTTGTGGTGGTCTTTAGTCCAGAGACTGGTTTGATGCAGCTCTCCATGCTACTCTATACTGTGCAAGCTTCTTCATCTCCCAGTACCTACTACAACCTACATCCTTCTTAATCTGTTTAGTGTAGTTATCTCTTGGTATACCTCTACGATTTTTACCCTCCACGCTGCCCTACAATACTAAATTGATGATCCCTTGATGCCTCAGAACTTGTCCTGCCAACCGATCCATACTTCTAGTCAAGTTGTGCCACAAATTTCTCCCTAATTCTATTCAATAACTCCTCATTGGTTATGTGATCTGCCCATCCAACCTTCAGCATTCTTCAGCACCACATTCTCTTCTTGGCCAAACCATTTATCGTCCACATTTCACTTCCATACATGGGTACACTCCATACAAATTCTTTCAGAAACGACTTCCTGACGCTTAAATCTATACTCGATGTTAACAAATTTCTCTTCTTCAGAAACGCTTTCCTTGCCATTGCGTCTCCATTTTATATCCTCTCTACTTCGACCATCATCAGTTATTTTACTCCCGAAATAGCAAAACCCATCTGCATCTACACCTACATTTATACTCCGCAAGCCACCCAACAGTGGGTGGTGGAGGGCACTTTACGTGCCACTGTCATTACCTCCCTTTCCTGTTCTAGTCACGTATGGTTCGCGGGATGAACGACTGCCGGAAAGCCTCCATGCTCAGTCGAATCTCTCTAATTTTACATTCGTGATCTCCTCGGGAGGTATAAGTAGAGGGAAGCAATATATCCGATACCGCATCCAGAAACGCACCCTCTCGAGACCTGGACAGCAAGTTACACCGCGATACAGAGCGTCTCTCTTGCAGAGCCTGCCACCTGAATTTGCTAACCATCTCCGTAACGCTATCACGCTTACCAAATAACCCTGTGACGAAACGTGCCGCTCTTCTTTGGATCTTCTCTATCTCTTCTGTCAACCCGACCTGGTATGGGTCCCACACTGATGAGCAATATTCAAGTAAAAGTCGAACGAGTGTTTTGTAAGCCACCTCCTTTGTTGATGGACTACATTTTCTAAGGACTCTCCCAATGAATCTCAACCTGGCACTCGCCTTACCAAAAATTAATGGTCATTCCACTTCAAATCGTTCCGTACGCATACTCCCAGATATTTTACAGAAGTAAATGCTACCAGTGTTTGTTCCGCTATCATATAATCATACAGTAAAGGATCCTTCTTTCTATGTATTCGCAATACATGTTAAGGGTCAGTTGCCACTCCCTGCACCAAGTGCCTATCAGCTGCAGATCTTCCTGCATTTCGCTGCAATTTTCTAATGCAGCAGCTTCTCTGTATACTACAGCATCATCCGCGAAAAGCCGAATGGAACTTCCAACACTACCTACTAGGTCATTTATATATATTGTGAAAAGCAATGGTCCCATTACACTCCCTTGTGGCACGCCAGAGGCTACTTTAACGTCTGTAGACGTCTCTCCATTGACAACAACTTGCTGTGTTCTATTTGCTAAAAACTCTTCAATCCAGCCACACAGCAGGTCTGATATTCCGTACGCTCTTACTTTGTTTATCAGGCGACAGTGCGGACATGTATCGAACGCCTTCCAGAAGTCAAGGTAAATGGCATCTACCTGGGAGCCTGTATCTAATATTTTCTGGGTCTCATGAACAAATAAAGCGAGTTGGGCCTCACACGATCGCTGTCTCCGGAATCCATATTGATTCCTACAGAATAGATTCTAGGTTTCCAGAAATGACATGATACTTTAAGTGTTTCATTTCTTAATCTAATTCCCTCAGCATCACCTGACTTGATGAATTCTTCTCGTGTTATCAGCCGAGTGATGGCTTCATCTTGTCGCCCCGTTTCAATGAGTTTCGTACCCATGACCTTCCGGCGAAAATGATGGGTACGAAACTCACTGGAACGCTGAGACAAGACGACGCCAGCACTTGGCTGATAACACGAGAAGAATTCATCAGTGGAATACACCGAGAAAGACTCCAATCGCATATATCACCCGACTTCATTCGACTACATTCCATTATCTTCGTTTTCCTTTTGTTGATGTTCATCTTATATCCACCTTTCAAGATACTGTCCATTCCGATCAACTGTTCTTTCAGGTCCTTTGCTGTCTCTGATAGAATTGCAATGTCATCGGTGAACCTCAAAGTTTTATTTTCTTCTCCATGGATTTCAATTCCTACTCTGAATTTTTCTTTTATTTACTTTACTGCTTGCGCAATATACAGATTGAATAACATCTGGGATACGCTACAACCCTGCCTCACTCCCTTCCCAACCACTGCTTCCCTTTCATGCCTCTCGACTCTTATAACTGCCATTTGTGTACAAATTGCGAATAGCCTTTCGCTCTTTACCCCTGCCACCTTCAGAATTTGAAAGAGAATATTCCAGACAACATTGTCAAAAGCTTTCTCTAAGTCTACAAATGCTAGAAACGTAGGTTTACCTTTCCTTACTCTACCTTCTAAGGTAATTCGAATGGTCAGTATTGCCTCATGTGTTCCTACATTTCTACGGAATTCAGACTGATCTTCCCCGAGGTCGGCTTTTAACAGTTTTTCCATTCGTCTGTAAAGAATTCGCGTTAGTGTTTTGTAGCCGTGATTTATTAAACTGATAGTTCTGTAATTTTCACATCTGTCAACACCTGCTTTCTTTGGGATTGGAATGATTATATTCTTCTTGAAGTCTGAAGGTACTTCACCTGTCTCATACATCTTGCTCCGCAGATGGTAGAGTTTTGTCAGGGCTGGCTCTCCCAAGGCTGTCAGTAGTTCTAATTGAATGTTGTCTTCTCCCGGGGCCTTGTTTCGACTTAGGTCTTTCAGTGCTCTGTCAAACTCTTCACGCAGTATCATATCTCCCATTTCGTCTTCACCTACATCCTCTTCCATTTCCATAATATTTTCCTCCTGTACGTCGCCCTTGTATAGACCCTCTACATGGTGGTCCATTGATAGGGACCGGGCCAAATATCTCACGAAATAAGCATCAAACGAAAACACTACAAAGAACGAAACTCGTCTATCTTGAAGGGGTAAACCAGATGGCGCTATGGTTGGCCCGCTAGATTGTGCTGCCATAGGTCAAACGGATATCAACTGCATTTTTTTAAATAGGCTCCCCCCCCCCCCTTTTATTACATATTCGTGTAGTACGTAAAACAAATATCAATGTTTTAGTTGGACCACTTTTTTCGCTTTGTGATAGATGGCGCTGTAATAGTCACAAACGTATAAGTACGGAGTATCACGTAACATTCCGCTAGTGCGGACGGTATTTCCTTTGTGATACATTACCCGTGTTAAAATGGACATTTACCAATTTGCGAATAAGGTCGATATCGTGTTGATGTATGGCTATTGTGATCAAAATGCCCAACGGGCGTGTGCTGTGTATTCTGCTCGGTATCCTGGACGACATCATCCAAGTGTCTGACCGTTCGCCGGATAGTTACGTTATTTAAATAAACAGAAAGTGTTCAGCCACATGTGAACCGTCAACCACGACCTGCAACAAATGATGATGCCAAAGTAGGTGTTTTAGCTACTGTCGCGGCTAATCCGCACATCAGTAGCAGACAAATTGCGCGAAAATCGGAAATCTCAAAAACGTCGGTGTTGAGAACTCTACATCAACATCGATTGCACCCGTACCGTATTTCTATGCACCAGGAATTGCATGGCGACGACTTTGAATGTCGTGTACAGTTCTGCTGCCACTACGCACAAGAGAAATTACTTGACGATGACAGATTTTTTGCACGCGTTCTATTTAGCGATGTAACGTCATTCACCAACAGTGGTAACGTAAACCGGCATAAAATGCACTATTGGGCAGCGGAAAATCCACGATGGCTTCGACAAGTGGAACATCAGCGACCTTGTACGGTTAATGTATGGTGCGGCATTGTGGGAGGAAGGATGATTGCCCGACATTTTATCGATGGCAATCTAAATGGTGCAATATATGCTGATTTCCTAATTAATGTTCTATCGATGTTACTAAAAGATGTTTCACTGCATGACATGATGGCGATGTACTTCCAACATGATGGATGTCCGGCACATAACTGGCGTGCTGTTGAAGCGGTATTGAATAGCATATTTCATGACAGGTGGATTGGTCGTCCAAGCGCCATACCATGGCTCGTATGCTCACCGGATCTGACTGCCCCGGATTTCTTTCTGTGGGGAAAGTTGAAGGATATTTGCTGTCGTGATCGAACGACAACGCCGGCCGGAGTGGCCGTGCGGTTCTAGGCGCTACAGTCTGGAGCCGAGCGACCGCTACGGTCGCAGGTTCGAATCCTGCCTCGGGCATGGATGTGTGTGATGTCCTTAAATTAGGTACGTTTAATTATTTCTAAGTTCTAGACGACTGATGACCTCACAAGTTAAGTCGCATAGTGCTCAGAGCCATTTGAACCATTTTTTCCACCGACAACGCCTGACAACATGCGTCAGCGCATTGTCAATGTATGTGCGATCATTACGGAAGGCGAACTGCTCGCTGTTGAGAGGCATGTCGTTACACGTATTACCAAATGCATTGAGGGTTGACGGACATAATTTTGAGCATTTATTGCATTAATGTGGCACTTACAGGTAATCACGCTGTAACAGCGTTCTCAGAAATGATAAGTTCACAAAGGTACATACATCACATTAGAAAAACCGAAATAAAATGTTCAAATGAACCTACGTTCTGTATTTTAATTTAAAAAACCTACCTGTTACCACCTGTTCGTCTAAAATTGTGAGCCATATGTTTGTGACTATTACAGCGCCATCTATCACAAAGCGTAAAAAGTGTCCAACTAAACATTCATATTTCGCTACGTACTACACGAATATGTAACAAAAATGGGGGTTTCTACTTTAAAAAAAGCAGTTGATATCCGTTTGACCGATGGCAGCACCATCTAGCGGGCCAACCATAGCGCCATCTGATTTCTGCCTTCAAGCCAGACAAGTTTCGTTCTTTGTAGTTTTTTCGTTTGATGCTTATTTCGTGAGATATTTGGCCGGTCACGATCAATGGACTACCCTGTATATACTCCTTCCACCTTTCTGCTTTCTCTTCTTTGCTTAGAACTGGCTTTCCATCTGAGCTCTTGATATACATACAAGTGGTTTTCTTTTCTCCAAAGGTCTCTTTAATTTTCCAGTAGGCAGTATCTATCTTACCCCTAGTGAGCTATGTCTCTACATCCTTACATTTGTCCCCTAGCCATCCTTGCTTAACCATTTTGCACTTACTGTTGATCTCATTTTTGAGACGTTGGTATTCCTTTTTGCCTGCTTCATTTACTGCATTTTTATACTTTCCCCTTTCATCAGTTAAATTAAATATATCTTCTGTTACCCAAGGTTTTCTACTAGCCCTCGTCTTTTAACCTACTTGATTCTCTGCTGCCTTCCCTCAAAGCTACCCATTCTACTGTATTTCTTTCCCCAATTCCTCTCAATCGTTCCCTAATGCTCTTCATGAAACTCTCTACAACCTGTGACTCAGTTTATCCAGGTCCTATCTCCTTAAATTCCCACCTTTTTGCAGTTTCTTAATCTACAGTTCATAACCAATATATTGTGGTCAGAGTCCACATCTGCCCCTCTAAATGTCTTACAATTTAAAACCTGGCTCCTAAATCTCTGTCTTAGCATTACATATCTGAAACCTTCCAGTATTTCCAGGCCTCTTCGATTGATACAACCTTCTTTCACTTGTGATTCGTTGCACTGATTTCTTCTGATTTTTGTAAATTCATTCTTCGCACTATTCTTTCACTTTTACACTGCAGAATGACATCTCCAACAGCCGGCCGAAGTGGCCGTGCAGTTAAATGCGCTGCAGTCTGTAACCGCAAGACCGCTACGGTCGCAGGTTCGAATCCTGCTTGGCGCATGGATGTTTGTGATGTCCTTAGGTTAGTTAGGTTTAACTAGTTCTAAGTTCTAGGGGACTAATGACCTCAGCAGTTGAGTCCCATAGTGCTCAGAGCCATTTGAACCATTTGACGTCTCCAACAGACCACTTGCGCAGCTTTAGAAGGGCTGAAATGTCCCTGACGGATCTGTTGCTCTAGTGATACCCATTGGCTGGTCCACGGTCGGTCTGCTGAAAACACAATACCCCCGACAGAACTCCTCGCTTCCTTTCATAGTCGTGAGTCCACACACTCATGACAACTAGTGTACAGTTCCGCATTACGTAGGGCAATTCAGGTGCTTTTGATCAATCGGTGTAATTACGCACAGTGTAATGTATATGAACCCACATTCCATCTGAATAAGTCACCTACCACGTCTATTCTGATAACTTATTTTGTGGAATAAACAGAACATTTTACACTGTTTAGCTACCATGTCATCTCAGTAGTACAATTTGGTACTTTCAGTGTGACGTTTCTGAAAACCGAACCCGAAAGAAAATTTTTTCTCCTTTGCTGTCGTTCAAGATAAGCTCTATTTGGTAAAAGATGTGAAGGTTGTGGAAACTTGGTATTTCCTTGTGTTGTTGATATATCACAGAAATAGCTGCTTAATACTACATTTATTCACATCTTCAAGGAGAAATTTGCTCTGTATCGTGTCCCAACTCCTATAATTTACCCACCAATGAAATGCTGAAGTTTAAGGTTTCTCTTGCACATTTGTCACATTGTTGACTGCATTGTGACGCCGTCCTATTTCTTGTCGTTAATGAATTTGATGGCATTATCAGAAAGTTACCTCGGCTGCCCATGGAGTTATCTTTAGCGATCGTTTTTTATTCCTGGCATGCGAATTAACGACGTGCCTTACATTGCACTGAAGTGGACTTTATCGTCTCATGTGACGAACCTAGTTCCGGCTACGGCCGGGTCTACGGTTCAGTTTGTTGATTAACACTGGTGGGCTCCCGAGAAGCACTTTTTGGTATTATAAGTTCAACAAGCGCGCCTTGGTTGTACTCCTCCGTTAAGCTCGCTTTAAGCTCAAGGCCTGTGAAATTTCTGTCGCGGCTATACAGTCAACCACGGCTTCTGTGTAGGTCATTGTCAACCATCTGTGATCATATCCCAGGCACCGCAATGGCTCGCTGTTCACATCAGATGGCCGCATCTGGTGTTCGGAGCAATTTCACCACACGCGGGGCCCTGGAAACACGTCCCGTTAACGGTCGATACACATAGCACTAGGCCTTTCTAATTAAAGCCGGGAGTGTAAAATATAATGATTACTAAAATTCCAATTTAGTTTCGAAACGATACTGGTGTTTGCTTTGCACACCAAGTGCGTTTTATTTTTAAGATAGCCTACAACGAGCTTTTATGGGTGCGATGTACAGCTTGCTAAACCGCAGTTTTTTTCCGTGGCTTGTAATCAGTGAAAGAGCCGCTTTCTGCATTGCGGGGAAGGAGAGTGTTCGTAGCCCTTCGTAAATGGTGCGTCTAGGACAGACTTCAAACGAGAAGTATATATTTTGAATAATGTGAGCTTAAATTTTTTTCTAAATTACCATTACTCGTACGTGAACAACTGATTCATACACACTTATTTGATCACTTAATCTCTTATAAGAATAATAATTAATCATCTGTAGCTTTTACTTTAGTGCAATATTTAATGAAATGATTTAACCAGCTCACTTGTTAGAGATTCTTTTTTATATTTGTGTTTGTATAAATAATTCACATAATATCCACTATTTTTCTTTTATTCTAAGTACACAAATACTTGATATTTATAGCACAAATAAATAATACCTATTGCATCATATGCAGAATGTTCAACTAACTCTTCCCGGGGATGTCAGATGTGTTTTAAATTTTGCCTCTGAGAAGCGCAGACCATAGGCGCGCTATGGCTTCAATATGCAAAGTGTGTTGCCTGTAATCCACTCATCTGCTCTGCGTGAAAGACAATAGACCGGTCTCCAGAAAGACATTTCCATTCCTCCACTTAGAGACACACATTCTTAAGGTTTTATTGCTGAAAACCACACTATCAGTTTCTTGGTGTAGATTGTAAGCACATACACCTAACCCGGTTAGTAGACGCTGCTAGACCGATAAATCTCGTAGTCCCAAGGCCTCAGAACATATGGGTTTATGCTGAAAAGTAATGCTTACTAATTTTTACCTTGTCAACATTGGTTGAGGTATTAGATGTCATGGATATTACTCGGGCGACTTTCCCGCATCGCTGATGGAAGTTACAAACCTCTAGCGCTTGAGGGCTCCAAATTGTGTCTTGTAACATGGCTGTAAGTAATGTAACTACGTATGTCGGTGTACTGCAAGACCCTCAGGAAACTGAAGGCACGAACTTAAAGAGTTCGCCCTCACATGGAACACTGTCTCCTTCAGTATGGCAGTGCCAGACTGCACACTAGCGCTGCGTCATCTGCAACATTCCGATGATGTGGGTGCACAATCCTCTATCATCCTCCACACAGTCTCGACTTGGCACCATCTCATTTTCATCTGTTTGAAAAACTTAAAGACCTCCTTCGAGAAGTTTACTTTGATAGTGATGAGGTGGTGCAAGTAGAGCTGAGACTGTGGCTCTGTCAAGAATGTCAGACGTGTTACAGTGACAGTATCACCAAACTCATATCTCATTGGGAGAAATGTGTTTGTCACCAGGATGGCTATTGAGCCGTCGCTGGCTCACGTCATGCCTTGTTTTTTATCATTGGTTGCAGTGCAGCGCTGTCTTATTTCTTCTTCAGTTGCCACCATAACATTGCTGTCTTCTCTCTGTCAGCGGCAGCAGCAACGTGTATTGAATCTAGTACTGCTGTACGATCTTTGGTGTGGCGGTTTGTGCGGTTTGTGGCAGTCGTTCGGTTGGGGCAGAGCAGCGAGAGGGGCTCCGCAGTGCGCAGTCAGGCCGGAGTCGCTGGCGGCGTGCGCGCGCAGTTGGAGTTGTTAGGTGCTTCTTGCGAGGGTTACGAAGTTCATCGCCCACCGATCCTGGACACTAAAGTTGAGAGCCCACTTAACCTCCTATCAAGCCTCAACTGCTATCACATCTCTTAGTTTGATCCTGGTTGTCGCTTTCTGGGAGATTCCGGCGAGAAACAACGTTTGCGCATTGAAGTCGGCTAGAGTTGTAGCCGTTTTACTGTGTGGTGTTTAACTTAATTTAATTCATTCCTTCATTATTGAAGTGTACCAGCGGTATCTTCTGCAGTGTGGCCGTTGACGTTCCAGTTACCTGCCCTGGGCGTTGATGTAGTTTTTGGCAGTGTCTTTTCCTTGTCATGTGGATGCCGTCTGGCACAGCGTGTAGTTCGCCAGCTGAGGTGTTGTTGGTAGTTTTGAGCGTTTATTCTGACTTGGCTGGATTGGACAGCAGTATTCAGAACGTTGTGCTATTAACATCTTATTGTCGTTTTGGCGGTCGGGTGGAGCAGAACGGAACTTGTTGGTTGGAATGTTGGCTGGCTTTCGGTTGGGTTGCCTTCCGATTAAGAGGTTGTCGTTCTGGCTGCCTGTGTCACCTAAACGTGCGTTATTGTTACTTTCACAGGCCGACCCTTGGAACCTTCTGAGCGCCGCTCCTTGTGTTTCACATAGTGATTTCCTTTTTAGTCTGAAGTATTCTGTCTGGCCTCCATCCGAGTTTTAGCTTATTAAGGCTTTTCTTCTTAGGCCTTAAGCTGTAAGAAAAATCGTTTCTTGTTTGCTATGTAGCGTTCAGCCGAGCTTCAGCCTTTCAGACCTAAAATTTAAAATTCCTTGTGTCTAGACCTTAAGCCATACATTGGTTTCAAGTTGGTACGTGGCCTTCAGCCTGGTTTTCAGCTTTTCAAATGAAACATGGAAAATTTTGACTAGGCCTTAAGCCGTAAGAAATATTTTCTAGTTTGTATGTGGCCTTCAGCTGAGTTTTCCAGCTTAAATTAAAAATTGGAAATTTCTTTGTCTGGGCTTTAAACCATGAGATTGTTTGGGTTTCATATGTGGGCTTCAGCCGAGTTTTACGTGAAGCATTTTAGGATAAAGCCTTTAGCCTATTTTAGTTGAAATTTCGAAGCTCCTCCCTTTAGGCCTTTAAGTCGTAAAATTGTTTTCTGCATGGTGTGTGGCCTTCAAACGAGTTTTCATCACTCTTAAATTAAAAATTAAAAATCCTCGTCTTGCCCTTAAGTCATAAGAATGTTATTCCTTGGTATGAGGCCTTCAACCGAGTTTTACGCGAAATATTTTAAGATAAGGCCTTCAGCCTTTTCAAATTCAAAGCTCTTCTTGTTAAGCCTTAAGCCGTTAAATTGTTTAGTTGATATGCGGCCTTATGCCGATTTTTCAGCATATTTAGACTAAACATTGAAAATCTTTGTCTCGGCGTGAAGCCGTAATATTGTTCTTGATTAATGTGTGTCCTTCCGCCGAGTTCAACGGGAAAAATTTAAGCTAAGGCTTTCAGCCTATTTATATTGAAGATAAAAAAAATCTAAAAAAGTGAAACCTCCAGAAGAACTCCTGCACCTCAGTTCCTTGCTTAGGTCTTCTGCCTCGGATTTTCGATGTGACCCTCAGCCGATCTAAATTAAATCAAAGGAGGTCTTTCGTTAAAACCTTGGGAGTTTGATTCTTGCTTGTGTGATTGTGTGTTTTAACAAATAAAGTCTGCATGTTGAGTGCTACTGACAGTAACTTATTTTGGCCCCTTTCCACAAATATAACCTCATCCGCTCTGTTCTGCTAGCCCAGGGATTTCACCTATGTTGTATAATAAATATGTAGACCTTATGAATAAAGATGTGGAATAATAACGTTTCCTTTACTGAGAAAAATTTAGGAGTTTTCACATAAAAAAATTCGGAGACATTACTTTCCAGCACACCTTCTTACATTTGACGTATGCAAATTTCAGTGATCACAGAGTCAATATTAAGCGGATTACCTATCTTGCATTCTGATATATTGTAGTGTCTCCTGCATGTTGTGTTTTATGGTCACTAACTTTACAAATAAGACTGTGACTCGTCTTGCGTAAACGACGAAGTTTTATTACCAATGCATGCCACTAATGTATTTCGAAAGAATGACAGGGTGCTTTAAAGTCTTTGCGACGAACGTCTCGAGTGAAAAATCACGCCGTGTCGAAAAGCCCCAGCTAGACACAAAATGTGCGCTTGCTGTTCCAGACAACGTGAAGTGTCTGCCCATGAGACGCACTCTGCGGCGTTGGTATGCAACGTATATTGCCTATAACTCAGTCATCAGCGCTATGTGAAAAGTGGTAGGCCGAGTTCATAAAACATCTTTCTTCGCCTGCAGGCAGTCATTCATAAGATTGAAAATCCCTATCAATTTATTGGGGTAAGTAGTATTCAGATAAAGCACACATATTTAGTAGGCCCTGCTAGTTCGATGAAATCTCGTCGTTACAGGGCCAGCGAATTCAATAAAACGGTCACTAAATAGTCAGGAAGCGAACGTTCTGTTTTCAACAAAAACTGTTCCCTACGAGGTGCGCTATCACCTCTAGACGTTTGTCGCAATGAATATATAACTAAGACTGAGTTTTATATGAGAATTTTGAAACATTTTCATACTTCGCACAGAAGACCATTACAGGCGTAGTGGTGTAGTCCTGTATTTCCAAGAACAATTTCACACAGTATGGATCTTAGATTCCTACATTTACAGTGAAATGTATGTTGCAGAAATATTCCCGCTCCCATCATTGATAGAACGCAAACTGAAGCAGTTCTTTGGTGGTTTCCTATAGCAAACTAGTATTTTCCGTCTTCGGTATGAAGTGATAGGGAGGCCCTGTCCTCTTGGGTGGGGGTGGGGGGAGGGTAGGACTTCCCGATATGAAAATAAAGGCTTCATTATTGTTTATACGGTGGAAAGTCTTAACATGTACTGCAGCTACTCATTTCATTAAATCTCGCGTATTTACGTCTCTTCGACCAGTCTGATCCCCACTGTATGTTGTCCGGATGAACTCTAAATTGTGGCCAATACGAGAATTTTGTGTTTTGACAAGCTTTCTGGGAGCCAGACATTTTATCAGTGATACAGCTTACCACCAGGCATTTGCTTTCCCGTTGGGATTATAATCATTCCTCTTTCCTATTGATATTGCCGCGCCCTTGGTGTTGACCTTTGCGACCTATGTCATCAACCTGATACATTACGACACAGGCTTATCTCTTGCAAACGAGAACACTGGTGCTGGATTGGTCGGCAAATGACTTTCCTTACCCGATCGGCTGTAGATGCTTTCTATCGGAACTTTTCCGTTTTGCCTCGAGCACTAGGCTCACTATGTAGTTGATTGTGACAACAATTCGACCCGCGAGTTTTTCGCCAGTATATGTTGAACGAGGATTGGCAATGACAGAAGCTTCATCGTTTTAGTGATTTGTTGCAATTTGTCTTTCATCGTCAAGCTATTGGACAGTTTTTGCCTTTTGTTTTGTTGAGGAACGTTCCTTCATTGCATTCTTTTCTGGAGATAAAATGTTGCTTTCTTTTGAATGCCAGAATTGTGAAATTTATGTCCACCAAGTTTTATTTTCCAAAAAAAAAAAAAAAAAAAAAAAACGAAGATACCAGTACAATGAAGGGACTATCACACTGACGGGCGGGGAGAGGGGAAAGATATGCAGACTCATCGACGTTTGAGTCACGTACACGCCTAACATCCTTTTTTTTAAGCTAAAACATCAAATTGTATCCATTTTACAGCTGCACAGTGCTATCTCTTGTGTATTTCTTTCTCTTACTCTTAGCTTCATTTAAACACTAAGACATAACATGAACTATTTGCAGACGTGAACACCGTTTTCATTCGTCCATGACACAACTGAAGTCAATAGAAAATAACAGTGGATAGTCTAACATCTTTTTTATCCAACGAGGCAAGAAAAGCACACTAGATATGCTACACAAGATTACACTTCATTACGCGCGATAATTACATACTGTACGTTCGATGTCCAGGCTTCACTTCACAGAGCCGATGCGTAATCGTACGGACAACGTTACTTTAGAGAAGGTAAAAAAACTGGTTAGTGGTATAGATCTGTAAGTACTAGATCGCTGAATCGAGTCCTGATCATTTTTTCTGGTTTTTAAATGTTTTTCGACAATGGTCATATTATTTCACATATGTGACATTTGAAAGTTAATTAAATGAAAATCACATGCGTTTGCACAATCTTTAATTGAAATCTATTGGTATTCTCATATTTGCTAAAATGAATGATTACAACAGATTTCATGTTTATGATTAGCGACAAGTAAATAACCAGACCCATAAAGTTTTCCTAAAAATTTCTGCCTGTCGTGATACACGAAATTTCTTACGCATGCAATCGGTTAAGGTAGCGAGAAATACTTTGCGCCTGGACACAGGTTTTAGTGGCAAGGGACAGGCATGGAAAACCCAAGACAAACACCGATAAATAAAGGTGTAGAGAACTGTATTCAGTAATGCAATGAGTTACAATATGGCGAAACATAAGGGCAATGTACAAATGAATAATCGTAGGATGTGCATTCAAGATTTTTTTGAAAATCACGAAATCTACATTTTTACTGCAAAACTGGAGGTGACTCTAGATTCTTCGACTACTGTAGATGATGAATGTCACTGTCAGTTAAAGGACGAGTTCGCGTTCTGTGACGATCTTCTTCAGTAAACGGACATCATTCGCAAATCACGACAGGCATAAATTTGCAGGAAAATTTTGTGCGTTTTGTCATTTACTTGTCAATCGTTATCATATTCGTTTCAATAATTACTGTCAGTGAATAAACGTTCGAATAAGTACCCATTTTATCTCGTTATTTTGTGCGTTTTGTCGTTTGCTTGTCGATCGTTACGATATTCGTTGCAATAATTACTGTCGGTGAATAAACGTTCGAGCATATACACATGTTATTTCGTTATATTACCTTTCAAATGACATGAATGTGAAATAATATGACCAGCGTTGAGAGAAATATGCATAGAAAATACGTGGAACGGCACTGTAACTACCGAATACGGAGCTTGAGCGCTAACCACATGACGGAGACCATCTCGAGCTCACAGCCCAGTAAATATTAGATGCGTAAAACTTCTCTTGCAATTTTCTAGAAATTATCTAAGTATTACTCCTTACTACTTGAATGTTATATTGTCCTGATAGAATACTAAAGGTGCAAAAAATCTGAAATAGTTGCATCATTCACATCTAATCATTCCCACACATTGGCTAGGAACACTGGGTGTGACACACATGTGGTGCACAAACTCAATCAAAAAATCAAGGCACAGGTACAAAACAAACACAACACACCAAGGGCGCAGGAATCTCTCAACCTGCAAACACACAAACACACGCACCACACGAACACAATCGAACCACGCAGAAAAGAAACAAAGGGTACAATTTGACTTAGATAGATGAATTAACACAGAGGGTGGCAAATATACTACAAAGGCTGGGCTTACAAATAGCTTATAAAACTGGGCAAAACTTCCAGCCAACCGCTAATCAAGAGGGACAAAGCCCAGTGACTAGGAATATCTAAACCTGAAAATCGAACTTGTGATTCAGTATTACAATAGTCGTGGCACGCAGGAATTTTAAAACATAGTACAGGTGTTGGAAATACGGGACAAATCATCCCATATTTTCAGAACAGTTAAAATACCGATACTGTCATCCTCAAAAAAGGAACGGAACAAGAAAACAATCGGAATAAACAATCATGCTGAATATCTTATACAAATGCAGAAATAGTACACACATCTAGAAAATCAGTTAGTAGAACTTTAAGTTGTTACTACATCACAGGGAAGCAAAAGTGCCACAAAAGTTTATAACAACCTGCAAAAACCTAAATGAAAAATAAATAGTACAAACAAAAATGTGCACACATTCGTGTCCACTGAAGATGCCTTGCAAAGAATAAGGGCGAAACATGTACAGTACAGAACTCGTGTTCCATTCAGCTGTACATAGAAGGTCCCAAAGTACAAGTTATCAATGTACCGTAATAAATCATAATTGTTTACTTATGGTGAATGCTGGTAAACTATTCACTCCTATTTTTTATTGGCGGTCATCATCATACAGATATGCAATACCAATAAAACAAATTTTAAGTTGAACAATTTTCAGCATGTTTTAGTTTATGAGGAGCCCAATGTATCGAGGACAGACATTACAAACAAACATTATAGTGACTGATATGTTCATGTTGCCAAATTATCTGTAATTGTTTAAATATAGTATTATTATTTAATGTTAAATATACTTCAGAGTAAATGTTTATGTGTAGTGAATCAGGAAGAATTGCGAAAAACGTGTATTGCTTCGTAAATCCGACCTGTCTGCCTGCTATGAGTTTACTGACAGTCTTACATCTTGGTGACTCTCTTTCTTTCTTTGGCACGAATTATATTAGCTTCAGTAAGGTAATTGGATATAAGTAAGCGAATTAAGAAACTGATCATATTTTACCTCTTCTTTATTTCCCGTGATCCGTATCCATATCCCGACCCAAGGCTGATATTAAATTTTTGTTGCACTACTGGTCCTTTGTCAGTTCCAAATTATGAGGTAACTTATTGTGATAGGTTTTTCTCTTGACATTGAATTTTTTTTTTTAAGTTGTGAAATTGCTCCAATTCTGCAACAGATACTGGGCAAGAAACTGAATGTCGGCTGTTAATTGTTTACCTTTAGTGCTCAGTTTCTCTTTTCCTCTAATTTCATTATTTCGTGAAAGCGTTATTGCAACATTTTGGCAAAGATGAATCTGAACCCAGCATTAACTAAAGCCCCTAAGAAACTTTAAAGTATTTGTCCGTGAGTTGAGCAAAAGACATAGTCAGAAAATTTTGGGCGTCCGAGCCGATGAGATCATTGGCCACTCACAATGCAAGCTGGAACACAGCTTCTCACACTAATGTCCTCGAACCTGTGGTCTCGAGATCAAAACGTCGCTAAAGTGACGGTTGTTGAGTAGGTGTTTGGTGAGACAGATCTTATTATTTAAGTTGTGCATAAGTATTGTACATCTGCGACGTTATTTTGTAAAGTCATTCTCGAGTGACTCACATTTCCTTGTTAAATGTTCATTAATTCATATAGTGAAACTGTTATGATCCGTGTGGGTCTACTTATGTTCGGTGTTTCGCTACTTTCTCTTTCTTTGTGAGGTCAATAACAATAAGCCTTACTACAGGATCCCATTTTGGTCAGTTTATCCAAAGAGTATTCTGGTCAGTTGAATTACTTTTTCGTGGTGTTTTGCTGGTGTAAAAAGTATTACTGCGTATTCAGATATCTTTTGTCAGTTACGAATTTGAAATCATACTACTGAGTAGCTATTTTGCGGAATATAAGATATCATAGTAACATATTTGCAGATGATCTAAGGAAAATGCAGAACAGCAACCACAGGGATGTTTATGAAAAAGTGCTAGGAGATAAACGCAGCTTGAAGAGAGAACTGCAGCTAAAGCTTTTCTCTCCTACATGAGATTTTGGTGAGACAATGTAGTATGAGTTCTTAAAATAAGAGATAGATTACATTTATCGGAAATTGATATTCTTAGGTATTTTTCTGTGACAAAATCAGAGTACGTAGCAAATCAGGCGATGATAGAGATTTTGTGCGTTTTGAGCAATTTTTATACTCCTATTCTCGTTTCCGTGGTGTGTAAAGTGGTGAAAATATCAGTTGATGAACCACCACGTCAGCGTATGTGTGAATTTCATGTTTTTCAGTGGTAGCACGAATGCTTCTATGTAATTCACCTACTAAAGTTTTGCTGATGGAGTTTACCGTCTTACTTATTCTCCTTCTTATTTATTATGTTAGATCCTTGGGATTGGCCTAATGTTTACTTGTAGCAAATGATGGTCAGGCTCGAAGATTCCTTCGCGTGTGCTCATGTTCAGCATTCCTCTTATATTTTTGTTTGTTACGACTACGTGAACTATATAGAAATCTCCCTATTTCGGGCGTTTTCCATACTGTGAGTTTCAGTTTTTGCTCTTGAAATGGCGTTCTAATAATTTTTTAATTAAAATTTTTTTCAGTAACCTATGGCGTCCATAGTGAGATTTTCACTCTGCAGCGGAATGTGCGCTGATATGAAACTTTCTGGCAGATTAAAACTGTGTGCTGGGCCGAGACTGTCCACTTCAGAGTGAAAATCTCATTCTGGACACATCCCTCACACTGTGGCTACGCCATGCCTGCACGGTATCCTTTCTTCCTGCTAGTTGTGCAAGGTTCGCAGAGGATCTTCTGTGAAGACTGAAAGGTTGGAGACGAGGTGCTGGTAGTATTGAAGCTGCGAGTCGTTCTTGGGGAGGTCAGTCGGTCGAGCACTTTCCTCCGAAATGCAAAAGTCCCGAGTTCGAGTCTTGGTGCAGCACACAGTTTTAATCTGCCAGGAAGTTTCAATGTATAAGATGTTACGCATTCTTGTTAGTGCTTTCGTGTGCTATGTATGAGCCTGTAATTTGTTTGTACCTCTTTCCTTTGCCTAGATGTGCATTGAATCTAATACAGTTCCGATATATCTTTCTGGCATTTTGTTAGTTCTTCCCCGTCTTCCCATAATTTTTCTACTTCTCGCGGTTTCTTCGTGTTTTGATCGTTTGTCGGTGCATGTGGGTTGATGAGTGCAAAAATTTTGTTTTCTGATTTGTACGTTATTGTGGAGATTATTTCTGATTCTGAATTGGAATCAAGCGTGTTGTCTATAATTGATTGGCCTGCCAGAAATCCTGTGACAAATGTAGTCGGTGTTCCTCTACTGACGACAGATATTCCTTTGTATGTCCTGCAGTTTTCTGGGTTGAACTGATTACTGTCTGTGGAATGGGTCTCCTGTATTGCGAGGGTTTTGATGCGATACTTTTCTAGTACATCCGCTGGCTGGTTAAATTTTCCAATTTTGATCAACGTTTTTATGTAGTGTGCCAATATACTAATGTCGAAAAGTTTTCTAGAAGCTCTAATGCTTGTCCTTTTTATGATGTTCCTCTTCCCCAAGTGTTCGATGACTTGGCAACTCCAGTACATTTATTCTGACCTGGGATAGTGGATTTTTTTCTGTTGTTTCACCATGATTTTTTTTCAAGTTGACGGGGGTTGTGGTGAACTGTGTTGGAGATCACAATTGTTAAAGACTCGATTATTGAAATCGATACATATATGCAGAGAAACACAAATTTTGTGACTTTTTAGAGATTTAATTTAGAAATTTTTGCAGATTACATATAAAGTCTCTACGTAAGTCAAAAACGTAGTGAAGATTCTGGGCAGTTATATTCGGCAAAGTTTGCACGCAAATGATATCGGGACTGTCCTTCTTGCAATTCCAAATATACAGGGTGTTTCACTAAATGTGCTTGCCTCTGTAAGTTACGAAGTAATAGGGGACGGAAATATTTATTGCGGCAGGTCACCATAAGAAACGTTACACTGTCTGCGGAGCTATGAGCATAGTTGATTGTTATTATCCAGTGAGTTATAGAAAAAATATACAATTTTTTAAATGGAACAATAGTTGTTTCTGTAATGCGCTAGAATCAGTAACACTAACTGTGTATACATCAGTTTAAATTACATACCTGTCACTTTTAGTTTGAGAGCTACAACCCTTCAAAGTTTCAGGGGCAGATACCACATACGCTGCGCATAACGCAATGCGCCTTCTAAATGTGTGCGGCCGAGTTGTAACGTCGCCGGTGTCATGAAGCGAGAAGCTTCCTCGGTGCACTGTTACGACTTCGGGATACAGGCAGCTTGGTAATGCGCCGCAGCAACAGACGAAGAACTGGAAGAACTGAGAGATGGAGGTGTTTGTTTTAGCTGGAGAACACCACGATCCTCATGTCAGCTTACGAGCCGTTGCCGCAGTCGCTGGTGTCAGTCTCACATCTGTGTGGCGTACAGTACACGGCCATAGGTTTCACCCGTGCCGCCTGTCACTGACCCAGGAGCTGCATGGGAACGATTTCCCTACGAGAGTTACCTTCTGGCAATGGGCCGTGCGTAATTTCACGCTGGAGTCTCTACACGGTGTTATGTTCTCTTACGAATCCACGTTCACAAATTATGGTGCAGTGAATCGCCATAACGTGCACTACTGGGCCGCAGACAATCCTCGGTGGGTCCGACCTGTCGACCGTCAACGTAGGTGGTCTATTAATGTGTGGTGCGGAATCCTTGTGGATGAAATCATCGGTCCACACTGCTTCCCAGGTACACTAACAGATGAGTTATATTGAGCGTTTATAGTCGACAGTTTGGGTGGTCTCCTTGAATATGTGTGTCTACACACAGAGTCCGTATGTGCATGCAGCACGATAGTCACCCAGCCCATTCTGCGCTTTCTGCTGTGGAAGAAGTAAACAACAGTTTTGCGGGACGGTGGTTGGGGCCCAATGGTCCTCATTCATGGGCTGCAAGGACGCCCGATTGAACACCATTAGATATCTTTTTGTGGGGATATCTAAAGGATCGTGTTTATGTCACTGAGCCCGAGGTGATCTGAAACGGCGCATTAAGGACGCATGTTGCTCCGTGAGACAGGCGATGTTACATCTCGTCCGCAGATCCTTTAGAAGGCGCATTGCATAGTGAATTCAGGAACATGGACACACATTTGAACATCTTATTTAAATAAACTTCCCACCACCAGAACATCCATCACCGACCACACAGCCATGTATTATGTACAGCGTGTGGTATCTGCCCCTAAAACTTAGAAGGGTTGGAGCTCCCAAACTAAAAGTGATAGGAATGTAATTTAAATTAATGTATACACAGCTGGTGTCACTGATTCCATTGCATGATAGAAACAACTATTGTTCCATTTAAAAATTGTATCTATTGTATCTTCTTTTCTGTAATCCTTTGAATAATAACACAATAAACTATGTTCATATCTCCGCAGACAGTGTAACGTTTCTCATGGTGACCTACCACAATAAATATTTCCGTCGTCTATTACTTCGTAACTTACAGAGGCAAACACATTTAGTGAAACACCCTGAATGTGTTCGACATTAACATTGCTCGTTTCCAATTATTCTCATATATTACCCGTTCCCCTCCTCTTTCCTTCCTGCACCACCCCTAGAGCAGCAAAAGATATTTCCCCCGACCCAACTCCAAGGGGAGATAGGAATGTCTTATTCTTACAGTATGTGTATACTTATTTATACATGAATGCACATAACTGAAGAGATTGTACTGAGCCAAGATACAAGTTGTACGAAATTATTGTCTGAACTGTTCTGCTACTAAAGTTATGGTATTTTCGTATACTGAACGTGCAGTAGAAGTCCTATCTGACAGCATGTCTGGACGACTCCTAGCTTCCAGTCAATAATCTTGGTCGACAATTTGTTTCACTCACTCTATGCACTGTTCTAAACTCGTTAGGAATTCTATAAGAGCGTGGCGCTCTACTGCTTTTCAGTCGCACCACATCGTTTTCACGGTATTGCTGGTTAATACTAAGTGATCAACTGCCGCAGAACGTTTGACGATCTAGTTTTCGTTTGAAGCTACATGATACTCCATAAATGACGACTTGAGAAATAAATATGACGTTTGTGTTGTCATTAGTTGGTCACTGGCGTCATCAGTACAATGCTCGAAGGCACACGGGATTATAGCTTACACCCTACATGAAGGTGCAAATAAGATCATAATTCTTTTGGTTGACTATAAAGAGTCTTTTTCTGGCACTCACAAGAAAAGTTACAGTAGGTGTCAAATATATGTCTTCGAGGTCAAGAGTGGATTTCTGTCTTCTTTTATTTGTAGTTATAAGTTAAAGCGCCTCAGTCAGTGATCGGTGCTGAAGTAACTATTTCTCGTTGATAAATGAACCGTCACATCGCGCGATAGTTGTGATTGTTCTGTAAGAAATAGGCGGTGCTATATTTTTACACTCACCTGTCAGGGAATTAATATCTGGGAACGAGAGGAACTACGTTTGTTCCATGCTACTGCAACGAGCTCTTTTCCATAAGCTTAAATGTACGTAATAACAGCATACAGAGCACTAAAAGGAGCCTCCTTGTGGAGTAGTTTCAGATAAGTATCTGCACTAAAAAGGTGATTTTTATTTCACCGTCGGTGTAATTGCGCGTTGTCCTTTCATGGGACGCTGCTTTTAGGTCGTAGCGACAATATTCTCCAAACACATTAAAATGATAACTGCCGGCAATGTGTCATCATGCCGCACAGCAACTCCAACGAAGCATGGCAGCAGATAAGCGATAATCTATGGCGTCCCGTTGTGTAACAGTAGATTTGTGGCTCTATCACCACCGCTGATAACCGACAGATTTAACGGGTCAAAGGCTAGTCACGCAATAAAACGACTATGAGGAAAGCTTTTGTTATTAATGATGCTAACCCTTAAGAGCAAATAAAATATTATAAACAGCATGCTGAATATGTGGAGCAGTAGACATAAGTCACGTTATGAATTAATAACCACGACTCATAGAATTCCTATTTTAGAATAGATGGTATAATGCACACCATTTGGTATTTACCTGGAGTATTTACTGTGTTCACGTAAGCTCCTTGAGTCAGTGATTTACATTTACGGATTGTGTAGACTTTAGAAATGACTAGTAGCCTATCTATGGTCTTGAAAGACAACTGCCTTATCTGGGTAAATAAATTAATTCTCGGAGAAAAATATAAATTAAACGATCGTGGCTTGTTTTGAACTTGAGAAATACAGTGGCAGAGTTGTGCTATTAGGCGAGATTCTTGTTTGTCGTACTGATGCATGACTTCTTCTTAAACTAAAGTTGTAACATTGTTTCACCATGATACTGTGTGGTGTTTATGCCACATCTGTGCCTACATTTTATTACTTTTTTTGTTACACTTGAACGTACAGTACTGAAAGATTCATGTCGGTGTAAAGTAGCGAGTTGCGTATACGTCATATCTACTGACAATAAGCGTGAGAACAGTGGCACTGATAAGAGCCGTATTGTGCTGGAACCACCACAGGCACCTGGGTTTCACCTGCTCGGCTTGGCGTGCAGAAGTGTAACTTTCATTATTTATATTTACTGCTTGAATACTGATGTACATCTTCAGACATGCTTGTGACGTTAGCTGCACTGACATCTTGTTAACAACGATTTCTATAACTTTCAGTTGGCATTATGACACTAATTACAGAGTTCGGTTAGTACTGACGTCACTGGCAGAACCAATCACAATCGCGCCGTAAACGGACAGGCGGCAAGATGTTAAGACAGCTCACTATCAGTCTGCGAACTGTTTTGGGAAAGGCAGTACATGAATTCGTGTGTGAAAGGTGACCTCGCGTAAAATAACGGAATAGTATTTTGAAACAGACGCACTTGTGCAATCTTGTGTTGGTCTAACTAGTCTACGATCGGTTTCCAGCGAGACAATAAGTGATTTATTGTGTGAAGAGTGACTTCGTGTAAAGATGGATCGAATTGTTAAGAATCACTTAGAAAAGAAGTATATGCCATCTCGTTTGAATTTTAACATCGTCTGGAACATTTTCTTATGACTTTTTATGGTGCTCTCTGAATAATGAGTACCTGAAAAGTTCGCTGTAAATATTAATTGTAGACTGGCTCAAGGAATCCTTTATTTTCTTTTTGACTCTATTAATAAAACGAAAATTAAGTGGCATCCCAATATTTCATAATTTTATTTTCGAATAGCGCTGAGATTTTGTCACTTCGTTAAGCACCATTCCATTCATCGCAAGCACGTTACCGTCCGCGGCCCGTGGAGAAGAAACCGATCGGTACGACGGCTACGAGTCATCTTTGCAGGACAAGAACTAGGCATTTTGCCTCCAGTTGTGCTAGAAAAAGTGTGCGCGGACATTCAGAAATCCACTATGTTGCTGCATCTGGCGTATCTTTCTGGTAGGCTCCATTACGTTTAGAAACACACCTTGTAGCACATGTGGGTTATAATTCGCATTTGCCAGGAAACAGCTAATAGCTGAGGGCCTTGTCGCTGTGGTAACATCGGTTCCCGTCAGAACATCGAAGTTAAGCGCTATCCGCCTTGGTTGATACTTGAATGCGTCACCGTTCAGGTATGTCGAGTTCTGTTGGCAAGCAGGGTGCACTCAGCCCTTGTGAGGCCAATTGAGGCGCTACTTGATTGAGGATTATGGGCACCGTTTACGGAAAGTGACAACGGCCGGGACAGCAATGTACTGACCACATGCCCCTCCGTATCCGCAACTGGTGACAAGTGAGGGCTGGGAATGACATGGCGGCCGGCCGGTACAGTTAGGCCATCAAGGCCTATTCGAACGGTGTTCTTTGTTTATGAAACTGCTAATGGTTTGAACACTGAATGCATTAATTATTACACTTGGCATACCCTACAACACCATATTTATTACATTTGGGATCTGTCATGGGGGAAAATGTCGTTCATTTTAATAGGATGCGTCACCCCCTTGTGGATATGTGACTTAAGTGAGTGGCTACATTTTGAACACGTGCTAGCTACCCTATGTATTCGTTACAAGAGAAACCACTAATTCTTGTTGTAATGGGCTCATGGGGTAACATGTTCTGGTAATAACTGAAGTGGTTCCGTACCGATATCAAAACAACTCTTTCTTCTGCTTCGACAACCAAATGATGTGCCTAAGATTTACAAAAAACCATTGTTAAAAGACTTGCTATAGAAACGAAATTTTCCTGTTGAGATACATTCTGTTGTGTCAAAGATACATAAGACAACTACCTAACATTCAGTCCAACAGGGGTGCATAAAAATACGAAAGAATTCTGTACAGCAGACAGTCGACAAGAAAAAAGCCGAAAGCGGAAAGTATTCACCCAAAACGTAACCGAAGGAAGACCGTAAGAGGTAACCAAAGGGATCGAAGACCTCTACAGGTGTGAGGAAGCCAATTTTTCAACGGGAGAAGACGACTAACATATCGCGGTCCTCCATGTTGGAGGTTAGCTGTGGGCCAATAATTCAGCTTGGAATAACAATCATCGGCACGAATGTCACACAAGAGTTTCAGATCGGACTGATATCTACAAGACGACCTACGCGAGAACATGGTCTACTAATCGAAATCAGGAACGTCAGATGTAGAAAAATGCTTTGAAAGGGAGTAGAGTAGACACACTACCTGTGCGATATGGAAAGAAACAAGGTCTATAGACATGGAAAACTATGTCGTGTTCCAAGAACTTTGAGAACTAGACTATTCCCAAGGGCCGGCCGGGGTGGCCGAGCGGTTCTAGGCCCTACAGTCTGGAACCGCGCGACCGCTACGGTTGCAGGTTCGAATCCTGCCTCGGGCATGGATGTGTTTGATGTCCTTAGGTTAGTTAGGTTTAAGTAGTTCTAAGTTTTAAGGGACTGATGACCTCAGAAGTTAAGTCCCATAGTGCTCACAGCCATTTTTGATTTTCATTCCCAAGGTGCACCATTCCCAAGATGAAGAAAGCGCTCTCTACCACTGTTTTAGGTTTTAAATCAATCAATACCATCTCGTTAGAACAATAGACACTAAATCACATCTGTAAATTGTTATACCCCACCGATGGACGATGTACGTAGTGAGCAGTACGAAATTATGGTTGGAGATATTTATGCAAGACCAGGCAAAGAAGCAGTCTTCAAGGGAACCATAGGAAAACACAACTTATATGATGTGAACATTGATAACAGCGTTAGCTTCACCAATTTTGCAACTCTAAAAGGTCTACTCATAAGTAGCACTGACCTGGATAGGAAAAAAATGTATAACGGACCTTGGGTGTCTCAGGATGGGAAGACAGTGAATCGAATCGACGATGTATTGATGTTTTTGTTGTGGTCGTTATTCCGAAAATGCATTTCTTCATTTTACTCTATCCTGTGCACGCCTTTATCATTTCTGAATAACTACTGCAACTTACATCCTTCCGAATCCGCTTGCTGCATTGGCCTGTTGGTCTTCGTCCACTGTTTTTATGCCCCGCACTTCCCTCTAGTACTAAACTGATGATCTCTTATTGTCTCAGAATGTGTCCTTCAACCAGACTTTTCTTCTAGTCTGGTTTGCCACAATTTTTTTTCTCCCCAATTCTATTCAGTTGCTCATCAGTTACATGGTCGACCCATCTGACCTTGAACATTATTCTGTAACATCACATTTCGAAAGTTTCTACTCTCTTTTCGACTAAATACATACATTGTTTCACTCTAGACAAATAACTTCAGAATAGACTTCTTAAAACTTAAATATGTGTATTCGGTGTTAGCAGACATTCTTCTTCAGAATTGCTGTTCTTGCCAATACCATTCTACATTTTATATCCTCTCTGCTGCAGCCGTCATCAGCTTTTTGCTGCCGTATAACAAAACTCAATCTAATTCCCTCAGCATCCATTTAACTCGACTACGTTCCACTCTTCTTGTTTTGGCTTTGTTGGCGGTCATTTTATATCCTTCTTTCAAGACACGGTCCATTCTGTTCAGCTGCTCTTCCAAGTTCTTTGGTGATTGACAGAACTGCAATGCCATCGGCAAACCTCAAAGTTTTTAATTCTTCTGCCTAGAATTTACATCATACATCAAACTTCTCTTTAGCTTCCTCTTCTTCTTGCCCAGTGTACAGATTGAATAACATCTGTGGTAGGCCACAAATCTGCTTCAGTCCCTTCTCAAGCACTGCTGCCTTTTCACGCCCCTCGACCCTTATAACGGCCGTCTGGTTTCTCTAAGATTTGTAATTAGCCTATCGCTTTCTGTATTTTACTCCTGCCACCACCAGAATTTCAAAGATAATATTTCAGAGAGCATTATAAAAAGCTTTACTAAGTCAATAATTGCTAGCTTGGGTTTGCCATTCCTTAACATGTCTTCTAAGAGAAGATATAGGGTCAGTACAGCTTCGCGTGTTTTCAGTCCTGAGTAGAAATGTGATGTATTTTGACGTTTGGTCACGAGCTACGACCTGCAACATTCGACGTTATGGCTGCACACTTTACGGATTTGAGATTTGTGTTTCTCTTTTGTATGTGGCTTAAGAAATCAATTATAATTACATTTTAAGGTAGTATTGCATCAAGAGTAATTTTTGTTTTAAAACTAGGGACAAATAATTGCAGATTCAGAAGCAGAGTTAGCTACATGCTACATAAATAAATATTTCTTGTCTACACCAACACATTCATTCACGAAACATTCAATAACTACTTTTGTTCACATGTTGTCGGACAAATGGCTTGTGTTCCAGTGAGCAGTGAATGAGAAATGGGATTTTGCTATTGATATAAATAAAATGTTATGTGTTTTGGGTCTTTCATACTTACCTATTTGGGCTTTCTTGGTGCACGCAGTGTATGTGAGGTAAAACGCAATGTTGCATATTTTTGTAAAAGTTAATACACAGTTACTAGTGCTACCATTAAAAAAGCGCCATCTTTTTATTTTTCTGAATGAAAAAAGTTGTATCTGTGCAGTAGCAACGTTGTGATGCTGAAACACTGGCTTTTCGGTGTTGTTTATTGAGAAAGTGTAACAACACAGCTCAAACAACATGCTTCAACACAAATCGGCACAAAAGATACGGAAAAATTTGACACTATTCCTGCTGCAGTTACACTAAACATGTACAGCCAGCAGTACATTTGTCGGACAAATGGCTTGTGTTCCAGTGAGTAGTGCATGAGAAATGGGATTATGCTATTGATATAAATAAAATGTTATGTGTTTTGGGTCTTTCATACTTACCTATTTGGGCTTTCTTGGTGCACGCAGTGTATGTGAGGTAAAACGCAATGTTGCATATTTTTGTAAAAGTTAATACACAGTTACTAGTGCTACCTTTAAAAAAGCGCTATCTTTTTATTTTTCTGAATGAAAAAAGTTGTATCCGTGCAGTAGCAACGTTGTGATGCTGAAACACTGGCTGTTCTGTGTTGTTTATTGAGAAAGTGTAACAACACAGCTCAAACAACATGCTGCAACACAAATCGGCACAAAAGATACGGAAAAATTTGACACTATTCCTGCTGCAGTTACAGTAAACATGTACAGCCAGCAGTACATTTTATGTCCTGAACCAATGAATTTTGCCTAACAGACATGCGAATCCATTGTTCACTTTGTACTGGCTAATAGAAATTACGTTTCTCAACTGGGGTGTAGTGTCAAATGTCAAGTTGGCACTGTTTACTAACAGAATTTTATCACACAATATATGTAAATTGTAATGTTTTCTAGCACAACATTTTTTCCCCAGCACCTGTTTGGTTCTTTGAAATGCTTTAACAAATTGACGGTTTCTGGATGTAGTGACTTTTCCTTCCCCTTAGTGTATTAGCGTTGTTACATGAAATGTGTATCCAGACGTACTGAGTTATTTTGAATGAGACTCCATGCAACACGTGACCTAGTGCACTAAGATCTCTGAAATCCTCTGGTTCCATGTTGCACAGAAGAAATCTGTTTGTCTTGGTGTTGGCAATGACTGGAATCCGGATGCCTGGGAGAAAGGATATTTTGTTCCTCTCTGTAAGGACAAAATATCTTTCGCATGGTAGGAAATTATGCCCTGTAAAGAGTAATGTCTCGTCTACAGCAGTGTAATATTTACGGATGATCAGATTTAGGTAAAGTGCGTTAATACTTTTAAAATCTCTCACAAAATCAGGAATATTTAGGCTTACGTTCAAATGAAAATCACTTGAAAAATAGATGTTGAAAACATTCCAGCATCGTTTCTTTTCTCTGAATGGTGTCCCTCGCTTTTTCTAACACAATGTAGAAACACATTGAGGATATTCTTTAAAAATACTGAAAATATTCGGGATAAATGTTCCGTTCTTTCATTACGTCGAATGTGCCACATTTCCTCCCTTTTATTAACCGTAAAGGACATACTCAACATCTTCTTCGCTGTTCAAGATTTACAGGTTACAAAATATACAGTGAAAAAATAACTTCGTCATAAAGACGACAAATTCTCATCCATTTGTATTACGACCGTCCCACGTCCCTCTGACAGCACCACTTTAGTGTGAATTGCCCACATCCCGTGGGCGTTACGTCCACGACTCGCCGTCGCTAGGCGTCCACGACACGCTATTTCTGTGTGAGTTGGGTAGTTAGGTCTTTGGGGACACATAGGAATGGCGGGGTGGATATAGTACGATAAAACTCGCTGTAGGTGAAAGTCAGAGAATTGGAGACAGATTGCGGAACACTAAAGTAGATGGAGAGTCTTAACTGTGGAGTCACACGTTCCTCTCGGCCTGGTCGCGTAAAGTGTAATAAGTTACGGCATTAACAGAGCTTGAGACAGCAAGTAATGAATAAAATTAAATATGAACTAAAATTCTAAAATAAAATGACAGCTCCAGTTGCAGTTTTATCTGCATTTAAAAAACTCGATCAGTTTCAGACCACATGGCCACTATCCAGCTTCCGTTTGAGTTCGTTACTGGAGCGTATACAGAACGCAGCGCCATTCTGATGCAGATACATAAACACCAACATGTAGACAAGGGATTAGTAGGGCAGTCGTGCCATCCCATCTGTCTGCGGTAAACGTGGAAACGCGAACTATGGCGACATTATTAACAAAGGCGTCTGAATAGGACCAACGTGCTGCTGTTCTTTTCTTGGTTTCGAAAGAGAAACATCGGCAGACATCCATCGTAGAATAAATGTGTTTGGGGCAGCATGACCGTCGAAAACCACCGCTGTGGAATGGTGTGCGACAAAGGATGCTGTTGCTCCATGATAAGTACTCATATCCCAATTGTCGTAATATCCTGAATGTCGTAAAGCAGAAGTTATGCCAATTCAAGTGGAAGACACTCGAGCACTCGCCTATAGGCCTGATCTCTCCCCACGTGATTATCACGCCTTCTGTCCGTTCAAAAAAATGGCTCTGAGCACTATGGGACTCAACTGCTGAGGTCATTAGTCCCCTAGAACTTAGAACTAGTTAAACCTAACTAACCTAAGGACATCACACACATCCATGCCCGAGGCAGGATGCGAATCTGCGTCCGTAGCGGTCTCGCGATTCCAGACTGCACCGCCTAGAACCACACGACCACTTCGGCCGGCTCCGTCCGTTCAATAAGGCCTCGAAGGGTCGCCGACTCCTATCGGACGAAGAGGTGGAGTAGGCAGTTACGGACTTCTTCACGCAGTAGGACACTATATTTTACCAAACAGGCATTTTCAGCCCGGTGCGTCGGTGGGATGACTGCATCTGTGATCGTGGTGGTTTTGCCTGATTAGCATACCGATTCTGGACTGGGCGGTTTTCGAACGGAAGCAGTTTGATCGACCCTTACGTGTAAGACGTTTACAGAATTCAAACTGTTGGTGAACAAGATCAGCGCCTACAATAAATAATGTCAACCATGCAATCAGTATTCGTACAGTGCAAACTGTGTGTGGAGGCAGAGAAAGATATTAAAAGCCTGAAGCGAACAGTATTTCCATGAACGAATCCATGTGTGGAGGCCCTGAGGAGACTGAATGTTGCCTGATAGTAATGATTGCCCGATAGTTTCAGCACTTCAGTGATGGTGAGGAGTGTCATTGAATACACAGCACGATCATCTCTGGTTCGCACAGCCGGAATTTTGAACAGCAGCCGTTGCATTTGTGATATGCTGAGGACAATGGCTGTGCACTATCGTCGAGGTCTCCGCAACGTTACAATTCAACAAGACAACGCAAGACCTCGGGCTGCCCGAGCTGTCCTGACCTACCACTACACGGAGGGTGTTCGACTGCTGCCCTGGTCACCACGTTCTTCTGATACCTCTCCCACTGAACACATTTGGTATTGGAATAGTGGGGGCTCGTACGCAACAACTCGCCAGTCACTCCGTTTGGTGAAATCTGGCACAGAGCTGAAGCGCCAGAGAATTACATGCCCGTTTCTAACATCCAAGCACAGTCTATTCCGTGTGCAACCGCGTTGGAGCCATTACTACTACTGGCAGAGATGATGGCTCTGAGAAAAAATTTCTCACTTGGAATAGCCCCAAAATAATTACAGATTTTCTGTATCCTTCCTACTGTGTTGTACATGCACAGTGACCAAAAATTCATTATTTTTCATCCTTGATGGTGTTGCAGTTTTAATGAGCGTTGGTCTACGTACGAGGTGTGGCCATAAAATAACGGGACTGATGCTGTAACGGAGCAAGTACGTATGCACCTAAAATGAACGGTCAATAGCTGTGAAGTACGAAGCCTTCTCATTCTAATGCAACATCTCTGGTGTCTATAGACGGAGCAGTGTAGCCGTGGACTTCGCCTATCTAAGAGCTATTATTTCGTATTACCGGAAAAACGATAGGTGTAATAATAGAGCAGCGATACGTCATGAAGTTTCACATGAAATTGGAGAAACTGCTACCGAAGAGTATCTTTCACAAAAAAAAGTGTATGGCGAAGGCTATTTATCATGCAGGTGAGTTTCTGACGTACTGAAGCGTTCCAAGACGGCCGAGTAGATCTTAAAGATGATTCACGCCCATTACGGCCATCAACATCAAAAACTTATGGAAATATCGAACAAGTGGTTAATAATTCCATCTGACCGTCGGTTGAGTATTCGATCGATTGCTGAAACTGTAGGAACTGACAAAGAATGTGTGAGGCAAATTGTACATAAACAACTTAACATGACAAAAGTGTGTGCTAAACTGGTGCCGAAAATTCTGACGACCGAACAACAAGGAGTTCGTGAAAATGTTTGCACTGACTGTATACCGTGATATTGATTTTACTTGTTGGAAACAATGATAACATGGGACAATTCTTGGTTTTTCATTTATAGTCGAGAAACTAAGGGAATATCCATGTACTGGAAGGGCTCAGCTTCACCAAGAGCAGGAATATCTCGAATGAACAAATCGAGATTCAAAGCGATGATGATTTTTATTGATATTCATGGAATTTAACATCTTCGCTGGGTTCCTAAAGGTCAAACTACTAATCAACATTAGTGCGTTGAGGTTCTTGCTTAGCTTTGTGAGAAAACAAGGGGAAAAAAGCAGCATTATGCAAGAAGAAGTCATGGGTTCTGCATTGGTAGAAGGCATCAGTTCATACCACATTGTCTGTTAACAGGTATCTAACGAAGCACAACATCCCACTGTCAAACCCCCCCTTATTCACCAGACCCAGCACCATATGACATCTATATATTCCCCAAGGTCAAATCTGCCGTGAAAGGAACAAGATTCCAGTCCTCTGGGACAGTGAAAGAAAAAAGCAAGCACGCATCATAAAGGAGCTCACAGAGGAAGACTTCTAGCGCTTTCTGGCCATGGAATACTGTCATGGAGAATTGTAGGTATAGAGAATACGGTACTGAGGATGACAATAACTAGTTATGGATGCTTTTGGAATAAAATATTTAGAGCAATAGTCCCATTATTTTACAGCTAAACGCCGAATGATTTTTTTTGGGGGGGGGGGGGGGGGTTAAACCCACACTTTGACCCTGCTGCCACTATTCCACAAATCTGAGTTTTCGTCTAGATAGGACTTAATTTAGAAATGGCCTCTCACGTTAAGTGCAGAACTACACGAACCATGAGACTAAGAGGTTATCCCACATGCTACTGCCACTCGACGTGACAATGGGCAAAGAGTCGAATCAGCATACATCGCTACCATAACGAAGCTTTCCTGTAGAGGGAACGCTCCGAAATCGTCGAGACACTCACTGCCATTAGCAAGAGCGTATTCTAAGTGCCTCCATTTTACGAAAACCGACGCCTCCAGAAACAACTACTATAGGCAGGTACATGATAACGACAGGATACAATGAAGTAACTCAATTGCTAATTCAGTGCTGGAAACCATAACCAGAAGACAGCCACACCGTCCAAAACAACGTCCTCGCTATACATAAAACAAAATCGCACATTCTTACTTCCACTCGAGGCCTGGGCCATTGCAGAAATTAGCATGGGCACAAGAACATCACAATTTGATCCTTACAGCATTAGTGAAAGTCACTGGTGTAGAGGTATACTGTATGTAACGTTAACGACAGGATGATTCAAATGGCTCTGAGCACTATGGGATTTAACTACTGTGGTCATCAGTCCCCTAGAACTTAGAACTACGTAAACCTAACTAACCTAAGGACATCACACACATCCATGCCCGAGGCAGGATTAGAACCTGCGACCGTAGCAGTCGCGCGGTTCCGGACTGCGCGCCTAGAACCGCTAGACCACCGCGGCCAGCTAACGACAGGATACGAATACATCGAGAGGTGTGTGGGGCTATTACAAGACCTCACTATTCTGTAAGTCGCCTGCTGTTATTGTACTAAATTTTACCGTGACCATGTTATTAATAGTATGTTTAGGCAATAAGACTCAAATTCATTTATTCTTCACCGAAACACGCTGTAAACAGCGAACAAAGGAGTGAGGATTGTGAAACGTTTCTAATCGGTTATAAGGAACTGTTGTTATGAGTTAGAGCAAAAGGATATTACGATCCCCAGTCCAAACAAAACATACATTTCAGTAAAAAAAGTAAACGCAAACTTCAGAGCCGGCCGTTGTGACCGAGCGGTTCTGCGCGCTTCAGTCTGGAACCGCGCGACAGCTGCGGTCGCAGATTCGAATTCTACCTCGGGCATGGAAGTGTGTGATGGCCTTAAGTTAGTTAGGTTTAAGCAGTTTTAAGTTCTAGGGGACTGATGGCCTAAGATGTTAAGTCACATAGTACTCAGAGCCATTTGAACAATTTTTGAACCAAACTTCAGATCTAAAAATCGGTAAGAAAATTAAATTTTTTTCACTACTTGTTAGGTAAGAGTAATATTTCATGCTACAAAATATAAAACTCTTATTTTAAATAACAAACTTGCTGGAACATTTAAACGTTAGTCAGTATCGTGTAATAGCTTACTTGACACCTTTTTAGCTTTGTTGAACCAGTAAATTATTTGTCAAGCACTTATTAATCTCTGCCAATCTCTGTTAAGATTAATAAGAATTTTTCATTTTAATTATGAACGTAAGATATATTTCAGGAACCGAACTAGGATCCTGTCACAGATAACATAACTTGAGTCAACAACTGTCGTCCTACAAATATTTGTTTAACTTATCGAAGAACGCACACTAAATGCAGGCCAGCGGTTTTTACAGTACTAAAAGAAGAATACATTGCGTGTATGCGACGATGCGAATCGTCGCTTCGGCGTTGCCAAGTGTTAAATAACCATATCCTCAGTACCTACGTAACTGGCTCATGTTTTTTTCCTGTTTACCAACTGCTATAGAACATTATATAATCAACCCATATTTTACGTGCGAGACCAATAGTCGTCGAGGTTCTAAATCCTTCAAACTGTACAAATCTTAGCACCACGTCCGTGTCATGATATGCGTAATCTTTTGGCTAACGATTGACTGGTATTTGTTCTTTGTTGATGCACTCTCTTCGCTACCTCCATCTTTTCCTCTGGCGTGCTTTTTGGCTTCCTAATATGGACCTCCACCCTTTCCTATTATATTGCTACAATTCTGTTTACTCTCTACAAGGACCAATAAATTATATAATATTTTACAGTTTATATTGCACGTATGGGTAGTGTCTTTATTCGGTACAAAATCATAAACAAACATAAGTAGTAACCAGTACACACAAAGTACGCATAATACGTTATTTATAAGACACCTGAAATTAGGAAAGACATGTACCGTTTTTGTTACAATGCTACGGTTTGCGCCAGCCAGTAAGGCATAGTCCAGTTTTTTGTGGAAGAAAGTTTACATGGGTCATTTCTGTATCTTGTCCAAGGGCGCCCATACGGTAGTTTGTTGAAGGGGGTGGGGTCTAGCCCTGGGGTATGGAGTATTTGTAATATTTTAAAGATGGATGGCGACTTGTAAGCAGCTATAAAAAAAGACCCAAATCCGCTCCTGTTAAAGACCTGCGTAATAACGAATTTTAAATCATTCACTTGAAAGACAAAAGCCTGAATATATGTTTTTCTGTCCTGAGAGCATCACGGGTGGGGGGTGCGGGGGCGGGGGGTGAGGGGCAGAGGCAAGGACAGGGTTTCGGCCCTTGACCTTGTATTATCTAATCGGTGATACCATAAAAAAGGGCCCGCTAATGTGCATGACTTTGTTCGCCTACAATAGGCTGCAGGTTCTTTGTATCGCATTTAATTGTGTTACGTGAGTGAGGAAAAACGCAGAAGGCCAATAGGCATTAAATGCTGGAGGTATTAGCTGTTGGCCGTACTGAGAAACCGTAACGTCTGCGCTTGTTAATTGTTGGCAAAGTGTCCGCCTTACGAGGTACGAAGTTGAGACGAATAGCGGGGGAGAGGCAGTAATTGCCGTCTGAGAGCGGCTCCTTGTGCAGCTGTCAAATTTCTCAAATTATTCGAGAAAAATATTCAAAAGTGGCTTTCATATGCAAGTTCACGTCCACACTTATCCCTCACCCGTCAGGATTTCCTCCTACCACTGTACAAAAATATCCGAATTCTATAACTATTCTCGATATTAAACCTTTTTAGATCTGTATTGACTGGCTCTTTCGCCACCAGCATAGTGAGCTATTTCTTTACCATTAGTATCTAGAACGTGCCCTTGAGAGCAATGAAAGGAAAACGATTGTTTTGGACATTACACTAAAACTAATTACGTTGACAGATCTATCCAAATTTAACCGTCACATGCAAAGTTGTTTCGCAGTCTGATGACATGACGAACACAACGTTCTGATTGTTTCTGATGTCAAAATTCACAAAATTGTTAGGTAAAATTTACATAAACGTCAGTTCTACAATTACTTGACTAAACAAATGGCGTAATAAGGCCAGTCAGTGAAGACTAAAAGCAGTCGAGCGTAAGAAATAATTCATGCAGTCACAAATTTTTGTACAAGAATGGGAGGCAGTGCTGCGAACAACATACCAGAAATCCTGACCGACGGGGGTGACTGTGGGACACGAGGTGTGTCTGAAGGTCACTTTTGTACGTTTGTCTTGAATAAATCGGAAACTACAGCCTCTGCCGAAAATTTATAGCAGTAAAAACTTTAACTACATTAAATTTCCTACAAAAGTATAATGTGCATTGTTTCTGCAGGAGTAACGATTCACGCCTAGCGAGCGAGAGAATACGAATATCTCGCGAGTGTTTTATGAAGACAAAACACAACATTGCGCGTTATATAAAACGACTTCGACAGGAGCAGCTGATACGGACCACTCATTTACTAGTGCGTGAGAATGTTTCGCCTAACTCACTATTCTCATTAACTCCAATAAAATTTAGGCTATGAATTATGAAATACTCTTTGCATCGCATTTAACAGTGTTATGCGAATGAGAAAAAAAGCTGTAGGACTGTATGCATAATATACTGTAGCTATTCTCTGTTGGTATATTGAGAACGAAATCTATTTAATAGTTTCCGACGTGTCGGCGGACATCCCTAGCCATCAGGGAATCACGCCGGAAAATCAACGCCGGTGGTTTGTACTTGTTAATTGTTGGCAGAGCGTCTGCCTTGCGAGGTACGAAGTTGAGACAAATAGCGATGGAGTGGGAGACGGGCGGAGGCAGTAATTGGCACCTGGGAGGCGCTTCTTGTGCAGCGTGTGCTTCCACAGAAGGGGGACTGTGTCCCTCCGGACTGCACGCTTTCGGTAAGGGGGCCGCCAGTCGATTTGCCAAATATTTGAGAGCGGGCCGATTGCGCTTCCTCCAATTACCGGTTCCTTCAGGGCAGATCCGTTTCACGACCGCGCCTTGTGTAAATGAGGAAGCGAGAGAGGGTATTGTGCTTATTGGGCGTCGACATGGCTTCCTTTTGTGCCCGAGTACATTAAAGGGGTACCTTCGCACAGCTCCAGAACGAGCATCAGTGTTTCCCGCAAATTTCTCGTTTGTGCTGTTTCACCACACTTTACTGATCCTCTGTCTCTTACCTCTAATTTTAGAAGTACTAGCACGGCTAAGTCATTCACCTATTCTCATACTTGAACATTTAAATTTTACAGCGCACGAGGCATATTGATATAGAGACTAGACTCACTAAAAATAATTGTGGACCAACTCCCCTTTTGGCTATCAGTACTGGCCTGGAGCAAACAGCTACAGAATTTTGGTAAAGTAGTATAGTACAACTAGAAGGAATAACCTCGACGAGAAAACATTTATAGTTCTGCAGAGCAGTGTGTCAGCATAAGCACCTGCGAGAGAAAGGCACCATTGTTACAGTCAATAAGAACGAAATGATAATTTCTTTCTGTGACATCTAATTGATGAACAGCTGCAGCGTCGAATAACGAAAAAAATCAGTTTTGAGATGCTGTACTTGAGGGAAGTATACTCTCTCACGTTTCAAAGAAATGATAGACACTGACACCAAGAAGGCATTCGTTGAAATCAATGGGGAAAGGCGAAAATTTGTGCCCGACCGGGTTCGAAGCCGTGTCTCCTGCTTACAAGGCAGATGCTCCAACCACTGAGCCATTCGGGCAAAGTGGTCGTATCAACTGCACGGATGACCTAGCAGGCCTTCCATCAAACCCAAATTCTTATCGTATCCACACACTGTTAATGTAGTGCCCTAGCCCATTATCTTCATTACTCACGGGATTTCACCGATTTCCATAAGAGTTCGGGCCTGTGCTTGGTGTGCATCTGTACTGAAGAGATCATTGAGATTATTGAGATATGCATGTATGTGTGTGTGTGTGTGTGTGTTTGTGCGTGCGTGTGTGTGTGTGTGTGTGTGTGTGTGTGTGTGTGTGTGTGTGTGCGTGTGTGTTCTTTCGGAAATGTCCAGAAGGAAGAACAGACACCAGTTTTTAATCCAGAAGCCATTAAGAACTAAGACACAGACGCTGGCTGCGATTGGCTGTGCATTGAAGTAAGTATTCTCGTATAAACATACTCTTCTACCAGAGATGTGACAACAAAATGTGATCAGTCCCGGAAGAGTCCTATCCGCTTCCTTAAGAAGTGAGCAACCTCTTCTCCAGTATTAAGTCGTTACTCGCAGATGGAGATGCACAGACAATGGGATAGTGGCGTAGACAAATGCAAATTCAGTGAATTATGAAATCCAGGACAGTTATACAGTAGCGGAATGTTCTGAGAATGACAGAGCGAATTCCGCTGCAGAAAGACAAAATATGGTTGATGCTAAAATCTTCTGAGCTAGGCAGCATCACAAAGTGTCAGAGGACACAAGAGAAGTTGTGGCACGATATTTAGCACTCGCTGTGATGTCACGCTGTTGTATTAACCATGATGTTTTGTATAGGCACACTGTGGTCGACAGGAGGTATATACACACATCAAAAATATTTTACATCACCCCAGTTCCCAGAACTCATGAAGATAGACTTTGACTGTGGATATTTTATCACAAACACTGTCACTTTGACTGTTCAGGGATGTCACTAAAGATGTAAACAACCATACCTGAAAATGGTTCAAATGGCTCTGAGCACTATGGGACTTAACACCTGAGGTCATCAGTCTCCTAGAACTTAGAACTATTTAAACCTAACTAACCTAAGGACATCACATACATCCATGCCCGAGGCAGGATTCGAACCTGCGACCGTAGCGGTCGCGCGGTTCCAGACTGAAGCGCCTAGAACCGCGCGGCCACCAGCAGGCCGGCCAACCATACCTGAGCAGCGCCTGTTTGACGCAGGGGTTCAGTCATTCCACCAGGAACAAGGTACACGGCTGGTGTTGTCTGTAGTTGAACAATGCCTAGACGGTCAATACCGCTGTTCCATTGAGTCCGCATTGTTACTTTGTGCCAGGAAGGTCTCTCAACAAGGGAAGTGTCCAGGCGTCTAGAAGTGAACCGAAGCAATGTTGTTCGGACATGGAGGAGATACAGAGAGACAGGAAGTGTCAATGAGATGCCTCGCTCAGGCCAGCCAAGGGCTAGTACTGCAGTGGTTGACCGCTACCTACGTATTATGGCTCGGAAGAACCCTGACAGCAACGCCACCATGTTGAATAATGCTTTTCGTGCATCCACAGGATGTCGTGTTACGACCAAAACTGTGTACAATAGGCTGCATGACGCCCATGGCGAGGTCAATCTTTGCAACCACGACACCATGCAGCACGGTACAGATGGGCCCAATAACATGGACCGTTCAGGATTGGCATCACGTTCTCTTCACCGATGAGTGTCGCATATCCCTTCAACCAGACCATCGTCGAAGACGTGTTTGGAGGCAAGCCAGTCAGGCTGAACGCTCTAGACACACTGTCCAGCCAGTAGAGCAAGATGGAGGTTCCCTGGTGTTTTGGGGTGGTATTATGTGAGGCCGACGTACGCCGCTGGTGCTCATGGAAGGCGCCGTAACGGCTGCACGATACGTGAATGCCATCCTCCGACCGATAGTGCAACCATTTTGGCAGCATACTGGCGAGGCATTCATCTTCAAGGACGACAATTTGCGCCCCAGCGTCCACATCTTGTGAATCCTTCAGGATAACGACATCGCTCGACTATAGTGGCCAGCATGTTCTCCAGAAATAAACTCTATCGAACATGCCTGGGATAGACTGAAAATGGCTGTTTATGGACGACGTGACCCACCAACCACTCTGAGGGATCTGCACCCAATCGCCGATGAGGAGTGGGACAATCAGGACCAACAGTGCCTTGATGAACTTGTGGATAGTATGCCACGACGAATGCAGGCATGCACCAATGCAAGAGGGCGTTCTACTGCGTACCAGTGGTACTTGTGTGTACAGCCATCTGGGCCACCACCTCTGAAGTTCTCACTGCATGGTGGTACAGCTGCAAAGTGTGGTTTTCATGAGTAGTAAACATGTCAGAAATGAAGTTTCTGTCTATCTCTATTCCAATTTTTAGTACAGGTTCCTGAATTCTCGGAACCGAACTGACGCAAAACCTTTTTTGATGTGTGTATAAAGCCTTAGTGCCCTATCCTCAGACGTAATATTGTTCCCAGCTATAATTGATAAGCGCTTAAACGTTATTTCCTAATGTCTTTGCACATTATAATGTACCACATCCATTTATTTATTTATTTATTTTGCCTACACAGAACTTTGACGCTGAGTTGTTCATTTTGCTTAACTCTGTCGCTCTATCACTCTATGCTAATCAATCATGTAGCTGCATCACATTCCTCTTCGTCAGTACTCGAAGTTTCTATCCGGCTTGAGCTGTGTGCGGCTCGCGTTGTTGCCCTTGGTAGGTTGGTACCATGTAATAAGGATAGTGGCGTCTCGTTTTCTTCTTCAGTTTCGGGTGTCACTATGTTTGCTAAAGTAGTCTGTCCGTGAGGGGCAGCAGCAGCATTTATCGATATCTAGTACCCGTACTATCTTTGGAAGGACTTGAAGTCTTTTCCAGGTGTCGGTAGTTCGGTTGGGACGGAGCAGCAGACAGGTCCGACAGGCATTGCCGGATCGAGGGGCTGTAGTTGCTAGGGCCACAACCTCATTGTCCACCGGACCCAGCACATTGAGTTGAGCAGACATTAATCCAGTAGTGAAACCTCCCCTATTTTGTGATCACGTCGTTTGTTCATGCATTGCTGCTCGAGGGTCGCCATTAGACGAACGGCAGCAAGTGGAGCGTGTCAAGTTGTTGGAATATATTAGCCATCTTCTACTGCCTGTTGTTAGTTTTTGAATTTTGTGTTATTATTTGGTGAAGTGCAACCAGCGGTATTTTATTGCCTAGTGGCCGCTGACGCCCCAGTTACCTGCCCTGAAAGTTAGCTTATTTTTAAGGCAGTGTACTTTTCCTCGTCTTGCCAATGCTGTCTGACATGACATGTAGTTTCACAGCCTTCTTGATTGCGGTGTGGATTATGGTTTCTTCTGTCTACCTGTGTTTTGGTGTTTTAGACACCGGATTCTGAAGACGCAGTTCTGCCTGTCACTTCGCCCTCGATTGAATTATTCCATCATTGCACTGGTTATCACACGTTAGGTGGATTTGGTAAAAGGATTGATCGGTGTTTAAACTGTCTGTAGGTTGAGTTCCATCCTGTTAGGTGAGTATAGCTCTTGGCTGGCTGTCTCACCGCTTATGCAGCTGTAGGGACTTTCCTTAGGTCGATCCTTGGAGCACTGTCTGGGGATCACTCCATTTTTTTTATTTTATCTGATTGTGTCAATTGTTTAAAAATAATATTTTGTTTAAACTATTCCTATTGCTTGTGGCCTTCAGCTGACAAATAATTTTGCATTCTTCTTAATAAAGCCTTCAGTTGTCAGTGTAGCTTGTGTTACATTCAATTTTTTTAAATGATTGTTTTAAAAATAATTTTGGTATTTTCAACATGTAGTTGTCTTCCTCAGTTTAATTCGGGCCTTCAACCGCTAATTGTTCTGAAGTAATGCTTGTGACCTTCAGCTGACAAATAATTTTGAATTATTTCTTAATAAGGCCTTCAGGTGTCAGTATAGTTTCAGTTACAGTCGATTTTTTAGTTAATGATTGTTTTAAAAATTATTTTGGTATTTAAACGTGTAGTTGTCTTCTCGCTTGTAATTGAGTCCTTCAGCCGTTGATTGTTCTGAAGTATTGCTTGGGCCCCTCAGCCGACAAATAATTTTGAATTCTTTCTTAAGATGGCTCTGAGCACTATAGGACTTAACATCTGAGATCATCAGTCCCCTAGAACTTAGAACTACTTAAACCTAATTAACCTGCCGGCCGGGGTGGCCGAGCGGTTCTAGGCGCTACAGTCGGGAACCGCGCGACCGCTACGGTCGCAAGAACGAATCCTGCCTCGGGCATGGATGTGTGTGATGACCTTAGGTTAGTTAGGTTCAAGTAGTTCTAAGTTTTAGGGGACTGATCACCTCACAAGTTAAGTCTCATAGTACTCAGAGCCATTTTTGAACCTAATTAACCTAAATAATCATGCCAACTGACATTAACGGAGTAAAATTGTGGTAAATTAGAATTTCAGTGATGTCTGTTACAGGATTATAGTGCGATTTGTTTACGGCATATCGTATTTTGAAAAATTTATGCACCGACACTTTTTGTGCCATTCAAGCTGCATAACAGCTTGGTGCGATGTTGTTATGTTTGCTTACAATGTTTGTGTGTTCGTTGAGTGCACTGCCACTGGCTAGTCTGTTAGTGTGTTGCAAAAAAAAAAAAAAAAAAAAAAAAACATAGTTCAAATGGCTCTGAGCACTATGCGACTTAACTTCTGAGGTCATCAGTCGCCTAGAACTTAGAACTAATTAAACCTAACTAACCTAAAGACATCACACACAGCCATGCCCGAGGCAGGATTCGAACCTGCGACCGTAGCGGTCGCTCGGCTCCAGACTGTAGCGCCTTGAGCCGCACGGCCGCTCCGGCCGGCAGTGTGTTGCACTCCAAGTGGTAGGTGTGAGTAGATATGTACGATAGTGAACCATCAGCTCAGATGCCCGTTTTGCATGGCCTTATTAAGAAATAATTCAAAATTATTTGTCAGCTGAAGGTCACAAGCATTACTTCAGAACAATTAGCGGTTGCATGGACGGAACACTGTGCCGACACAAGTATCGCAGCCTTCCGACAGAACATCTTCCATGGATGCTAGAAGACTTTCATCTGCAGACTAGGAGGAACCTGTGGTACCAACATGATGTCCGTCCAGCCTATAATATACCAAGTACGATTTTTTTCTGTCGTTGGATTTGGCGCTGAGGACTTGTACATTGCCTGGCCCGTTCGCCACATTTGACGCCTGCAGACTTTTTCACAAGACGAGGACGTATACTTGGAAAAGGCCAGGTGATACTGTAAGATTTCAGTTAGGTTACCAAGGGCCAAATATAGACTCAGGTCACAATGTAGTAATGAAGAATAGCCTGATGTTTAAGAGATTGGTGAGGAAGAATCAATACTCAAGAAAGGGGTGTACGGAGGACATAAGGCTGTATATACAACAATAAAGACCGAGCGAGGAGGCGCAGTGGTTAGTGCACTGGACTCGCTGTTGGAAGGTCGACCGTTCAATCCTGCGTCCGGCCATCCTGATTTAGGTTTTCCTTGATTTCCCTAAATTGCTCTTGGCAAATGCTGGGATGGTTCCTATGAAAGGGAATGGCTGACTTCCTTCAAGGTCCTTCCCTAATCCAATGAGACCGATGACCTCGCAGTTTTGTCTCTTCCACCAACCCAACCTAACAACAATAAAGTATAGTCCAGTAGGCAGTATAGTTGAAGAGGAGTGGATTCCTCTTGAAAGGGCAATCACAGATGCTGGAAGGAAAACATAGGTACAAAGCAGGTAACTGCAAGGAAACCATGGGTAACAGAAGAAATACTTCAGCTGCTCGATGAAAGAGGAAGGTGCAAATATGTTCATGGAAATTCGGGAATACAGAAATACAAGTCGCTGAGGAATGAAATAAATAGGAAGTGCAGCAAAGCTAAGACTAAATGGCTGCATGAAAAATGTGAAGAAATCGAAAAAGAAATTATTTTCGGAAGGACTGACTTAATATATGGGAAAGTCAAAACATTTTCCGTGAAATTAGAAGGAAGGGAGTTTCACTGTTAAATGAAGAGGAGAGAGAGGATAGGTGGAAAGACTACATTGAAGGCCTCTATGAGGGGGAAGATTTGTCTGATGTGATAGATGAAGGAACAGGAGACGATCCAATATTAGAATCAGAATTTAAGAGACCTTTGGAGGACTTAATATCAAATAAGGCAGGAAAAAAGCAGCACTCCGTCTTCAGGCCACAAGCGGCCCATTGGGACCATCCAACGGCCGTTTCATCCTCAGCTGAGAAAGCGGATAGGATGGGCGTGTGGTCAACACACCGCTCTCCTGGTCGTTATGATGGTTTCTTTGACTGAAGCCGCGATTATTCGGTCGAGCAGCTCCTCAATTGGCATCACGAGGCTGAGTGCACCTCGAAAAATGGCAGCAGCCCATGGCGGACCAGATGGTCACCCATCCAAGTGTCGGCCATTCCCGACAGCGCTTAACTTCGGCAATCTGTAGGCGCCCCGGTGGTCCCGGTCGCCTACGGTGTACTGGATGGACGAGCGGTGACCTCTCCAGTTGTCAGGATGCTAGGAAATGGCTGTAGAAGCGTCAGAAACGCCAAAGAAACATTATTAATTCATGACACCTTTATTCCTGCCGAGTACAATGTGGCTTGGTGATATCAACGACCTTCCCCGAGTCCTCGCTGACTCGTAGCGATGACACCAGATCCAGGCCGCACAGTCTTGCTAGCGCAGCGCCGCGTGCTGTGACGTTGCGGAGGAATGTCCTTACTTCGGCCGCGCGTGGCTGGCGGTGCTCGGCTGAGCGGCAGGCTCGGCTGCGGACAGCAAGCTGCTGCACGTAGAGGCTCTGTGTTGGAGTCCCGACGCTGTCGGCACGAGAGGCGTTCTCGTAGTGGGGAGTGTACTCTATCCCACCCCGTCTTCTTCCCTGCTCCTCCTGGTGGCTCGTCTGCGGTGGACGGGCGGAACGGGCTGTAGTCCCCCAGCGTCGTCGGCTTACCTGGTTGTGACGTCGGATGCACAGGGCCTAGGCCACACACGATCTAGACGATGGCTCACTGATGTGGTCAGCATTGACAGTGAGCGAGTCTGCCGCGATGTCTGCTAATCCTGGGTTGATGATTGACAGCAGCAGCAGAGAGGACCGGAGCTGGTACTGTCCCCTAACGTCAGCTGCTGGATGGGCCGCCCTTACTGCAACATCTCCTTAATAAAGATTAACATGTCGATCACCGAGCTGAGCGCTACACAGCGACCCAGTACACATCTAACTGCACATCTAACTGTGAGTGCGAGTGCCTTGTTGCTATCAAAGCTGGCGTATTTAATGGAAGCACGAGCGACGTCCTGACGTCATGCTCGTTTGTAATGACCGCATTCGTTCCACTTATACTGCTGATTCATCTGTCATACTCGCCCCTTAGGTGTTCTTGCGACAGAGTTACGTGTTGTTGCGGCAAACTTACGCGAAGTTGTGAAATCCAGTACAGCTGACGCTGTACCTCTGTCTTGCACTCTACGAAAGTCTCCGTCTAACACAAACCCGCGTGCTAAGCAATTCTCTCTCGCCTATTGTGTGTAACCAGGCCATTGCCCCTGCGTGACGACACATTCCGATATATGTGCAATCCTCTTAGCTCTTGGCTAACCTACTGCCTCTGGCTCTCGTGATAGGCAACGAAACTTTGACAATATTCCACGTTTCCAACTCTTTACTGTTCCGCGACACAACAGATCTGACAGGAACCGGTGTATCCACAAACAAGGCAGAAAGGAACGATAATATTCCATCAGAATGTCTAACGTCATTAGGGAAATGGTAAGAAGATGACTATCCACGTTCCTGTGTAGAATGTATGAGTCTGGCAGTATAACGTCTGACTTTCGGAAAAATATCGTCCACACCCTTCCGAAGACTGCAAGAACTGACAAGTGCGAGAATTATCGGATAATCAGGTTAACAGCTCATGCAACCAAGTTACTGACAAGAACAATCTACAGAAAAATCGAAAAGAAAATTGAGGGTGTGTTAAATGACGATCAGTTTGGCTTTAGGAAAGGTACAGGTACCAGAGAGGCAATTCTGACGTTGCTGTTGATAATAGAAGCAAGACTAAAGAAAAATCATGACACATTCACACGATTTGTTTACACAGAAAATGCGTTTGACAATGTAAAATGTTGCAAGATATTCGATATTCTGAGATAAACTGGGGTAAGCTGTAGGTAGAGATGGGTAATATACAATACGTACAAGAAGCAAGAGGGAATAATAAGAGTGGGTCACCAAGAACTAAATGCTCGGATTAAAAAGGGTGTAAGACGGGGATGTAGCCTTTCGCCAATACTGTCCAAACCGTACATCGAAGAAGCAATGATGGAAATAGAAGAAAGGTCCAGGAGTGGAATTAAAATTCATGATCAAAAGGTATCAATGATACGATTCGCTTATCCTGAGTGAAAGTGAAGAAGAATTACATGATCTGCAGAATAGAATGGAGAGTCTAATGAGTAGAGAATATGCATTGAGAGTAAATCGAAGAAAGACGAAAGTAATATGAAGTAGTAGACATGAGAACAGCGAGAAACTTAACAACTGGATTGGTGGTCACGAAGTTGTTCAAGTTAAGGAATTCTGCTGCCTAGGCAGCAAAATAACTAATAACGGACGAAACAAGGAGGACATCAAAAGTAGCACTTGCAAAAAGGTCATTCCTGGCCAAGAGAAGTCTACTAGTATCAAACATATGGCTCAATTTGAGGGAGAAATTTCTGAGATAGTACGTTTGGACCACAGCATTGTATGGTACAGAAACACGGACTGTGGGAAAACCGGAACGGAAGAGAATCGAAGCACTTGAAATGGGATGCTGCAGACGAATGTTGAAAATCTGATAAGGTAAGGAATGAGGAGGTTCTGCACAGAATCAGAGAGGAAAGGAATATGTGGAAAACGCTGATAAGGAGAAGAGACACGATGATAGGTCATCTGTTAAGACATCAGGGAATGACCTCCATGGTATTAGAGGGGGCTCTTGAGGGCAAAAACTGTAGAGGTAGACAGAGATTGGAATACATCCAGCAGATAACTGAGGAACTAGATCGCAAATGCTACTCTGAGATGAAGAGTTTGGTGCAGGAGAGAAATTTGTGGCGGGCAGCATCAAACCAGTATGACGACTCAAAAACTAAGACTTTTTTTCTGTGGTAAAAGCTGAAAGTCCCTATCTACAAGAACTTACTACCTACACCGGACGATATGCGAAGTCTTTTACTACAGTCTGCTCGGACATCTCCGATGAAATGCTATCACGTGCGCAGCAGCCGTTCCATACCTGCGATGAAGTATGTATGACCGCTACCGGTGGTCATTTTTAACACAACCTGTTGTCTCATTACCCGTCAAAATCCACATAACTAGTGCAAGCACTTGTGCTGTTCCTTTGTGTGTGGTGCAACAGGTGTAGTACAGTTGCCGGTGTGGGAACTTTTCAAAATACGATACTTCGCAAGCGACTCGCGTTAGAATCTTGCAACCAATACGACTGACATTCTCATTTATTCTACTTTTAGTTTATTAATGTCAATGGACAGTGTTCCATTTAAAAATACACTTCCGATGTGTTATTACGAGTACCATCTTTTTACTGGCTGACAGTGCGAGCCTCTGACTACCAATACATTTTGTAAAGACCACACATAATTAGCACTTTCCATTTCCGCAATATTTGCGGTGCAATTTATACGTGATCCACCCTGTATGCTTCATCACAACCACACGTGACTTCAGCAACTCTTGCAGCTTGCAGGCCGTTGTAGCTACCGTTCAATGCGGCTTGCTTTTCGCGAGAGCGCTTGTTCGGAGCGGCTTATAAATACAAAACTGTATGTTGCTGTGTAAAACCAGATCTTCTGTAGGCATCCAAGAACAGAAGGCCGGCCTCACCCACCATCTTTAAGGTAAAACTGATTTTCGGATGAATGTAGTTTCGGAAATCGTGGAATCTTAGATCTTCCTCGTAGTGTAGCCATATGTCGCCCACATAGTGAACCCAACAAGATAGGTTTGGTTCCACGTTACTTAACAATACTTTGCTCCATCAAAGTGTCAGCTGGTGCAGGTGACAAAGGTGACTGTATAGCAAATAAAGGTGACAATGCATTACAAAAGTATCTAGCCATCGAGGGACACTAGTGGGATCCTGAAGGAGGACAGAAACGTCGAGCACTGCAGAAGTCTGAAGAGGATGATGACACGGCCTAAGTACTGAGGTATATGATATCACTAACAACGCATATGTAGACACAATCTAGTTGGTTTCTTCTTTTATGTAGGTAAGAACATCTAATTCTGTTTTTGACTGATCGCGAAATATTACATTTGGGTGTAATGATTTTCTTCAATTTTCTTGTACCTGACGTAAATCTGGAGTAGCACCATTAGTGCTGCGAATCCATGCTTATTAAAAGTATTTAGTGTAACTTCAATATTCCTTACCGGCTTAACACGGGATTGCAAGCACACTGTTCTATAATTTTGATAGAAGATTGTCTCAGATTTTTCGATCTTCAGAATACTTGCAAAAACCCTTTTTCACCTAGTCGTGGCAATTGTCGTCACACAGTATTTATGCAAACAAGACAAGATACACTTAATGGGTTGAAGTTGGAATTCCTTACAACAACCTGAATAAAATTGCGAACCATAATCACAAGAATATACAGGGTGATTTCGTGATGAAGTTACAAACTCTCATGGACGATGGAGAAGGGTAAATGTATCAACTGAACGTAAGAAATCTTGGTCTGGAAACGACATAGTCGAAAGTTATAAGCGAAAATTGTTCTAACACCTCTGACAGTGGACCTGTTCTACCGAAAGCTCTTTGCTTTACATATTGTGGGAGGTGGTAGTATGAATCAAAACAAGAAAATATTCTCTTGCAAACGTGGTCTCTACAGTGCATACCTTGAGGGCTTCGAACATTTGTTCAGTAGAAGAGATGTATTTGACTTAGCAAGGATCATCAACTGCTCTACGAGTGTGAGAACGTTAACGTTACCACTGATAGCAGCATCGTTGCACAAGCGATTCAGCATGTCCAACTTTCTGACAATTCTCCGAAAGGACTATCCAGCCACTTGGAAGGCCACAATTTGACAGACTCGCTCAGTTGGCTGTAGGAAGTACAAGTGCTTCTGCGTGGTACAGTTTCTGGCTGCTTCACACGTTTTCAGGACACTGAGGCTTCGAGCTGTGAGCATTTCCTAATAAATGAAAGACGCAGATGGTACTCTGGTAGCTATGCCACTACGCTACGTGTTGGTGTACGACTTGGAAACCATTATCAGTACCTCTTCAGTTCCTCAGATGGCATATCCGTTGTCGGTCTTTTCAAGTGCACTAATTCTTTTCCTGCATTGTATGAGGGGCGATCAATAAGTTTCCGTCTGAGGTTGTTGCAGCAGTGTATACGCAACGGAACTCGACTCCAATGAAGTTCCGACATATAGGCAGAGAATTAGTATGGCAGTCGTGTCTTTCCAATGTGTGTGCAATAATTGCGAAACCGTGAAGTATGACGGCATTGTTACCAAATGCATCCATACAGGGTGAACGTGCGGTTGCTCCATTTTTGGCTGCCGAAGGACAAACACCGGTAGTCATCCATCGGAGAATAAAGAATGTGTATGGGGGCAGCATGTCTGTCGAAAACTATCGTTGTAGAATTGCCCGCCAAGTTTCGTGCTGGTCGCTTCGTGATGATGCACGTCCCGATATCGCAAATCTCGTAGCACAGGAATTGCGCCAACCCCAGTTTGAGACACTCGAGTAACAGCTCTGTGGTCTTGATCCTTTCCCATGCGATTACCACGTCTTCAGTCCCTTAGAAAGTCCCTTGATGTGTTGGCCATTACTGTCGCACGAGGAAGTGCAGCAGGCAGTCCGGACCTTTTCACGCAGCAGGACATTTTATTTTACCAAAATGATATTTTTAACCTTGAGTGTTGGTGAAATGATTGCCTCAATACTCAGGGCGATCTTGCCTTATTGATATACCGACTATGAACTGAACAGCCTTCGAACGGAAACATTTTCATCGCCCCTTACAATTCATGTTGAACTCATTTTCTAAAGTGTAGAGGTATTCAGCATTAAGTACTCAATCACGACTTAGCACATTTAGTTTCCAGTGGTTACTGAACACGCGAATTCAGAGTACAGTTGTCCGAAAAATGTCAAACTGGGTGGTGCCCCATTTCTAAGGATCGAGCCATGTGCATCGCTTAAATCATTAAGAAACAATAAACTGGCCTAGCGAAACTAGGCAACGTCCATTAATGGTATGACACCTCTTTGCATCATTCCTTTGGATCATTGATGTATAATGAACACCTGTCGCTTTTTATGGTCCTTTGAGGGGGGACTTAAGAGATGTTGCAATACTTCGAAAAAACTAAAAATAAAACCACACACCACATGAAATCATATGTTTTCAGTTATAAACAATTGAAAATTTTCGAAACAATCTGTCAGACCGAAATTAATGTATATTTGCACAAATTTTATACACCATTATTACAAACATGGAACAAAATATAGAAAATTTCTTCAGTCAAATTTTTACAGCTCTCCAAATTTATGTACAAAAATATACCAAATCTTATGGCTTTTCTCTTATACAAGTGCCTTAATATTGTAGTAAACGAAGATTCCTTTAACATGACGTTTGACTGTAGTACTGACTAATAGCAAGCCAAGTTTGTAAAGTAGCTCTCCAAATTTATGTACAAAAATATACCAAATCTTATGGCTTTTCTCTTATACAAGTGCCTTAATATTGTAGTAAACGAAGATTCCTTTAACATGACGTTTGACTGTAGTACTGACTAATAGCAAGCCAAGTTTGTAAAGTAGTGTAAACCACATGCATTCTCCTCTTCATCCTCAAGCACTCTTTTCTTTGCTTGTTCTCTTAGGTTGACGTGATTTTCTGTATGATTCACAGTAACGTCAGCGGCATCAGTTATCCTGTTATCGATTTCCTTCAATATCGACAGTGTGAAAGGTCCTGAATCAAATCCTAGCCTCTGTACATTTTGTATTCTGCCAAGATTAGCACAGTTAAAAAATAATCAAGCATCGTACGCTGCAGCTTCATCAGCGTTTACAGAAACAAATTAAGTCTTTCGGAATGGTTTATCCATGCCCACTTTTGTAGAAATTCTGGATCTGCTAAACACCGAAGTATTTCCCCTTATTGTGACTCTATAATACTGGCAGAAAACACCACAGGAATAAATAATTTGAGGAGATACAAAACAGCAAAGAGTCGTGGCACCATGCAAGGTTTTGTCGCTTGTTATTTTTATTACACTTAGGAGTGAAACTGGAAAGTAATATTCACGAATTGAAATTTCAAAACCGTTTAGTAACTGAAGATCGAATAAATTTTTTTTTCACAATTTGGTCGATTTATTTTAAGTTTCCCCCTTAGTCTTAATTGCAGGTATCTGATGATGGCAGTTTTTGTGTTAATTAGGGACTTTTCTATGTAACTACAATACATATCGTGCCACAATACTCAGAACATACGACTATTCCTATTCAACACATTCATTTATTTGTCATTAACTCCTTTATAGGTAAATAAATTTATTCCGAGATCAGAACGGTGTCATTCACAAAATACTCGCAACGTTAGCGGACTCAAACAGGAATTTTTTTCCTTTACAAATACCATCAAGATCCAAATAAAAGGGCTGCACGTTTTGGGGATTAGCCCATGAGAAACTTACTAGCAAGTATTAACCTTTGGGAAGTGAATTTTGATGATTGTGAGATAGCCATTGTGTAACAAAGATGCGGCCCTCCTACGGCCAAGTAGCGACAGTTTTAGTGGAGGCATGGGCTCTCCCTGCGCTGCTGATAAGCGACGCGTCGCAGCCACAGCTACGCATTGCGTGCCGTGCGGCTGACTGCGGCGCGGCTTAATCTGGAGGCGAGGGGCGTGGCCGGCGCCGGTCGCAATATTTCCCGGCCGGAAATGAACGCCGTTTATCAGAGTCGCATCGGCGCGACGCGGCCGCCTTCCTGCATCCATCAATTACCGCGGCGCACTCGTTAGCGGCCGCCTGGCGCGCCTGTCTGCTTCGCTAACACAGACAGCCGCTGCACCGCCTCCACTCTGCAGGCGCGGCGTCGACAGACAGCTGGGGCGAGCAGCTGCAGGCGGCGGTGTGCGCGGTGGACCGGACCCAGTCTATTCCAGCCGGGCTTCCGATTTACGATATTTTACCCAATGTTGAGTCAGAACAACTAATAAGGTAATAATAGGGTATCTCTTGCAGACTACGTGGTATCGATCTGAGCCCCTACGATAACTTTAATAAATGTAAACCTAAATACCACTCACGCATTAGACATTAGGCCTGTTGCGATTGGCCGACAACCGCCTACAAGGCAGTACACGGAGCGATCTACGAGATAATTCTTCGTGATGCCGTTACTTGTTTACTGAAGCAGCTCCTCAGGTGGCCGGAGTGGTGCTTGTTCCAGATGTCACTACCTCAGATAAGCCTGAAGGGGTACTGTAAACGATCTCACTGAAGGCAGTTACACTAACTGGAAGGGTACATAGGCGGTCCATAACTTTAATTTTGTTAGAAATCTCAGGCCTTGCGTGAGCTTAAAAAAGCTGGCCACCTTGAGGTGGTGCGCCGATTTCTGCAGTGCATACATGGTTGTTTTAGTTCATTAACAACAATGCAGGAGGAATAACTTACTCTAGTACAGATGATGTGTAGTTTAGTACTTTCATTCAAACTTTCCGTCTGCTACAAATATTAATTCTTTACTCCTGATAATTTCTCTATATTTTAAGTGGAGAGTATTATTTATCTACGTATGTATGTGTGTGTGTGTGTGTGTGTGTGTGTGTGCGTGTGTGTGTAATCTCCTCTCAAACTCCCAGATTGGTTTCAACCAACAGCAACAGCAGGTCTCATGAGTACAAGCACTGTGGGATTTATAACCTTCTAGCTCCAATGGCATGAGTGGAGATCAAAACAAAAATATGTTTTTTTCTAGCCCCTGGTGTACAGGCTGTCCTGCATGACAGGCATATTGTGTAGTAGCAGTAGTGGTAGCCTGATCAACCTGCTTTTATGGGCTGCTGACATATCAGGGGCAAGAAACGGCTTCCAAATGTCCAACATGTAGGCTGCCCCACATGACAGGTGTGCTGTGATGGAGTCGTATCATCCTGTCTTGCCAACGTGCTTTTCATAGCAGCCTATACATCAGGGCAATAGACAGTTTTCCAGTCACTAACTTGTAGGCTGTCATATATGACAGGTCTACTGCATTGGAGTAAGCCTGGATCAACAAATGGATAGAGAGAGAGGAAGGCAGTAAGGAATAGAGTAAAGGAGGAAGTAGGGAAGGGACAGAGACCAGAATTTGAGAGAAGGACAGGAAGTTGAGGGAGAAGGAGAAGGTGGATAATGATTGGGTGAAGAAAATGGCAGAGAGACAGGTGAAGAGAGGATGCAGAGAGACAGCGGGATGAAGAAATGGTAGGAGTGAGAGGAGGGGGAGATAAACAGAGGGAAGAGGAGGAGATGAAGAGACAGATGGAGTGGACAGGAGGAGACAAAAATGAGAGGATGAAGTGGCCAGAGACAGAGCAAGAGATGGAGACCAGGAGGGGGGAGGAGTTCGGTGCAGTATAGTGTCAAACACGTATGAGAGCAAAGCCAAGGGGAAAAGGCTAGGTATTATATATCGGTAAGCCTGGTAATTATGATGTGAACTTTGTTGTATTTTTAAATTCTGGAAATTAATACCGCTGCAAATAAGCATTTGAGATTTGGTGCTATAGAACAATCGTGATAATTAGTTGGACTGATAAGGAATGACGAGGCTCTCCACAGAATCTGTGAGGAAAGGGAAACATGGAAAACACAACACAGAGAAGGAATAGTATGGTAGGACATGTCTTGCGACATCAGGGAATGAGCACAGTGTTACTGGAGGGAGCTCTCAAATATGTGGAGGAGGACAGAGATTGCAATATAGAACCGACTGAGAACAAAGAGTGTAAGTGATACTCTGAGATGTAGAAATGGACACAAGATGCGAGTTCATGGTGAGCCAGCAGGCTGTACTGAGCCACTTAGAAGGATATGCAAAAATTAAAAAAGAAATTAAAAAAAAAAACACCTTATGCTCCAGCACAAAAGAACGGAGCACAAAAGAACACATGCCACTGTTGTTGTTTCACTGCTGATGCCATCCCAGATAGGCTGGTCAGCTGCAACATGGTAGCCTTGCAGTAATACTGCATGATGCAGGGTGGTGTCGAGTCAACATTGTGGCAATTTCGCCATGTGACGCTACCATCGCTAGCAACCAATTTACAAGTGCCCAGCTAGCCACGAGCATGTTCATGCCAGTGCTTGTAACTAGCCAGCTCCCATGCTCCTCACCTCCACCATCCACTGGACAGCAGTCGTGCAACTTCAGCTCGCCACACATATGTCGAAGTACAGAGTTTGAGATCGCCTGTGGCACGTGCCACCTTGTCACCGAATCACTCTTAGTGCTGCAGCTGGATTTTGGAGACGTCAGCGAATCGGGGGGGGGGGGGGGGGGGGGCATAACTAGTTGGCCACAGCCAGTCGGCTGCATCAGCTACGGCACGCTACCAGAAACTCTGAATGTGACGCTTGAATCTGCCAGATGGATGACCAATAATTCGTCAGAGTATTGAAAAATTCGGTGTTCAACAATGAGTATTCCTCAGCTGCTGGTGCCTTGCTGACTGGTTCCCAACCTCCATAGAACCAACAAGGCTTAGGTATAGAGCAGTCACACCCCCCTGAGAAACCGTTAGAATGACTCACTGTCGTCCTTAATAAGTGTGACGATACAGATTCTCTCATTCCAATATTGCTTAGTTGTAGCTGAAATCGTTTCCTGTCGGTGAATCTCAGTCGTCTGAGTGAAACTATCTATGTGTGCTAAAACTAAAGATTTATAAGCAGGCAAGTCTTCAGTGAATCAATTGATACCAGCTGCTCACATCTGCAGCAATGACTATTTTCTTTTCTTCATCCATGTGGTACAGGACATATTGTTGTACAGTTATTAATAGAGACCAAAGTTGCAGCGCTGAGGCTGTAATAAAATGGGTACAATAAATAATGAAACAGTAGGATTAGATTCAAAAATCTTTCCAGTTTATGCAATATAGAAGAGAGTAGAATGAATTGGAAGGATCATGTTACTAGAATTACAGAAAACAGATTGCCAAAAAAAAAAAAAAATGGTAATGAATTATCAGTCATCTGGAAAGAGAGAACTAGGTAGGGCTCATAACAGATAGACTGGTGTATGACAGAGACCGGAACAGGTGATTACAACACCTGATCCTTGGGAGGACATGATGATGATATTTTCGAACCTGAACTTATAACAGTTTTTTATTTACGTAAGACTTTTTATGGTGCTAATAAGGCGTTTAAGAAAACTTTTTATTTCCAGTATTTAGCACAAAGAGATCTTTTTACCTTATCAAAGACATTCTCAAAATCAATAAATGCCAAATTCATTTCTAAGCGTAATTATTTGTCTTGTTATAAAAAATTACATTACATGAATGTCCCATTCCGAGCCGTAATTATTCTTCTTAAATTATTACATCCGCGATAGTCTGTAGACTTTGATTAACAATTTTCCCATTATTTTAAATCTTGCATTTAATGAACTTATTTCTCTATAATTTCCTGTGTCTTTCGTATTCCCTTTTCTAAATGTGGAGATAACTTTAGCCGGGTTCCAGCCTTCATGTACTTCTTCCGGATACATGGTTAAAAAATGGTGGAAGCAAAATTTTAAGATGATACCTCCATATCTGAGTAATTCAGCTTCTATCCCATCTCGGCCAGTACCTTTCCTATTTTTTTGTTACATTTAAGGCTGCTTCTAATTATTTTATGACTGTTTGGTATACAGAGTTATTATCAGTTTTTATAGAATAACTTTCTTCACAGTCTCCCTCATACCATAAATAATGTAACGGTGTATCCAGTGTTTTTCTGTTATTATAATAATGACTTCAGTATCTTTCGCAGTTCACAGTTTTACTCATATGATTCATAAGGTTAAATGCTATATTCTGTCTTCTGTGAATGCCATGTTCAACATCACCAACGAAACTATCCCATGATTCACTATGGTATCTTTCACTAACTTCTTCGTTTAGTTTCTTTCCCGTCTATTCATTTCCCAGGTTTCATTTGTTTGTGTTCGTAAAAAAGCATTACAAGCATTTTGATTTTATTTAATATTGTTAACTATTACAGCATTCTGTATTTTCAGACCCCTTTTCCGGTTTGATACTTCACTTTTCCCTTGTGGCTGACTTGCTTTTTTTGACTCTGCTGTTTTTAATGTTTTCCATTCTTCTTCAATATTGTCTTTAGTTTCAACAATGTGCTGTTCCTGTGTGAGGCTTTGTTGATATAAGTTCCTAATGCTTTCTTCCTGTGGAAGATGAACTCTATATTTCATGTTTTGACTTTGGTTTTCCATTACACTTTCTTTTTTTTCTTGTTTTCTTCATTTTGCCCACATTTCAATCTTCGAAGTAACTTTGAATGGAGACTGTGTCATTATCTCTAAACACATCTCGAATTTGACTGCTTGAGTTTCTATTAGGTCCTGCTAAGCCAATTACTGAGAGAAAACCTCTTGCGTTACAGGTGTACTTATTTATGTATTTCTTTCTGAAGAAGGTTTTTTTTATAATTTTTAACTGATTAAATGCAGCAAAGACTCTTGAAGTCTTACCACTTTCATTTAAAGTTATTTCATCGAATGTGCCTACTGTATCTACTACTGCTACCTTTCCAGTTCTTGCATTTAAGTCACCTAATATTAAGAAAACACCAGCTTCATTATATTTATTTCCTTGCTTTTGCAGCTCTTTGTAAAATATTTCAGAATCTTCGTGTTTTCCTTCTTCAGGTGCATGTACTCGCCGGCCGGAGTGGCCGAGCGGTTCTAGGCGCTACAGTCTGTAACCGCGCGACCGCTACGGTCGCAGGTTCGAATCCTGCCTCGGGCATGAGTGTGTGTGATTTCCTTAGGTTAGTTAGGTTTAAGTAGTTCTAAGTTCTGAGGGACTGATGACCTCAGAAGTTAAGACCCATAGTGCTCAGAGCCATTTGAACCATTTTGCATGTACTCATATGACACTCAAGTCTAGCTCCCTGCAACGACTCGAAGAGAGGAAGCGGTTACCTTGTCTGTTGGGGTTCAAATAACAGAGAAGAAAAGGGGAAACAGATTTCTCAAGCACTTGTCGGTGCTCTACCTGGAATAAGGTACTCTGATTCAAAACGCGACCCCCAGGGAGAAGGTTGTGCGATGGGCTGGTTACCTACCCGCCATACCTCGTAAGTCTCTAAGGAATAAGCCAGATAGTTCTCAAAGTTGACACTGGCCTTTCTCTACTTAAAAACCTTTTTAAATTTATCCACTGAAGTTACATACGTGACACTAATATCGCTTGGAGAGCTGGCACAGTTGGGTTGGATTAGTATTCCATGAGAGCTGAAAATTATTGGCAGCTCATTAACGGATCGAGACGGGCGCGAGAGTGTCACACAGGGTGATTTTAATTGAACGTCTGCTATTTGAGAAGATCGCAACAAAAACCAAAACTCGTAGCACAATGAAACTTCCCGGAAACTTTTATAGGGACAGAAGAGAAACAAACAAATTTTAATTTCCATACGAGAGGGTAACATTTGTCACCTGCGTACTGCGTTCACGTTCCTGGTTGCAAATGTTGCTCATTGCGAAGACCATTTGCCTCCACGACACCCTGGAATCGCACTAGAGATACTATTTCACACATCTTCGCAGTAAATTTCGTACGGTAGACCATGGAAGGTAAAGCTATCGTGACAAAAATCGTGAAGTACTTAAAGACGGCACATTACGTCCATCATTCTCAGTCATGGCAACAGCTGCTCCTTCAACAATTTGTGGCACAGTTGGCCTTCATCCTCTCCCAAGAGAAATTCCCATATCGTCAGTTATTTCGAACCTTCGAATCTTGGTCTTCAACCCCAGTGCACGAGAAAGACCTCTACGTATTGGTTCAAACGGTTCAAATGGCTCTGAGCACTATGCGACCTAAGTTCTGAGGTCATCAGTCGCCTAGAACTTAGAACTAATTAAGCCTAACTAACCTAAGGACATCATACACACCAATGCCCGAGGCAGGATTCGAACCTGCGACCGTAGCGCCTCTCCGTATTCCTTTAGTGCGTCAATACTCGCGAAGAGCAGCATCGCTATCTGTTCATTAGATAAAACAGCTCTACAAGTGAAGTTCTCCTCGCCTTGTGCAGATCCATGTTGACAGTCTGCAACTGTAGCGCAGATTGATGCTTGCGTTTCAACCGTACGTCGACATACCAGTACCGGTGCCTAAGGGCAAGCCATGACCTTAAGCCCACAGTGTGAACATCACTCCCATGACGATGGATACCTACATGATAAAGACTTCTCCATCTACAGTGGCTCACGTAGTGAAAGTTTAACTGTGATCAACGGAAGATTCAAAATAGAACAAATGAAGGAACAGAAATTGAGCTGTGAACACTAAATACAAGAGTACAATCCTTTTTATACATTTATTTAACATATAAAAATACCATCGGCATTTTGGACTCTAGGAAGTTTTGTTGCTAAAGAGTTTATTTTAGCTGTATGTCTTAGCCACAGTGTTCGAGGAAAGGGATTGTTTCTTTTGTTGTACTGACGTTGCTGTTCGGTTTAATGCTTATTGTTGTGGAATGATGACAGTCTCAAATCCCGTACGAAATTCCTCAGATCAATCTTAAGTTTTGTTCTGTTACGTCTGTGTCTATGGGCTTGGGGATTCACTGACCTCAAAAGTATGTACAGCGGTAGCGAACACGAAGTGTGCACGATCGTGATGATGATGGGAGATAAACACCGAAAGTAGAAAATCCTACCGGGTTTAGAACCGACGGCTGGATCACAGAACAAGTTGCATTTGAATGTTAAGAAAGTACGTTTCTGGGTGAGCAACTAAAACCGAAAACCAGCGTAGCAGACTCGACATATGTTATGTTGTGCATCGTGCTGTGTTTGGAGTGGCAGAAGACAATACAATAAAAGTGGTACATATATTCAATAAGAATACAGATACGAAAACTCGAAGCCGGCCGGGCTGGCCGAGCGGTTCTAGGCGCTACAGTCTGGAACCGCACGACCGCTACGGTCGCAGGTTCGAATCCTGCCTCGGGCATGGTTGTGTTTGGCGTCCTTAGGTTAGTTAGGTTTAAGCAGTTCTAAGTTCTAAGGGACTGATGACCTCAGACGTTGAGTCCCATAGTGCTCAGTTTTTGAGAACTCGAAACAACTTGAGTAGCGTGATTTAGCACTAAACATATCAAATCTTGCAATATGGGGGCTGTGAGGGGACTTAGTAAATTAAAAAACAAAAAAAATAAGGAAAACATGTGATCCGAAGATCAGGCCCAGAAGACTTTACGATAGTTACATGCTCCGTGTTATTCTCTCCCATTTACCTTCATCTGAATGCGGCATGGAAGGGCATCGTGTCGGCACACACCTCCTCCGGCCGTTGTTAGTTTTTCATACCTGGAAGCCACTATTTCTCAATGTAGTAGCCCCTCAGTTGACCTTGAGGAGATGGATTCCCGTCCTTCATAAAGCAAAGATTCCTGGCAGTAACGTAAATTCAACTCGAGACCTCCATGTGGCACTCAGACACAGTGATTTGTTAATTAAGGAGGTGGATTGTATTTAGTACAGAACTTTCCTTAAATTTGGGGGAAGACCAAAGAAACGTCATTAGCAGGGAAAAAATGAAGCAGTAGAGAGAATAGTTGAATATTTCCACACAGATGCGAAGCACAAGACTACCGCATGCAAACTAGTATGACTGCAACCTGCTTGTTTTGTCTGTAAACTGCAAACAATTGAGTGTCCTGAGTGTCAGAGAAAACACCAGTAGCTAGAGTCGCCAGAATGAAAGGTCACGTCTAGAAAGGCAACACGTGTTAAATCGTGTTGATGTGCCATTTACCACATAAACTATTGCAGGTAGTAATTTGCTGGATGGAGACAGGTCAAACACAAAGGTGGCTAAGCACTATACTGTTCATCTTTCTGATGTTCGTAGTCCACGGAAAGAATTTCTGACTACAAGTTTGGCATACGCGTGTTTCACCCGTAAGCACACAAGATCTATGCGGTAGTAGTGTGATACCTTAACTAAGGTCTGTACCAGATGCAGACACAAGTATAATGCTCACCTCTTTTCAGAGAAGCAAGAATCCACGGTTGGTGGATCATGTATGAAAGGAGAACCTAAAAGTAATCCTTTCCCGGACAAGGGGACATTTACAGTTCTGTTTTGAATAGCAATACCGTCTTATTCGAAACCAGCTGACCAACTTTCAGCCGTGGGGTTCCGTCATTTATATCAGCGTCCTCGTCTCTACAAATGCTGCTCTACGTATCCGACGGTTTATGCTTCATGATTTTCATACCCTACAAAAATAAAAATTCCGTTTTAAGATACTTTCTATTCTAAGGAACAGGAGCAAATTACATGCGCTACACCTCCCGTGGCTCTTGTGGGCGTGAAACCCACTCATTGTGAGTATAGCCACAAACAGTCTACTGCTTTACAGCGTACGGATGGAAGTGATGCCCTGATGAGAAAAGCAATACTCTCATAGTGTCAGTGCAGTCCATCTTTTATTTCAATGACTCACACAATCAATTTAGCATTTAAAGGTAGTAATGTGATACGTCTGGGCACAAAATCAGGCTGAAGCGCTCCCTTCATAAAGTAGAAACTAATTATTATTCTCAAATTATTTCTCGCCTGGTTTGTTTTCGTCGACCCTAGAGATGAAGCAGCACTCCAATGGCTCGATTGTAGTTTACTTTCTGAGTCATATTCATGGTGTCATGCCTCCTTACGTGTTTATTGATTTTTGAGTAAATTTTTGAGAAAATGGAAGCGTAACTTCAGAACTTGAACTTCGGAAGATAAATGAAAATCGATAATTCAAACTATAGAAACTTGAGTACCAACTCGTGAAATGAAAACATACAACCAGCTGCACCTCGGTAACCAATGAAAATTCAGCACATATGGTGTGGAAATCGAAATAGTCTGTATCACCATTACCTCAAGTATTTATTATTATAAAAAAAATTAACCCTATGCTAACTAAGACGTATACATTCACTGAAAGCTATTCAGTAAACAACAGTCAGCAACTAACAGAAGAAATTATCATTATCCCCCTTTCAGACCAATTAATATCATGTATCTCAGACTCACTCAATATCATTACGTTGAACTTCGTAAGACATAAAGAACCGTCACTGCTTGAAACTGTTGAAATCATGGACATACTTGAACTAGCGTTGACCTAATCAGTGTATACCAAGTTTAGCTATCAATGTATGTATTAACCGCTTGTAGAAAAGGAAGCATTGCTCTAAAATGAACCATTAAAGATAAAGTTTTTTATACAAGCTTTATGTTGGTGACTCACGGCTCTTCGTGGATAGTGTAGAAAAGGAAGCATTGCTCTAAAATGAACCATTAAAGACAAATTTTTTACTACAAGCTTTATGTTGATGACTCACTGCTTTTCGTGGATAGTGACATAAGTGATATTCACAACATATTCGATACACTCAGTAAAAATAGTAGAAATATACACTCCTGGAAATTGAAATACGAACACCGTGAATTCATTGTCCCAGGAAGGGGAAACTTTATTGACACATTCCTGGGGTCAGATACATCTCATGATCACACTGACAGAACCACAGGCACATAGACACAGGCAACAGAGCATGCACAATGTCGGCACTAGTACAGTGTATATCCACCTTTCGCAGCAATGCAGGCTGCTATTCTCCCATGGAGACGATCGTAGAGATGCTGGATGTAGTCCTGTGGAACGGCTTGCCATGCCATTTCCACCTGGCGCCTCAGTTGGACCAGCGTTCGTGCTGGACGTGAAGACCGCGTGAGACGACGCTTCATCCAGTCCCAAACATGCTCAATGGGGGACAGATCCGGAGATCTTGCTGGCCAGGGTAGTTGACTTACACCTTCTAGAGCACGTTGGGTGGCACGGGATACATGCGGACGTGCATTGTCCTGTTGGAACAGCAAGTTCCCTTGCCGGTCTAGGAATGGTAGAACGATGGGTTTGATGACGGTTTGGATGTACCGTGCACTATTCAGTGTCCCCTCGACGATCACCAGTGGTGTATGGCCAGTGTAGGAGATCGCTCCCCACACTATGTTGCCGGGTGTTGGCCCTGTGTGCCTCGGTCGTATGCAGTCCTGATTGTGGCGCTCACCTGCACGGCGCCAAACACGCATACGACCATCATTGGCACCAAGGCAGAAGCGACTCTCATCGCTGAAGACGACACGTCTCCATTCGTCCCTCCATTCACGCCTGTCGCGACACCACTGGAAGCGGGCTGCACGATGTTGGGGCGTGAGCGGAAGACGGCCTAACGGTGTGCGGGACCGTAGCCCAGCTTCATGGAGACGGTTTCAAATGGTCCTCGCCGATACCCCAGGAGCAACAGTGTCCCTAATTTGCTGGGAAGTGGCGGTGTGGTCCCCTACGGCACTGCGTAGGATCCTACGGTCTTGGCGTGCATCCGTGCGTCGCTGCGGTCCGGTCCCAGGTCGACGGGCACGTGCACCTTCCGCCGACCACTGGCGACAACATCGATGTACTGTGGAGACCTCACGCCCCACGTGTTGAGCAATTCGGCGGTACGTCCACCCGGCCTCCCGCATGCCCACTATACGCCCTCGCTCAAAGTCCGTCAACTGCACATACGGTTCACGTCCACGCTGTCGCGGCATGCTACCAGTGTTAAAGACTGCGATGGAGCTCCGTATGCCACGGAAAACTGGCTGACACTGACGGCGGCGGTGCACAAATGCTGCGCAGCTAGCGCCATTCGACGGCCAACACCGCGGTTCCTGGTGTGTCCGCTGTGCCGTGCGTGTGATTATTGCTTGTACAGCCCTCTCGCAGTGTCTGGAGCAAGTATGGTGGGTCTGACACACCGGTGTCAATGTGTTCTTTTTTCCATTTCCAGGAGTGTAGAACTAGGAAACACTGTCACTATAAATTTCCTAGAGTGAACATCAATAATGAAAAGAATTAACGTAATTTCAAAGGCTACAAAAAATAAGACGCCATCGTACACAGCTCATCATATCAACCTACGACACACAAACATGCTGCCTGCAGATCACTGGTTAACAGAGCCAGTAATATACCGATGGAAATATATGCGAAGTAAGATGAACTCAACATAGTCAAAAAAAATAGTTGCGGCAAATGGCTATTGTGACACAGTTATTGACAGTGTAGCCCAGAAAAGTAAAGAAAAACAATAATAAACCAAATGCTACACAGAAAAGAAAGAAAACCATTGCTCTCATGTCATTCAAAGTTTCCTACAGAGCAGCCAACATTTTAAGATTGCGCAACTTTAACACTGCTTTCACAAAAAATGACCAACTACCACACAAAACATACATAATCAGGCTTTTGCAAAATAGTATGTAATACTGCAAAACCCTCTACATATGCCGAACTGAGAGAGGATTACAATAAAGATACAACGAAAGCACAAACCCCTACCACCCTAATAGTTGTACTAAATCAGCAATAGCCACCCACATAAATGACACTTACCACCTGATCCACGGTATCGCGAATGATCCTTATCTATCGCATAAAATTGACATGGAATACCAAAAGAACAACTAGAAATTCTTATTCCTGGCTCAGTACAGGTTGCTAAATCATAAGATAGAAAGTAACAATTTCGATTTCTTCAGAAACTTCTCCACTGTACAATGCTAATTTTATTAATGCAACAATCGTCTTAACATTATTATATAACCAAGACATTCCAAATAGTCGTTCTATTTAGTATGCTTATAGAGAAAAAAAAATCATGTTCATAGTGTGTCCTGTCTTACGAATTGAGATTAGTTTATCTTTACAGATAAGAGTTTCTGGAATGATGTGAAAATCTGAATGTGAAAGTGTTTTCTAACGAAGGGTCTGTTGTTAGACAAATAAATTTCCACAAAAATTTAAGTTAATACACCAATTAAATCACGTGAACATGCAACTCACTTACGGTATCCATTAAAACAAATATATCCATCTGTACAGGCTAACCGAAATTTCGGTGGTTGGGAGTGGAGGGCTGGGCTTTTGTAATATAACATAGAACAACCAATGAACCCTGATCGCCAGTCACCAGCAGGTACAACACACTTAACACAGACCATCTAGTGGACAATGTACCACCTTACTTGTACGGCTTTACGCGCTAGCCTCTCTACACGCCAAAGCATCAGCATCCGAAGAAATTCATGCGAAGCAATTGATTTCTCGCCCAGATGCGGATCAGCGACCCTAGTACCCGCACCAGCAAGCAGACACTCGAATTCCAATCGCCGGATAAATGGACATCCGTCACAAGGGTTCTAATACAAAACCTCACTTGCGCGTCCTGCAAGTGTACCTCATCACACTTCATTGAAATGCCCCTGATGATTGCAGCATGCTGCAGAAACGCTTGATGCAAATCAATATGAGAAAATGTGATTGAAGCCATTGAAATAAAAGAATCTTCCCTCATCTGTAGGTCATATTTGTTGCCTGGGACCAACTTCTAGGTTTTTTTATTACTTTTCAATTTTGTCTACATTTTATGACGGTGGACCCACAATGACTTAATTTAACTTTAAACTATGTAGCAATGAAGAAGGACTGGAACGAAAGAAAGATAGTCCATTCACCAAGTTCAGCAAAAGTTTTGAACTATCAGATAGTTATGTTCTGATCTTCAATTTCCCATCTCATAGGGTCAAGTAAAGGCTACTGCTGCGTCCTTCACTGTTATGTAGCTCTCAAGACAGTGGTGGAAACGTTTTAACGATATAACCTTACAATTCCCAAACTTTAGGAATGCTCTTACTGCTCACCTTTTACAAGCCAGAGGCAATTTATTCGTCCTTACGTGTGGAAGATATTCCGCACCACTTTCACATCAATGTGTCTAACACTTACGTACATGGGTTTAGAAATTGTGAGGAAATGCTTGTAGCACTTTGATATTTCGTGCAGTGTTAATCCATATTCGACAACAGTAGTTTCCTGGTGCTTCATTCAGCAACAGAATGAATGGTCCAGAATTAGCATATAGAAAACCGGTGACCTTATAAACGCAGATAATGAGTGCATTTTCAACATGAATTAAATGTCTCTTGGTTAAGAAAGCAGTTACTGAAATTAGTAAAAACACAGTAATTGCATTACAGACTGCACGTAATATGGGCGGTTTTTGTTCTTAACAACAAGTCAGTTATGGTTTTTAATTAACGTGTTCTAATTTAAAGCGTTACGTTAAAAACGAAGCGTATGCTTTTGACAGAAAGCAGTGAAATAATAATCCTAAGCAGCGCAGCAAGCAGAGGCACCAAAAGGTAATTATACGCTAGGAAAAAAGCGGAAAGGGGCGAGGCAGTTTTGGTTAATATCGTTTCTGGGCCCAGATATTTCACACTAGCTAATTTCACCTTGCAATGTGCGGCACATCATGATGTGTTGTGGTATGTTATTATGTGGTCTTAACTGATATGCTAATGTTATGAAAGCTGTATATTTGAATGTGTAATTGTACCTTTCCCTGCTGGATAATAAGCTGGAAAAGAATGTCCCTCACGAAATGGTTCTCGCAGAAAATTGTGCGAAATTTCCGCTGGTGATGGGATCTTTTTGCCTTTATACACATAAAAGTTCCCTAAAAAATACTCCGAATGCATTCTGCCACAATATTCAGAATGTTACAACAATAATTAACCAAGAATGCAAACAGATATCGTAAGAGAAGGTCCAGTAACAATAACTCATAAGCGTCATGGAAGTCTGGAAACACCACACACTGAAGAATCTTCAGACGATATAGAAACTTGAAAAAAAGTTGCCAGCCTGCGTCATGGTCGTGAAAGAACGTAGTATCAGCACGTGGCTAGCCTTATGTGTGGCAACGGTGGCTTTCATCGAAATATGTCTCTCCACCTGTATCTCTCCATAACGAATAGAAAACACTGTTGCACGAGTGAAGACTGTGTAGGATCATTAAGACAGCAGTGCGTAAACGCAGCGGCGTGCGCTAGTACAGATGCCGACAACCTACACTTGTGAAAATGGAAAGTATTATACCATGAAGGATCAGTCCAATAACTGTCAGCCTTTGATGAGTCACTCATCGTATAATGGGTATTAAGCTGCTGAACTGTAATGCCATTCGGAATTGAACACACACTCAACAAAACTGTGAGATATGAGCCCGATAGCCTTAATACAGTCTTGTATTCGTTGTGTCATGGAAGCCAAAACAATCGAATTGCTTGTTGTGACTCAAACAAATATCAGTTCACGAAAATTTCTTCGAGGAGGCTAGTATAGAAGTATACGTTTCTCCATCGCTTTCCTGGAATGTTGTATCTGCTATTATTCAGGGGTCCAGGCAGGACAGTCAGGGGTTTGTATGTTCCTGAAAGCGTTCATGGTGTTGTAACCTCCCCCTTACTTATCGACCTTAATGACAGTGAAAAATTAAACCGCGTGTACCTAATGGAAATTTGGGAAAAAGCAATCGTCACCGAAGTTAATCTGTCGGTAAAGAGGGAGGAAAGGGTTACATCTAAATGAAAGGAAAAATGCAAATGAAACTGGTGGAAATTAATTTTGAAAAGGGGTAAAGTTAATGAAGAAAGTAAATGTGCGGCCGTTACGTTAACAATTAGCTAGCGGTAATTAGATATTTGAGATTTGGGGGAAATTACGGTCGCCAGTCCTAAGGACAATTACTATAGTAACTGAAAAAGAAAGGTAATTACACATATAATTAGCACTAGAAGCGTGGCAACTGAAGGTTGACACGTGTAGTGTGAAAACTAAAAGTTTGTCAGAAGTAATAACTTTCGCTGCACTCTGACATAATTTAGCAAAAGAATTAATAAAACCGGAAAACTGAAAGTTAATTCAGTGACTGAAATTAATAAGAAGCTTTCTTTCTTAAGCACATCGAAATTCAGTAAAATACGGTTAGTCTTGGACTACCTCAACAATCATTTCAAAAGCTACTTGAATCTACGCAATTTTGAAATAAGAGATTTAGCTTTGACCTTGAATTAAATGATTCTGAACAACTAACAATAGTAAAATTTAGTACGTACCAAGCTGAGCTGCAGTCACAGGTAAGCTAAAATACGGTAACAAAACTCGCACTCTTAATTTGTGCTTGCGTAATCTAAATATTGTAGCCAGCTATGAATACTTAAACTGAACTTCGAAATTAAAGCAGTGAAATGGAATTATGCTAGCGTTTGAATTTCGACACTCGGGTTCATTTCGGAAAAGGAAGGGACGCTGCTTGGTAATGCACTTGGGACAATGAGCAACAAAGGTTCATGCTAAGTTGCTGTAATTTTGCGAGGCAAATGGAACAATTTGAAAGCTGAGGTCTGCCATACAGTTCTAAAACTTAACGTGCTTCCAGTCTTCCTTGTAGGTTGATTGAAGGTTTGAAGCCGTCGATCGAGGAGGTGGCGACAGTCACTCATTGTCGGCCGTCGCTGTTGCAGAAGCTGGATGTTGGCGCGCCTTCTTCTCAACACGGTCACCAGACGAAACGGGCTCTTGATGTGCGCCAGCTAATGCTTCCCGTCCGCGACACCATATCAGAAACTATTATCGCAACTCGAGCGCAATTAGATGCTGCCAAACCCCGAAAGCGCGGCAACTCGCGGTAGCTACACACAACACACCTGCTCCGCTCGCTACTCCAGCCAGACTCCCCCATGCTCTGCCCGCGCTCCACGCGGCAGAGTTAACACTACCAAAGATCCTACACACTTTGATTCTTCACACGACCTATCGATGTAATCGTGCGATAGCAGTTTTCCCTAGGCAAGACCCAGCGTAAAAATACAAATAAAATTTACGAAACAAACCAATTATACATCGACATAAGTGCATAAATATATATATATATACAAACAGTAAAACAATTACAATATATAAAGAGACAGAAATGTCATATCTTGAGGTAACAAAACAAGGAAGCAAAAATAATAGTACAATAGATGGAAATAGGAGGATATGCATTTCCGACGTTACACGTGCCCCACATTGTCTGAGGATGTTCGTGTAACGTAAACAGACTCAGAAAATGTCCCAAAAAAGAAACAGCGGAAATGCATATGCTCAAAACATCAACAAAGTTTAGCATTCGTCTAATTAACCATAAATCAATTTTTAGACCATAATAATTGAGTGGAGACACTCCTAATCTTAGTCCACTCTGTCATCTTGCACAAAATAAAACAGGTTGACAACATATTAAAATTCATAGAAAATATAGAAAATGGTTTAGCTATTCCAAAATCGTCAAAATCCGTAACTCTATCAAGAAATGGAATACTATTTACAAAATTAATCAGAGTACATGGTCATAAAACAGGTAGATCAAAATACGCAAATAAATAATTAAATAGACTACACATTTTGTATAACCTTTTCATAATTAATATTCTCGTCACGAGAATCTATTTAACGCAAAACAAGAAAATAATGTACAGCAGATCGACAAAAACATAAATATTAACAGCAGAATTCTTTCAGCTGTCCAGGAAGAAAAACAATTCCGCCTTCCGTACTCGCAAGTACAAAGAATGCCGACAGCGGCACAAGAGCCGACAGCGGCTCGCCTCGCCAGTATTGTTGCGCCCGCGTGTGCGGCACGCTTGATCTCACTCGCCCTTTCCAGAACGTCCGTTTCATTGAATTCTTTGGGAAAAACTCACTCCCGAGTAATCTCAAGGAGTCCATAAACACTATCACAGTGGATAACTCAACACTGTCCATCATCACACGCATGTACTAGCCTGAAACTTAAAACAGCGTCTAAGTAGATCGGCAATGACTAGTAAATCACATATTTATGAAATCTTACAGCTATTTACAAAATCATATTTACATTCCTTAATCTACTGTGACTCAGCTGAAAACTTAAACTAGCAGCTTGGATTTTTCAGTTGGTTTAAACGTCTAATCAAAAAGTAATTACTTGTTAATTACAAGTTCTTTAATGACCTCTAGGTCAGGCAAAAAGCATCGCAACATGGCACATCCTTAAATCTTACACTCTATATTACATACTGTAAAAATTACCCATTGTGTGGTATTAATCGATCCTAGGTTGGTACAATTTCAAGTCTACAATGTTCCGTATACCTAATAGTTTTCCAGAGCTTGGATACTCTAAGAAATAAGCATTTGTGTGAGGTATACCAATGACTTTATATGGTCCATTATAAACAAACTTAAATTTAGAGATTTCATGGTCTATCTCGCCCGATTTCTCATGAGCTTTTACAAGTACTACGTCTCCGATTGCAAACTTAGCAAAACGCGCTTTAGCGTCATGATGGCGTATGCGAGCATCGGCTTTTAGCTTCATTACTTCTCGCAAACGATCTTTTTTCACACCAATACTAATGTTAATCCGTGGAGGGAATTTGATTATCTCTTCCAATTCACTTTCTACACTTTTGTCAATGCCGAAATTCCTCATGTTACGGCAGTTCAAACTCATTCCTACGTCAATGTCATCCGGCCAGTTAACAATGTGTATAGGATGGTATTGCCTATGCACACCGTCTCCTGCCTCGTCAAAACCAACTACCATTGTTTTATCTAGTGACATACATGTCAAAGTTTTGCTTTCGCAGTTAATCACTGCACGGTACTTTAATAGCCAATCTAACCCGATAATTACTTCCGTAGTTAAGTCTGGCACGACGACAAACTCTTGTTTAAATCGTGCCCCACATATCTCGAAGTTAACAAAAATCTGTTTTGTGACCGGTTTACTGGCCTTCCCCGTAGCACCGATAATTTTCACTCCTGTTACTGGCATAACTACGATGCCGGGTCTGTCTTTCAGTAACTCAAATATTTTCCCAGATACAGCACTCAGTTCTGCACCGGTGTCAATCAACACGTTTAGTTGTAGGTCGTGCATATTAACAGACACTACTATCTGTCTACAATTGTCCTCGACTGTTTCTTAATTTCCCACAGTAAATCCTCGTCTATATCCAGGTCATTCCAGAAAAAACCATCCGGCTTTGATCCTAAATCCGGTTTATCTGGTGGCTTTTTCAGCCTCTGTTCACATACAGTTTTAATTTCAACACGTCTGTCCTGAGGCTTAGTCTGTAGCTTCGCCTCCAATACCGAAAACTTTTCATGTAACTCGTCAACTAGTGAGTGTTGCTTTGTTATCAATTCACTAATTGTCACCTTCGTTGATTCCTCTTTAGTCAGATTGATCTCATCTGCCAATCTACCTGGAGAAATATGCCCAGTAGTATCTGCAATTACTTCCTCTAGATCTGCGCAACCCACACTGCTATCGTCTGACCGTATAATGTCAGCTCTAACCTCATACACGCTGTAATCTATGTGCTTTTCTACCAATTGTGTCCGGCTATCACTAAAATTTTCGTAATCTTTCTCCTTAATACTCTCACAATGTTTAAACTGGAGGTTTGCGTCGGATGGGTCGGCTACTTCTACCACTATAACTTTCGGTAAAGTTTGCCGGTTAGGGCCAGAACTTTCCGTTACTACTTCAACATCTAACTCCTGCGGGACGAAACACGACGAATCTTGCTCGTGCTCCCCATTAACATCAACTATTTCTGGTAAAGTCTGCCGGTTAGGGCCAGAACTTTCCATCACTTCACAAATACTATCTTCCTGTGGGACGAGACGCGGAAAATCCTGCACGCGCTCCCCATAAACACTTCTCCCATACAGGCCCCTATAATCTCTTATTGCGTCGTATAAGCGACCGAACTGCCTTAACCAGACCTCATCCCTCTCTGCATCCCCTCGCTCGATGACAGACGTTTTATCCGACATCTGATCTTCTCTCAACACTTGCGAATCATTCTTAAACTCAATCTCCAGTTCCGCTGTTGGTGTTACAGCTGCCACTTAATAATCTATTTCCGGAACACTACTTACATTGTTCTCACTGACAGTGAATGTATTTTCTACTGCCGTGTCTACAGCTGATCTACTACTTGTGGGCGCACTCCTTTCTCTTAACACTGGCACACTCTCCCGCCGTTGATTACTCCATACGGAATTTTCATAACGACGACACCTGAGTTTTCTCCTGTTATTGGGCCGCCAAAATTTCTCCACGCCCGGTCGGCCCCTCACCGGCGCGGCTAATGATTTCCCTGTCTCGTCCCAGCAGATACGCTCCCCGGATGCTGCTGAGGCAGCTGATCACACCCTCTAGCGTTATTACTATTCTGTGAAGCGCGTATCACGTTAGTATGATACTGGTTTCTGTCATTCCTGTTATTATTTGCATTGTACCGATTGTTATTACGGTCCGAACCATTATTGTTATGGCCGCCATGGTTGCGGTATGCATTATTCCCATGGTTATCGTTGTTGTGGTTGCTGTGGTACCCGTTGTTGTTACCACGGCCTCTACCACTGTCGCGATTATTGCGCCAATTGTCCTCGTCCTCCACTCTTTCCAGGAAATCATTTATTGTCCTGTAATTGCTTCCTACGTAGCGTTTTGTATCATCTGGAAGCTTTTTGTAGAGTTCCCAGACTATTTCGGATTCCGTGCGGCGATCACGCAAGTATTCCAACTTGCGGATCCAGCCCTCACAAAACTCCTTCATCGAACCGCGCGAATTCGCATCGAAAGGCCTCGATACGACAAATTCGCGCCAGACACTTTGCTGTTTTTGCTCTGACCAGTATTCAGCCAGAAACAAATTTTTAAATTCGTCAAAAGTCAGGTTCGTAATGTTGAGGTTTAAGCCCCAACGCTTGGCATCACCAGCCAACACATCAATAATCCCATTAATTTTTCTCTCATTAGTCCATGATCTGGGTAAAACTCTTTCACAATTATTAATGAAATCCGTCGCGTGTATACCGCCTTTTTTCAAGGGGTCGAACCGCTCCTCTTTCGTCAACAATTCCGAACTATGTGCATAGATTGGCACATAGCTCTGTTTTTCGTCAAGTTTCTTTTCTAATTCCGACACTCTCGTAATTACTTGGCAAGTGGTTGTCGCAAGCGTTTCTACTTCCCTTTTTTTCTCTTTGCAGGTATTAGCCTGCTTCGTCACTTTGGTATCTACTTCGGATACTAAAGCCTTTAAAGTTTCCACCTTCTTTTGATCCTATTTTTTCACTAATTGAATTTGTTCCGTCACCTTATTCTCTATGATCGGAGCAACTGATTCTCCTACACTTTTCTCGATTCTGCTAATTTCGGAATTAAAACGAGTATTTATGCTCGCAATTTCCGCCTGAACGCCTATCATTTCCTGTTTAAGATTACCGATTTCGGTATTAATTACAACAATATCTTCTTTGATTTTATCAACTTTTGTGTTAACAACTCCAACATTGTTGATAACAACGTTAATAGCTTTGTTCTGATTGTCTAGCATCCGTTCAATTTTTTCAGACTGAGCTTCTTGCTTGGCAGCCCGAGCTTCTTGCTTGGCAGCCTGAGCTTCTTGTTTGGCAGCCTGAGCTTCTTGCTTGGCAGCCTGAGCTTCTTGCCTGGCCGATTGACTCTTGATTTCGTTAATCAAAACATTCAATAAATCAGTTAAATTCCCGGAAACTACCGGTTTTACTTCCGTAGCGGCTTCCTCTTTAATTGACCCCCCGTATTCGTCATCAAAGGATTCAGATTATATTTTCACTTCCGATTCCGAAACATTTTCTAAAGTTTGGAATTCCATTTCTGCTCTTTGTTGCGTTTCGGCGGTCGCGTCTTTCATGCTAGCCGCCTGCCCCTGAACAATGGGTACCGCGGTGCGCGTTTCCCACTGTTCGACCGATTGTTCCGTATCCAAGTCTACCAAATTTTGGCAATTGTTGCCTTCACTCATTTTAATAATTTTCAATACAAATGCCAAATCTCAAATATAATTAGGATTATTCCCACTACTTATTCTCGCTGACGTAACGGCCTGTACGTAACCAGTACTTTGTTACGAGATTTGCACCATACAAAATTCGTGTCCAGAACAACCTCAAAACTGAAGATTGTCCCGTCACCAGGTCGCCACGTGTAACTTCCCCCTCACTTATCGACCTTAATGACAGTGAAAATTAAACCGCGTGTACCTAATGGAAATTTGGGAAAAAGCAATCGTCACCGAAGTTAATCTGTCGGTAAAGAGGGAGGAAAGGGTTACATCTAAATGAAAGGAAAAATGCAAATGAAACTGGTGGAAATTAATTTTGAAAAGGGGTAAAGTTAATGAAGAAAGTAAATGTGCGGCCGTTACGTTAACAATTAGCTAGCGGTAATTAGATATTTGAGATTTGGGGGAAATTACGGTCGCCAGTCCTAAGGACAATTACTATAGTAACTGAAAACGAAAGGTAATTACACATATAATTAGCACTAGAAGCGTGGCAACTGAAGGTTGACACGTGTAGTGTGAAAACTGAAAGTTTGTCAGAAGTAATAACTTTCGCTGCACTCTGACATAATTTAGCAAAAGAATTAATAAAACCGGAAAACTGAAAGTTAATTCAGTGACTGAAATTAATAAGAAGCTTTCTTTCTTAAGCACATCGAAATTCAGTAAAATACGGTTAGTCTTGGACTACCTCAACAATCATTTCAAAAGCTACTTGAATCTACGCAATTTAGAAATAAGAGATTTTGCTTTGAACTTGAATTAAATGATTCTGAACAATTAACAATAGTAAAATTTAGTACGTACCAAGCTGAGCTGCAGTCACAGGTAAGCTAAAATACGGTAACAAAACTCGCACTCTTAATTTGTGCTTGCGTAATCTAAATATTGTAGCCAGCTATGAATACTTAAACTGAACTTTGAAATTAAAGCAGTGAAATGGAATTATGCTAGCGTTTGAATTTCGACACTCGGGTTCATTTCGGAAAAGGAAGGGACCCTGCTTGGTAATGCACTAGGGACAATGAGCAACAAAGGTTCATGCTAAGTTGCTGTAATTTTGCGAGGCAACTGGAACAATTTGAAAGCATTTCCGGCGTTACAGTGTGAACTGTAGTTTGTACAATCATCCAGCTGGCATATGCCTTTCGGTACCCTGATCGGCGAGGGAATGACAACAGCGTTGATCATTCTCACCACATACGGCGAGCATTCAAACTTGCCTCAACTACCATCCACTCATTTGTGTTTTCATATCTAATAGATAGGCTAAACCAATGTTTGCAGGAGTTGGATAGGTAAGGATTTCGAGAATCCCTGGTTCCTGGATGTTGCCTACAGACACTTCGACGCTGTTCTGGCCGCCACAAACAAAAGCGAGAGTCATCGCTGAAGACGACATCTGGAACAGCAGGGGCGACAATAGATGGCTGCCAGCAGGCGCCTTGGACAGCTTTTCAGGTTTTGTCTGTACACTTTCATTTTTGAAATTCTCAGTGCAGGCGGAAGGGTGTCAACGAGAACCGAGCGCTTTGCCGAACGGGAGGGTCTCCGAGATTACGCCACACTAGGATGGGAAATAGAAGAATTGGAAAAGCATGAGCCCCCTCTGCTGCTTCGGATCATATTCAATTTTCGTCGAGTGGCTGTGATCGGTCCTCAGTGGTTCCAACGTATTCACAAGACCAAAAATTGCAGGCGCGCTACTCTCCAAAGAGTCAGATTACATATAATGGGGAAACGCAGCCATACCTCCAATGTCCTTAAAGAAGGGTCGAAACATACGGGTGTCACCAGTGTCGAAGATTGTCAAGTACGTCTTCTTGTTGCCTATCACACTGCAAACTGTTGTTTCCGACCGCGAAACGTGTGGGTAGGAACTCCTCGAGGAAAGGCCTGGTTTCATCAGCCCTTTACGCCACCACCTGGTGCCTGTTCGTGCCGATTCTGCTCGTCGATGCGTCTGCAATGTTTTCTTCGGGCAATGATAAGAAAATCAAGTGATTTCAACGCTGGGCGTCGGCTTCTGCCTCCATTGCAGGCGCATCAAAAGAAACGGTGAAATGTAAGTAAGAGACGCTGTGGCGACCTTTCCATCATGTGACCCTTCCACAGTGAGGTTGGAAAGAATGTTGGTGTACTTTGGCGCCAATGTGACATCATTAACTCACCACATACGTCAGTGAATCTTGGAGTTGTCGCTTCTCGTATACGTCACAAATGGCCAGTTTGAAGCGTCGTCGAGCCCGAAGATGACGCCACAGGTCCCCACGCGTTTGCATCGTTAGGGGGATGGTTGTATGCACTTTTAAGCCCAATTTCAAAGCTATGCTTTGTAACAGCTGGCAACTACGGTGATTCGAGGAAGTGATCCTTTAATTCTGTTTCGCAGTGTTCTTACAAAGTTTCTAGACATAGTACTAAGTGAGATATACAGGAATGTACTACAACCCATTATGTATCGTTCCCATAGTGACTGTGAAAAACAAGATCAGACTAATTACACCGAGCACAGGGAATTAAAGCTAGCATTCTTCCGGCGATACATACGCACATGGAGCGGGAAGGAAGCTTAATACGCCGTACAGTTTTAAGTACCCTCTCCCTGCACTTCACTCTTTTAGCTGAGTGTAAATGCAGTTGTTGACAAATGAACCGTGATTAATCTTAATAGGCTGACAGAAAGATTAAGTTCTTTTGTTCATACGGCGCGGAAGTTCGTAGAAGAGTATGCGAAGCCAGACATCTGGTGTTTTCTCGAGAGAGAACTTCGTAGTGATCAGCCAAGGAACGCAATCTCTGGGTCAACATACGTTGACATACCCTTGATATAGATACGAGACATGTCCCTGCAGCTGGCGCATCATGCCCCAGAAACTTTCAAATCGTTCAAATGGCTCTAAGCCCTATGGGATATAAAATCCGAGGTAATCAGTCCCCTAGACTTAAAGCTAACTAATCTAAGGACATCACACACATCCATGCCCGAGGCAGGATTCGAACCTGCCACCGTAGCAGCAGTGCGGTTACGGACTGAAGCGCCTAGAACCCCTCGGCCACAGCGGCCAGCCCAGAAACATTCTCAGCCAAGAAATCTAAAATTAGTGATTGGTTTGCAAAGTACGCGCTAACCAATCAGAAACACTTTAATCTTGCTCATAATGTTTTTCACTATCTGATTTACGATTTGCCTCGGAAATTAACACCTGAATTCTTTCAGTTAGCTCCCATAGTGGATGAATCCGAAAAAAGTCATACTTCCGATAAAATTCCCAGTACATCAAATTGTTTATGTAAAATTTTCACAACAAAACAGGGTCATAAAATGCTTTTTCCGGGTTACTGAAGCAAGGAATTCCACAAGAGACAGCACAATTTTCGTGAGTAGTTTGATACGTGTTAAAATCCGTTGCTTTTGTATCTACCAGGACATTTAAGCACCTATAACTTTTATTCTTAATCAGTCATCGTTTAAAAGAAACAGGAATTACTTTAAGTGAGTGTATACCAATTTGACATTAATCAAAATATTTAAAAAAAAACTTGTTGTAGAAAACGAAGACTGACTTAACAGCGTAGTTTCACCTCTAATCGACTAAACGGTTTGTTTACCCATCTGAGCTTGCAGTCGAGAGCAAATTTGTCATATTTACCACACTTGCTTAGTATGGAAATGTGTATTCAGACACGTTTATATTACTGTATGTTTTCTTAAAGGGTCGTCTACTATGACTAAGAATGTTTAAATTTCATAGTTCCTGTGTATTCTGTATATTCTAATTGTGCACTTTGCGTACTGTGCACTGTCGAAATGTTATAAGAATGTTTTATATACGTTAGGAATGGGACGCATTTTATGTGCTATAATGTAGTGATTCCTTCTTCGATGACCAAAAATTGTTTGAAATAAAAGGATGGAATTCCATCGTAAGTTGCATTAATAAGTATCCTTTATTTATTGGCGGTGACTAGTTTCGGGCGTTGTGCTCATTCTCAAATCACCTGTCTTCGTCAGTATTTGAGATACAGTCACATATGCATGTTTGCAACAGCCACAGCCCACAATCCATATAACAATGCGGAGGTTTTAACATACACTAGCCAATTCTCAGTGACTCTAACTTCCCTAGTATCTGTGTCTTCGTGGCAAATTTATCGCACTGTTCTCCGATACGGTGCCGTTACACGGTCAGTTTTCTTCTGAAACTGTCGCGCAACATACCTCAGAATCTTGGATATTAATAACCGCTTCAGCTGTATTTTGGTACTTAATACTGTACCGCTACCGGTTCGTGGCGTTAATGCCACATCTTCGGGTGACATCTATATAGCAATAAGCCCAGAAGGAATAACAACCCTGGCACATACACTGGTATGGTAAATTATTTTAAGATTTTACATGACTTTCTTGCCGTCAGTATGGCAGAGCAAAACGGCCGCGTCCCTGTACGCGGTTCCATATAGATTGGAGAAGCGGTAAGTGCGCTTTTCAGATTCTGATTTTCCGCCATTAGCTGCTTACCTGACGACTTTTGTTTAGGCAGAGCATCACTCCACTGTGTGGCATCCACTTCTTGGTTTTTCTTTCTGGCCCAAAATCAGGTTTTAATTGTATTCGTTTGTTTTCATCTCACCGTTAGACCACTATGATTGATTTGTTTTGGATCCATCTACGACATTGGAATTTTACAGTGTTTAATCCATGACATACCGCCTTTACCGGTGTTTTGTATTTGACGGACAATGAATGTTTGGGAAAAAAGATTCCAAGCGTTTCCGTTCCAATGTTTGTATCATGTAGCTAATAACATTTTGGTATTCACATGTAAAAGTTTTTAATACTTTTTTTTAAAAAGCTTAAAACAATTTACCACACCAGTCTATGTGTAAGGGTTGTCTTTCCTTCTGGATTTATTGTTATACAGATGTCACCTGAAGATGCGGCTCCAACGCCACGAAAGCCGTAGTGCTACAGCAATAAAGGACCAAAATACAGCTGAAGTGGTTATGAATACCCAAAATGAATACTCATAGCTGTGGTTGTCCCGCCTACAACGTAGTCTGCATATTTCAGTATGTTTTATGCTCATTCCCTCGATCAAGAAGTGTAACTCTGACGCTGTGTACTAACTACAATAAAGATTCAGTACCACCAATGACTTCCAATTTAATTGCTTTCTTTCCCCTTCTCTTTTTAGTACTTCAAAGGGACTGCACAGCTGAGCGCCTATGAGCTGGCTACCAAACAACAAGAATCTTTAAAGGACGTGACTACAACAACAACGTTCAGAGTTCAAAGCTGAGTCTTAGTTCAGTGACATTCAGCTCCCCCACCTCCATATTCAATATGGAAGTTGGGACAACTGTTTCACAGAGAAAAACACAGCATTGTTCAAAGAATTTTTTGAGGAACATAAAGAATCAAGCAAGGTGTCACTTTCCAGAGGCTAATGTGTGAATTTCCGTTACCTCTGGAGCGACATCATAAAATAACGTTCCATTTAAATTTGAGAATCCAGCATTCCGCTTGGTTTATTCTGTTATTTTCCTTATAGTACACACTTCCTCGTCTGTGCCTACATGTCGAGCGTCTCATAGCACTGCTCCGAGTCTGCAATGGAATGGGAGAGATCTGCCTGCCAACCCCCACTCCCCCCTCCACTCCTCACAACCACCGCCCGTCCATCTATATACTGATTATGCATAGCATAAATTCACAAGAGTAGGAGATTGTTTAACATCTTTGCTTCAGTTTTACTGGACGAAACTCTCAATATCTGCCACGACTGGCTGGACAGTTTCAGGTTCTCCAAGCGACAGCAAAGTTTCAGAGCGTCCCAAAAGGGCAAACTGTCGCTTTGGTAACGGAATGACAGTGGGTGCTATGAGATGGTGGAGTAAAAACTTGTTACTCGATGAGACGAGCTTTGTAGCTACACAGAAGGATGATTCTACTTGTGTACTGGGTAGTGAGAGAGAGCTGAATTCAGAGTACCCAGCAGGTACTGTCACTGCCTTTCGTATTTACGCCATATCTTGGTAACGTTGGCCAGCATTGCGTTCACCATTTCCATAGGAACAGAATATTAGCTCACTTCCTTCAAGAGCCAGTTTTTCCGTTTTAATGCTTCACAACCAGCTTCTTAGTTTTTAGTGCGCACTTTGGCGATCTTCCTGGAGTTCGAAAATATTTTTCCGTGTTCTTCTTGTAATTTACTAATCGTGTTAACAGTCACTCGTCATGTTCATGTATTATTCGCATAATGTTTCTTTTATCGTTCCCACCTATGTGGGGAATGTCTGAGTCCGTCTTTACAACCCCATGTCCAAGTGTAAAATGTTCAGCCGTATATCTCAGTGAGTAACTCATTTGCTTCACCATTCCATAATAAACCTGACTGGTCTAGTGACCACTTATTTCTGTTACAGATTGTATGATACATCCTATCATTAATATGTCTATGTGTGTGGTGTGATAGTAATATTGTCATACTTGATTGGGCAGCCTCCATTAATTATGATTGAGTGAAACGTTTCCAGTCCCTGACATTATTGTTTCCTTCAATTATTCTGCAGCACTGTATGGGGTGCTTCCCTTTTCTGTAGGTCACCAGACGTTGCACTGTAGCGTCGTAGGGGTATTTAAGACAGCAAAGCCGACGACAACCACTTCCTCGGTTACAGATTCACCCAACATACCAGCACCAACAGTTGGTCATCTTCCAATTCACTTACCTACGACAAAATGCACTCACAACTACACAGATCACTGTTTTGGCAACAACTGGCAGTTAAAACATACTGAGGAGATTGAACAGGTACTGTTCAGGGTCAAATACAAGAGAGCAACCTCCAGGCTTCGTTAGCATCGGCATTTATGTTCAAGCATGCATTTCTCGCACTGTTTCCACATATTTGTCCAACCTCTCTGTAAGTGCGAAAATGTTCAGAGTAAGACAGGAACAGATCATTGAAGTCATTTAGAAACAAAATAATTAAGAGGAGCAAGGAAGCCATGGTAAACTAGCTGCAGGAAAAATATGAAGAAATTTAAAAAGAAATGGTTGTCAGAAGGAGTAGTTCTTCTAATAGAAAAGTCAAAACAACCTTCGGTGAATTTAAGAGCAATAACGTCTACATTAACAACGTGATGGAATTCCACTGCTAAGGACAGAGATCGCAAAGGCGGAGGTCGCACATTGAAAACCTCTCCGTAGAAGGGAACATGTCTGAAAAAGTGTTAGAAGAAATAATAGGCGTCGATGTTGAAGATATATGGTATCCAGTACTAGAGTCAGAGTTTAACAGAGATTTAGAAGGATTTCGATCAAATAAAGCACAAGGGATGGACAACATTCTTTCGGAAATCATCGGGATAAATGTTAACCAACAGGGTGCCAAGTTATTGTGCAGAGCGTATGTGTGTGGAGACATGCCATCAGAGTTTCGGAAAAAATCATCCACACAGTCTCGAAGAAAGTAAGGTCAGATAAGTGGTAGAAATACGCGCCCACCAGCTTAGAGCTCGTGCATCCCCGATGCTGACACAGTCTTCAATGAAGGGATTGCAGAACCAGTTGAATGGAACGAACAGTATAATGAGTAGAAAATTACGGTTGAGGGTAAACCGTAGGAAGAAGAAAGTTGTGAGCTGTAGGAGAAATGAGGTTACCGAGGAGCTTCATCTGTGTCCTCGGTGGCTCAGATGGATAGGGCGTCTGCCATGTAAGCAGGAGATCCCGGGTTCCAGCCTCGGTCGGGGCTCAAACTTTCAGCTGTCCCTACCAAGGTATGTCAACAACACCTGTCGGCAGCTGAGGGTTTTAATTAATTATCATTTATTCTAGAGAAGCTGCACGGTCATCAATGGTATGTGATCTTTCGAGAACAGCTACTATCTTCATATATAGTTTACTTTTCTATACGTGAAAGGTGCAGTTATAGGACTGTAATGGAACTCTGGAGGTGTAATGGAAAACCTCAAACTGTTAGGAAGTTGGAAGCACTATACAGGCAAATCTATTGTAGACAGTGCTGTAAATATTTCATGTAATATTGGAAAAGACCATCATACAAACTCAGCGATACTATTGAAAGAAGTTGACAGTAGACTTTGCACCCGTGGTCTAGGGGTACCGGTACGGTAGCTCAGCGTGTTCGGTCAGAGAGGCGGTGGTCCTCTGTAATAAAAAAACTGAGTAAAGGAATCAACGATCAACTTGAACGGATGTCATGTGACGTCTGCCCAGGCCAAACGCAACGAACTATATCGAACAAAATGAAAAAAAAAAAAAGGAAATAGCGTCGTTGAGTGTTATTCAAAATGTTCTCGGTCTCAGGTTCGAAACCCGCTACCTCTTGTATTTTGATTAATAGTCAGCATGTGCGACTGAAGACTAGGAGGCACTCTCATTCTGACAACGGTCTTGTCAAAGAGGGTGGAGGTGCGGACAGTTCAGAGCACTCTGTTGGGGTAGGAGACCGTCCAAAGGTGGAAGAATCAGCAATGATCAACGGCATGAGGATGCAGAAGGCAATGGAAACCACTGCATTAAAGACATAACGTATATCCACAGGACATGTGGCCTGTAACTGAAAAAGTGTCATGATGATCTCTCTTTTAGCAAAATATTCCCGAATAGTCCCCTGTTCGGATCTCCATGAGGGGACGGCAAAAGTTTAGGTGAACTCGAGAAAAAGATTGACTAGCCGAGAAAGGATAACGTTCTACGAGTCGGGGCGTGGAATGTCAGGAGCTCGAACATAGTAGGGAAGTTATAAAATACAAAGGCTCAATCTAGATATAGTAGGGGTCAGTGAAGTGAAATGGAAAGAAGACAAGGATTTCTGGTCAGATGAATTTAGGGTAAAATTAACAGCAGCGAAAAGTGGTACAACAGGAGTAGGATTCGTTATTAATATGAATGCAGGGCAGAGAGTGTGTTACTGTGAACAGTTCAGTGATAGGGTCGTTCTCATCAGAATCGACAGCAAACCAACACCGACAACAATAGTTCAGGTGTATATGCCGACAACACTAGATGAAGATGAAGAGATAGAGAAAGTATATGAGGATACTGAAAGGATAATACAGTACCTAAAGGAAGATGAAAATCTAATGGTTATGGCGGAATGGAATACAGTTGTAGGGGAAGAAGTAGAAGAAAAGGATACAGGAAATTCGCTTGGGACAGCGAACGAGAGAGGAGAAAGACTAATACAGTTCTGTAATAAATTTGAGCTTATAATAGTAAATAGTCTGTTCAAGGCAACAAGAGGAGGAGGTGTTCTTGGAAAAGCTTGGGTTATACGGGAAGATTTCACTCAGATTACTTAATGGTCAGGCAGAGATTCCGAAATCAGATACTGGATTGTAAGACGTACACAGGGGCAGATGTAGACTCGCATCACTTTGTAGTAGTGATGAAGAGTAGGATGAAGTTTAAGAGATTATTAAGGAAGGCTGGCAACTGTGGCAGAGCGGTTCTAGGCGCTTCAGTCGGGAACCGCGCGTCCGCTACGGTCGCAAGTTCGAATCCTGCCTCGGGCATGGATGTGTGATGTCCTTAGGTTAGTTAGGTTTAAGTAGTTCTAACAAGGGAACCTCCCCATCACACCCCCCTCATATTTAGTTATAAGTAGGCACAGTAGATAGGCCTTGAAAACCTGAACACAGATCAATGGAGAAAACAGGAAGAAGTTGCGTGGAACTAGGAAAAAAATAAGCATAATGTACAAATTGAGTAGTCCATGCGCAAGATAGGCAGCATCAAGGATAACGTGAGCTCGGGAGCGCCGTGGTCTCGTGGTTAGCGTGAGCAGCTGTGGAACGAGACGTCCTTGATTCGAGTCTTCCCAAGAATGAAAATCTTATTTTTTTATTTTCAGACAATTATCAAAGTCCAGACACTCACACAAAATCAACTTCACTCTCCAAAATTCCAGGACATGTTCAGATTTGCTTGGACATATGCAGGATTTGACGGTTTACACACGGAAAAATTTGAAAACATTAAAAACATATTTTTTGACAGAGCACAGGGAAAACTGAGCGACTGTGAAACTGTTGCATTCATTTGTTGCAGTTTATGTGACAAACTCTTGTGTTTTCATCACTTTTTTGGGAGTGATTATCACATCCACAAGAAAACCTAAATCGGGCAAGGTAGAAGAATCTATTTACCCATTCGGCAAGTGTACAAGTTAGGTGGGTCGACAACGTATTCCTGTTATGTGACGCACATGCCGTCACCAGTGTCGTATAGAATATATCAGACGTGTTTTCCTGTGGAGGAATCGGTTGACCTATGACCCTGCGATCAAATGTTTTGGGTTCCCATTGGAGGGGCACGTCCATTCGTCTACTAATCGCACGGTTTTGCGGTGCGGTCGCAAAACACACTAAACTTATTATAGTGAACAGAGACGTCAATGAACGAACGGACGGATCATAACTTTGCGAAAATAAAGAAAGTAAAATTTTCACACGAGGGAAGACTTGAACCAAGAAACTTTTGTTCCGCAGCTGCTCACGCTAACCACGGGACCACGGCGATCCTGAGCTCACCTATCCTTGATGTTGCCTATCTTGCGGATGGACTAGTCAGTTTGTATATTTTGCTTATTTTTTTCATAGCTCCATATAACTTCTTCCTGTTTTCTCGAGTGATCTGTGTTCAGTGTTTCAAGGACTATCCACTGTGCCAACTTATAACTAAATCTAAGGGGGGTGCGATGGGGAGGTTCCCTCGTAAGTTCTATGGGACTGATGACCGCAGCAGTTAAGTCCCCTACTGCTCAGAGCCATTTGAACCACTTTTTTTTATTAAGGAAGAATCAGTATGCAGTGAAGTGGGATATGGAAATACCAAGAAATGACGAGATATGCTTGAAGTTGTCTAAGTTAGTAGATACAACTACATAGCATAACTCACCAGCCTCTACAAAGAGCAGTCACAGATGTTGAAAAGAGAATCACAGTAACAAAGAAGGTAACAGCGAAGAAGCCATTGGTAACAGAAGAAATATTTCAGCGGTCACCAACAGCAAACGCAGCCCGTCGGCAGTGCTAGAAATGTGCCTGCCGGTCGTGGACCTAGTAGGGTACGCCATGAATCGGCCGCCATCGGTGAAAATAGCCGAAGCGGGCGCCGACGGAAGACGGAACGTCTGGCGACCAACCGTTACGGTCTCAGAGGGAGCGGACGGCGTAGGGAATGACAGACACCGTCCAGACATAAATATGAGACACGGTCAGCCTTTCGTTCAGTCACAGGAAGCACCTGATGAAGACGCCGAGGTGCGACGTCGAAAAATTGTGTTAGATAAACGCAGACCACCTCCAGTACACCCGATTCAACGAGATGTCACAAAATCGCCGTGAAAGTCTAAGAAATTACAGTGTCAGATAAATTACTCAGTTTATGCATCACGACAACGACTGTATTGTTTGCACCATCCACCCGACACGGTTTATATGTGATCCACTGCTAGTTCTGCCACCTGCTGTCTGTGAGTTGCACATTGACTTCGAACATAGGCAGTGGTCATATTTATGTGTGGTCCGTGAGTACCCTTTTGCTCCCTGTATTTTATCACTGCTACCTTCAAAATTTAATACTGTCGTCAAGGCAACACTGCGAAACCTTTCTGTAAAACTACAAATATTTTAAATGTAGGTTTGCCTTTCTTCAACCCATACAGTTCTCCAGAATGCAAAGTGATATCTCCAGGTGTCAGCTTCTGTAAATAAATTGTGTCAGTATGTTGCTACTGTGACTTACTAAACTCATGGTTCGATAGTTATTACATTCTTCTTGAATTCTGAGTGTCAAAACTGGTTCAAATGGCTCTGAGCGCTATGGGACTTAACATCTGAGGTCATCAGTCGGCTAGAATTTATAACTACTTAACCCATTACTGGCCATTGTCCCTTTTTTGGGACGCATATATTTTACTTATTTTTACGTAAGCAATCGAGCTTTTAGCCTTTATTGTTGCACCTGTAGGTTCAACTAACTGCTATAATGCCTGTAAATGTAAAATAAATAACTTTTTTGTAAGTACATCGTCAGGAAATTTATAAACTTGCCGATTTTTTGTTCTCGCACTTGGCAGCACTGTGTGTCTGCTGGTAGTTCCTGGACGACAATGAGCTGTGATTCAGTTGTCTGGGCGTGTTTTTTATGAACATATGGATGTCCATGAAAGATTAAGTATAGTTCAGATTTTTTCAAGTAAGTGCAATATCGATTTATTTTATGCGTCCCAATAATGGGACAATGGCATGTTACACTATCATTTATTGTTGATGTGCCCTATTCTTGAATACACGTATTATACAGAGAAGAATTGCATTTTACGTTCTTTATACCTGCTTTTTTTCATGTTCTATTCGAATTTTAAGATTCCAACAGGATAAATACATGCCGCGTGGACTTACACTTGAAGAAATTCTAGCAGAAATAGCGAACCATCAAGAGAGTGACGATGAAGATGATGTCGTAGAATTGGCGATTATTCCACCCGATGCAGATGTAGTAACAGATGAAGAAGCCATTGACAAAAATGTATTGAACAATGAGTCTGTTGTACAAGATGTAGACGGTAGAGAAGCTCTCACTTCTGGATGTCCGACAGAGAATAGTGACGTTTTACCTATCAAAGAAAACAGGATCAGTACCAAAACGCAGAGGACCACAAGGAAGCAAATTGATGGGAGGACGGGTGAGCACAGATGTGCGACTAGATCCAGGAAATCATTTCATTGTGTCAAGTAAAACACAGAAGAGAGTAAAACAGAGAAGAGATGTGCTTACTGCAAGAAAAAAAAATTGTGATAGGTGCAATGTTGGTGTTCACGACAAGTGTTTTGCTTCATTTCATACTGAATAGACATTCAATAATATTAAAACATTCTTTATTTATTGTTTGTGTTGCTTCTTACAATATTATGCATGGAGAATAAGGGTGTGAATTTGGATAGCACATTTGTCCAATGTCCCAAATGGGACGGTCTGTAGTTTTTGTTCTAATAAACTGAAAATTTTCAAAACAACTTTTTATTCCAGAATGAGATTTTCACTCTGCAGCGGAATGTGCGCTGATATGAAACTTCCTGGCACATTAAAACTGTGTGCCCGACCAAGACTCGAACTCGGGACCTTTGCCATTCACGGGCAAGTGCTCTACCATCTGAGCTACCGAAGCACGACTCACGGCCGGTACTCACAGCTTTACTTCTGGCAGTATCTTGTCTCCTACCTTCCAAACTTTACAGAAGCTCTCCTGCGAACATTGCAGAACTAGCACTCCTGAAAGAAAGGATACATGGCTTAGCCACAGCCTGGGGGATGTTTCCAGAATGAGATTTTCACTCTGCAGCGGTGTGTGCGCTGATATGAAACTTCCTGGCACATTAAAACTGTGTGCCCGACCGAGACTCGAACTCGGGACCTTTGCCTTTCGCAGGCAAATGCTTCCTGGCAGACTGCTTCGGTAGCTCAGATGGTAGGGCACTTGCCCGCGAAAGGCAAAGATCCTGAGTTCGAGTCTCGGTCAGGCACACAGTTTTAATCTGCCAGGAAGTTTCATATCAGCACACACTCCGCTGCAGAGTGAAAATCCCATTCTGGAAACATCCCCCAGGCTGTGGCTAAGCCATGTGTCCGCAGTATCCTTTCTTTCAGGAGTGCTAGTTCGCAGGAGAGCTTCTGTAAAGTTTGGAAGGTAGGAGACGAGATACTGGCGGAAGTGAAGCTGTGAGTACCGTGCGTGAGTCGTGCTTCGGTAGCTCAGATGGTAGAGCACTTGCCCGCGAAAGGCAAAGTTCCCGAGTTCGTGTCTCGGTCGGGCACACAGTTTTAATCTGCCAGGAAGTTTCAACTTTTTATTCAATTAATCACTCAATGTAACATATTTATGTATAAAAGTTTGCAAGAATGATCCGATAGAGTTTTGGCCAGTAATGGGTTAAACCCAACTAACGTAAGGACATCACACACATCCATGCCCAAGGCAGGATTCGAACCTGTGACCGTAGCGATCGCGCTTTTCCAGACTGAAGCGCCTAGAACCGGTCGGCCGCACCGGCCGGCTCTGAGTGTCAGTTCTCAGTCATTATCAGTAAGTAAGAAAATCGATACCGGCTGTCTTCGAGAATCGTTCTTGGCGCATTGACAGCAGGGGGCGGATGAGAGTTGGCCGGGCTGTCCGCCCAACTCTTGCCCGACTTCCTGCCCGTGTGACACTAATGAACGACAGGAGGCGACTGTAATTCTTCTGACTCGCCACAAATGCGCAGCAGATTGCGAACGGCCGCGAGTTACGCCTTCTCCCATGGCAGGCGGCGCTCAACTCTCTCCCAACTCAATAAGACGGCGGACGGTGGCTGGCCTCGCGGGGAGGGTTGGGGTGGACGGGGTGAAGCCTGGCAACCCTGTCGCGTTCCGTCTGCTTTTTACAGACTGTCGCCAGTCACACGCTGCAGCACAGCCAGAGGGAACCTTGCGAAAATACGCGTTACTATTTGAAAATTAGTATGTTATAACTTTATTACGGTACTCTCTTAACCTTTCAAGTGGGCCTGACAGATCTACCCTTTTACGACCTGCTCGTTCTCAGTGGGTGCCTCGGACATATCCGTCCTCAGTGTTCTGTGGTTTCTAGCTAATGCGAATGACGAGTTTCACGTCGAAAGATGTCGTAATGCTATTAGCTAATTGCGGTATCTTAGTACGGACCTCTGGACAATTCGGATGTACCGCACCACATACAGCCTTCTGGCACAGCCCGGCCGTCGGGAAACATCTGCACGCAGTAAACGTAAGCATATTTTCCATCTAATTTATGGAGAGCACCGCACACCACTGCGGCACCAGTACCACAATTACGGGCCTATTTACTAGGCTTGTCAAGTGCCGGTTGGAAACTGTTCATGTGTGCTTCCGCAAGCGTAGACAGAATCATCCTCCCAATATACACCCAGCTAGCCCTTTCGTGTGTTGCGACTTGAGTCGTTCTGCAAACTCCGACACCTACCGTCCGTGCAGGCAGCCGAACCAGAAGCATCACCATTGGCAGCTAGAAGTACTTGGCCAGCAGCACGCTCCCCAGTCTCTTCGCTGTCGCTCGGAGCGGCCGTTGCTTGTCACCGACGACAGCCTCGTGAGTCCAGCGCCTTACATTCCACGAGCCGCTACGCCTCACAACACAGCCGCCGCTCACACGCCGACCACCGCCTTGCTGGACGCAGCCTGCCTCACATCCTCGACCGGATCAGCTCTGACCAGGTGCTACCATCGCTCACCGTCGACTCTTGCCTTTTGGGACTCATCATTTACGGATGCTGTGAGATAATCTTTCTTCAGTGATTAAACCTTGACTCTGACTGAACCTCTTTAGGAATGGATATAGTGTAACCTTAGTTCTTGCTGACTAGAAGTGATTCTTTATTTCGTTCTTGTCATCAAGCAGTCACTTTTTAATTTCCTGTTACTCATGTTTCACATCGACTCAGTAAACTATTGTCCATAATTACCGGTGGCACATAAATAATCGTTCTCCCCCTGTGGTCACAGATACAAAAATAATGCGTCCTCCACTAGAAGCTACCTCTCATCAGTGATTCAAAACAATCTACTCTTGGCAAGTTATCACATTTTTCATTAAAAGGCAGAAATCAAAATGGCTCTGAGCACTATGGGACTCAACTGCTGTGGTCATAAGTCCCCTAGAACTTAGAACTACTTAAACCTAACTAACCTAAGGACAGCACACAACACCCAGCCATCACGAGGCAGAGAAAATCCCTGACCCCGCCGGGAATCGAACCCGGGAACCCGGGCGTGGGAAGCGAGAACGCTACCGCACGACCACGAGATGCGGGCAAAAGGCAGAAATCATGGCAGTCATTATCCCAGAGAAGCGGTCCCAACAACGAGGGCCACTGTGCTGGCCAGCATTTAATTTAGGCGATTTCCCAATCCGAATAGGTGAATATGGGGCTGGTACCCACGTCCTGCCTTAGTTAAAAAATACGCAGATATTTAGAAAATATTCGCACACTTTCACATGGGATAACACTAGACGTAGGCAGTTGGGGTCCAAAAATCCCGTTATGACAGAGAAATAGAATCAAGACAGCGCGTTCGAATCTCAAAAATCATGTCACTTTTGGAACTCCGAACAAATATGTAAAGCATTGAAACCTGAGCAACTAGTACTCATTAACAGGTCGCAAGTTTCTTTACGTACCGCTGAAGAAAGATTGATAATTTAATAGTACGATTTTTGATATTGCTTTCCAAGTTTTCCAATGGTCCCTCGAGTTTTTAATGCCATCAAGAGTAGTTCATTCGTCTTCTAAGAAATGTATCGTTTCTTTCATGCAAGTAGGTCCTCTAAGTGTGCATTTCATGGTACATAATCGTTACACATGTTTATCATCGTGGCAACATATAGGAAATAGTTGAATTGTTACAGTGTTCTGAAAATATAAGGTTTGGTAAGATCGCTCGTTAATCTTTTATTGATTACCGGTTTCGACAGATCTGTGCTATCTTCAACGGATCTTGTAACACGTTATTTACAGAGCTGTCGAAACTGGTAATCAATAAAAATATTTACCACCGACCTTGGAATACCCGATATTTCAGAATAAGATATAAATATAATTTTTTAATTTAGGAGATGCAGGGAGAATCAGTATGTGTGTGTGTGTGTGTGTGTGTGTGTGTGTGTGTGTGTGTCTGTGTGTGTGTGTGTGTGTGTGTGTGTGTGTGTGTGTGTTTGTGTGTCTGCGTAGTTCAATAAATCTCTGTAAACGTGTTGTCTGTGAAACAAGAAACAGGATTAATTAGTTTACTCATTCTGAGCATGAAGAGGCGACCCTTGTTTACTTTCTTAGGAGAAGAAAAACATCTTAGCCAAGACAGCAATAAGCAACGTATTGTCGATTACGGTTTCGGTAAAACTATGTTACTATCATCAGATCTTCGTACTGGTTTGTAATTATCTGTACGAATATTTTATAATAACCTGTACGAAGATCTGACGATGGTAACATACTTTTCCGAAACCGGTCTTCCGCAATACAATGTTCATTGCGATCATGGCATATGACTTCACAATCACTAAATCTAGACAGTTTCATTGTAGCTATAATCTTATAAATTCAGTAAAAGCCTATAAAATAAAAATTTATGAAATATGGAGAACCATACACACAGTTATTAGCCATAACGCTTATCTGACATAGTTCATGGGACACTGCTGAGAGATTTACAAATTAGTCCACGACATCAGCGCACTGTCTGTTGATTGGAAACTATGCGCTGTCAATACAGTGCCCTTCGCCAGCGAATCCAGGGTACGAAAATTCCTTCCACCAGCGGTATTCGAACGGCTGCATCCTTGTCGAGTTCCACTGCAGTATCGAATTTTGCTGCCGCTACACGCGGAGGCGAGTGCGTGTGTAAATCTACAGGCACTACAAGAACGTCAGCTATGACGATAATACCTGCTTATAATCTCAGTATATTCAACTATATTTGGTTGAAATAGCGCTGCTAGGAGAGATTTAATAAGTATTATTCCTTCTTGAAATTGGCCACATCAAGCTACGCTGTAGTAAATAATTAAATTAAACACAAACTGCTTCAACTTGGACATCCATTGTAGAGATTCATATTGCTGTCATGTCATTGAGAACTGTTTCGTAAGGTAATAGTGACAGATACAAGTAGAAATGCTGGGATCACAAAAATGGATATTTTTCACTCTAAACTATTATACTTCGATATATTTTCTAACTGACGTTAGGACAAGGAAACGCCGCAAGTTGCTTATTGTTTGCATAACTCGTGCGTACACAAATATTCTCGTAAGATCACGGTTCACAACTTACAGTACCTAATCAGTACCAACAAGACAACTAAGCTATTATCACAAGAGCACTGAACGAAGGCGGTTTTCTGGACAGTATAAAAGAATTCAGCTTGTCGATTTGTCAGCACTGGCGTACAAGCAAATAACCAGTCAAACTGAATCGATATTTTTCATCCAATGTTAACGAAACTCTATCCAAATATTGCTTTTATTATAAATATTTCGCTTTCAGTGTTTGTGTTTCCTTCCCAAAGGGAAGAAAGGAACATATCGAAATGCCGGCCATTGGCCGTAGTGTGAAGGCAGTTAATAGCGTTTATAAGGTGCAAGTTCGAATTGTTTTAGATATATCAAGTGGCGTCTATCTACTACATAACAGAGATTTAATACTGCTTCTGAACGTTCGCAACATAATATGGACATAATTTTAGCCCGGTGGATGCGAATGTCTAGTAATGTTAAGGTATATATGAAGATACCAGCTGGAAGCTAAATTTATTTCTCGAGTACCACGGTGTCATCTTTGTGGTACAAAACGTATGATACTCAGTACAAAATACAAGGCTTGTCAACAGGAGAACCGACCTTGGAGTATTTAAAAGATTGGTAGGGTGATGTTCTATAGCTTTCAGCGCCACTTTATTCTTGCAATATGTTTTCTTTAACAGTCGGAATAGTTACATCTGGAAACATGAATTCGCATATTATCTCTTTTAGACGTATCAAAGAATTTCCGGAGCGTGTAAGCTGAGATCGTTAGTGATTATGTCCTACAACTTACACACCAATTTAGCACACCACATGTACGGAACTGTAGGAAACAGAACTGCTTACAGTGAGAAGCAGCTTCTAGTTCTAGCATGACGGAGCAAAGACACACGTAAATGTTCAAATGTGACTGCAGTCAGTTGTCGAATTTTCAAAAAATAAATAAAAAATAAAAAAAGAGCTAGAGAGACTGAGCACTTCTCGCAAAATAACAAGAAGCTGTGATGAATGTGGCGCCAAATCACAGTCCACTGCGACAACTGCAGCTTGCGTTCTGCGATGGTACAGGTCACACTGCGCAGGAAAAGAACGTAGAAACCCTTCGACCGCAGCAGGCGTATTCATGGGAGTTCAGTGCGAATATTACTGAATTGCACAATGAAGGCTGTGATGTGTGCAAACGCGGGCCTAACACTACCGACTGCGACCAGCTGGGAGAGTGATACTGGCACAAGGACGGCAAATAAACGGTGCGTAATGAATGCCTCGACACTACTCCATTGTTTATGCATCATGGACATGTAAAGTGTTGCTGCACAATAGCAGACGTTCGTAAGACCAAGCCCTCCTGCACGCGGGGGACGAGTGAGTGTGTCACAGTGTACTTTGCAAATGGACCCAGCCGTCATAAAATATCTGAATATCGCTTGAATACAACGTCCTATCGTAATTGGCAGCTGTAGAATCTGCGCAAAGTGAATCATTCTGGATGCTATACAGGCATTCAGGTAGGAATATGCTACAAAGGATCGAGACTGCATAGGGAGCTGTGACTGATAATCATATGGGTAATTCTCAAAACTTAATGAAAGTTGACTGCTGCTATACGGCACGTTGGCGACATGTAGGTGATCCTAAGATGACACAGGGCAGGCGTGCCAGATCTTTCTGGGGTAGCCTACAACTCCTCGACCGTGGACTTGCGCACATTCACCACACTTCCAGCCACTCTCCCATGAGCCGTGGTGGTGTCGAGGATCCGTGCGAGTTCCGAGAACTAACCAGCAGCAGGAAGTGATCTGCGAATGCACGATATCGGGAAGTGTAACAGCGTAAGGAGAGTGTTGACACCGTTGAAACGGTTTCAGTCTCTTTGCCGCGGACCAACGAACGCGCGCTGCTATAGAGCCGCCAAAGGACGCTGATGGAAAGGGCAGGGAAGCCCATCCGTTCTAAGACAGAATGGAGGACATGGCGCACCATGTCAAACGTGCTGTCAAAATCTACGTCAAAAGTCGCCGCACGACTTTCTGCACCCCTCTGCGTGCGCAATCGCGACATGACAGTCTCCAGTTGCTGTACAGACGTTAACTATGCCCCCTGGCGTAGTTTGCACGGTAGAGAGAACACGTGGTAAGCGGGGTCTGCAGCGCGCCACCAATAATCGCTCAAAAATCTTGTAATCATTATTTAATAAGGTGATATGGTGGTAGTGGTCTGTAGTAATTCCAGGTTTCGGATTATGAACGGGAACAATAATGTCCTCCACAAAGCCTGCCGGAATCGAAGCTGCAGACGTAATCAGTTCATCTCCGTCCATCGAGCAGACATGAGACCACAAAACGTGCAATAAAATTCAGTAGGGGGTCCGTCGATGACTGGTGACTTGGACAGGGCAGCACTGAAGGTAACGGTAGTGACTTTCTCGGAAGTGAAATGTTCCATTATCGTAAAACCCTCGACGAGCGTTAGGGTGCCATAAACGTCCACTGCGATAGGACCGTTGTCTAGGACGGCCCCATCATCGGCACAGTAGACTCGCTGATAATGTTCGACAAAGCAATCGACTTTGTCCGCTTGGCAGGTGACGCGCTGCGCACGATGATCTACGAGTTCCGTGACTAAGTTTTGGTTACCGTATTTGCGATCCGGCACAATATGATGCGTGGAGGGGTTCTCTCGCCATACCACGCCAGGTCTACTACAGCGGCCTGTATTTTCCGGCGAGTAATCGCTAGTAGCTTCGCGTTAATCATGCTGCGTTCAGTTTGTACTTCTGGGAAAGGTGTCTGACCATCAAGGTCATGGACGGCACTAAGTAGAAGTCTTTAGCGACCACCTGCCTGCTGTTAAGTGAAGATATGGATACCACGGCCATCAGAGCCACCACGGAATAATGTAGATAGAGAGATAAAAATTGTCACACATGCTTGAAATGACATGGGTTTTATTAGAACCCAAAAAAAAAACAAAGTTCACAAAATGTCCGACAGATGCGCGTCGTTTAGTAATGATCGTGCGGTCAGCCGCCACTTTCGTCATGCTTGGCCTCCCAGGTCCCCAGACCTCAGTCGTGCAATTATTGGCTTTGGGGTTACCTGAAGTCGCAAGTGTATCGTCATCGACCGACATCTCTAGCGATGCTGAAAGACAAAATCCGACGCCAATGCCTCACCATAACTCCGGACATGCTTTACAGTGCCGTTCACAACATTATTCCTCGACTACAGTTATTGTTGAGGAATGGTGGTGGACATATTGAGCATTTCCTCTAAAGAACATCATCTTTGCTTTGTCTTACTTTGTTAAGTTAATTATTGCTATTCTGATTAGATGAAGCGCCATCTGTCGGACTTTTTCGAACTTTTGTATTTTTTCGGTTCTAATAAAACCCCATGTCATTCCAAGCATGTGTGTCAATTTGCACCTCTCTATCTACATTATTCCGTGATTTATTCAGTTTTCAAATTTATACTGACTTGTTGATCACCCGGTATGTGTGCCGGAGCATCGGTTTGGATTATTTCGCAAACTGTCCACGACGGAAACGCTGGATCGGAGACGCCGTGCGCATCATGTCCACGTCTCCGTGATACTTTGGCGACAATCAGGATCCTACAGATGCTCAATGTTGAATTTCCATGGTGTTCGACTCCTGCAAATCTCCTGGAAGAGAAGTATCAATGTGCGCTGCATACGCAGTGATCAAAGAACACCAAAGGCCATCGCTCTACATCGAGCACTACATCAACCAATCTGCGGGAGATATAAACGAATGATTCGCAAGAAACGTCAATCCCGGGTCGTCGGCGCGCCGTACCTCCCAAGTAACCCGTAGCGTTAGATCGCGAGCGGTGAGACGCAGCTCCTGTAAATTCGGGTACTGATCTTTCCGGTCGATTACGCAATTCAGGTCCCCTCCAAAGAGAGTTGTTCATTCCGAAGAACAGTGGTGCAACCTCTTCTGCATGGAATTGCGCTCTTTCACGCCGAAGTACAATGCCAGAAGGCGCATAATGATAAGCGTGGAGTGAACTGTAAAAGGCATACCCCTGGCAGACGGGAAATATATGAGGTATTTAACCATCGCTTACACAGACCGCCCCTCCATGGCCAAAGTGATCGCCATGAGAGGCATAGAAGTCGTATCCTGCTATCCGGAGTAGAAATGCTAAATGCACCTTGTGTAACAATGCGATGATTGGTTCCGAGGCCCATATCATTTCTTTCAGGTTTTCACATTCAGTGTCGCTATATGGGATGCGTGGAGCTGTGCCCCTGCAGGGTGAGGGGCTGCTGATGGCTGCTGTGAAGATGCAGGTGCACCCGGCAGTCGGACGGCGCAGATGTTGACATCAGCAGGTGGCCTCTCCTAACGGTAGATACTCCTGCACGGGATGGAGACTCCTGCACGGGATCTCCTCGCTCCACGCCCGTGGTGGCTCTGATGGCCGTGGTATCAATATCTTCAACGGCTGATGACACTGCCAGAGCGTTTGGTATTATTCCTTCTTCCGTAGGGGATTCAGAAGCAGTAACATTCCGTTCCGTCGATGAGAGAGCCACTGAGGGCTGCTGTTCCACAGACGCACTGACGACGACGCCATTCACGGCTCAGACAGGTAGTATATCGTTTGGACAGGGCGAAGAGTCCCGCTACAACGTCGTACATCTCCTCCTGTTGCGTCGTTCTGGGGAGCGTCCTTCCGTGTCCGAAGATGGCAGGGAGTCCCAAGAAGTTCGGCATCAGTGTCGGCCACGGGCGTAGCCGGAGCAGTCATCTTAACTGAGGACATGGCAGAAGTCATATCGTCAGTCCGTCCGCAACCGGCTCAGGAAGGAGCGTTAACCTAGCCATCATCTGTTCACTTGATTCCAAGAGCCGTCGGGTGGCCGGCGACGCCTTAATCGCCGTCGAAAATGTGACCAGAAGTACCGTAGACGACGAGGGAAGTACTACGCCTCCAGTTGCTAGCTGCGTTACCCGTTGCTGCAGACATTCAGATCTGATGTGTCCCTCTTTTCCCGGCGGGGTCAGGGATTTTCTCTGCCTCGTGATGGCTGGGTGTTGTGTGCTGTCCTTAGGTTAGTTAGGTTTAAGTAATTCTAAGTTCTAGGGGACTGATAACCATAGATGTTAAGTCCCATAGTGCTCAGAGCCATTTGAACCCTCTTTTCCACATCCAGAACAAGTACGTGGCTGTGTGTCGTACACGTTTACGCCCGACATCTGGTGATGGTCAGAAAAGACGGAATTTGACTGGGCAGATCAATTGTGATCTGACGCACCTCGTTAAGAACAGGGTATGTGTGGAAGTTGGCCCAGCGTTCTGCCTTATGGCCATGGACAGCGCCACATGGCGGGAAAGCCACTGCGACGTCCTCTGCAGGTACCTCGAATGGCAGTTCGAACACGCGAATGGTTCTAACACCAAGTCCCACATATTCAGATTTGACCACGCTGACGTTACCGACAGTGTGACAGAAATGGAGTACCTGCTGGTCGCATTCAAAACGCACTCGCACGCATCGACTTTGATCATTTCAAAGTAAACGCTGTTGCTGAGAATCGAGAGGTGAATTACCAGAAGTTCTGATGGCAGGATATTTGGCTCATCACGGGGGCACATCTAAGGTCTTGTCTCGCGCATATTCCGGGCAGAAGTTTCCTTGCCATGATCTCAGTGCGCGAAGCCCGCGCGCAGGCTAAGTCGCAATGTAAACGTACACGAGCTCACACGCTTCTCAGGCGGAAGTACGGTACGTCCGCTCCGGGCGGCCGCTAAAGCCAGACTGTAGCCATTCAGCTACGGAGTCGGATATGTGATGCTGCACCTTGAGAATATTTTTTCAGAATCAGTTCGGGAAGGTAATAATTTTTGGTAACATATTTAGAAAAAAGAGTGCTATAAATCTAAATAAAATGATCAGCCTTGACCACAAAACCATGTATATTTACGGTGAATAGTTTCAGACTTGACAGACCATCTCCAGACCATTGGGAATCACTATCAGTTAACTGCACAGACACTGAGTAGCTAATGACTATGTTTTCCGGCATACACCACAGCTCCATTGTCTACATGGGTCACTGTTGGTGATTCCCTATGGGTTGAAAATGATCTGTGAAGACAGGAACTGGTGACCATAAGTAAAATTACCTACTGCGATCAATGCTGATAGTGTTATTAGAAGTTTAGAAAGGATTAACTTTGTCACCTCACAGCAGTACCCTCGGCAACTGCTTTTCTCCAGTTGTCAGAACATTATTGTGACAGCTGTCCCAGTCTGTCATGACTATCCAAGGGACGCAATTCTGCAATTCTAATACTCATGTATTGCAGACTGAAAGGACCGAAATGTAGTTCGGCGGCAGTGAACAACTAGAACAGAATGTGACGTCACACCAGGGAAATCATGCATCTACGTCAATATTTACATGACTGATCTGCTATTCACAACCAAGCGCCTAGGAGAAGTTCATCGAATCATCTTCAGACTCCTTCTCTGCCGTGCCCCCATCGAATATGCACGCAATAAAACACACTTAAATCATTTAGTGCGAGGTCTGATTCCTCTTATTTTATTAAAATGAACATTTCTTCCGGGTCAGTGGATGCCAAAGAAAATATTTCCTCATTTGGAAGAGAAAACCGGTGCTTTAAAATTCGTGAAAAACGCCTTTACGTAATTCCAACATTGTGTGATACCAAGATTAGCAATTCAATATATTTTCAGTATGTCACTTAAGGTTTCCGTCATATTTGCAAATACTGTTTTTGTTGGAGATTAGTTTCAGACTTATTTATTAGTAGTACATTGACGGTGGCATTTCAGAATAATCCATGGCTGACATAGAAGTTATTTATGTATAAATGCTCCGTAGGTTGACACAAAAGTTGATTATGTATAAAGGCTCTGCAGACAATACATTCACTTTCATAAAGGGGGGGGGGGGAGGCATGCTATACACATAAATGTTAACAAGCAGTATCACAGTATTAAGTACAGTTTACGGAAAGAGTAGTAAAAGAAAAACTATTTCTTAGACTTAACAATAACAAGGATAGAACTTTTCCGTTTGTCGTAAGGTCACACACTTAAAAGCAGTAAAAACATGCGACTCCAACTACCCACCACATCATAAAAAGACGTATGGTAGCTCGCCTATGTAAGCTTTCTTTTTGAATCGGAAGTCCAACGGGAGTTATGCATCCTTAAGCAAGTAGCAGTAGTCAGTTTTTTAAGAGAACCTTAGCCGCACACAGTCTCAAGAAATACAAAAGCAAAAAAGAATACGCAAGGAAGAAAAATGAATATTACTTTGAAATTTTATGGCCATACTATGAAGTTGGAGTACGCTTTCCTAAACATTACAAAATAGGATTTAGAACATCATATCAGTTAAGTTTTACACTGAAACATAAACTTTTAAAAAATGAAAAAAAAGTGTTCACATCAAGTATGTGTAGATTACAGTGTGGAAACATGTGACCGTTTCTATATAGGCCAAACAGGTCAAAATATTATAGCTGGATTCAAGGAACATATTCGTCCAAACGACAATACTGATTTTGATCATCATTTGCGAAGCACAAAATACAGAGCACGTGTTACTGAGAGCACTATCAAAATTTTAGACGTAGCACCGAAAGGACTGAACTTAGACGTACTTCAAGAATGGAAAATTTCTAAATGTATAGTAAGGTAGCCGAACAAATTGATGAACAAACAGTCTGAAATTAAATTGAACATTTTTTTGGTGCTCATTTTAAAATGATTGAGCCTTAAGAAGAGCAGTAATATTACGTATCAGTATTTCATAAAATAGTGCAATAAAATCTGAGAACTTTATCAACACTGCATCTATGTATTTAGTTGTAGCATTATGATCTCTGAAACAGAGCGTATGAACAGATTATAAACAACCAAATTTTTACGTACAAGCATCTGAAGAACCATATGAAATTTTCAGTGTATCAAGACAATCATAATAGAGTAAAGTAACATATGTTATATGAGCTTATGTAAAAAGAAATGTACTATGAATAGTGAAAGATTAAAAATGTAGGCACACCAAAAAGGTTTATTTTACTGCTGTGATTTGTGGATCCATAAAGTTTGAAAATATAGTATTTCATTTTTTGTTAATACAGTTGTACCTTCCACTGAAAGTAGTGGTTAGAGAATGAACGAATACGTTAGAGAATAGTCACCAGTGAAAACACTGTTAGCAACTCTAACGCAAGTCGATATATCACAAAAAAATTGCTTTAATGATTGCAAACCCAACTCTCATATCATATCCAAGAGACTGTCTCGTATTTCACAATAATAAAAAGCGAGCTGCGGTTATTTGAACTTTTTCGGTGTCTCCATCAATACTATATGATACACATCATATATAACGCATCCGTACTCCAGAAGAGGATGGACAAGCATAATGTAGGCAATCTCGTTAGTTGACTTATTACGCCTTCTAAGTGTTTTGCCAATACAATGCAGTCTTTTGTTCGCTTTTCCCACAATATTATAAGTGCGATCGTTCCAATTTAAGTTTTTCGTAATGGAGTGGCAGTGGGTTCAAGGCATCAGAGTGTGTTGAAGCAGAGTTTGAACTGCGTTGTTCTGCATATATTTTGGTTTGGTGACAATGTTGAGTTTCTTAAGTGTTGTTCGACCTGCATCCCTTGTTGACTCATACGGTTGTAGGTCACGTCCTAGAATAGAATGTTGCGTTCCTGTCGGTCCTGATAATTGCGTTAGCATCTCGTATAAGTTGACTTACTTTGTCTGCTTAAGGGTAACAGCTTTTGCCGTGTTCTGGTTTTCAGCAATTTAGCATTAAGACTTTTTTTCAGTTGCTTATGTATGTTGATGCTTCAATATTTTATTGCAGTACTTGATCTGTAGTTCTATTACAGGTGCACACATGTAACTATTGTGTCAAAACATGTAAAATGCAATTAGCATTGCATATTATTTCAGCCGAAATTTTGTCCTTTTAATCAGGTACTTTAAGAAAGCTACTTTCCTTTATGTCAGGAGATTATATTTAAAGCGTTATTCAGCTGCCTCTATGCTTGGGTTTTATACAACCTTTAATGCCTTAAAATTTTACGCGCAAAATTATCGTAGTCTATTGCTAGCTGCACACGAACTATTAGTCCTACAGACAAAATGTAAAGGACCTTTCAGTAGGAAATTTAATTTTCACTATCAGCTGTTTTCGAAGTATTCAACAGAAACCTACAAAAGTGACCTTCAAACGCGTTTTCCTTCAGTAGTACAAAACCTAACACCATTAAATTTCCTATAAAAACGTTCTGTTCAGTGTTTTGTAGGACTAATAATTTCCACACAGCAAGCGAGAGAATAGGAAAATTTCTCACGTGAAATTTGAAGGCCTTGCGGACTGCATAAATTCTATATGTAGGGGCAATTGAATCACACTGTACTATATTATTACATATTTCAAAAATGTTAAATACTTAATTGCAGAATGTGTTCGTGAGGTTTAACTTCTGTGTACTGAAACCATCTTATGTGGGCAGTTAAGGCTTCTTGCTCTGTTTCTCTTTTTTTTTCGTATTAGTTTCAGTGAATGATTATTTATGTGCGTAACTTCTCTGGATTGTTAACTTGTGCTGTCTTTATTGTTATAAAGTTTCTGTTGAAATGAGGTTTTAAAACTACAGATATGGCTGATACTAGTGACCTTTTTAAGTGTTACTTTTCCATGCCAACTTCAGCATGTTTCACGTCCCATCACCATTCTCACTAACGTTTCGTGGGAAGCCTCACACTTTTCATTATTTGGACTCAATTGCCACATTCAGCTACAAACAGATATCTTACGTTAATCATTTTACAATAAATCTTAATTTTCTAGTGATATTACTAGACAGTAAATCACAGCACCATTTGGAGACAACCTAAGAGGACAGCTCAGATCGCCTCCTAAATCGTTTATATTAATTTGGAACGGCAGAGGGCCTACAAGCAAACTCAATCAACACTCATGATCACGGGAAGAATCTCTTTTCGTTAATAATAAACTATTGTATCGTGAATCGTGAGGGTAAGATATGAAAGTGTAATCAAATCTTCCTCCATCATCTACCGACTTTTAAGCACAGTAAAGAGGACTGTGAGAAGCACATCTAATATTAAATTAGCTTCATCTTTTGACGAGAACAAGATCATCAAAGCCGCATATACTGCTCAAATGCCCCATCATATCTTTAATAAAGATGAGGCATGAAGGAGGCCACAATCGGAGAGACTGTTCCGTGCTTTTCAAATTCAGTTATTACGGCCCTCTGCTATGATTCATTACAAGTAGCAGACGTGTGGTTGGGGCATCCAGTTACCTCCTGTGTGTGTGTGTGTGTGTGTGTGTGTGGGTGTGTGTTTGTGTGTGTGAGTGTGTGTCTGTCTATGTATGCCTGATATCCAGCAATGCTGAAAGAGTTCTGCGTGGCCGAGTGGTGGCGAAAACCACCGCCTCTGTCAGTGAGATCCCCGGACTCGGCAGCGGTCGAGGGATGGCTGATGTCTCCACTGCCGCTCGGCTGGCGGAAACGAGAGATGCAGCGACCGCGAACCACTGCTGTAGCGTTGTGGCTGGAGCGCTATTATGCTACAGGGATCGGGTAGCCCTGCGGCCGCAGCAGCTTTACTTAATGTCGTGTCTAAGGGCATGATGCCCAGACATGGGTTGGAAATGGCGGACCCTATATACGACATTCCGGAAGGTACCCCAAATATCACAGGCTGGAGGTGCTAGGGCAGTGATACTGACACAAGATGATTTCAGTACAAAGGTGGCTAGGTGTTTACATGCCCTTCGGCTGCACTTGCTTGGGCTGTGCTATGTACTGCGTCACGTATACCAAATATTTCCACAGTTGCTGGAGTCGAAAATCTTCTGCCTTCTTACCCTTATGTGCTGCTGTGTCACCTTCCTCCACATCTCGCCTGGCTAGTTCACGATGACTTTGTTGTGTTCTGTAAGGCATAATATTCGCAATCGCTTGTGGCTAATTCTTCTGTAATTTACTTCTTACTTTGCACGTTTCTAACTGAATACAGTCGATGTTCTACAGGGGATTCATTTCCATTATTTAACGAAACTGCAGACCTCTTACATTACATTGGAAGTTAATTATAAAGTCCAGTGTTTCATTACAGATCAATACTTTACATAAATCACAGACTTTCTGAGAAAACACATAAAGGTAATTGAGAATTCCTAATAAAATAGAATGAAGCCCAATGGAAAACGTTCTCCGTTGCATTTTAGATAAAAAGCAGAGTATAAATAACGTGGGAGTGTATTCAAATGCTACATTTCTGCTTTTATGTTAGCATATTATGTTATTCGATTTATCTTTTAAAATCAATACCTACATTAGACTAGCTAACACCTATCTACACTATGTGATCAAAAGTATCCTGATGCCCCCAAAAAGATACCTTTTTCATATTAGGTGCTTTGTGTTGCCACCTACTGCCAGGTACTCCATATCAGTGACCTCAGTAGTCATTATACATCATGAGAGAGCAGAATGGGGCGCTCCGCGGAACTCACGACTTCGAACGTGGTCAGGTGATTGGGTGTCACTTGTGTCATACGTCTGTACGAGAGATTTCCACACTCTTTAACGTCACTACGTCCACTGTTTCCGACGTGATAGTGAAGTGGAAACGTGAAGGGACACGTACAGCACAAAAGCCTACAGGCCCAACTCGTCTGTTGACTGACTGAGACCGCCGACAGTTGAAGAGGGTCGTAACGTGCAATAGGCAGATGTCTATCCAGACCATCACATAGGAATTCCAAACTCCATCTGGATCCACTGCAAGTACTATGACAGTTAGGCGGGAGAAGAGAAAACTTGGATTTCATGGTCGAGCGGCTGCTCATAAGCCACATATCACGACAGTAAATGCCAAACGACGCCTCGCTTGGTGTAAGGTGCGTAAAAAATTGGACGATTGAATAGTGGAAGAACGTTATGTGGAGTGACGAGTCACGGTACACAATATGGCTATCCGATGGCAGGGTGTGGGTACGGCGAATGTAGGGTGAGCGTCATCTGCCAACGTGTGTAGTTCCAACATTAAAAAATTGGGAGGCGGTGGCGTTATGGTGTGGTCGTGTTAGTCATGGAGGGTGCTTGCATTCCTTGTTGTTTTCCGTGGAATTTTCAGAGCATAGGCCTATTTAAGCACCTTCTTGCTTCCCACTGTTGAAGAGCAATTCGGGGATGAGGATTTCATCTTTCTACACGATCGAGCATCTGTTCATAATGCACGCCCTGTGGGGGATTGGTTACACGACAATAACATCCCTGTAATGGACTGGCCTGGACAGAGTCCTGACCTGAATCCTATAGAACACCTTTGGGATGTTTTGGAATGCCAACTTCGTGCCAGGCCTCACCGACCGCCATCGATACTCCGTGAAGTATGGGCTGCCATCCCCAAGAAACCTACCAGCACCTGATTGAAGGTGTGCCTGCGAGAGTGGAAGCTGTCATCAAAGCTAAGGTTGGGCCAACACCATATTGAATTCCAGTATTACCGATGGAGGGCGCCACTAACTCGTAAGTCATTTTCAATCAGGTGTCCGGATACTTTTGATCACATAGCATACAAGCGAGTGAGTGAAACGAACTAAAGAATTAATTTACAAAGAATAGTACAGCTTAATCATTCCTACGTGACGTATAGAAAAAATAGAAGACTGGAAGGAGTGCTATTTTAAATAACAATTCTATAAGGCGAGAACAGCATTTAATGTCTACGTGAGTATGCTGATGGCTGAACAAGAAGGACATTAGAATTACTTGGGTTTGGGTGGTTACAGTAGCTCACTGGAGGAGAGAAATCTAGTGATGACATTTGTGGAAGATCAACATGGATCACTCAGCAACATATATTTTATTAATTGATGATCTCATTGTAATTGCAGAAAGCCCGTCATCGTTATGAAAAGCCATCTATGTAACGAAGAACGTCTGCTGAACTCCTGTTATCTTTGATTTCTGGTCATTGCTAACTGCTGTTTGACATCGGTTTGTAATTTGTAATGAAACACTCAGCTACTCGCGCAACTATGACGCACACTTAGATCCTGTCAGTCTTCGTTACGAACATTATTGAACAGAGATGCGCTCGGAAGTGCGTTGTCACATTTAGTTGTACGACGAGTAACATCCGCAGAGAAGTGTAACAGACACATTCATGTGCGTTTCACCCCTCAACACTATATTAATGGTATCGCTAATAGCTTTCGATCAGTACTGTTTTGACAGGACGCCCCAGAAGTGTATCATTATGTTGCAAGCTATTGAGAATGAACTTATTTGTCGTTTGACATTTACAACTATGTCGTATGAATGTGATTGGTCATTTGTAGAAGTCATTTTTCCAGTGATGGGTTGGACAGAAGTCATCAAGATGACGTCTTTCTATTCTTCCACTCATGTAGTTTCCTGGTGCCAAAGTAAAATTTATAACCTTTAGCAGTTATTTCCATGCCCTGTACTACATCTTGTGTAGCAAAAGCTTACTAAAAATAGAAAACTCTTGGAATATATGTTTCGTATTTAGGCATGCGTACCTAAAGGACATTGTAATGTAACGTAAGAAGCTGTGTAAATATAAATTTTGTATAAATCATAGGCATATAGGCCTTGAGAGACTACAATCACGATAATAAAAGAAATTAAAACATTATCTTCCCCACTGCGAGCGTAGAAAGTAAGTACAACATGATATATGTAAGTTTGGTCAGTCTTAAAGACGTGCACAGATAGCCGAAGTGGTTTCAGTCTGCCTCAGGCAGTGATGAGTCGATCACACTTTGTTTGCGTAGACGGTGGTGAGTCGAACACACTTTGTTTGCGTCTCGCCTGCTTTGCTGCTTGCGAGCGGGCGCGCATTTGTTTACTTCCGCGTAGCGGCTTGTCTTAAAGAGTCCGACTACATCGACCATCATGGTTTTATTACCGTCAAGCCACAATTAAATTTAACTTTTCATTTGGACCGTGAATGACCGACGGCGTAAGAAGTAGAGCCGTTTATATGGGACAAAATGCGTCTCCCGCAAAAAGATGTTCTCGGAATTAATATTTCGAGCCTCATCATTACTGTGTACTTAAAGCTGTCGAATGAAGGGGCTGTGCACCAACGTTGTGCGGACTGTCATGATAAATCACGCTTCATTTGGCCTCCAAATGTTGAGGGTTCTCGAACTCCCGTTTGAGGTACCGTTGGACGCAGTGGTGGCCACCTTTAAATCATATGGCAACGTCGTCAGTCACGTTGCTGGAACGTGGAAGACGTTCAAAACCTACCTAGTCATCATTGGTGTCCGTCAGGTAAAAACTGAACACCTGACTTCCTACTTGGCTATTGCTGTCGTCATGTACGAAGGCCAGCCGTGCTGTTCTTCTGGTTGTTGCCAGGAATGTCTCCGACGAAGACTGGTTCAGACGCCGATCAGAGACGTCTGTCTTTTTACGGCACCCATTATGTTATCTCTATCTTACGCGTTCGCGACAACGCTGCCTACTGCGCCCTCTCTGAATCAGTCGGTACCAGCGTAGACTCCTCTCGACGAAGCTATGGATGTTTTGTTTTTCTCTTCCACACTGCTGCCAGAGGCAGTACAAACAAACGATGACTCTGCTCCGACCCCACAGTCTTTGATCAAGGGGCGAATTTTTGAGTGGCATCGCGGTGGCCTGGTTATCTGACTGGTGTACCACGTCAATAGTTACACTACGGGCGAATAGGAGTCCTTCACTTCATCAAGGTGTAGGGAGAGTTTGATTGGCGAAGGTCAATCCAGATAGAACAAGAGTTATCTTATTTTTCAGCAGTGAGCGGTGCAGACAGCAGTCATCGCAACGTACGGTATTGTGCGCTACAGCTCTTGCGAGCCCCATATTTCCTCCACAACAGTACATTTTACTGCATTTCACACGCGACAGCCTCGGCCGTACCTAGCAACATTCTAACGGATAATTATTCAAGTTGAGTAGGCGCGGCTCTCAGCCATTCTGCCAAGTCAATAACAATCTTAAACTTTGTATAGAAATTTCATTAGCGAATCCTATCCTTGAGAGGTAACTTCACATTCAGAAAAGAACCTGGAAATAACTTGTTCAGTTCATAACTAAAAGTGCCATTGTGATTTCTCATAATTCTTGCAAAATAAATAATAATTTTCGTTAGTTTCATGTTTTTCTTACACTAACTAGAACTACTCGAGTACCCAAGTTATGGTTATGGCGCCAGGAAGGTTTCTTTCAACAAAAAAAAAAAAAAACAAACGTTATTAAGGCGACCGAATACGATAAGTGGAACATTTCAGTTCGAGTCCTGCCCAGACACAAATTTTCATATGTCACTAACACAATGCACAGGTGATGTCAATATGTATTCCCAGTTAGTGAACCCGTTTCGTAATATTTACAACAGCTGTGCAGCGTCAAACAGTACGTGTGTGCATAGTCGCATTACATGTAAATTATCTAAAGATAACAGTATATTCTTTTTTTCAGCTGTCGTGGAATGTCTATGAAATTTAAGACTTTGTGTAAATCGTTCTAATTCTAGCTACGAAAACTCGCGAGAAACTTCACATTTCTTTGAAATTCCTGTTTTTTTTTTTGTTTTTTTTTTTTTTTTTTTTTTTTTTTTGGTAATCACACTTCCTTAGAATGCCACATAGTTGAAGAATACTCAGGAACCAACAGAACGACGAGCGACCTAACTCATGATAAAGGAGAGTTCCCTAGAATTCTTTCAATGAATCTGTCTAGTTTGTGCCTTTTTCGTACACAGATTTCTGTGGCTGTTCCTTCGTAAATCACTCCAGGTTTATAACTATAGATATATTTTAAACTTGTCACTGATTTCTTGGTGTTTGGTAGAAAATCGTCACCATCTGCATTCCCGAACTGTCACTGAATATTCAGCATGGTGTGTAAATTTCCAGATTTCCACAAGATACCAAGTTTTCAACTGAATGTGGGCATTTGCGATCTACACACCATTCGTTGATTTTCAGTAGATCTTCACAAGTTTCGAATTGGGCACTAATGCATAGCCTGCTAACGGTATCTTGGAGCCATCTAGTATTATTTTGATTTACTTACTTCAGCGGCCCATTGTTACTGCCTTGGTGTATATCTGACGTTTCTTTCATTTCTGGCTACTTCTTCTCTTTGAAAACAACAGAGATATACTTCAAATGAATTCTTCTACCCAATGATGTCCTGAACGTGGTATCGTTAATACTCACATCGGCGAAATTTTTATGTTGTTGAACTAATGATATGTCACATTGCTTTTAAAATACGTAGTCATATGTTGTATATCTTGTGTAATGTCCATGAATTGTTGCCTCCTTTCAATTCATTAAGCACTCATTTTGTGTCGAACGTTCTTCGTTTAATTTTTCTCTTTTTGTAGTGTGTAAGTCCGACTTTATTTTGTATTGCTCCTAGGCTATAAGAGAAAGAAACTTAAGTGTGATTATGAGAACTTAATGTCATTACTGTATGCTCTTCCCACAAGCTCAGGTCCCACCCTGTGGCTAAATCGCAAGAGAAAAAAAAGGAAAATACTACTTGTTCCTTTTTCTGATGATAAATTTTTTGAGCAACTATGTAATGAAAGAGATCTGTTTTCGTCCTATTTCATATTTATCTCAATTATCGTGTTTTTCTATGTTAATAAAACGACTCACAGCTGTTGTTCTGTGATCTGATTAAGAACTTTTTAAAAGCATATCTTGGAACGGATCGTCTTTTTAACTTACATCTTGATGTTTCTGTCTCCTTTCTCCACCTATCGCTGATAAATTATTGTAAAGAATGGATGCGTGTGTGAGTGAATTTAAATGGGTTGGTAGTGGTCAGAGAATCTTCGTTGCCTCCGAGTACTGTAGTACCAATTTTAATAGCGCTTTCCATGCATACCCAGCAGTGCAGTTTGCTGTGGTCGTTGTTGTTCGTCGAATTCACTGGGTTTCCACCAAATTTGTCTTGAAGTTCCATCATCCTTTTAGTGCTCTCACTTCTGAAATGGTTATGCTGGTTCTACGGATTGGCTTGGTTGCACTTTAGGTTTGGGCACGTCCTCGACAGGTTTCAGAGAACGTAGTATCCGATATACTAACAGATATTCAACTTCATCTATCCAGCTGTCAGGAGAGGGAGAGTGTGTACGCAAGTTGATCGCCGAGTCAGATCTCTCCCGCTTCATTAGTTCATGCTGTTGGCTAGGTTCAGTAACGGAAAACACCCCCATACTCTTCCCCCAGACTACAAAAAGGGTCTTAGTCCCCAATGGGCAACTGTTGTTGATTTTTAAGATACTTTTTTGATCTCTGTTGACAATGTGTATCCTTGTTTTTCGGAAGATCAGGTTCTTTTATTAATATTAAATTATTAAATATTGATTTTTCTTTGAGAACTTCTAGCTTGTCAATTGGGTGGTCATAAATATTCTTTTGCTTAAATGGCAGCATTATTTGATTCATCAAAACTCAGTGAAATGAGTGGACTTGTAATTATGCTTTGTTTCTCGGCCAGGCCCGACAAAGTGCCTTCATCACTTCTGTTTGTTGGCTTTAGTGATTTCTCACGAGCTTAATAATTAATACACATCAGTTTATGAAGTGCCAACGGTCTTGCCACGTTGATAATATCATTCCTGCTCGTCCACCCAAGTAAAGTAACAATGGGTTCGGTTAGTACTTGTTCCGTCCGGGGAAAAGTTGGGTGCCGTTACCTGGAGCACCTGCAAGTCACTGAAATGGCATCCAGTTGAACTAGCGTGGGGTCACACACGACATATTATTATCAGGTTGTAAAGTACTACATTCATTAGAGCGAGTGACTCTCTATAGTATGCAAGCCACTGTAGGGTGCTTGGTAGAGGGTACCTTGTGTCACAACTAGTCATTTCCCTAAAAAAAAAAAAAGGTTCAAATGGCTCTGAACACTATGGGACTTAACATCTGTGGTCATCAGTCCCATAGACTTAGAACTACTTAAACCTGAATGAAATTTTCACTCTGCAGCGGAGTGTGCGCTGATATGAAACTTCCTGGCAGATTAAAACTGTGTGCCCGACCGAGACTCGAACTCGGCACCTTTGCCTTTCGCGGGCAAGTGCTCTACCAACTGAGCTACCGAAGCACGACTCACGCCCGGTACTCACAGCTTTACTTCTGCCTTGGCGTGAGTCGTGCTTCGGTAGCTCAGATGGTAGAGCACTTGCCCGCGAAAGGCAAAGGTCCCGAGTTCGAGTCTCAGTCGGGCACAGAGTTTTAATATGCCAGGAAGTTTCATATCAGCGCACACTCCGCTGCAGAGTGAAAATCTCATTCTGGAAACATCCCCCAGGCTATGGCTAAGCCATGTCTCCGCTATATCCTTTCTTTCAGGAGTGCTAGTTCTGCAAGGTTCGCAGGAGAGCTTCTGTAAAGTTTGGAAGGTAGGAGACGAGGTACTGGCAGAAGTAAAGCTGTGAGTACCGGGCGTGAGTCGTGCTTCGGTAGCTCAATTGGTAGAGCACTTGCCCGCGAAAAGCAAAGGTCCCGAGTTCGAGTCTCGGTCGGGCACACAGTTTTAATCTGCCAGGAAGTTTCATACTTAAATCTAACTAACCTAAGGACATCAAACACATCCATGCCCGAGGCAGGATTCGAACCTGCGACCGTAGCAGCAGCGCGGTTCCGGACTGAAGCGCCTAGAACCGCTCGGCCAAAACGGCCGGCCATTTCCCTTCCTGATCCATTCACAAACAGAGCGAAACAAAAGTGATTGTCTGTATGCATCCGTGCGAGCCCTAATTTCTCTTGTTATATTCGTGGTCCAAACGCGTAAATGACATTGGCGGCATTAGAATCGGTCTGCAGTCAGCTATTGTTTCTCATCAGAGTTCCTCGAAAAGAATGCCGTCTTTCGTCCAGAATTCCCATTTGAGTAGACGTGGGATATCTGCAATACTTGCATGTTGGTCGAACGTATAAGAAGCTAGCTCCTGTATTGCTTTGATGTCATCCTTGAATCGGACCAGGTGGGAATCCCAAACACTTGAGAATAACTCAAGAATTTTTTTGCAGTAGGATGCTATACATTCTCCTAAAATTCTCCCAATAAACCGAAGAAGGCCATTCGTCTTCCCCACTACAACCCTTACATGTTCATTCTATTTCATACTGCTTTGCTACATTATGCTCGGATGCTTAATCGACTTGACTGCGTCAAGCAGCGCGCTGCTAATATTGTGTGCGAATACTACATGATTGTTTTTCTTACTCATTTGCATTGACTTAACAGTTATAAATAACGGGCTGTTATCACACCAAACATAAACTGTGTCTAAGTAGTCATGTATCCTCCTACAGTCACTCAATGGCGCCACCTTCCCCCACACCACAGCGTAATCAGCAAACAGCCGCAGACTGCTGCTCACTCTGTTTGTCAGACGTTTTATCTACAGGGTGGCTCAAAAAGAGCTCCGGTTTTGACACATCCAAGTCATGGAAGTTTATTGGTTTATTAGAAAGTACTATGTACTTAAGACGACCATAAAGAAAAAAAAGTCACAAAGAGTTTGTAGTGTTGGCAGAAGAGCCAACACTGTTTTTCTAGAGGAGGCCGAAATGCACGCGTTTAATTACACGCTGACTGGCGTGAGGTCTGGAATAGGACAATATCTTGAGAATTGCAAATAAATTAAGTAGATGATGTAATACTTAACTTTAATCCACAATTGTAGAACATCTCTCGTTACGGTACATGCTTCACAATATTAATTATCAATTGAATACGGCGCCTTGCTAGGTCGTAGCAAATGACATAGCTGAAGGCTATGCTAACTATCGTCTCGGCAAATGAGAGCGTAGTTGTCCGTGAACCTTTCCTTGCAAAGTCGGCTGTACAACTGGGGCGAGTGCTAGTACGTCTCTCTCTAGACCTGCCGTGTGGTGGCGCTCGGTCTGCAATTACTGACAGTGGCGACACGCGGGTCCGGCGTATACTAATGGACCGCGGCCGATTTAAAGGCTACCACCTAGCAAGTGTGGTGTCTGTCGGTGACACCACAGTCCTCCCCCGCAAATCGGCGTACGGTTGTGTTATAAGGCTTCCACCCGCCGTGAGGAGGACCCCATGTTGACGTATGCGACGAGGTGGGGAGCCTAACACCAGGCGAGGCTGTGCCACCCGCACCCGGCCATTCGGCGCGAGGGGAGCTAGGAAACGCCTGAAAACCTAGTCCAGGGTGCACGTCAACATGGGGTGTATGCGCCCGTAGAGAGACAGGAGGGGCCGAAGGGTCGACCTCCATCGCGTCGGGGTTCCCGACGGGCGTAGACGACATGTGGTCCGGAGCGGGCAAGAGTTCCATGTCGGAGGACAGCTGGTCACGGGAAGCGATCGGCAGCGCGTGACCCAGGGAGGCGCCTGGCGGTTGCAGCGAAGCGTCCACTGCGGGCGTCGCCGGCGGGAGAACAGGCGGCGGCGGCGGCGGCGGCGGCGGCGACGGCGCGTCGCCATGTGGCAAAATGGAAGGCAGCGTCGGTAACACCTGGGGATGAGGCGAGCCAGTAGATGGGTCCCCAAGGCGCTGACCGGACGGCACCGTCGCTGAAAGCAGACGGGGAGCGGAAGAACCCGTGCGACTACAGAGGCGCAGCTGATTGAGATGCCGACGCACCTCACCAGAGGCCCCCAAAACCAAGTACATAGCGCGGCCGAGGCAGCGAAGAATGCGCCCTGCGAGCCAACGCCGTGAACCTCCATAGTTGCGATAGTAGACAACGTCGCCTGGAGCAAAAGCAGGTGGCTGCCGCTGCACAGGAACCTGATGCGGCGGATGCAGCAAAGACATCAAGGTTCGATGAGGACGACCGTGGAGCAACTCAGCCGGCGAGCGACCATCTCGGGGCTGAGAGCGATACGAGGACAAAAAGAGCAATAACGCGTCCTCTCGAGCCCGCATCTCGTGGTCGTGCGGTAGCGTTCTCGCTTCCCACGCCCGGGTTCCCGGGTTCGATTCCCGGCGGGGTCAGGGATTTTCTCTGCCTCGTGATGGCTGGGTGTTGTGTGCTGTCCTTAGGTTAGTTAGGTTTACGTAGTTCTAAGTTCTAGGGGACTGATGACCATAGATGTTAAGTCCCATAGTGCTCAGAGCCATTTTGCGTCCTCTCGAGAATGCGACTCTTTCAACTTCAACATCTGCGACTTGAAAGTCTGGACCAATCGTTCAGCGGCACCGTTTGACTGAGGCGAAAACGACGCGGATGTCAGATGTTGAATACCATTGGCCTTGCGGAATGACTGAAATTCTGCGGACATGAATTGTGGGCCATGGTCAGAAACAATAGTCTGTGGAAGACCTTCAATACAAAAGATAGCAGATAACGCTTAGATGGTGGCAGATGACGTCGTGGAAGACATCCGGACAACAAAAGGAAAATTACTGAATGAATCTACCACAACCAACCATCGAGCATTCCAGAATGGACCAGCAAAACCGATGTGTAAGCGTTGCCAAGGGGAAGTGGCTTTCGGCCATGCAAAGAATTTCCGCGGTGGTGCGGATTGTTGTTCGGCACACGCCATGCAAGAAGAGCACATATTCGTAATCGCAGCATCGATTCTGAACCAAGTACAGTGCTGACGAGCAAGTTGTTTCGTTCGCACTATACCCCAATGTCCTTGGTGGAGAAGCCGTAAGACAGAGGACTGTAACGAACGTGGGACCACGACCCGAGACTGATCATTATCAGAACGCAACAGCAAAACACCCCGTGGTACAAAAAGTCTCTCCTTGTGAGCAAAAAATCGGCGAACCAACGGATCCTCGATCCGTGACTTTGACAAGGGCCATTGCGTAGCAACAAAACGCAAAACGGTAGCAAGGACAGGGTCAGCAGCTGTGGCTGTAGCTACATGACGAAAATCAATCGGAAACGAGTCGACCACTTCATCGGTTTCCGCATCAATGAACATGCAAGCAAGTTCGGAAGAATCGAATGCTCTATCCTCAACAACAGGCAAACGGGACAACGCATCGGCGTTTCCGTGCTTAGCAGTGGACCGATACAAGATATCGGAGCAGTACTGCGAGGGGAAAATTGACCAGCGAATGAATTTCTGCGCTGTACGTGGAGGTACAGGCTTGTTCAGATGAAAAAGCGATGTTAAAGGTTTGTGGTCCGTGATGATGGTAAAGTGACGACCATACAAGAAATCATGAATCTTACTAACACCAAATACCAGAGCCAAAGCTTCTTTCTCAATCTGTGAATAATTTCTTTGCGCAGACGAGAGCAATTTGGACGCAAAGGCAATAGGGCGATCATGCGATCCATCTTTGTGCGCAAGCACCGCACCGATCCCGAAATCCGATGCATCTACCATCAACAAAAGGGGTTTCTGGGGATCGAATGGCGTAAGGCAAGTATTTGAAAGCAACGCCGATTTCAACTGGCGAAAGGCGCGTTCGCATTCCGTCGTCCAGATGAACGGAACACCTTTACGGCGTAAGCGATGAAGCGGAGCTGAAATGGAAGAGGCATTGCGCACATAGCGATGGTAGTAATTTATTTTCCCCAGCACACTCTGTAGCTGCTTCAAATTCTGCGGCGAAGGCAAGTCTTGTATGGCACGGAGGTGCTCTGGACTAGGATGTATGCCTTGGGCATTGATTACATGTCCCAGATATGGTAAATCACGAGCAAAAAACACACATTTCTCCTTCCGCAAGCGAAGACCATTTTGTCGCAAGACCTGAAATAATGTTCGGAGATTGGCTAAATGTTCTTCTTCCGTTTTTCCGGAGATCACAATATCGTCCAGATAGTTTGCTGCAGTAGGGACCGACGCACAAACAGTTTGCAGATATTGCTGAAACAATGCAGGGGCGGATGCACACCCGAATGGTAGTCTTTTGAATCGATACAAACCAAGATGCGTGTTAACCACCAAAACTCGCTGGGATTCGTCGTCCACCGGTATTTGCAAGTACGCATCTGCTAGCTCCAACTTCGAAATATATTTACCTGGGCACAGTTTGTCAAAAAGATCTTCCTGGCGGGGCAAAGGAAAGGTTGCAATCACTAGTTGTGGATTCACCGTTGCCTTGAAGTCCACACGAAGTCTCAATTTTCCGGAAGGTTTCGGCAAAATTACTAAGGGTGATGCCCAGAGAGAAGCCTGCACACGTTCAATCACACCTTGTGATTCCAAATCGTGTAATGTCATTGCGACCGCATCACGCAATGCGTGGGGAACATTGCGCGCTCTGAAAAATTTCGGTTGCGCGTTTACTTTCAGTTCAGAATGTGCTTTATAGTTCATAGCGCAACCGAGGCCCGGTGCAAAAATGTCTGCAAATTCTTCACATAGATTAGAAACACTGGCTGAAGGCACAGTCTGGTTCACTGATAGGATCTGATTTACTATAGGCAAGTCAAACAACTGAAATAAATCTAAACCAAACAAGTTCACTGCAGAAGAAGAACGAAGGACGTAAAAAGACACAAGTTTTGTTTGTCCCTTGTATGTTGCAAGAAGGCTGCACTGTCCTAACACAGGGATATTCTGACCGGAATAACTATTGAACTTAACATTTGCGGCATGCAACAAAGGTGTGCCCAGTTGTTTGTACGTGTCGTGATTGATTAGTGAAATTGCAGCTCCGGAATTGAGCTGGAATGGGATCACGTTGCCATGAATGTCCAAATCTACAAAAAGTTTATTGTCCTGCTGACAACAAGAGCGACTGTCTCGTGCAACGTGAACAGACACTGGTACAGAAGCACTTGCGACTTGACGTGATTTCCATCGACGTCGACGCACACTATTTGTGGGACAAACACAGTCACTGTTAGAGAGAGTGGCACTGGGCGGAGTGGATTGAACTACATGAATGTCCATGGGCGCAGGTTCACGAGCCTGAGTATTCGTGGTTCGATTCTGGCGCGAAGCAAAGGACCTGGAATCGTTGTGAGTGTCCGATCTGAGCATTTTCTGGCAAACACTCTGAACATGTCCTTTTTTATGACAGAAAAAGCAAATAGCTTGGCGTGACGGGCAATTCTCACGCGAATGTCTGGTTGCACACCGCGGGCATGATTTTAGCACTGCATTTGCCTGCTTGGGCGGCACACGCGGCTGCGCAGACGGGCGCGAGGGCTGTTTACCATTCCGTGCAGCGCCCCCGGCGGGCCGGTTAACGTGACACACGGCTGGCGAAGTTTCAAAAGATTCCTGAGCAAAGTCAAGTGTGTCTTGCATATCCAATATGTCCATCTCTTGTTGAAGGGAGGGATTGACTAGTTTCAAAATCTGTTCCCGTATATGAACATCAGAAACGTTCTGTGCAATTGCATCATGTACCATAGTATCTGAATAAGGGAGGCCACATTCACACTCAAAAGCACAATGCCTAGTAAGGCCTTCCAAAGTTCCAACCCACTCCCTATTAGTTTGACCGGCCGTATGTTTTGTACGAAAGAACGTATACCTTTTTGCAACTACATTGACAGATTCTTTGAAATATGCATCTAATGCCGACAAAATTTCTTCATTGGACAGAGTTGCTACGTCGCGTCAGGAAACAATTTCACTATCACACGGTACGTTTGGACGCCGACACATGATAATAAGTTAGGCTGCCGCTCATTACCTTGAATTCTGTAGGTGGCGAGATGGAATCCAAATTGGCGTGACCACTCCGTCCAGCTTTCCAGTGCCGCATCAAACGGACGATAAGGTGGTGCAACTGCGTGTTGTGGCTGCGGTAATGGTGGAGCGGCGGCTGCCGCATCGGTTTGCATTGCACGTTGACCCTGGACGAGCTGTCCAAGGGCATCCAATAACGCCTGCGTCTGCTGATTCTGCAAGCGATAAAATTCGGACAGTACATCTGGAGATTGTGGCGAAGCCATGACACAAGTAAATTAGAGCAATACGACCGTTAAATCTTCGTCGCCAATTTGTAGTGTTGGCAGAAAAGCCAACACTGTTTTTCCAGAGGAGGCCGAAATGCACGCGTTTAATTACACGCTGACTGGTGTGAGGTCAATATCTTGAGAATTGCAAATAAAGTAAGTAGATGATGTAATATGTAACTGTAATCCACGATTGTAGAACATCTCTCGTTATGGTACATGCTTCATAATATTAATTATCAATTGAATACGGCGCCTTGCTAGGTCGTAGCAAATGACATAGCTGAAGGCTATGCTAACTATCGTCTCGGCAAATGAGAGCGTAGTTGTCCGTGAACCTTTCCTTGCAAAGTCGGCTGTACAACTGGGGTGAGTGCTAGTACGTCTCTCTCTAGACCTGCCGTGTGGTGGCGCTCGGTCTGCAATTACTGACAGTGGCGACACGCGGGTCCGGCGTATACTAATGGACCGCGGCCGATTTAAAGGCTACCACCTAGCAAGTGTGGTGTCTGGCGGTGACACCACAGAGTCACATTACCTTGGTCGCCATTGATGATCGGCTATGCGTGAAGTGAGGCGATCCGGGAACCGCTCATGGAGCAACTGGATTGTTTCGCAGGAAGTATGGCAGATGGCGCCATCCTGTTGAAAGTACAAATCACCAGTGTCCATCACTCGGAATGAGGCCACAAAAAGACTCTTATCATAGTACTGTAACGGTCTCCATATCGGTCTCCATTGACTGACGACAGATATAAGATCCGATGACGCCACCCGACGAAAAACCACTCCAAACTGTCACTCATTGTGGCTGCTTTTTCCTATATTGGATCACGCAAGGGTCTTCTGAACCCCAGATATGGCAGCTCTGACTACTCGCAAAGCCATTTGAGTCGACGTATGCTTCATCATTGAAGACGATTTTGTTTGAGAAGCAGTCGTCCTCTCTTTTGTAAAGGCCTCGTCGCTACTGCTGTGGAGGCCGAGATGACACTGTTGTTACGGTAGGCCGAGTTTGTGAGGTTCGTGAGACGGTTTCTGGTGCAGTGCACCGCTAAGACAATATCTCCCTGCCACTATTACTCAGCTATACCCAGGCTCAGGTAACGGAATAGGAGAGCGAAGGTTCTACAACACTCCAACAAATTACTAACAAAGTCACACAAATGAGTTAAAAGGGTTTAGATATCTTTGTGACTTGTTGAACAATAAAGTTCGCAACACCGCTCGTAATATAACACAAATAAAAAGCCCTCAACGGCTAACTGCAAATAATCGTAGATAAACTTCACAGTAATTAGCAAACGCGATTTACAAGGTCTATTCACTTCTAAGAGTTCACTAAACGACGTTCCCTGTCTAAGTCAGCCTTGGACGATTATCTATAACAAAGTGGGCGAGAGCTGGTGATCTGCATTCCGAGTAGGCTTCTGTCCGTTGTCATACGGTCATTGGCGGATTGTAGTCGTTCGACAGTTGGTCGAGGCGAAGCCGATATCTTCATCCTCAGCGCCGCCCGTGGCGCTGGTGGAACTCGCGCGAGTGGCGAGTCTCTAAGGCACTGGCACCAGCTCACATCTCTGCGCCTGTCGTGTTTTTGCCCTGGCTGTGTCTTTTACGGATGACACAGCATTCACAGAACATAGTCAACAAACTGTCTTCTCCTCTAGTCATCCGTCACTTTCAGCTGCTGCGTCTATTGAATTTCATTAGGGCGGTAATGGAAATCATGCCGGAGATTTCTCCATACTGAAGAAAGGCTTAAGCCCAATTGTTGGGAACGGTGACAAATTGATTTCATTATTCTAATAGCCGCACAACATTGCGATGTTCTGCTCACTTCGGACTTTGTTTACTGTTGAAACCGCCTCAAAGGACTTTTTCATAAGTTTGCCAATTGTTGATTCATTCGGTGCCTCATAATCCCCTAGACTTGCACAAAGTCTCTTGACTGTTGGTACATAACTTTCTTGATTCTGATAACACGTTTTCACTATCAGCACACGCTGCGCATATGTGAACTGCTCCATGGTTAGACACCGAAGGCAATTTGGTCCCTTCTCTCAAATCAACCCACCAACCACTTAGTGCGGGAAATTCAGCTTGAGTCAACAACCGGAATGTTCCTGAAAACAGAAATGAATCAAAACCATGTCACCAATCGACAAATAAAAATTTAGCAGCCGTTTCATATCCGGCGTTCTTTTATGAAGCATCCTTTATATAAAGAATAGCAGTGGTCCTATCACACTTCTGGGGCACTCCTGGCGGTGCCCTTGTCTCAAATGAATACTTGCTGTCGAGCAAAATGTACTGGCTTTTGTTACTTAAGTTACTTAAGAGGTCTTCGAGCCGCTCACGTATCTAGGAACCTAAGTATTGCGTATGCTCGTATCTCCATCAAGAGTCCACGGTGGTGAACCATTTTAAACGCTTTTCGGGAATCTAGGAGTATCGAATATACCTGTCTCCTTTCATCCATAGTTCGCAGGATATCATGTGAGAAAAGATCAAGCTGAGATTACAGGAGAGTTGATTTTTAAAATCGAGCTGATAAAGTCACGCCTGTATATAGTTATAAGGACTAATATCTTTCCATTGTGTGTGAGCTGTCAAAGTAGTTGCTCAGGACAGTTTTCGGAAAACGTGGTCAAAACCATTTCGCAAGACCATGTGTCCGTAACCTATGCAATAGATCAATAGACGTCCCGGTCTATAATCGGGCGACTGAAGCCGCCTTCAACTAATATTGCATGATCTGGATATTGTCGCACTATTTACAACACAAAAGCTCTGTCGCCTACCAAATTTCTCCTTACTGTTTTACCTTTCGGTGAATTTTTCTGTGAATCAAAGTTTGTAAATAAATGTACTGACATTTTTAGGATTAAATAAAATATTTCCTTATTGTTAAGTTGAATAAATGTTAGTTGTAAGCTAGTATACGTAGACAGGCTCTCTTAGTCAGGGCCATATGATATCGTAGGAGAGTGTTGAGAGAGACAGTCGAATCACCTCTCGTAGCGGATCTTTTGTTGAGAAATGGTCGTAACGCAATGTTTCTAAAACATGTAATGACTCGACGAATAATTTGATTTGGACGGGCGAAGTATTTGGCATTAAATGGGCGCCGTATAGCTATCACAAGAGGCTGCAAATGAACATGAACTGTACTGTGAGCCCCATTTCTTTTGTTAAGGAGCTATAAGAAAAGCCTGTGACACACATTGCTAACGAACAATGCCTTACATTGCACGACAAAATCACAACCTGAAGTAAGATCCAGCTAATTACTTGGGTGATCTGTACACGATTAGCCCGTGTCGTCGTTCATTTTTTGTTTGAATTATACCGAATTACACGGAAGTGTTGGCCTTCAGTTTTATCCAAGACGTAATACCTAAGCAGGATCCATCCTATCCATTACTGATGATCGGAGAAAGTCCTGATGATTGAGAAACTGTTGAACTGTTTCTCGAAAGAAATGATAGTAATTCAAATTTCAGTAATTTGCAAGACAACAACTAAAAGAAGTGATCAACTCTACTAAACAGTAATTTGAAAGGTAGTTCTTAGCAGAGCGGGATTCAGTAAACTATATTTTTTGAGTATTTTTCTTGGATTAATTATTTATCAATTTTACGTCAGTACAATCAGTCAGAACTGTTTGTTAACGTCTTGAGCAAATAATAGTATTTTCAAGCAGTATGACAGCGTTCAGTAATCAATAAACGTAAATAACTTTCTGGCGTAAAATTACAGTGAGTGACGCCACGAAGTTCCTGCATTTGCATAACTGTTTTCTACTGATGAGATTTTGTAATTCTTTGATTATTACTAATTTCCATGAGTTGCTACATAACTGAAAGTTTTCACAGTGACATATCCATCTGAAATTAGGGCGGGTCAATATTTATCAGCTTTGTGCTGTTTTACCTTTGCAACAAAACTCAATATTCTGACGAAAGCTACAGAATATTAATTACAGAGACAGTAAGTTCACTTATATAGTGAGCAGGGAACCGTTGATTCATCACGACATCCTTTTAAGCGAATCAGAATAGTCACTTCTGTGTAATGTGAAAAGTTCTGTCTCAATAAAAGAATACAGAAGCTGTGTCATCTACGTCTGCATTGACATGTATTCTTCTCAAGGCCTTTTATGGTGTCTGCCGGAGAATACTTCGTGTACGACTGTCACTTTTCCGTCTCCAACTCTAGTAGCTAGCAAATGGTACACTACAAGAACGATTGTTGGTATACCTGAGTATGAAATTCAATCATTGCAATTTAACCTTTACACAGATCGAGTCTGATGGTATTTGTTTCTGGGTAACGTCACTTTTAATGGTAGAAAACAGCGGTATAAATAATAGAGAACCGTGACAAACAGAAGCTTAGCAGTGCGAGCAGGCTCGACTGTAAGTGAAGCACCAAGGAAGAGAGTAGGAGATGAAACTAAACTCACGGTGTTTCGGAGTGACTGATAAATGGAGTGAGATTGTCAGTATGAGCCCCCGCACCAGTAAGACTTTACAACCTCCTCCCCCCTCTCCCCCCCCCACCCAACCACCCCGCCACGTAGTGGATGCACATACTGCTTTGTTTGCGAAGTATGTCATAAAGCCGTTCTATCCCTTCCTGAAGAAAGCTGACTCACAGCTTCTGTAACTCTCTCTCTCTCTCTCTCTCTCTCTCTCTCTCTCTATATATATATATATATATATATATATATATATATATATATATATATGTGTGTGTGTGTGTGCTGGTTCAAAATGACTCTGAGCACTATGCGACTCAACTTCTGAGGTCATCAGTCGCCTAGAACTTATAACTAATTAAACCTAACTAACCTAAGGACATCACACACATCCATGCCCGAGGCAGGATTCGAACCTGCGACCGTAGCGGTCACACGGTTCCAGACTGAAGCGCCTTTAACCGCACGGCCACACCGGCCGGCGATGGTCATCCTTCGTAGTGTAATCCACGACGAGGTTAACCCCGGTGACATAACAACTCCAAACGCAGTCATTGGTGTTGTGTTATTAACGGCAACCTACGCACGGGACTGTAATTCCATAGTCTGGTTTATGCTAGTCTCCAACCAATTGTGTGGCACGGAGATCATTATTTGTTCTGGGATGGCAGGCGCAATTGTGAAAGGGTTACGAAGATCCTGGTGCACAAAACGGCGAGATTTGCTGGTGGGCAGATGTGGTCCACCGGAACCTTGACGGAGACGACTATGCCTACGCTCACGTTTCCATGCAGTCAAACATTGGACCACTATCACATCCTAATGCCCCAGAAATTTGGATATTACACGACTGGACCAGCCAAGCAAATAAGTACCCACAATTAGGCCTTATTTTTAAACCCTGTCAATTTTTGATAACACCATCTCAAACGAGTATGCGGCTTCTCTCCATACTTAACAGTGACCATTCAACGTATGAAGCTCTTCGCGCAATACTGCACGGAAGACGACTTACATCACGAAGAGAATAACGCCCTTCAAAAATTTTTAGTTAAGGCACATCCATAATAATAAAACAGTTTAGCTACACAGATAAAATTAAAAGAAAACCCAAGGCTTGATCAGGAGAAGATTATCAATAAAATGGAAGGAACTGATATTCAGTCACAATTGCACAAGAGAAGATATTTAAAAAAAAAAATGCATGTATGTAGACAATTTTACTATAAAGTGGCAATACTGAAATTGCGTATCAGTCATCTTACAACGTCAAGAAATTATGTTACGGGCATAAGGAACAGAAAACAAAACTAGTCACTTGATTTCCCTTTCTTTTAAAAGGACAATGTAGATGTACCAAAGCTCGTGAACTGCCACGCTTCAGCGAGCAGAATGTTAAACACTTTCAGTAATTTCACGAGATTATCTGCTCTAGTAGAATCAGATTGAGTTGAGTGGCCTGACAGCAAAGCTCTCAGAAGAACAGTAATTACAGCCTAGAAAACAGTGGCAGTATTGCAAGAGATAAAACACAGGCTTAAATGGTTCAGATGGCTCTGAACACTATGGGACTTAACTTCTGAGGTCATCAGTCCCCTAGAGCTTAGAACTACTTAAACCTAACTAACCTAAGAACATCACACACATCTATGCCCGAGGAAGGATTCGAACTTGCAGAACTTGCAACCGTAGCGGTCGCGCGGTTCCAGACTGTAGCGCATAGAACCGCTCGGCCACTCCGGCCGACCCACAGACTTAAAATAAGAACTGTTAAGATTTAGAAAACAGTCACAAGTCGCATTTTGTATTTTTTAGTATGACCTGTTTCGCTCTGCAGTTGAACAAGAGCATTATCAGAATATACAATGTAAAAGGTAAAATTGGGACAATATAGAAAACTTACATCGGCATCACGTGAAGAATATAATTCCGTTTCCAGTGTGGTGAGACGTTTAAGTTGTCTGACAACATTAGTACTGCCTTTACAGTTGGCTGACTAACACTTGCCGTATCATCCCAAAAGAAGTATTTTTA